>NC_060112.1:2500000-3125000 GCF_021155765.1 Diprion similis | reverse complement strand
ATATACATATAAATATAGCTGTGCGTATGCATGTGTGAACGATATATAGATATACCTAAAGGTTTGGACATGGAAGATCTATCTGGATCCGACCCGCGCAATGCAATGGCGACGTAATACGTATATGAAAACGCAAGCGGAAGCTGCTCGAGACGACGCGTCGATCGAAATAAATATATATATATATATATGTGTGTGTGTGTGTGTGTGTGTGTATGATGGAAGATGAAATTCAACCGCGTCATCCCTGCACATCGCAACTTTTTCGCACGACTCTGTATCGTGCAATCATGTAGGCTACAGATACGGAGGATTTTTTTTTTTTTTTAGATTTATCAGGCACTCGCCAATCATCGATTTTTCATCTTAATGACACAGACTGTATTGACTAATTGCGATCAGCTACAGTCGACGAAAAATCATGGATGTAGAGAATAAGGTTGTTAAAGTTGTGCGAAGTTGAATAATGGTGGATTCGAGTAACGGATCGAAAGAAAATTGCAGCTCGTGGAATGAAAGATGTAGGGAATGAAGAAAGATCTCACCTTGAACGTGATAATAATAATATACTAAAGCGATATGCTTGCATATAAATACACGCAGGGTACATACAAAGTGCAAGATCCTCGATAGACTCGTTGTACTTTCTAAAGTGATGCTGATCATCTCGCGAAATGATAATTCCGCGTCGCATGGTGTTAGGCGATTTCTACCGGCGTGCGGAGCTGCATTTGCTGGGGTCAATCCTGGCCTGAATGCCTCGGGATGGAAATCTAAGGGCCGAGCACAGCGTGTCGCGATGTGTGCTTGAGGGAAATTTATAAATAATTGACATTGAAATGAATACTGTCCCTGAGACTTACGATTCATATATATCTCATATTTCATTGATTCAATGCCGATAGAGCGTTGTAACAATATAAATTGTACCTGTATAAGTGGACTTTCCACATAAATTAGAATAGCATTTTGACTTCCTGCGGCGCTTCTATAGCGGACGCGTACGAGTCATATCCGAGTCGAGTCGATTCGAATCGAATCAAATCGAACGTAGCGAGGAGGCGAACTGATCATTTCTTATACCCAGCAACAATGACCTCGGGCACATCAGGAGTAAGCGTGCATTTGATTGAATTAAACGTGATGCACTTTACCTAGGAATATCATTACTCTTATTATTCCGGGCAACCTGCACGCGTCCCGACACCGCGACGACGTTTCCCTTCATCCACCGACGACGACTCGTCGCTGACATCGTCGGCAATTCGACAATAATTATAAATTTAAGCTGAATAACGAATAATCGTTTTCGACGCCGAAGCTCAGTCGATAAGATTGGACTGTTAACGCGCGGACAATTTTCACGATTGTAATTGTCGGATTCCTAAAGTCTTCGACTTCCGGCAGACCGGATTTGCGAATCTGTGTGCGAGGGAACTGGTGAAGAATCCGTCTCGTAGACCTATTTCTATTCGATATTCCTGACGCATCGATGCGCATGCGAAGAACCGTCAGAGTCTGAGCTTTTTAATATGAAGTAGTACTAAGGGTGTGTGCTGGTCTAGAAGTCTGCATTTCGGGCTTGATATAAAAAAAAAAAAAAAATATACATCTTCACAGAATTTTTATTGGCGCTTAAAAAATTAAAGTTGAAAAAACTCCCATCCATCCGGAACAGAAAAACAACGAGCTTTCTCGAATAGTAAGCCAAGAAAAGAAAAACAAAAAAATATGAAAAAGGCGATTGTTTGAAGGTAAAATAAATTATGTTTCCTATTATTTTTTCGATACTTTTCAATTTTTTTCTAAATAGTTGTAATAATAATTTCGCAATGTCTGTGTCAGGCGCTATAGAGGGATGTATACTGAAGATTCGTGCCAAATTTCAAGTCAATCGGTTCGATAGACTTCGAGATTTTACGTTAACCAAGTTGAAAGATGTAGTTTTGAGATAAACGCTTTTAAAGTTAATGCGTTTCAAGTTTTGTCCTCGGTTTTAACGCTTATTTTTGTTTCGACTGAAATGGGAATTTTTCTTACGGTTGATCGCAGCTTCTTTACAGTGAATTTTCTGAAAAGTTAGCTGATTACTTAATTATTGTATATAATTTTAGAAAAAATAGCCAGACCTGAATTTAATTGAACAGACGTAATCACCAGTGGCTCAAAGTGCGGATATCGAGTGCGTAAGGATATACTTGTACTTAAATTTCTTTTTTTATGAAATCAAATTATGCTAATGGAAAAACATTCCTTTAATAAAAGACTACAAAAAATATTACGTAAATTTGAAATATTCAAATGAAATAGGCATCGCTTTCTTCATCAGACTGATCGTCTGTGTTTGAATTCGTTTTATCGATGTCGTCTCCTTGATCAAACTGAAGCTTAGAATCGATAAAGAAATAATTTGTTACTATAAACAAAATATGTGCAAATAACACTAAAAGCAAAATTTATTTAAATTAACGTGATCGTTTGAACAAATAAAGTCTCGCAATTTAAATTCACATTCATTTTCATTCGATTGAATTATCACGTCTCTCACAAGCGTTGACAATTCATTTCCTTCGAACCAATGAAATTTGAAAAATTATTTCTTTCTCACTTTCTCACGTTTTTTGTACTATTTAGATAACAATCACTCAATTTTTTCAGATTTTTACCTCAACTCTAAGATAGTCCGCTTTGTGGTCGAAGTTTCTTATGGAAATAACATGGGAAAAACTTTTTTTCTCAGTATATATTTTATTGTAAAGGTAATAATGTTAAAAAAAATTTGTAACCGTGAGGTTTAAGTCAGCATTAATGCTACTGTCTGGGAAAAAATTCACATAATCATCTCACGCAATCTCAACGAATTGCACACCCTCGAAATCTGACTTTTTTTTTATTTAGAGGAAGTGCAATTCGTCTAGATACGCTGGTATCGTGATGTAATTTTTTTTACAGATAAAATCACTAATGCCCACTAAAACCTCGCAGTTACAGATTAAAAAAAAATATTATTACTCTTGCAACAAATTATATGCTGAGGAAACAGGTTTTTCCGATATTATTTCTATAAGAAACTTCGATCACAAAGCGAACTATCCCAGAGTTGAGGTAACGATCTGAAAAAATTAGGCAATTGTTTTCGAATTATTTGAAATTGATTTGAAGGGTGGGGCAACAAAAATTCGTCAACACCCTAAATAAGGGACAGCCTAACGTACACCCTTAATACCACTTCATATCAAACATTGAAATATGAGCCATTACAAAACTCATGCCGTTTTTGTCCCGAGTTCTTGGACTATAAGTTGAGCGATCCAACCAGCGCCTCATTTTTCCTGAAATTTGAATAAATAGGAAAATCTATGCAGAACCACGAGGTGCAGTAGCGAAGCAAGTGAAGCGAGTGAAGCGAGCGAAGAAAATCAACGAAGAAGCCTCGAGGACATGGAAATCGGATACCGGATGCACGGTGCATCTATACATATACCGATATGTATGGGTATATAAAAAGAAAATAGACAGGCATAAGGGACATCGGAGTGCCAGCTGATTTGCCTTTTGATTCGTCTTTCGGTTCGTTTGTCAGTAGGTAAGTAAGTAAGTATAAAGTATGCAAGTATGAATAGACAATTAGAGTCACAAGGGCGAGGAAATTCCGAATGCAGTAGACAGCAGGTTTGGGGAAAGCGGAAGGCTAGGTCATCGTGAGTATTTACAGTTCATTTAAATAGGAACCCAAATCCAAGTTCAAAGTGCAAAACCGACGCACACACGCTTACGCAAATAAACACAGTGCGAGCATGGCTGCAGTACACACATTTGCATTATACATTGCATAAAACGCAGGTGTTTAGTGCGATAGGCTCGCTCCGAATTAGTTGTGGAAATGGAAAATTCCATTAGATAGTATCGTCAGATAGAATATCTAAAAATAATTCAAAGTATTTTTTCCTTTTTCAATTCAACTTTCCCCAACAAAGGATATAGCAGTTTGAAATTGACAGGTGACGTCACATTGTTCTTGGATATATATATATATATATATATATATATATACATTACGGTGGCGCAAAAAAACCGACTGTTTTTTTTTTTTTTTGAATCTCGTGTGACAAAATGTTAGTTTTTGATGTTTTAGGATTCCACTCCAAAAGACAGTTCGCAAAAAAAATTTTAAGAGGTCGCTTCACATTTTTTAAAACGTCAGAAATCGTCAAAAATCGATTTTTTTTTTTTTAAGTTTTTTTTTCTCGTTACGGTATAATTTTATAGACAAAAAAAAAATAAGTTTCCGAAAGTTTCAGTTCAAAATTTGAATTTTTAAAGGTCGCTCATAATTTTTTTTCAATTTTTTGGTGCATTTTTTTAGATCTTTTCGAGCGACCTTTTAATATTCATATTGAAATTTCATCAATTTTTTTTCTTTTATTTAGTAAGAAAGAATCGATAACAATACACCACGACATGAATTAAAAATCAAACAAAATACTGAAAATATAATTTTTTTAATTTAATTTTTTGACGATTTTTGACATTTTAAAAAATTTGGAGCGATCTCTTAAAAATTTTTTTTGAGCTGTCCTTTGGAGTGGGCTCTTAAAACATGAAAAACTAACATTTTGTCACACGAGACTCAAAAAAAAAAAAAAAAAAAAAAAAAAATGTCGGTTTTTTTACGCCACCCTAATATATATACTACAATGTAAAAAAATGTGTGACATTATGACGTCACGCGGTGAAATTCGACTTGTTATATCTTTGTCAATAAACATTGAATTGAAAAGGGAAAAAAAGAGTCTCAATTATTTTTCGACGTTCTATCTGACGATGTTAACGGAATTTTTCATTTCCACACTTAATTGAGCCTCGGAAAAAGCGTTTACAATTGAATTTCACCGTGATCGGAATCTAGATCTATAGTTTATAGATTCGTTCGAAAATCGGCACGGGTGACAAATCGACAGGGGATCGTGATACGGGGATTGGAACGGTGCGTAAATGAAAATTTCCCAACATTCGAGTCAATTTTCGACAGCCACGATACATGTAGCGATTTTTTTCTGTAAAAAGCGATGGGAATTTATACGGAAATATAGTCCGGTTACACGCGGATGTCGAGATTATAGTCTCTCCCTCGCAGGTGTATTGAATATTATAATTGGGTCGGATCTGAAGATGTGCGATACACGCCCAGGTATATATATATATATACATATATATATTTATATATATATATATATACATCTTGCTAATTTGCAATTTAAAAACCACAAGCGATCGGGTGAGCGGATGTTTGTCAAAAGATGAGAGACAGAAAAATCTCAGTCGAGTTACAGTTGTAGGTGTGGGTATAAAAGCATCATTTCGATCGACTGCCTTTCCGCGTCAGAACTGATGTATCATCCTCTTATTCCGCCACCACGTATATCACGGATGTGCGAAGATTACAGCCAGGAAGGTGAGAAGCCTCGGCAATGCGTCAATTTGCAAATTTCGTAACGGGTGAACACGGGCGAGTAAATCAGTCCGGATTTTTGGTATTGAAATTTTTAGGGCGAACCGCGTAGCCGCTTTGCGCAATTCGATGCGCGAAACGGGAAACGCGCGACACGTCAGACGGTGACCTGGGTGAATATCGAGGCCCCGTTTTTGCGGGAGCAACTGTATATTCCATGCGAATACACAACGGCAAAGTGGAGAACCTGAATCGCTAAATCCCATCCTGATATTCGTCAGTAACAGATCGGCGCTGATTATTCAACTATAGCTGAACGAGACGCTTCTTGATCCATGACCCTGACCTCGCAGAGCAGCATCCATCTGCAAGCCCCGTAATAAAAGGTTCTGTTTTTCGTTAAACCGACGCAACGATGCGGATCAGATGAGCAGGATTCGTAAAATGTGTAGACGATGATGGTGACTGGATTTGATCCTTTGAATTGTTCTCAAACATTTGAGACGACAATAAGAGCGATGTTATTCTAATTTATTTTCCTTTTTTTCTTCCTTACCAACAGGTACAAATGCCGATTATACGGTGTATTCGAGGGCATTTAAATGCCGAGATGATATACAACGTACTGTGCAATATGGTCGAGCGTGACCGAGGAGCCCCCTTTAACTTTGGCGAATAGATTTTGATCAGAAATCGATTATGTAAGTGATGAGATATGCGCCATCTTCAGGATTCAGGCAGGCAGGCATAGCACACAATACGGCAGAGCTGCAGAGGGCTACTTTGAAAATCAAATCGTGTGTCATGCGCGAATGGTGGGTGGCCTCCGTTTAGTTTTCCTATTCAGGACGCGGCGAGCAACGCGTGCCAAATCTTCGGGGGCGGTATCGGATTTAAATCCACTTTGAATGAGGAATCGGAAGATTCTAACCGATTCCTTTAAACCAGCCGAGCATTGAAATGCGACCTGTTAAAAACCCGGAGACAGTCTGGCCGACCGGCGTACATGGACTGGTCCATCATTGTCAGATCTTGAAGTCAAAAAGGAATCGAGAATCCAATCAATTTCAAATTTCCAAGTATAAACCACGTATAAGGTACAGACCGACTGCTCGACCTCAGGTGCTATCAGCATTTATTGATCCCGTGATACTGACAAGTTGCACCAAATGCACGCGTATAATATGACTCACTCGATTCGATCGACCAAACGACCGCGTTGTGAAGAATATAACCGAAACGCGTCGCCACGGTAACAGTCCTCTGTTTTATTCGTGGATCAGTAACGTCACGACTTGTGACCCTATGGCGAAAGTTGCTTGTCAAATTTACGCTGTCGCCGTGTTTTTAACGAGGGTATAAACAGCCAAAACGAAGGTGTCCAGCATCCGCATCTGCTGTTCGCTGCAATTCATGAGCTTTCTGTAATCGATCACTTTTCATTGACTAGTCAGACTTCGTCCCATGAGTCAGACGGCTGAAGTGGAAACTCGCGAGTCAGAAAGCGAGCAAGAATCGGTGGGTTTTCAAAATCTTTGAAATAAGCATTCAGGGTAAGGACCACATGGTCAAGTGAAGGGAACGAATGTCCTTGGGGTGATTTTTTTACAGAGTTTTAACAGTAATAATGGCACATTTTCGCTGACTGACGAATACAATTTTAACTGAAACTTTAACTTTCATATCGACTACGAAACGCACAATTACAATCAGTGTAAAATTAGTGTAAAGAAGATACGTGTTCCCTATACATTCGCGGGGTTTATAGTTATATGTATACCAGGACCATTGTTCCGGATAATTCAGATCACGTTACAATCCTTCAACTTCTACCCTAAAACTAATAAAACAATTCATGTCCAGATCGAGGCGATAGAACCCCGCTTCAATGACCTCAGCGACATCGAGAAAGAGTTATCGAAAAGGTTGGGAGATGCGGGTAAGGATGACCCGGACAAGATCTTGGAGAGTCTGAGAGACATCTCGGAGGAGGTGGACAAAGCGAACGTGGTGATATCCAAGGAAGCGGAGACCAGTCTGATCGAATTATCAAAAATGACAGAAGATAGCGGGACGCAGGACGAAGGTGACGTGGCGCAAAAGTTGGTGGAAATCGCAGAGGCGAAGAGGAGGATCGATCAGGAACGGGAGGAGGCCCTGGACGCCATCAAGGTCGACTTACACGTGGAGGATGACGAATTGGAGCGGGTGATGAACAACAGCTCGGACGATTCGTTGGAAGAAGTTTGTAACGACGGTGAGCTTGAGATGCCGTTTACAAAATCGGAGGCAGTGGAGAAATTGAGAAGATTGAGGGACGTGGAGAAACCGGAGGAGTCCAAAACCGGTGAAATGAAAAAGGAGGAATTTGTAGCAGAAAAAATCGCCCGGGGAAACGCGATTTGCATCGATTTGAATAGCGTTCGATCGGACGGTTCCGATTCCGAAGAATCGATATACGAGGACCTGATGAGGAAACCTCCGGAAAATTTTATCAAAGGAAAAACGTACGATTACGACGAGAAGAAGCACGGCACAAGGTGACTTAACAATGCCGATTCCATCACGCAGATTGTTCTAACGGAAACTGTTTCAACTCTGTCCTTAGAATGACCGAGGAATTTATCCTTAAGCATTGCAAGGAAAACAATTTGTACCAGACCCCTTATCTCAACGACGTACTCTACCTCCACTACAAAGGTGAGATGAAATATTGACAGTCACTGTCATTAGATACTGTTTAGCACAAGATTGATATAAAAAACAACGTTTCATCAGGGTTTTCGTTCATTGAGAGTCTTGAACGTTACACTGGCCTAAAGTGCTTGTGGCTTGAGAGCAACGGTATCCGGGAGATAGCGAATCTCGATAACCAGAGTGAGCTGAGGTGTCTCTTCCTGCACCACAATTTGATCAGCAAAATCGAGAATTTGGAGTGCCTACCGAAACTGGACACTCTGAATCTTGCTCACAACAGCATAAGAATGATCGAGAACCTCGGTGAGTCGGATTCCCGTCGAACGTTCGACAACTTTGTTCAATTCCCGACCGTTTTACCTTTCAGACAGCTTGAAGAACCTGAAGACGCTTCATCTATCCCACAACTACCTCCGCGAGACAGCAGACTTCGAGCACCTTAAAGATTTGAACCACGTCACTATCCTTGACTTGTCACACAATCGGATCGAGTCCTTCGACGTCGTCGAGGCGAGTGTTAAGCTTTCGACACTCGATCGTTTTATCGTTTAACCGTGATTCTCGTTATCCATACAGGTTCTCGGAGCGATGAAGAGCCTTCGAGTGGTCACGCTGACCGGAAACCCGGTTATAAAGTCTATAAAAATGTACCGAAAAACTATGACCCTGAAATGTAAGAAGTTAACTTACCTCGACGACCGCCCGGTATTTCCGCGGGATCGAGCTTGCGCCGAAGCTTGGTAAGTTCAGCAGCGCAAATCTGAGTGGATTATCAGTAAAGCCGATTTTTATTTTATTTAGGATGCGCGGTGGACCGGAGGAGGAAATTGCCGAAAGGAACCGGTGGATCCAGGCGGAGCAGAAAAAGATCAACGATAGTGTTACAGGTAACTTGTAATTTCGACGCAGAGATGAGAAATGGTGATTTGAATTTTGGGAATTGCACTTCGAACCGTTAGCTTTGCTGAACCGAAAGAAGCACTTCGAGGCAGTGGCAGCTGCTGAAAAGGAGGAAAAGGAACAATCGGAAAACGTCGAGGCAGCCAAAAGCTGTACCGATTGCAGAGTTTCATCGGAACTAGTGAGTCGTTAAAATGTACAAACCTGACAAAGACGCAAGTCAATATTATACTCACCAGTAATTTTGAATCCACGTTGTTTTTCCAGCTGGAGGTGGAAAACAGAGTGAAGTCAGTGTCTTCGACTTCGTCTTCGTCTCCGTCTTCGTCTCCGTCTTCGTCGAGTGACAATGAAAACGAATATGAAAAGGATACTTGCGTCAATGATTTTTCGGAAGTGAACGAGTCCCAGAGATCAGGAAGTCAAGCTTTATTGGAAAACTCTGAAAGGAAAGCTTCGGATGAACAGATCAAGGAGCTTCTTTTACCGTGGAAAGCAGAGGTCAGCTGTGGATGCTGAACACCTAAACTCCTTCGAAATAATCAAAGATACAACGAAATAAATAAATTTACCTGCAGATTCGTGCACCAGGAAAATCTCCGAGGCTAATTGAAGATATGACGGAGATAAAAGAACACGTTGCGGGTGACCTGGAAAGGAAACGGTTGGCCCGACGTGTCCTAGATAACAGGACGCACAGAGTAGACCAAGCTCGTTCACCAGGTCCTGACTGTGTCGTCGGCACCGATTTAGGAAAGGAGATTCTGCAGACGATTCAGGGTGGTAACAGCATTGCCAGTTCTTCCGAACCTGCAAAGAAGGACTCCGTTCTGGTTGAAGATATGAGAAATGGTACAATAGGACTAAAAAAAAAACTATTATATGTACTGTGATGTTGTATCCTCAGATTTTGATCTGATCTTCCAGTTACCACCGAGGACGATGAATCGTCTGAGGAACCACTGTCAACATCAGAAAATCACATTAGCTCGCAGCTGAGTTCAGTGCGAGAAGAGATGAAAGATTTCTGCGAAGACATGAGGAAGTTCACAGAAGAAAACGGTATCGTCTACAAAAATGGAGAAGTGGTCAGATGCTGGGGGGGTGAAAATAAACTGATTGAAGTAACGGATGATTCGAAGTCTCGGGAAGAAACGGGACGATGGTGGAACACCAAGGAGCGGAAGCAGAGGGTAAGGAAGATCCTGAAGCAACGGGAAGAAGAGTCTCTGACTTCAGCGATGGGCTCGCTGGCGGTCAGGGGGCCGGAAGATCCGGCCCCCAATTACTGCCAGGTGAAGCAGGTGGGGGGCGGTAAACGTGCACATGAAATCGAGGGCCCTGAAGTCAGCCGAAAGAAGTTACTGATCGTGGAGGCTGGAGGCGGAGACCCGGAGGTCCCGCGAGGAGCTAACGAAAGCTTGGAAAGCGTGGCGGAAAGGTGCAGAAGACACGTCGTGAGTGAAACCCGGAGGCAAACGGCGAAGCCGTCGCCATTGTTGGACAGCTGCATATCGACACTGATCCGGGAAACCGGGGAAAAGCTCTCGCTGGAGGGACGCGAGGATTTCAGGGACGAATTGGACGGCCTGAAATCGGCCGCAAGTATCTTAGAAACAAACGAATGTCTCACGCCGTTAGAAACGAGGGAAACAAACGTGGAATCTGCCGATCAGCGGATATCAAGTCGATATTCCGGTGACGGTGACTGCGTGACGAGTCTTTCTGAGGAGGCCGAATTCCCCGACATGGATGCCGCACTGAGGGCGAGAATCACGAGGAACGTGAACGCGCCGAAAACCCCCGAGCAAAGAGAGCGAGCCAGAAAATCGGCAAACGCCCTGATGGACACGTCCAGAGAAGCCATGGCTCGGGGTAAAATGCCGGCGCAAGACTTTCACGCCTACGACTACGCTGAGGTAGGTTAAAATGCAAGCCTGCACATTTGGGGAGGTCATATATATTTTGTATGGGAATGGACAGTGATACGCCGATCTAGAACGGCTCGGCACTTAGTTCACAGTGCCCATGACTTATTCACCGTATGCCTAATGTCCCTGTACAGGTATAACAGTTTCGTCGCGACAATGTCAACCGATGAATATGCAATTCGTTTTACTGTGTTAGTGGGACTACGGGGGTCTTATTCTGAAATTTTATCACTTGTACAGTACGGTGAAACCGTGGTATAAGTAATGAAGCTCCAATGTTTTCGGGTCGTGTTATGTTTCCATGTCCATTTTCCGCTGGACACAATCTATCGTTCGTCGAATCAGATTTCAGTGCAATCACTTCATCGTGAGGACAATTTTTTTTCTATCGATCCATAAAACGAACCGTCAAATAGTTTTAATTATTTCTAGTTTAGCTTTTCGATGAACGAATGAGTTACGTCACGTGAAAAATGACCGTAAAAGTATATATTACCCAACCCAATAACGTACAGCTGCAACCACTTGTATCACCGTTTCCGCATCATCTCTTATCAATTCTCTCTGCACCTAAGCCAGAACAATTGCCAATATCAATCTAGAGACACGTGAAAAAGAGTCTTAGGGTAAATTTTAACGAACCTTTCATCTTCGTCGAGATGCAGGATGCAGCTGCAGCTAGCATACAAACAACCCGTCAGTTCCGTGGCTTCACGGAGGAGGATCACCGGGAAACTGAGGCTGCGATGAGCGAGCAGGACAGGCTTTTGGGTTGCGAGAGGAAGTTCGAGATGTTGGGAACCGATGATGACGAGGAGGACGTTTCAAGGGTCGAAGCATCGCCGTTGATCGAAGAGTTGAAGCCGAGGCTGCGGGACGAAGACGAGGATTTCGGGGACGGTGTTCAGCAGAGGTCGTCGGGGCAAAAGGACGGGGATGAAGCCGAGGACAAGGAAAAGGACAAGGCCAAAATCGTCCAGCAAAACGAGGTCGAAGACTGCAGTCATGTTATAGCCAGGAAAGTCACCAAGACTTTAGAGATGCTCGTCGCCCTTCAGGAAAGCAGCGAATAATAATCCCAGGATCGGCACGGACCTACTTTGGCGAGCATTCGAACGCATCGATACTTTGCAATACAAAAACAACCCTGTAATAATGCAGACGTGTGTATGACGTAGGATGGTGCGAGTAAATGAAGACAGGCCGAAGTTATCCCCGCGTCCTATACAGGAAAGATAATGAATCGATTAACTGATGAGATGAATTAGAAATTAATTGCATTAATCGGGTGCTTTTCACGACAGCTGCACGGGGAGACAATTCAAATGACATCCCAACAAGAGAATTGCTATAATTAAACGTTGTACTCTGCGTTATTATGTTTAAGTTTCCTATTTTTTTTCATCATCGATTTTTATAAATTTATAATTGTATGTATATCATTGGTCAGAGACAAGTGTTCTAATATTAATTTGTTGTTTTTACTCTTGTTTGTTTGTTTGTATGTTATTTTTTTTTTCTTGCTAGTAATTTTTCAAAAGGCTACAATTTACTTGAGTGTAATAATTATTCATCACATGAATGAGCTATTTATTAAACTAACGATTGCAAACACTATATCAGTATACACCATTTTTCATACCTCCCCGCACTCTCAACTTTTTATCTAGCATGTAAGATTGGATTTTACAGCGAGCTGTAAATGTCACAGCAGTTTGGGAAAGATAAAATTTCCACTGAACTGCCGCTAAAAATTTTTACGTACATATAGACGAATAATGTAAAAGGCCGAAGAAGTACGTGCGTCGTACATAGATACATGAAGTTATGCATTACATACCCTAAGTACTTCGTTCCACTTGTTGTTTGTTAAATCTGTCATTTTAATTTTTCTTTCAATATGTCATTTCACGACGATGAAGAAAGAAAACGAACCAAGCAAAATGAACGTGTACCATTCGTTTCAAGAATTTTTCAAGCAATCAAGGATCGTAACATTTTTTCCCGTATTTAATGTATTTGAAAAAAAATTTTTTTTCAATCTCTTTCATTCTCTTTTTTATTGTTATCGAAATGAGTTCCGTTATACACCTATACCGTGAGTTTTTATAACAGCAAAACGATTCCTGCGCCTGATTCAGGGAACCCGACTTACAGCTCATGTTCAAGTTGAGCATCGTATCCCGTATACCAAACGTTGTCAAAACAAACGATACCTGAACGTGAGCTGTAAGTCCGGTTGCTGAATCAGGCGCACGGATCGTTTTCGCTGTTAGAAAAACTCTAGCGAAGGTAAAATTCAGGACGTCGTGTACGATATTATACATATTATACCTATTATGTAGACAGACTCACATTTACAAAATTAATTTCATTACTGTTGTTATTATTATTATTATTATTATTATTATTATCATTACGTCATTTTGTGGTATCAATGTGCCTGTAATTTTCATACCCTTTGATTTAAGTCTGTTTTTGTTAGGTTTTTGATATACACGCCCACACCCCGACCATAAATATATCGTGTGTATAATGGTACATGGACGTATGCGTCAAAAAGGAGAATTTCATGGTAAAGGGTCGTATAATTATTTTTTTCACTACAAAAGCACTCAAAACGCATGTTTATCCTAAAACTAAGTGAAACAATCAATAAAAGTGAAAAGCTTTATGTTTGGCAGATGCGCGTTTTCGGCACCAAAAATATATTTTTAATCATTACATTTATAAATGGTATATTCTCGTAAATGACGCTAAAACTCAAAAATGAAACATAAAGATCTATCGATTTAAAGTAGATCTTTTAAAAAATTATATTGAACGTAACTGTATAAGGTCGTAACGGACGTATATATATATTTTTTTTCTTTGCCAACTGTTTAAAGTAGCACGAAGATCTGGTTTTAGTGATTGGAGTCAGGATTAGCTGCAGACACTGTTGAGAAGTAAGTTTATGAAATGTAATGCTGAATTAAGAGAGAATAAATAACTTTTAGTAAGTTGATCTACCGGTGATGTGGCAGGGTAAGTTGTCTCTAAATACTCATTAGAGTATTTGTATTATTCACTTTGCGATAATCATTGAATGCAAAATGAAACCTTATGTACATACTGTACCCAATATAAGACTATATGAACCGATTGAAAGAAGATAGCATCCCGATGGAGAAATTCCTAATTTAGCTATTTAGCTATATTTAGCTGAACGTTGGTCCGTAATAGTTTTGCTGAAAGCTGATCGACAACTGGAGGTTCGATCCAGAAGAGAGCTCCCTTATATACTCGAAGACCGAGAGTTGATGAAGATCGATAACCGAATTTAGACGGATGCTGAGAACTACGACGCGTCTTAGAGAGTGAGAGCAAAATAGAACGATCCGTCTAGCAGGGTATAATCTAGGAAATGGAAAACTAAAGAGTGGTAAAAAGTATTGGAAAATAAATTAAATAAACGCTTTCCACGGTGCACAGGAACGTTTCGACTTTAAAAACCTCTAAAAAGTAAAGATTTCTCGATTTTGGTCGGAATTCTAAAATTATTTCATGAAATTGATGTATCTTTGCGTACCGAAAATTATTTCGTGATTTGAAAGAAAAAGATACGACCTTGTATACCTTTAGTTTGAATGATATTTTTATTGTACGGTTAACACTGAAATGGTGTAACTACCGGTACTTACGACTTTCTACAGTTAATTACCAATATTATTCTTGTGATGAAAAAAAAATTATATACTGCCCTTCTATTATTACACGTAGTATAAGGTCGTATGTGGGCGCATGCAACCTTAAACCATCAGCGAACGTGATTATTTTTTATAAAGTTCGCGATAAAAAGGCATAACCGACGGTACTTGCAACCTTTTACCGTTAATTCATTTATTTTTCAACTTCAGCCTTTTGAAAAACATTTTAATGTTTTTCACGTAAGAAGGTACAAAGAGAGGGGAAAAAAAATTACCATTCTACCTTTAAAAAGGTAAAAGGTAAAATGTCGTGTAACGGCGCATACGTCCTCTATATCATTAGGCGCGCGATCATCCGATGACGATACGATGATGGTAATAATAATAATAACAATCCCGTTCTTCTTTCACTTCCTTGTTTCTTCATTCACCTCTTTAAGATAATACATATAATATGTATATTATAAGATTTTATAAATTTGGTATCTCTACATTATACATTGGTATAGATACATATGTGCCCATACGTATGTGTTTTCTCGATCTCTTGATTCTTCATAAATTTTTATCATACGCGTAATACTTATTAATTTATATTATGGCTTTACGTGATTAGCGTTGTGCATCGACCTTTCTTGTGCTGTTATTATCATCTTTATCATTGTTATTACTATTATTATTAATGATACGGATGTACAAACATATATAGATATATATATATATATATATATATATATATATATATATATATATATATATGTATTATACATACATGCACGTTTCACGAGCATGCTGATTCAATTGTCGGGAAGTTTTGTGACCTGCAACGTTCGTTCGCGACAAATTTAAAGTAATTAATAACGTAATAGTAATAATAGCGATATCAAGTTATCATCTATTATAGGAAATTTAATCATGATCGAGCGCAAAATTACACCTAATAATAATAATAATAATAATAATAATAATAATAATAATAATGATGATAATGATAATAATAATAATAATAATAATAATAATAATAATAATAATAATAATAATAATAATAATAATAATAATAATAATAATAATAATAATAATAATAATAAGTAACATCGTCATATGACAAAAGTGTCGATTCGCGATGTTCAACAATCGATAATAAATATTCTCGATCGTTGCTCGTATATGTGTATAATACATAATATATTTGTACGTATGTATCTATAATTGATATACGATATGATAAGATTTAATACACACGATCGATAGTTTTTATGTACGTACGTATACAATAACAATAATATGCTAATTACTACATATAATAATAATAAATACTAGAGATATATTAATGTTGTGTATAGATTTGTTTGTTTCATTTTAATTTTTTATTTATTTACTCATAGTCTTTTTTTTTTCCTTTTTTGTCATTTTTTTTTTTTGTCATTTTTTTCTCCTTTTCTCTGTTTATTATATTTACTTAATGCCAGCAGTTTTTTCTTTCTTTCTTTTTTTTTTTTTTTTCCCCCGCCACTTTTCACATATAATAATAGTTTGTATACCATCAATCCGCGCAGCATTTATTAAATAAATTATAGATTCCCCGCAGTTCCCTCGCTGTGCACATGAGAAAGAGAATCAAAGCCTGAATATATTACGTAGGGAGTGGCCGAGCCCTGAGCCCTCTGTATATCAGTATATTATACGTTGTACATATAAATATATATATATATATATGAATGCAGGTATACTTAACATATTGGGTGTGCATACACATACTTATAAATTATGCATACATCTATTATTTAAACTTTATTTTTCTTTTTCCGTCAACTCCGAGAATTGACGTGATTATAGGTCATATGTATATGCGAAACACATATAACTACCTACGTGTGTGTCTATGCATATACTTATGTTTGCGTACATACATACATACACAATATATATAGACACACACACACACACGCTTGCACGCACGCACGCACACACATCCGATCGAAGATGAAGGGTTTTTGACGAAAAAAAACAGTGCATCGCGTACATACATATAGCAGTATGCGTATACAGACAGATATATATATATATATATATATATATGTATCTATATATGTTATAAATGTATAGTAGTTTAGTGGTATAAATATAGGTATAATAATATCGTTCTTGGAACGAATTTTTCAATTGTATTATTATTTTATTTGCCTTAATCTTATTATTGTTATAAACAACCCATATTATCAATAGCATTATTATTATTATTATCATTATTATTATTATTATTATTACACATAGACTCGGCCACCGTTAAGCGATGCGCGATTTCTTTTATATATATACTCGCATCCGTAAGACGGCGGAGCGCGGAGGAAGAGGGGAGGGGAGTAAATTAGTTGTACATATAAGTATAGTAATTTAAATTATCATTATTATTTTTATTATTATTGTTGTTGCTGTTATTATTGTTGTTGTTGTTGTTGTTGTTGTTGTTATTATTATTATAGTATTTAACGTATATTATTTTAAATCCTCTACAGCTGTATGCAGTATGTAATATTAATATTATAATATACATAAATTGTACGTCCCAATGCAGGCGTAAAATAATAATTCGCACGATCACGTTATACAGTATACAATAATGATTATTATACGTAGGTATTTCTATAGCCTAATTTCATATACATATAATTAAACCGTATTAGTATTCTGATTATTGTATAATGTATTAAGATGAATTTTTAATCAATTGTATAATCCACTCGTTTCTTCTTCTTTCCTTTTCTATTCTCTTTTCGGATCCCCCCCCCCCCCTTTTTTTTCAAATTCTTCATCCTGTATACGGCGGCGACGTGATTGTTAATTTAATTTTCACTTCTGACTCTTCTTACTACATATATAATAAAAAGTTACAAACATAATATACATGTAGTGTAACGAATGTATGTGTAGCATTGGCGTATCGTCATACTTATACATTCATGTATACAAACAATATGTATTATTATTACCATTATCATTATTATTATTATTATTATTATTATTATTATTATTATTATTATTGCAGTGCAATATTGTTTCTTATACCGATCACACAATTTATTATTTTTCAATTTCATACACGTACATGGGTGTGTGTGTGTGTGCGTGTTTATGTATATATATATATATATATATATGTACTCATATGTCCCAATATACTTCAACAGTTTCAAATTGCACGACGAATCTATATATTATACGTATATTCATGTATGTATGTATCAAGGTATATGGAGTAGAGTTCATAAATTATGGTTACCGATGTGAAGGGGGGGGGGGGGGAAAAAAAAAAGAAAAATAAAAGAAAACGTAGAAAGACATCTCTCCAATTTTCGTTACCAATATTATCTGCAACATGAGAAACATTTTTCTATCTTTTTGCTTTTTTCTTTGTTGCAACATTTATTGTTTATTTATATCGTTATTACATATACCTCAAAGTATGTACATGTAATCGAGCCACGCTCACGATTGCTGATCAGAGAATCGGTGAACATCACCCATTAACTAATAATTGCAGGTGATAAAAAATGTCTATCTCGCCGTTATTTAAGAAAGGATTTTCTTTCAATAAATATATTCCTTTCGTATTCCTTATACGAAAAAATTACGGCCCCACTGCAGCAACGTTTTACAAGTAACGCGTCATTATTTTTATTTTTTTGTACCTTTCTTTTATTTCTTTTCGGTGTGTTTTACTCTCCTCTCGTAATCAATTAACAATATTATCATTACCGCGAGAATATCAATATTTAAAATATCATTATCACCATTATTATTGTTATTAATATTATTATAGTTTGTGTTGTTTTTTTTTGTCTTATTTTTTTATTTTGATCATTGTTCACATTATATTTTTGTTAAAAAAATTTTCATTCGAAAGGAAGTTTTGCAAATGCCCCCTCCCGGGCGATTTTGTTTTTTTCATTCTATTTCACCATCGTCTTCTTATCTATCCTATCCTCTTCCTTGTCACATACTGCATCATCTCATGTATACATGACACGTATAATATACTGTATTACACGCTTAATCTACAGCATATGTATACCTTTTTTTATTTAATTTGAACGAATCGCCTAAATGAATGGAAAACGAAACATTTGGACATATTGTAACAAAATGATGTTATGCGAGAGAAGAATTTTTCTTTTTTTTTTTTTTCCAAATTAGCCAGAATTAAAATGACAGAAAAAAAAACTAAAAAAACTTCTCATATTTCTAATCGTTTCTTCTTTTCTCCCTTTCGCCTCACGAATACACATACACACACATACACACACGTTTAATCCCTGATAGAATCTCTCTGTAGCCGTGAGCTTAGATGGAGGAATAATAATAATAATAATAATAACAATAAAAATAGTAGTAAAGATAATTTCCACATCAGCCCGTATGACAGGCGCAAATCCGTGACTTGAATTCCGCGACTCCTCGGATTACAAAAAAAAAATGATAACGATCGTGACAGCGACGTTACAATTTATAATAATAAAAATAACAACAAGCGTAGAAAACCCGAAATTATTGTTACTGATATTACATGTATAACATTCTTTATGCTCCCGTTTCCCGTTCCTTCAAATAATTACAGCACTTATACGTCATCCTTTTGATTGAAATAGGACCCATCATATATTTATATTATACCAGTTTATAAATAGTTATTATTATGCTGTATAAATATGTGTATAACAATGAATGTATAATAATAATAATAATCATAATACACGTATAATATTAACAATGATAATAATAATAATTTAATGATGGGTAAACGCGTCATTTATGCTTATTTATCTATTTCATCTGGATATCTATAATGTTTATAGTATAGCGTACGCATAACAATAATAATAGTAGTAATTTTATGATGTTATGTTTATATATATATATATGTATGTATAAGATATAGATACGAGACTGCAGCATATAATTAATTATACATTATGCAAATGCGGTGTATATATGTAATTATATCGTATAGGATATACCTAATTTCTCGCAGGATCAAATCGAATTGAAAGAAATTCAAGGTCCACGTTAGTACCAGACGATGAAGGTGTGAAAACGAAAATATTAATGATATTAATAACGCTATTGAAAATATTCAGAGATTTTGCTGTACTTTCGATCCTTTTTTCATACCGGCTAACTGATAAAAGAACAACGACAAATTGGATAAGTAAAAAATGACGATTGTGATTAATGGGAATAGAAATTTTTCTTTCTTTTTCTTTTTCTAACCACTTTTTTTCGTTTCACTTAACTTCTATACTTTGCGTTCTTCTCTATTTAATTTCACTAAATACTTACAGCTGTCGGTAAAAGTATTTTTAATTTTCCGCGTATTTATTTTTTGTTTGTTTGTTTTTTTTTTTCTCGTTTAGGCAGTTTTTTCTCGATATAAAGTAGATTAGAAAAAATGTTCCTGCGGTCATCTTCATTGGTGACGATTTGTTGGGTAAAAAAAACGATGAATTAATTCTATAATGATAATGATTGTATATACTAACTAATTAACGCTAATTTCTATTAATCATAAAGTTTCCTCTTCTTTTCTTCCCATTTTTTTTTTTTTTTTTTTTTTTTTTTTTTTTTTTTTTTTATCTGTACTTCTTATTTCAACACGATAAATATATTATCATACACGTACGTATACGACTAGAGACGTATGACTAGAGAGATAATTCGAATTGTTTTTTTTTTTTTTTTTTTTCATTTCTTTATTTGTTAATCAGTAAGTGAACGAATTGTTATTTTCATTAATTATGTGTGTGCACGTATTGTATATATGCATGAGATATTCTAACGTATGTATGTATTTATTTATTCACGTAGTACAATAATGATGATAACTTTTCTAAATTACGAATGAAATGGTTTTATTTTTTTCTTTCTTTCTTTCTTTCTTTCTTTCTTTCTTTCTTTCTTTCACCTGAAATGGTTAGACAACAGGACGACTAAATTTGAAAAGAAATGAAAATAGAAGAGAGAAAAAAAGAATAGACAAATTAAATTTAATCTGATGCTGAATTTAGCTGATTTAAAATTTTTCAAACGATCGATTAACATTACATTTCAATATTATATATAAAGTTTATTATAAAGCATCGAATTTTTTTTTTTCTTCTTCTTCTTTCAAGAGGTAATTTCGTTTTTCTTCATTGCAATTCGCAATTTAAGTTTGATTAGAAATTATGCAAGAGTTAAAGAGAAATTAAGAAAAATTTTACCTTCAACAATAATAACAATAATTATAATAACGATAGTAAAAATTCTCAAGAAATCTGAGCAATTCCAAAAATTTTCATCACTACTCCTCAACGTTTCTTACGTTGTTTTTTTTCCTTTACGCAGTTAAAATTTCTTCCCTATAAAAGTTATATTGATACATTACTGACAAGTTATATCTTTCAAGTGAATACACTTACACGTTGTTGTTGAAAATGTTCTTTATCGTTACTATTATTATTATTATTATTATTATTATTATTATTATTATCATCATCATCATCGTCATCACCATTATTATCGCACTAGTATTACCACCTTTCAACGTATCATTTGAGCTCGATAAAAGTTGAAAAAAAAAATACGGAAAACGACGAGCCTGTCGTTATTATACATACATGCCGCAGGCAAGATCGAGAAACATCAAAATATGCGATTACTGGTGTTTAATATCGAAGAATCAGTACTGATCTTGAACACTAACGCGCGCACACACATTGTTCTGTATAAGAATTGAATCGGTTTGCGTTATTTTTGGATGAAATTATTATTTTTCCCCCTAACTTACTAATTTTCCACCCCTTCTTTCGTCTTTACTTCACCATCGTTCGTGAATTTTTTTTCTTTTTCTTTTTTCTCGCCGCATCATTGTTGCATCAATTTCATTTTAGTCATATTTTTCTTTTACTTATTTTATTTTATTTTTTTTGTTCGCAATTTGTTGTTGCTCTTTTGCTATCAAACGCCTCCGTCATCAATAATTACAGATTAGAAATAATGCTATTTTTCTTTTCCCTTTTTTTCCGTCAACTTTTTCCCAGCTTCACAATTTCTTCTCTGCCAAATTCTTGGTACGTTCGGTTGTTTTGTTGTTTTCGTTAGTATTTTCAATTGATTTTTTTTTTTCTTATTTCCGCTTCTTCTAACAACCGTTCAAAACCCAAGATTCGTTAAAAACACGTTTTGGATTAATGGGTCCTATTTCGAAACGATGAGTTAAAACAGAAGAATCTCAGAATAGTAACGATAATAATAATAAAAAGAATAATAATAATTTTAAAACAATGACAATGACTAAGATGATGACAATTTTTGCAAACAACTACAAAATAAAAATTTACTCGTTACATTTCCATTACTACCATTGTTGTTGTTGTTGTTATTATTATTATTATTATTATTATTCGTCTAGAGATTATACACAATATTCGTCTGTATGATGTATATTAAATATGTAGGTATACATATATATATATGTATTTAGGGTATTGGGATATTTATAATTCATTTTATTTGTTTTGTTCTTCAATCAATTTAAGCGTTTTAGTTTTTTGTGTGTGTATAAATCTATATACGGTAACGATTCGAAAGACAAAAACGGAAAGATGAGGAAAAAAAACGGACAAAAAGAATCTTCCGACAAAGCACACACATTCATTTCGTCTTCGATCTCCTATTCATACGTGTATACACAATAATACCTATACATACATGATAATATATGCGTATATTAATAATAATAATATTAATAGTAATAATAATGAAGTTTTATTGAAAACATTTATTAATAATTTGACCCCCTATACGATGCGAATTATATAAACGTTGAGAAAATGAGAAAAAAAAAAAAAAAAAATTATACAACAAAAGACAAACGTTTGAGATTCCTTCATTAGTTTAAACCGATTTGTATCCGGGTTTCTTTTCTTCGTCTTCTTTCTTTTTCTTTTTGTCTGTTTGTTGTTGCTTTTTTTTTTTCAATTTTGTATTTGTACGAGCGCGCGGGGCGGGGGCGGGGGGAGGGGGGGGGGGTGTATGCATACAAGTCGCAACGATAAAACTAATAATGATAATAATCAATAATTAAAATCGAAGGAAAGGTCGTTTACTTACAATTAAATAAAGAAAGAGATAATAGAATAATTTCAACTAATAATATAATCATATTGATAACACCTTTGATTCAGTTACAAGGATTTGATTGGCATATTTGGACAGTCCGGAATTTTTATTCGATACCTTTCTTTCTTTCTTTCTTTCTTTCTTTCTTTCTTTCTTTTCTGATTCTTTATCCGTTCGGTTAAATTTCCGGACTGCCTATGGCTATATAAAGTATACAACGAATAACTATACAAATAAATAGGAAATAGAAATATAAGAAATTATCATAATACAGCGTATGCGTATTTTTATATGTATAAGTGTTTATGAACATGTACCTGGGCGTGGGCGTTAATTTTCGGGATATAAAAATGGCGGTGTTGACGAGGAGAGGGCGCAAACGGGGGGGGGAGAGAAAATAAGATTTTCAGATGACGGGGCGGTAAGGGATACACATTATTTTTTCCCATTATTATCATCATTCTCTACTTTTTTCGTCTCATCTTCATCACTTTTTTTTATCTTTTCACTCTTCAACAATCTTGTTCTTCAATATTATGTATATATTTATATATCAATATATATATATATATATATATATATTGTATAAGAATTCCAAATTGATTTCGTTCTTTTTCCACCGCTGTAATTTCCATATTTTTTTTTTCTTCAACTTTTTCCCCTCCGGGTTTTTAACTTTTTTTTTTTTCTTTCTTCTTCTATCTATTTTGGATGGATCCTTTAATTTTCTTCAACTTTTCTCTTTTCTCTCCTTCTTTTTGTATCATATTGTATTGTAATATATATATATATGTATATATTATATAGAGTACAGAGGAAAACAGGTAGGTCTCTTACGTTACACGTTACACGTTACACGTTACACGTTACGTTGCATTACAGTTTAGTTAACTATAGTTGTATAATAATAATAATAGTAATAATAATAGTAATAATAATAATAATAATAATGATAATAATAGTAATTATAGTAATTATATGTAGTTTTATGTGAATAATTATAATTATATACGTGTTTCACATCATACACAACGCGCGTGATCAATTTCAATTATATAATCATCTCTTTTATTTTTTCCCCTTTTGTTTTATATCTTCTTGTACCACAAACGCCATTGAGCTATTCATTTTGTGCCGCGGTTTTTTTTCATTTATTACTTTACTATTTGTAGTTGTTTTTGTTGTTTTTCTCCGCTTTTTGTTTCATGTATAAGTGTGTGTTTGATTTAATTATCTTATAAATAATTGTGTTTTCTTTCTATCCTTTCCATTTATTAGTTTTTCTTATTCTCAATCATCATTGTCTTCTTCTTTCACATTAGCGTTTTCATTGAAACGTGTGCGCCAGTGTGCCCGTAATTTGTGCGTCCGTAAAAATTTACCGCGTGTAAGTTAAATACATGTGCAGATATAAAGAATAACTCGTACATATCAGATACCTTTCCAGGGCTCAACGTTCACTCTTTTTTCTTAAACATATTCTTGTTATTTTTGGATATTAGCAACAATTTCGCATCTTACACGTTTTTCTCCTCACTCTCATCATCGCCTTTGTCTTTGATAATCATCCATCAATTTTTCTCCGTCCCACATATCGCAATTTTTCTCATTTCTATTTCTCAGCATTCTCTGCGTACGATGCACGCGAGAGTGGAGAAAAAAAATGTAGAGATCTTCTCACAGTCAATATAAAACAAATTTCAAATTCTAAAATATCACGCGATTCCCGTATAATAATTCTGCATGTTAGAAATTTCCTGATTCCCGTGATTTCCCGAGCCTAACAATTTCCTAATCAACTTCTCTTCCTTTTTCTCTCTCCCTCTATCTTGCTTCTCACTGAATAAGAAAAGAGTTAAAAAAAAAAAAAAAAAAAAAAAAAAATACACCAAACGAATTGACACAAGGAAAAATTATCGCATAATTCGCGGCAGCAATTGGTCTAAATATTATCTTCGTTCTACCATCCGTTTATTTTTCCTCTTTAAACCGTTATTCCCCATCGTTTTTCCTTCTTTTACTTCCTCCTCTATACTTAATTTTATTTGTGACGTTCAAGTATTTTCTTTTTCTCTTCTCTGGCGTATATTATCGAATTATCGACCCACAACACCGTGATTTTCAAGATATAAAGTTGGAATTTTTTTTTCCTCTTATTCTTTCACGCTTGCGTATGCTTGAATGATTTCCAACCCTTCGGAGGAACGGGAACAGAGGAAAAAGGGCAGAGGATGTGGGACGACTTCTGTGACAAATGATTAACATCGACAATGAGAGACAAATCGTCGTTTTATCGATACGTACGTATATATAATAATTAATAATTATAAATTTTCATATCATGTGTTGCTTTTAATGTTGGGACAAGGTGCATGGCGGATTTATGCGAGGGAGGATACCGTGTGTTTCATTTAATTTATTCATTCTTTTCACTTGGTTTCTCGAGATTACTTTTTCCATTACACAAAGAGACTGGGAAAGGGAATTTCCTCTTCTTTTCTTTTCAACGTCAAGTCAATTTTCAGACCTGTCTACTATATCAATTCTCCTATGGTCTTCTTCAAGTTCCATATGGGAAAGTAAGAAAAGGGGGTCGGCAGCTTTTGTTCATTTTTCAACTCCTCTTTCCCCATATTTTTAAACTATATAATATAAACTAGAAACGTTGGTACTCGTGGTTTACCTTGGCGTCATTTGTAATAACTCTGGCGTTGTTAATATATCTACGCAATTTAAAATCGACGACTAGGCTACTAGGTTGTTCTCGTATTTCTTGTTCTTCTTGTTCTTGATGTTGTTGATGTTCTTGTTGTTCATGTCGTTTCCGCACAATACAATTATCTTTACCACCACAACCAAAATTATCGTTCTTACTATTACATTTAATACTTTGACGATGTCCCAAGTTCCTGATCAACTTCAACTCCGGTTTATTGTGGAATATAGAGTTAGCAGTGGAAGTATAAGTATTAGTATTAGTATTAGTATTAGTATTAGTAGTAGTAGAAGTAGTAGTAGAAGTTTCATTCATATCTAGCTGATAATGTACCAATTTTTTTGTATCGTCTTTAAATTTTTTTTCATTATTATCATCATTATGCGTCGTCGTGGTAGGAGTAGTGGTAGTAGTAGTAGTAATAGCAGTAGTGGTAATAGTAATAGTAGTAGTAGTAGTAGTAATAGTAGCAGTAGTAGTAGTAGTAGTAGTAGTAACAGCGGTAATAGTATTATTAGTATTAGTAGCTGATACCGCGAACTTGTCCCGATCGTCATCGCGATCCTGATACCGACTATCTTGATCTTGAGAAAGATCGTAGCCGTACTGATCGCCGTTGGTCAAGTGGTGGTACTTGATACTGATGCTGTATGCGGATTGGCTGGTGCGTTTGGTTCTTTGAATCAACGTCTTCGGCTTGAAAGAAGCCTCAAGTTAGTTCCATATGCGAAGGAAAGAGTCCCATGAGCCCGTCGCCACCGCCATACCGTCCTCCGTTACGCCAAGACAGGATACACGGTTGTCGTGTCCAGCCAGGATTCCTTTCGTTTTTCGTCACGCCAAGCACGGAGAGCATGTTCGAATAGTGGTTAAAAAAAAAGAAAAAAAGGTGGGGGAAAAAAGAAAATAAGACAAAAATGAATTACATGTGAAATTTCAGGACATAAACGACAAGCTGCGTAAGAGATAATAAAGCGAATAAAGATATACGAACAATGGATAAACTCGGTCATTTGTTTATAAAATAAACTTACCGGCGCGTTCGCTCTTCATCGAGTCCCAGACGTTGCAATTGAAGTCATCGTAACCGGCTAGAAGGAGCCTGCCCGACTTGCTAAAAGCCACACTAGTTATGCCGCAGATAATATTATCGTGGCTGTACATAGCAAGTTCTTGGTCCGCCCTTATGTCGAACAGTCTGCACGTAGCGTCGTCCGAACCAGTTGCGAACGCGTAGCCGTTAGGGAAGAACTGGAAACAAGATTTTTCGTCTGTCTTTCAGTTTGTTGGATTCTTCTCTCTCTCTTTATTTTCGCAACTTCCTCATCGCCTGATGTTTCCTGTTCTATTTTCATATTGGCAAAAAACAACCACCACTCACCGTAACGGCGTTAATGTCACTCTCGTGACCCGGGAAAGTCTGCTTGCAAGAACCCTCGCGAATGTCCCATAGCTTGGCGCTCGCGTCGCAAGCACCCGATACAAATGTGCGCATGTCCGGCGCAAGCGACAGCGACATAACGTCACCTGTGTGACCGATGAACGATGTGCACTGTTGACCAGTCTCAATATCCCACAACGCGCTATCAAATAAAATAGAAAAAAGCATATTAGTCTCTTCAATACTTATCAAATTACACATCTCTCAGTTTGATTCGATCAATTATCATAGCTTGTCGATGGACCCGAGTAGTTTGTTTTCTCAACTCGTACGCTGTGTGAAAGAAAAATGAAATGAAATACGTATGACAAATCGACTCACCATGACATATCGCCTGAGCTAGTGACGATTTGATTGTCGTCGAGGAACCGGCAGCACGACAAATATCCAGTGTGACCGGGCAGCTCTCTGCTTACCCGGACGTTGCCTTCCCTTGTTTTGAGACTATAAATGGAGCATATATTGTCGAGGCCACCGCAAGCGACGTAACTGCCCGACGGTGCGTAGGCGCATGTCATTACCCACGAAGAGCGGAGCGGTATGGCGTGGACCTTGTTGGTCGTGTAGCTGTCCCAGACGATCAGTTTGCCATCCTGGGACGCAGATACTAGGTTCCTACTAACAATGATCACGTCAAATGTAGTAGTAGCAGTTGTTGCTATGGCCAATGCAATCCTTCGGAATGCAATGCAATCGATCAATCATTCGCATCGGTTAATCGATAATGACAAAATGTATAAAAGAAACGTAGAATAAAATACCAAGAGAACGATTCTTATTAGGAAGAAGATGAAAAAATGAAACAAATACAAATACAAGATATATTTTAGAAAATGTTTTGTGAACACCGTCATCTTCTTTTTTTTTTTTTTTTTTTTTTTTTGATCTTTCCAATTACATCTTTTTTGCGAGAACCGCAAGCTTCGTCGTAGTCAGGAAGAAAAACAACAATTTTCAAACAGGGAAGAACGTTACAGTGGGTAATACCTGGAGTCGCTGCCCCAGTGCATAGCGTAAATCTTTGCCAAGTGACCACGAAGTGTGCGTCTCGTTCGCATCTGTATCCGCCCAATTGGTTCCATGCCCGACGTCGCCTGGGAAAGACTTGTGTCGCATGCCGCCTTCCTAGCATCCTGCGCAGCAATGATATAAAATTTAAAGAAATGAAATTGATCAGTATTTAAAAAAGCACAATACTTGAATACGAAATTCAATTTCACAACATAATTGTAGATTTGTATAATAAAATCGCTTATACATTGCTTGAAATTTATGCGATAGGTATTTTCTGTTTTTACCAGGAATCATCGAATCGTTTATAATCCCAAGTGAAGAAAAATTCATTTCAATAGTGAAAATGTAAAATGATTGAACGATTATAAAATCACACAAATTAATTCAACATGTAATAATGACTACTGTGTGCAATTATTATTGTTATAGATAAGATCTAAAAAAAATTGGCCTGAATTTTTTCATAAACAACCACATTCGTTTCAATGTCAAAATCACTGGTAAATTATATTTTCTAACATACAAATAAAAGAACGTTTAATCAGAGGAGATGGAAGTAAAAAAAAAAAAAAAAAAAAAAAAAAACAAATCTTCAACAAGATAGTAGAACGACAGAGAAGAACGAAGAAGAAAAATTTATCTCTCCAATTTCCCTCCCATTTTCAGGGAAACTTTAATTATTTTGTTTTTTCCTTTGGTGCTTATCTCGTTTAAAAAATACATCTGCAATCCATTCAAAAACGCACGAGTGCTCCGCTATGTACATGTATACATACACGTCGGTATCATATGCATAATGTAACCGTATACATACAGCAGAAAGGATTATTACACGCATCATTTGTATAATACGTTACATAATATACACATAAAATGTACAAAATTTCGCGAATATTTTGCTGCGCATCTGTACACCTACCGAAAAAAAAAAAAGCGTGGTTTTGGAATGCGAAGAGTGACAGGGAAGTGATTAGAAAAGAGAAAGAGAGAGAGAGAAAAAAAAACAGTACAAAAAAAAAAGGGGGAAAAAAAGAAGAGAGAACAACACCAAGAAGAAGGTGTCCAAAGGGCATAACGGAAAGACGAGAAGACGATAGGAAAACGACGACAAAGAGGAGATGGTTCAGGAACACCGGGTAGGTAGATTGGTATAAGGTAGTGACGTATATATACTGTATGTAACACGAGATTTAAAACAGGGCGTGGGAGCGAGAAAGAGAGGGGTTGTACAACGTGTATTGATCGGACACGCGACGGCGACGGCGACGGCGACGACGACGCAGGCAGGCAGGCAGGCAGGCAGGCAGGCAGGCAGGCAGGAAAGGAACCTAAAGCCAAAGTCAAAGAGAAACCGAGAATCCTCCTCGTCGTCGTCGTCGTCGTCGTTGTCGTCGTTGTCGTCTGTGCCGCGCCCTAGACGACAGAAGCTTTGATACATCGTTATACAAGCTGAAAAGAAATTCAATTTTTACACAGTTATCTGCTCCGAATTCTGATTATTATTGTTTGTTTTTTGTTTGTTTTTGTTTTTTGTTGTTTTTTTTTCGAAAAAACATCATTCGATGCATTACGCGATAATTATGATAATCGATGACACATTTTTAATCGATCTTGTGTCTTTTTTAATGATTAAAAATTTTGTTTAGTTGGTTTAATAACCCTTTGAATCATACGTTGTTTTGCCGAGTCAATTTTTAAAACAAGATTTTAATCTGTGGGTTTTTGGGTCGGTAATTTCGAATCAGAAATCAGATTTCAAAAAGAAACGATAACTAATTGAATATGGCGGAGGAAAATTTCAAATTTCATCAAATACGGTGAATAAAAAAACTTTAAGCAGGAGTTTTCGGGGTCACTGATTGGGTACGGAATACTGAAATTGCAAAATCTGATTTCAGAATTGTAATCAGTGACCCAAAAACTCCTGAACAGAGTTTTTACTCCGAATTCAATCGAATTCGAAATTTTCGTCCACGATATTGGATCCGCCATCTTGAATTTTTAAACTTCTGATTTCAGATTCGTAATCAACGATCGGAAAAACTTATAATTTATCTAAAACATGTATAATATATGTATATGTCATATGGGATAACTTTCTCAGCAATCAATTATCCCTTCAATTTTCACGATTTTTTCCAGTCAATTTCTTTCTAAAAATAATAATTCATTAGTATACTATCAGGAACAGCAATAAACCGCAAAGAAATATGTGGTAACAATATTTACCACAATGACATTAACAAAAGGTTAATAGAAAAAAAGGGAAACGCGTATCAACATTGATTTCTATAGACGTTGCCACCGCATTATCAAAGCATTAAAATAGTTGTAACAAATATTTGTATACATAATACATGTCTCTATGTGAATCGGTAACACGCATATGCTAATTTTCTGGCTATAGCTATGAAATGGAAAAAAAAAACAAAAAAAAAGAAATAACAACGAATAACTACAATCATTTTTGTTTCGATCATACCCAAAACCTCTATACTTTTTTGGGTAATATTGTGAAAAATAAAAAGTTTAAAATCTGTACAGCTATGCAGGTAATATTGAAACTAAAAGCCTTAATATCTTGTAAATTTTTCTTATCGATAACAGTTTGTCCGTGCGTACTTCATTACATTATTCACGTTTCTTTCTTTCCTAATTCATCGTCTCCATTCCCCGATTTCATATGTATTGTATATAAATTATACATAAACGTATGCATCAAATCAGTTGTATAAAATGACAAAAAAAGAAGAATGAAAGTGAAAAAACTACATCAGATATAAATAATTCGACATTTGTGTATTACATATAGATGTAATGTATATTATATACTAATTGAATTAGAAATCGAGTCGATTATTCACGTTATAATGAAAACCTCAACTTCCAGTGGTCGAACGAACGATTCGACTCCTAAGTGTCGTACATTCCGTGAATAAAACCAGGATATTGTTACCCTCGTCATTTTTATTGTTATTATTATTATAAGATTACTGTAAAGTACCGTTTAAATATCGACCCAACCAAAGAATGTTTGAAACTTTCTATTAAATTCAGGTGTAGGAAAGAAAAAATAATATCTCGTAACTAAATATGTGATTTGATATGTAAATTCATAGAAGAACGAAAACCAGAACGAGAGAGAGAGTGAGAGTGAGAGTGAGAGTGAGAGAGAGAGAGAGAGATCAAAAATAATAAAAATATAAGAATCAATAAATTATATAACTTTATTATTGCAGAACGAAAACGTTTTTATTTTAATCTCAATATTTTGCGTCTCTCTCTCTCTCTCTCTTTATTTTCGCCTCGTCTTTTTGATCTTCATTTACAGCTTGTCTCTTCTTTTTCCGTTTAATAGATTTGGCCTACTTTTTCCCACTCCTCTCTCTATCTCTCTATCTCTCTCACTTAAATACCACATGCATACAACCTACATGACATCTACATATGTACAACAAATAGCAAACGTCTAAAACCAATTCAACGACCTAGAACAACAATAATTTATCGCTGGCTCGTCAATCATATATAAAGCAGCGTGTATATAAGAATATATTTATAACAGATAATACGAATTGAAAAAACAAAATCTGGTATTCGGGTGTATTTTTTTTTCATCTCTTTTCAATTATCTATTTAAGATTATTCACTTTGAAATTCAACACAAGGTTGAATTTCGCGACACTACAAAATTACAATAAAGAAAAAATCGAAGAAAAAAAAACCAAGCAAAAAAAAAAAAAAAACACAGATTATAAAACCGAAGGCGAAGGAGAACGAAGAAGAAAAAAAGAGACGCATGTATGTACATACGTATATCACACACCAAAGTTCTATTTTAAGAATTTCCAAGTCTCGTTTTAGCATTGTTTATCAGATAAATTAGAAAATGTTTAAAAAATGAGAATGATTCGGAACCGTTTCTATGTGACCCACACGCCTATCCGTATTAGTTCAGTTTGCCCTCTTCCTAATCCTTTCTTTTTCCTCATCTCGTTTGTTGCATCGAGTTGAAAAACTGCTCGTCATTATTCATATTATTGCAAATGTACAATACTAGAATGACTAGAATCGTGTTAAACACTCGTCGACCTAAATTATACGTCGTAATGTTTAATTGAGACAGATTCGCTCGGTGTCTGAGAACTGCCAGAAACGAATATGATAATGACAGGAATAATACAGACTAACTCTCGGTACAGTATTCAACGAAACGTTACCACATGATGAATATTTTGCGCGCGAAGTTAGAAACATAGCAATAGCGTACATAAAATGACGTATAAAAACACACGAAATTGAATTTCGAAAAAATAACTTTGGAATAACCATTAGAAAAAGTTTACCTTGCGGAATGTGAATATAATATTTTAAGTTTGTTTTCAACTATTTTCAATACACCTTAAACTTCATGGCGATACATGAGGTCAAAGTTCGTAACGTTCGTATGACGATCCATTTTTATTGGAATTGTCGATTAAATTGGTTGAAAGTTCGATATCCGACAGAAGATATGACGTTCCTGTATCATTTTTGCTTGTAAAAAACACGCATCGTCCGATCAAATTTAATGAACCAGGTCAGATTTTCTTCAATTCGCAAAACAAATTCTCTACAAACAACAACAAACTCATATTTATTTCCATTTGGCTTTTCGATTGACGAAAGAACAACGATTAGTGTGAAATTATTACAACAAGTGACGAATAGTAAACCAATGACTTTGTAAAAAAAAAAAAGAAAAAAAATAATGATACTCCACAGTTATCCAAAATCTGTTTTTATAGATTTGTAGAGAAATTATTTTTATGAATAAAAATAGCCCCTAGACAGTTCGTCATAAGATCGTTAAAAAAATGCGATCGTAGAAATATTTCACCGCTGCAAAGTCGTCAAGAACGGTATAATAGTAATTGAAATTAATGATTGAAAAGATGAAAACAAATTAAAAAAAAAAAAAGCACATCCTGCGTTATGGAAATATTCTTTCAACTAGATTCAAATTGCGCGGTCAAATTTCCATTTCTGCTTTGGAAAACTTACGTTTAAAATAATTTCCAAATTATAATTTTTTTTCCTATACATATACATGTGATCGACGACATTAGCCTAAATTCCACCAAAGAACATGATCACTTATCAAACCGAACTTTGTAACATTATCGTAATGATGCATCCTCAGAAAAAAAAAAAATCGTTATTCTCCAACTTTATAACGAGCCAAAATTTAGTAAACCTTAAAAACCGTAAAAGGTGAATAATAATAATTATTATCGATACGTTACAATTACCAAAATTCAGTCTCGTGACAATTTTCCATAAAAACTCGAAAAAATTTAAAAAAAAAATCATTTCGATCAACAATCGCAACAAGAAAAACAAAATTATCCCAAAATTAAATTCCGCCAAACATATACTTGTAAAAAAAAAAAAAAAAAAAAAAAAAAAAAAAAAAAAAAAAAAAAAAAAAAAAAAAAATCGTAATAAAACCTTGAGCAAATTTTACACCAAAGCAGCAAAGATCAAAAAGTCATTCGTCCCAAATTATTTCCATCGCTATCGAAAAAAAAAACACGTTGTTACTCTAACTTCGTGCCTATTTTCACCTAAAAAAAAAACTCTCTCTCTCTCCTTACAATGCCTACATATTATCGCCAAATAATGAAAAGACAAACACACTTTAACACATAAAAAAAAAAAAAAACCCACAATGTATAAAAGAAAAACTCTCACCCTGATCGCATTCTTGAGCGTCTCCGCCTCCTGGCGAAGACTATCGAGTTCGTTCATGATGCGTTTTCGTACCCCGTTTCTCTATCGAAAAACAGACCGTCGTCGGCTTTTCTCCCAGCTGCGGAAGGGGTTGCGATGGGTTAAGGGTGTGTAGGGGCGGGAGGGAGGGAGGGTGAAAGAGCGAGGCCGGGGGGGGGGGAGGGGAACGGGGGGTTTAATAGAGGGAGGGGTTCGGGGGGGGGGGAGGGGGACCTGATGTCCAGGCCTGCAGGGGTCCGTCGTCGTCCCTCCTCTCCTCGTTACCTCTTCCTCTTCCTCTTCCTCCTCTCGCCCCAGATCCTCTCGATACGATATTTACTATCCTCCACCACCACCGCCTCCTCCTTCTTCTTTCTCTTCGTCTTCTCCTCTTTCTTTCCTGACGATGGTCTTGTTCTTATTGCTGTTACTACTATCAACGACGACAATGATGATGTTGTTGTTGTTGTTGTTGTTTTTGTTGTTGTTGGGACTATTAGACTAACGTTGTGAAAGGATTCGATTGACGGCAATAAGGACACCGAACTCGATGATCCTCCTCCGGTTTTCGGCGTTACTGTTTCAACTCCACCTGAAACCTGCGGCCCTCCTCCTATCCTAACGCAAACTACGGATCTCCGAGATGCCAGCACCGCGCGCCAGCTTGACTTGTACTTTCAAATCTTCCGTCTCTCCCTGCTCGTCGTCGTCCTCGTCCTCTTCTTATCCACCTGCGGATCGCCTTCTTTGCCCTCCACAATTCCTCCTCCTCCGCCTCCTCCTCCCTGAAAAAAATACAACAAATCGTTATCATGGTAGTCCGATACTTGTTTGCTCGGTTTCTTTTATTTCTTTTCTTTCTTTTTCTTTTTTTTATCAAATTTGAGTTTTCTTTTACTTTTCCCCTACAATAACAATCGTTATAGATAATTGAATTAACTAATTCATAGCAATTCCGTCATTCCTTGTCAATTGAATACAATGATTCTGTTTCATGCTTATAGAGAATGAAAAGATCGTTTTCCACTTCTTTCCCTGTACCGAGTTGTTATCGAAGGAGTTCATTGAGACAGAGAAGAGGAAAGAAACTGCATGAATTTCATTGGACAGTGAAACGAGTCGTAGAGAGAGGAAATAAAAGTTGAGGAACAACAGAAAAGTAAAAAAAAAAAGAACGAGTCAACAGACACAATGATATTTTTCATGTCTTGATCCTTGTTCGTTGCAACGTTATTCATCGTGATAATTAAATAATAGTTGTATCGTGCAAAAGTTGAAGTATCCGAGTCAAATATATATATATATATATATACACACACACACATAGAGTGTATCATCAGACATAAATATATACCGATTATTATTAACTTACGCTTCGCGTAACTGCTGCTGAACAACGACGATACAATCGTTATGTCAAAACGTCATCTGCCTGCAGAGACGCGATTCAGGCATCTATTCGTCATTTCGAGAGAAAGAGAGAGAAAGAGAGAGAAAGAAAAGGAGAATAAAGAATATAATATATATACCTATGCAATAACTTCTTTATATATTATTTCTACAGAAAAAAAACCTAGCAACGTAGGTAGATTTGTGTCGTCAATAGTGTGTTTTACGTGTACACATATATATATTCTCTCTTTACGTATCTTTCTTTCTTTCTTTCTTTCTTTTTTTCTTTATTCTTATTTTTTTTCCTCTGTCTGATCAAGTCTGACAAGGAAATGTAACAACGTCAATGCCTCGTGAGTTTCCTAGAATACTTCCATGCACTTATGATATTTCCTCTTCTTATCTCTTCTTCTTCTTCTTCGGCTTGTTCTTCGCGCGCGTGTGTGTGAAATGATATTCCAACGACTGAACGAAGTAACAATTATAAACAAGAGATCCTGGATTATTGGTCCAAACAACATTGACAACTGTGACAATACATGTGAAAAGAATTGCGAGATACTATTCTTTCAATTTTCACCTCGAGCTTTCTATTTGTCACGTATCCAAAAAAAAAATCACACACATCCACCCACACACACTTCTGTCACTATTAATTATACATTTTTCTTCTATCTTAGCACTCCTGTACACTTCTCAGCTGCGGTATAAAAAATCGTTAGATTGATGTCAAAGTATATATATTAGACTGTATCAAAAAAATTGACTATTTTTTTTTTTTTTTTTTTTTTTATGGTATACTGAAAATATTGTTCAAGATGACGAAAAAGAAATACCATAAAAATTTCAGATTTTAATATTGATATTTAGAGATGCCTCATCGCGATTTTCTACTTTCCATAAGAATAACATGGCAAAAATGGTTCTTGCTCCTTGCGATTTTTATAACTAGATAACGACGCGTCGTACAGAAAATTCATAAACATGTTTTTGTAGGAAATTAAACGTTCTACAAAAAAGGTCTCGTGTCATTTTACGATAAATCTATTTTTTCAAAAGTTATTTGAGGTCAAACATCAACAAAGGATATCAATATTAAAATCTGAAATTTTTATGGTATTTCTTTTTCGTCATTTTGAACAATATTTTCAGTATACCATAAAAAAAAACAAAAAATAGTTCATTTTTTTGATACAGTCTAATATATATATATATATATATATCAATCGTACACTTATCCGGAAGACAAAAACTGCACTTCTTAAAAATTATACTCCAAAAAGAAGATGAAAATACGATGATGAAATACAAATTTACACAACTTTATTTAAGATCGATCAATAATCTAAATATCGTACCAATTTTCTCTTATTGTTACACACACATATGTATTCGCATGTGTGATAAATTTTCTAAAATCGTACACAGTCCGAAACTCGAGCGTCAAGAGTAAAAACATCAGCATCAGCATCAGCATCAGCGCGTTGTAATCGATACCGCGAGGAGGATCTTCTCATTATCGGCTTATAGCAAAATACATATATATATATATATATATATATATATGATATATATGATCCTCCGTCAAGCACTGCTATACCAATATATATGTATATACATATATATATATCTCACTTTCTCTCTATTTATCTCTATCATCTCTATACCATCTCTTCTTTCCCTCTCGGCACCGCATCACACTTGACTATACTCGAATTCTTTTTCACTTTCACAGAATCAATCACGAATAATTAAAACACACAGGATCGACGACGGTAATAACTGAATATTGTTTAACAACGAGAGATGAAAAATCCCCGTAATTCCTTCACAATTTAAACACACATATATTAAATATTATACAACATACAGGCGTACATAAATATTTATTTATTTAATTATTTACGTATATCGTGCATATTAATATTCACCCACCCCCTCCACTCAACATCTCAAGAATACAATTATTTTCACAGTGCACGAGATTTTCCTTTACTAAACCTTACTCGCGTGTTAAAATTATATCATTTGCTATCCGTTTAACGCGTATATAATATATAATATTATGTCTTGCAGCTTCTGTATATATATATATAATAATAACTACCCTTCACTTTCCTTCTATCATAGTCTCTCTCTATATATCTGTTTCTCGATTACGTTTTACACGTATATATAAACTGTATTGTGTCCACGAACAACGTTATCTCTTTTCTGTTGTTTTTATTATTAATATTATTATTATTATTATTATTGTTGTTGTTGTTGTTGTTCCACATGTGCACAACAGTTAATGTTATGGATAATTATTGTTGTTGTTACCGTTGTTCTTATCATCGATAACAAGTACAAATAATTTTCATTGTCATTTCGTTTTTATAATATCCTCAGTCTTATTTTCTCTTTCGTTACTTTTTTCTTTTTTTCTTTCGTTTTTCTATTTTCTTAGATTTTCGTAATATTTAATCGAAAGCTTCTTCCTCTCCTATCGACTACACAATTATCCAAGTTTTCTTTACAAGCATCATCATCGACGACGACGACAATGACGACAATGACGACAATGACGACAATGACGAAGAGAAAGAATAATAATCAACAGCGAAACGGTTTTAACCGACGGACTAACGAACGAAGCCAGACCACACCCAGCGAGTCAGAGCGAGCCGACGACGGGAACGACGACGAGGACGACGTCGGAACGTTTGCGCGGCGCGCGCTGGAACCGACGTCGGAGGGAGGGAATGTCCGGAGGCACGAGGCAAGGGGGGAGGGGGGAGGGGGGGGGGGGGGGGGAGCGCAGGGCGAACCGGCGAATTACGCGGAGACGCGACGCTATATGGGGAGAGAAACTACGGCAGCGCCTCCACCTCCAACCTCCACCTCCAACCCCACCTCGCCCTTAAAGCAACGCCGGTGTAGATATTTGAGCGTCGAATTTTACAACTAAAATTGCCGGGGCGCAACCACGACGACGACGACGACGACGACGACGACGACGACGACTAACAAACAACCACCATTGTTACGTCGATCTCGTCACGTAGTAAATCTTTCCAATATGGTTATGTATATGGTTGTATGGTTATTCGGTGTGTGTGTGTGTGTGTGTGTGTGTGTGTGTGTGTGTGTGTGTGCGAGAGCGAGAGAGGGTGAAAATTTTTGTGGCGAGATTATTGGAGGGTATATGATGAAAAGTTGAAAATTAAAAAAAAAAAAAAAAAAAAGTGTTAACATTTGTTGAGATTTTCATTATACATGATTTTAATAGGTATTACGCGAAAATTCGGCTTTTGATTGAGACGATCGGATAAATGATAAAGAAAAACAAGCGCGCAATGTTTAATATTTAAGGAAACAGGACGAATCTGTATTCTTTTCGCAATATATATATATATATATATATATATATATATATTTTTTTTTTAACACTGTAGCTTTTATAAAGTCGTTAAGTTTGTTGAAAAAATTTTCTATATGCATAATCGAGGGTAGAATACGAAAAATTATTGTATTGTTTTTTTTATACTTTAACCTTCCTGCGTTCGAATTTTTGTTTAATTTTACTAGTGACTATTCACTCCTTGTTCAAAATTGCGAACTACTTTGCGCGAAGCGATTTTTTTGAGATATCGGTTAGAAGTCATTAAAAATCGCTAAGATCGTTCGATACGCGAGCACAAATCGTATAGAATTTGACCAGAAATCGAATGAAATCGTTTCGAATCGCGGTTGAAGTTGCTCGAAATCCCTGAATCGAAATTTTCGATACAAAAATCGTTTGAAATCGCATGAAATTGAATGAAATTATTACAAGAATGAAGTTATTGACGTTGCTGTAAGGATGCTTGTTTATAAAAAATCATTACTTCGAACTTTTAGGAATTTCCGAAACGTAGTAAACCATAAGAAACAAAAGATAGTCTCATTTTGGTATTTAAACCAACTCCTTGAAAGTCATACTAAAATTGTATAATAATAATAATTTTTTTAATGATATTTCGTTACGTTAACGTTACTAACTTCAGCCTCATAAATTATTAAGAAACGCGTCAAGTCATTGAAATCTTGCAATCGCTAGTCACTTAACCAAATGTGACCAAATACTCCCTCGTATTGTCAAAATTCTGTCAAACAAATACACATTTTTTTTTTTTTTTTTTTTTTTTTTTTCAATTCGGCACTGTAAGATCCTTCAGTTATCTGATTTTATTTATTTTATTTTCTTATTATATTCATTTTATATATTATATATACATTTACTTGCTATATTTTCTCATTAATTTCAAAAATTGCATACAATAAACTCAACATTCTATTATACACACGTTGAGATGAATTTTCTAAATCACGTTCACCTTTCTTACAATTCACGACTTTCTACATTCTAAAATTGTATAAAATTGCAAATTTTACCGTTTTTTTTTTTTTTTTTTTTCCCCCCTTGAGAACTTTGATATCATTCTACACTTTTCTTATCCCCTACTCACCCGAATGCACGCTGCACCTAGTTTTATCCTCCGGATGGCAAGAACACGCCGCGCCGATTTTCGCACAGGTGCCCCCTCACCTATTTTATTTCATAACTAGCTACCCTTCGACTTTCCTTCGCGATAAACACTCGGCGCAATGAACGGTCAGACTTCAATTATTAATAATAATAATGCGTAACAAAAAAACAAAAAAAAAACAAAAAAAAGAAGAATTCATATAATTGAATATAATTATTTCAACAAATCCCCCCCCCCCCCCCCCCCCCCGCCCCTGCCCCGAGCTCCTTTTTTCCTTCCCAAATAACGATTTGTGTGTCTACTACTTGTCACCGTTACTCCCAACTTGACATTTAACAATAAGTATTATGCATGAGAACGGAAATTGTGTCGGTAAGAAATAATCAATTGTTATGCCTCAAAAGAATTTACAACATCGAGCATAGACAAAAGAGAATATATCTGCATATACTTATTGAATTAAAGTAATATGTAGAAATAAATTCTTCTTCATCGGCTACGATGACTTTAGTTCTGAACTCCGCAATTTTTTCTTCTTTCTTTTTTCTTTTTTCTTTTTTGTAGCGTAAAGTTTATGACACACACTTGAATAAAGGAAGCGAAGTGTTTGTTGCTACCGTCGTTATTTCCATGTATGATTATTGTTTTTATTGAAATATTATTGTGTAATATATATATACTGCTTTTCTGTTCTATTTTCATCTTTCTCTCGTTCGTTACCTTATTACTAATGTATGTGCACCACGCCGTCTGCGTCTGTCTACTCGATTATATTATCACACGTATTGGATTTCTAGAAAACTTTGCAACTCATCGTCAGAGTATACATTCAATAAGAAGAATAATTAAGAAAACTGTATAGATATATATATGAACTTTGGTGTAAAAATGCGGTGTTTTATTAATCGTAAAGTAAACTCACTACATCTCGGCGATCGATGATTGTCAACGTGAAAAACTTTTATAAATTAATATATATATTACGTTACTGCACACCGCAGATGTAGAAAAATTATAAGAAGAAGAAGAAGAAGAAGAAGAAGAAGAAAAAACCGAACACGTTATGCATATACGGACGACAAACCGTGATTACAGTATACACTGTGCATCATGAAGGATTATTAGAGTGCGGCATGTGATAAATTGGCCAATAAATTGTATAATCAATTATTCCACACCGAACACTTACATGATTGCGCGCACGTAGATATCTATGTATGTGTGTGTGTGTGTGTGTATATGAGTGTGAACTTATTCCTGAGCAACTACTCGACGTACTCCGTGTACTAACATACATATCGAATGTTAACCGCGATATGCATTAGCGTGCAATAAATTTTCAAGGATCAGAAAAAAAAAAAAAAAAAAAAAGATCTCTGAAGGTAAACGCGAACGATAAGAATAATTAAGAATGGAATTAGAGAAGCGAAATTTGCCGGGTGGGTATAAAGGCTCGTCGTCGTTCCTCGACGAGGAGTATAAAGAGAGGATTTCTGACCTGACTGTACATACAAAGAGCGCCGCGAACGGTGCTTCGTAACTTGTAATTTCCTGCGTAACAAAGCAGCAACTATATACCAGAGAGCTGGTGTAATGTATGTACGCAGGTCTATAACTCCCTGAGAACATACTTTAAACATTGTGCCGACTGACTTCTCTGCGGTTTCCATATTGCGATCGAGTAATAGAGAAAAGGGTGATATATATATATATAAGTATATATGTGTGCATATAAAGAGAGAGAAAAGAGAAATTGCGGTAATGAAAACGAACGATGACGAAGAAGAAAAAGAAGACTGAAAAAACAGCGGAACATACGAGCAACAAGAAAATATGGTGGGAGGCAAGGGAGCGGAAAAAAAAAAATAACGCTACACACCGATGATAAGTCACTTCCTTCGTTCTCCCTTTTGCTTTCAATTAAAACCGTATAGCATCGTTGGTTCGCAACGACAACGACGACGACGACGACGACGACGGTGGAATGAAAGAAGCGAAAAAGTAGTAAACTAACGTCTCTGAGCTAATTGTTCTACGTTTAGGTTCCACGTATCTGGAGGTTCATAATATCGTGTCGTTTTCAACATTCTCGATTATACACATAGATTACATGAATGAACAGATTTTTGGAATAACGATTCAATCTCACGAACGAATTTTCTTTATTTTAATATTGTAACCAAGAAGAGTGATCTTTTGCGAACGAAACTTTAACACGTAATTATTTATTCCTAAAACGCTGATTTTTCCAGACGATACCGATGGACAATATCAACAAGGTGAGAAATGAAAATATAACTAAACTGACCAACGAATTCTACATGCAAAAACTAAATTCCGGTTTTACGATAATTGACCGAGACATTTCACATAAGTTTTCACGTATTATCATCATGTCAAGTGCAAATCTTACGGCTCCTCTCCTCATCTGTACAATGTTTTAAATTCTGTAAATCAGAAATTTCGCCGCTATCATCCGCCTCGAGGGTTCAATCAATTCGGGGTCAATCGTACCGACGAATACGATCACCGATGATAGAAGATGTATGTACCTCCAATAACATGCATGCACACTGCTCGTGTTTAACGTAAACCGGCCTCCTCGCAACGCGTTCTACATCAGTGGCAGAGTACGTGTGTGTGTGTGTGTGTGTGTTTTGTGTTCGGGGCGTTGAATCAGCCACGAAAATATCATGACGAGGGGAGAAGGAAGAAGACGAGGAGTACGAGGAGGAGGAGGAGGAGGAGGAGGAGAAGGAGGAGGAGGATTTCGCCGACCGCGTGAAGGATCCTCGATATCACATACTGCATAAATTTCCCAAATTTCAACCGTCAAATATGATCCACTCTCAGTTTCCTTGGCATTTCTCTTTCGAAAAAGAGACGACTTTGTCGTTTAGTGAAACACCGCTGCCTCGACGAGACTCGCCGCTAGTGTATAACCGCCGCCATGTTTGATCCCCTATCGCCAAGCAAAACGCCTAACTCTCGCCCTCTCCTTATCACCTCTTTCTCATGGCAGCTATAGTTGAAGGCGATAACAAGCGAGGTATCTAAAAGTCGACGAGGAATAGTAATAGATGCGGATCGGAGATGGTGGTTTTCGAGCGAGAAGAGACCCGATCGGATCCATACATGCTTTGAAAAGGGAGGTGGTGTAGGGGGGGGGGGAGCCTGGCGATGAACCCAAGGTACCGGAATAATAAAATATCGCCAGGGAGGGGGGATGGATGCTGTCAAAGTGTAGATATCGTACCTGGTTTCTCGGTCGTTGGGTCCGGCTTGTTTCTCCGTTCGATCCCTGAGCCCTTCCTTAGGTCGATTCGACGTTCACCTTCGGTAGATATCGAACACCTCGCACTCCGCCTCCCTTTCTTTCTCTCTCTCTCGCTCTCTCTCTCTCTCTTTCTCTCTCACTCCGCGTTTCGCCTGGATAATCGGACGTGTTCCGGCGTTCCGTTGGTCGGCTATAGAAACTGCGATGACGATACGCGAAGACCGAGAAGAAGAACAATCGAGCTACGATGACCGGCTCGTATACATGAAGCCCCGTCTCCCGACAATCCCGCTCACTCTGTCCGCTCACCGCACGATTCACACTCGACGAGCTGCCGCTCCTAGTTCTTCGTCTTGCTCGCAATGGCAGCGGTCCGCGCACCTGCCGCTATCCGCACGAATTACACTGCGTCGCGTTCCACGTACCGCGGACCAGTCGCGGACACCGGGCACTGAGGAACGAACCACTCCCCTGAATCCCCTGGGCTGTTCGCCCGGGCGATGCGTCGGACAAACACGTTCGGCCGCGATCTCGCGGCGTTAAAATCGTCTGGCCGCTGCTTGACGGCCTGTTTTAGCTCTCTTTATCACGCTCGAACGAACTGCAACGTTCACTGGATGATCCTCACCACCGTACAGTTCTTTTCATCGAGGGGCTCGCCGACGGCCACGGAGCTGCTTAGCTGCTGCTTTGCTGCCTCGCTGCTGCTGCCTGCTTCTCGCGTTCGCTGGTGGGGCGCTGTAATGGCCGGCGGAGGGGGGCGGCCAACCGAGGCGCGCGGCAAGCAGGGCGGGGCTCCTTGCCGACACTCTCGTCGACCCCGGGCCGACGCTCGGCAACCTTCGGCTGACCTCGGCTTCCCCCCAAGCCCGGTTGACGTCACACCCGAGATGCGAGCGCAGCGCCACGCGCCCGCGAATATTCGAATTGCGTCGGAGGGCGCGTTTACACAAGGTTTACACCGAGGGAATCGACGCCGAGGGACAGGGCGTTGACTGAAGACTGTTGGAGACGGTTGTCCTGACGGGAGTTTGGTGGGATTACGTGCTGTTAAACGGCTTCCGCCGGTAAAGAAATTACCGGATCGGTAACACGAATTCGTATGGCCCACTTGCCGACTTACCTACAGAGTACTGGTCGCGAAAATTTGCCCGGGGTTAACTGCCTTTGAATTCTTCTGTCAGTGGTTGTGGTTTGCGAATCACTATTAGATTTGAACCATGGACATGCCATGATTTGAACACAGTCTTCAATGCGGGTCTGAAAACTCGTAGGGTGGGGACGGTGCGGAGTACTCAAATGTAGCAAAGCGGTAGTGCTCATTTCCGCCACTTGGAGCAGAGCAACCTTCGAACAAGCTAATCAAGTTAGAGTCAAGTTAGAGTCAGAAGGGGTTGCTTTGAAGGTCTCTGCAACTGTGGCTCCTATACACGTATATTTATACTGCAGAACCTAGTATAACAGCGCAGCTAGTGGACAAACAAGGAGCACAGTTCGGTCACACTACCATCACAATCCCCACGCTTAAAAATAGCCGAGTTGCCAAACTTCTATGTAAGACCCCGGATTTGAATCATCGGTTTGGAACGACAAATCCAGAGACGATTGGGATTGTCTTCAGTTATTTTGCAAGGAATTGATGTACGCAAGAAAATACAATAAAAAAGGTCTTTCAAAACTGAATACGGTCCACTTGGAGTAACGCATTATTCTGCTACCAGATGTTACAGCGCCATATTTTCGTTTATCATAGCACCCATAACTCAGTATCAAAGAAATTTGCGGAAATTATTTCGCATTGCGAAAAAATGTAACTCCACTCTGGGAACCCAACTAGTTAGTCCCGTTCATTCGCCCCCTGCGTCATGAAAATCACTTAATACCGGGAATAAATTCGCAGCTAACAAGGTCGGAGTTGCTGCTAATCGTTAAGTCTATCAAGAGTCAAGCACAGTGTTCTCAGCATGATAATGAAAATTTCAAATTTCCCGCGAACCCCTTCGAAGAGCGCAAGTAAACAGAGCAGTCAAACTACGATTTTGTTGTTAATTTTAGATTGCGTGAACGCTTTCGATGTTTTATATGAAAAGCGTCAGTAATGGTTTTCGGTTTCTTGGAACCACCAAGATTTATACTTCGACTATCGACTCATCTCGCGGAGCTTCTCGCAAACGTCACGATAAGAATCGAACAGCGCCGAGAAAAAGTCGTTGAAGACCCGCTTAGTGCCACGCCGTCTCACCGTACTACACCCTATTCGTCGTCTGGCGTGACTGTCCGGTTGATCCCCGAACTATAAATGGTCCGAATTATTTCTTGAGTAAGGCTTCAGTCGGTGAGGCTGTTCGAATTCAATTGATTACAATTGCAGTTACTGTTTGATAGTCAATTACGGGTTACGCCGATTAATAAATTGTAAAATATTTATAAGTAAATAAATTATGGAATGTGTTTACGAATATATATTATTTTCCCTTGAAAGATTTACCATTGCGATGAATTTCAAAATTGTATAAATATAATTATGGAGAGAATGCATTTCCAAAGTGACTTATTGATCGCTGTGCGAGTCTATCCAAGTTCTGCATCACCGAGGAAGCAGAGTCGCCCAAAAGACAGTGAGCTATGTGAAGTTGGCTCGTGACGTTCAAATTAAAAAAAAACCGGTACCAAATGATTGCTCCTTAATTCCTCTTAATTTCTCTATAATTTTTATTAATTACGCCAGCCCAGTTTACAAGAAAATTGAATATAAACGAAATCGGCACTGCTCCAAATTGCTACTAATTATATATCGACCTGCAGCTAATTGCTCCAATCGTTTCATTAGTCCATCCCTCATAGCTTTCGAAGTGATGTAAAAAGGAAATCGACATTTTTACTTATTCAAATTATTATTATACTTATAGCTAATTTTGTAATTAAGTGAAAAACCACAAGAATTTGTTAATATTTCATTTTCATAATCCGTATTCAACACATGCATTATTTTAATCTGGTTCATAATTATGACAAGTTGTGAATATCTCTCATACCTGTCGTTCCAATTCTGTAACAAATTGATCTCTTCAGCTGCCACATGATGTTTTTTTTTTTAAGTTTATTGGCAGGTTCTTTCAATGCAGATAATCATTGATGTCGATCAACATTGTTGCTGTTTGTTTCTGTAACCAAGTAAGATATCAGAATATTTCGTTATTAATGCAACTTCGAAATCGAAATATGCAGCATTGAAAATTTACTGTCACTTTTCCAAAATAGGTAACTTTTTTGCAGTGAAAAGTAGTAGGATAGTACTGTCCAGAATTATCTGTATCATTTTCTTTCCTTTCATAACGTTCTGACCTGTTCAGCTTTTGTATTCTGATTTTCAATATTTGTTCCTACAGCCACTGTATTCAGGCATCCTTGAGTAACCAGCATCAATTTTAGGTGCAATTTATTTCTGTAATCAATTTAGATACCAGATTATTTAGTCAACAAGGTAACTTCAAAATTAATTTAAACAGCATTCAAAACCGTTTCAATTTGTTGACGATTTACAGGCGTTAGTGTTAAACAATTGCTAATTTGTAATTGCAAGATGTACGATACAATTTCAAAATGAGACCTAAGCCACTGGGAAGTACAATTAAAGGCTTGTACTGCTTGACCTGATGCGAAAGATCTAACAACTTAAGTACCAAGCAGCATTGGCGAATTTCTTAAACAGTGAAGTGTAATGCCTTTGATACAAGGTGTCTTTGGAACCAACGAATGAAGAATATGTCGAAGACTAGAAACTGTCAGGTGAATCATATCGAATTTATTACTCCAAACTGTTTCAATTCTGGTCAGAACAGTTCGATAGCGGAAAAAATTACAACAATGTTTATTTCAATTTTGAGCTAATCACAGTATAACAACGTATTCATGGTTTCTCTACGGGCATAACACTCGTAAAATTTTTACTCACGAATCGTAGTCTTATAATTCGAATTTTCCGATACCTATCTAATTAACAATTAAATTTTATGAGGTTCTGATGATTAATCCGATAATAGACAAGCTTTTGTTGACTGCGGTAATCAGGCCAGATATTAAATAATTATGTTATTTCCTCGCCAGTCAGTTAGGACATGTTCTTCGATGAATACTCATTGTTTAACTACTAGAAGGGCCGACGAAGAGAAAAAGTTTTCGAGGTAAAGAACTATCGACGGATACGTGTTTGAAATTGAAAATTGGATGCTTGGAAGCGGGAACTGAAACACAAAAAAGTTTGAAAGCCAAATTGGATACAAACTAAATCATTAGAGATAGGCAAAAGGCCACGGAGGCAGACTCGCTAATAATATAATACAAGTCGGTTCATCAACAAGGCATTTTTCAACAGAGGTCACGAGTAGAAAGCGTGCACTTCTAGCAATACAACTGTGGAATTTGATATTGCGTTTGATTATTTTTCCCTATCATGAAAATAATACTTTCCAAAATTCGTTACGGCGAAGCTCGCGTGTCGGGTTGCCTGCAGCAAAAGTGTAAGCGAGATTCGCCGCCTGCGAGGAAAAAAGATATTTAAAAATTTGGTGGTAATAAGATTGCAAATGGTGTGAAGTCAAGCTTAAAACCGAATTATCGACTTCTCAATAAATCGTCTCAATGAAAGTTTTTACCATTTTTTTAAGTATGGAATCACGGACAAAGAGCCTGGCCTCTCGATACTTCAACAGTTCGATGTTTCCAGAACGTAGGATCAGTAAAATCAGCTCATTTTGTCGAGCCCAAGGCGTCACAAGCTGCGTTGGCGATAATCTTCGACATCGTAGAGTTCGCTGATTTTCAACTTTCGGAAGTATGTCATGTCTTTTCAGCACATACCAGCTGAAAATTAGAACGATTATACAATACCGGAGGGTTTTTATTTGTTGTTTCTATGGCACAATTCATGCGCACGTAGAAGGAGCGATTTCACAGGCAGTATGAAGAAAAACAGTCGAGGGTTTCGGAAAAATACGACTAAACATTCGTTATAGCAATCTTATATCACTTCTTACACCCGGAATTATAGTGACAGAACGAAAACAGAACGTTCCAGAGTGAATACTACACTAAACATGTTATTTTCCTATGAATATATAAAAAATATTTACTAATTTAGACTCCGCGTGGGTCCGCGGTGAAAGAACGTAACGGTCAAATCACAATCGTCATTTGTTTATCAGTGAAATAACTATGGAGTAGTAGAAAAAAATCAGTCGCAGGTATATGCATACCGCGTGAAAACGAAACTCTTGATGACGTTAAACTGTTTATCTGACGATCACTCACCAAGGCTAGCTCCGCTGATCGAATTAGTTACGGAAAACCATTAAATTGAGCACAAATTCGCATAAATTTGGAATGCGGAATGTGATCCGAGCAGGTTCGAACTCTTCGCCGTCCCAGAATTCCTCGAGTACTCTGAAGTTAGCGCTGCAGCGACGCCTGCGCGGCAAAACGAAAACCGACGCCATACCCTCTAGCGAGGATTTCAGAACTAGTTTTCAGTGACAAAAGTGCGTCGGTAAGTTATCTACTGTCAGTAAGCAGAGTAAATATAAGTAGATCACTTACCGACAATAAACCTACCATCCCGCGAATATTAGTCTGAAGGACCAATTTCATCTCAGAGTTTAATTCGTCCAAAATGCGACAGGTGGCCGAAAAATTGACGCGTACAGCACAGAACCGCATTGCGCAGTTTCAAAACGTAAAAAGGAACCGAGCGTGTTGTAAGCCTGCACAGAAATACGTGCGGAGGATGAAATAAAATTAAGTGAGTCTCGTGTGTACAACGTTCGGATGTCACCGTGACTCAATGAAATCTGCAGAGCTTTGATTTTAATCACACATATCTCCGAATGCGATTGAAATCCCCTTATCCCAACGGTATGCATGCTACTTGTTTGATTTATTGCGCGCGTATAATAAAAGCAATTGCGTACCCGACGCGTTTGCGAATTTTATGATGGATTCACACGCGCACAAAGAGCCGTGTTCTTCTATCTTCCGCGAGCTAAAAGCTCTGCAAACAGGCAAGGCGGCTGATAAAGCGAAGACCGGTTAGCGCGTCTGTTTTATTCGCGGGATCGACGAATACTATCGGAATCTCAATAAATCTATCATTCCCGCGGAGTCAATTATTGACAGCGGAAAAATCCTTGGAATCAAATTCGCCGAACGATCGTCTGTGATTCGGTGATAATTGCCGATCAAAGTTTTGATAAATTGCAAAATTTCAGACTTGTAAGAGAGAGAGTGAGAGAGGAATAAGGGGCGGGGGGGGGGGGGGGGGGGGGGGGGGGGGACAAAGGAGAAAAACACAAATCCCAGGGATTATCAATTTTTACAAAGCCTCTGCAAGTGGCCCGCTGCCAATTTGCGTAGGTATATGAGTAAACTGAGTTCGTGGAAGTCTGCAGCGGAGCTAATTCGTTTCACTCACGGCAGGCACAGGCAAGCCAACAAAAATTGTGACGTTTAAAATACTTAACGCTTTTCTATGTTACACTCTACTAGAGCAATATTTGTGTTTTCAAATTGTGAAGGCTGTATAATAACGAAAAAAAAAAAAAAAATATGCCAATATTCGAAATAATCTACGACAGCGTGATTAGTTACCATTCGGCATATATTATTAAGAATTTAAATTACCAAATAACTCGGAATTAAGAATCCAAAGTGAATTATGACGGTGGGGCGACGTAATTTAGAGGGAGGAATTCTTATTATACCTACGGAACTCTGGTTCAGAATTTCTTTGATGAAATTCGTCTGCTGCGTATTGCCATTCTCATTTATTACGTATACATTTGTATGAAAAGCGCAATTATATTACGATTCGACTTTGGAATCAAATTTTAAAGCGAAAAATTGAGAACCAGGTATCGAAAAACGAATTTTTTAACCTTTTTTTTTTTTTGTAACAAATGGCAATTGTAAATTATATTCTGAAGAAGATATTTCGGAGTAAATAAAGGTTTCGAATTTGCAAACACCGAAATCATTTCCTCTCTACTATTAGGTCACTTTAAACTGTACAATTGTTCAATTTCACTCTGCGATGAGTCATTTTACAGAGGAGACTATTTTCGAAAATACAGCAGTGAGATACTATTTCGGAAATTTTCTTAATCACGCTGGTATAGTGGAATATTTAATCCCCCGAGACTCGGCGTGATATTGCGATTTAGATCGAAAAAGTAATAATATTGAATTGACTATCGTGAAAAACAAACGCAACAATCTGTTTCAGTGAATTTGGAAGAAATAGTTTTCTAAATAAACCAATAACTCATCGTGAAGTGAAAAACGAACAATACACGTATTGATTTTAACAATTTTTATAAACCAATAACATCTATAAACCTTTTGTTAATAAATTGATATTTCTTAATTTTCTTTTCTCTTTTATGAATATATTCAGAAAAATTGCAGAGTATAGTTTACGATTATACATAAAAATCCAGCAAATGGGACTGAAGAAAAAAAAAAAAAAAAAACGTGACTATTAAAGAAACACAGAAAACAGATATATATCTATAGTATGGATTTTATCAAACATTGGAAAAGAAATTTAGTTTGATTAAACGAAAGAAAAGTCAATCAAAAGAATACAATTTCCATATTCAATGTATTTAAAACTGCTATATAATTATTATTCGAATCAACGAATCATTTCATTACTTTCGCCGTGAATTGTAAAATTGTAAAATTTTTTTTTCAAAACGGGTGTAAAACGTTTTTTCTATATTACAAAAAGAAAGGAAAAATCCTACGAACATTAAAAAAGGTGAAAAAGAACAAAAGTTGCAAAAAATAAAAGCAACAATACCGCTGCGGTCAGGTCAGATATATACATGCGATATAAATTTCAACGACGGGAAACCAACGAATCAACGGAATCGTCGAGCTAATCGCGTCGAGGCAGCGGAGATGGGCGCGGGCGGATTTCTCACGACGACGCTCGGCGTCGGCGCGACTTTTTGGACGTCGACGCAGGCGCCGCGACGTCGGCGTCGCCGGTCGTTGGCGTAGGTATTCGTACACACATACACACACATGGGACGTATATTCGAAGAGAGACGAAGAGAGAGCGCGCGTGGTTTGCGGCACTGCGGAGAGAGTGAAAGAGAGAGAGAGAGAGAGAGAGAGAGAGAGAGAGAGAGAGAGAGAGAGAGAGAGTGATGAAAAGAGAGAGGGATCGGGTCTCGGAGAGCGTACCGGACCGTATTTTCAGTTCCACCCCGACCGAAACGGCCGCAGTGTCAGCCCGCCCGCCAAATGCGCGATTATTGCACGTCTGTCTGCGCTGCACGATATCATGTGTAATAATAATAATTTTTGATAAAGAAAAAAAGAATAAGAATCAAAAACGTCGTCGTTATCATTTAAATAATTATATACATATCATAGTTCGTTGCATAGTTTTAAACTTGTATATATTAAGAAATTTAATACTTGCATACATATATGTGTACATATATATGTATATATACATACTATACAATAAAACTACGCAACGCTGCAACAATTGGCCGGATTCAATTAAATATAAAGTATACGAATTATTTCGATAGGTTGTTGTTGGTTTTTTTTTGTTTTTTTTTCTTTTGTTTTTTTTTTTCATTCTCTAATGCGTTCTCGTTGTCAATTTTTGTCGGCTGTCACTCTCTCTCTCTCTCTCACTCTCTCTCTCTCTCTCCGCTTTATATTCCTTTTTCGTTTTTTTGTTTTCTTTCTCACACACAAACAACGAGAAAAAACACAACACAAGAATATCAAAATGTATGTATAGTTATTATCATCACGCACGTTGCGAAATCGTTGGTTGCATCGATTCTTCCGCTCAATTTATAATATATATGTATATACTATAATGTATATTGAACGATGATTCGATTTGATGTGTTGAAATTCTTTGACGACGAATAAAATTCTTTTCGCGTGTACGATTATTTTCTTCGTTATTATTTTATTATTATTATCATTATTATTTTGTTTGTTTCATTCTTTATTCCTTATTCGTTTTTTTTCTTCCGCTCTCTAATCCCTTTTTTACTTTAAAACTCGTTTTTTTATACTTTTATTTTTCTTTTTTTTTTCTCTTTTTGCTCCCAACGAAATAAATTAAGAGAGACATCGTTTTTTTTTTTTTTTTTAAACGGACGTTAAGAAAAGTGGCGGAAAATTTTTCGGATCACAATGCGCGAGGTAATTGTAAATCGCGTTTATTTTATCTCTGATCGTTTTTCATCCGCCGCGTGCAGCTTTCATCGGGTATACATGCCGTTATACGTGGATGGATAACCGTCATGCGGCAATCGTCATTTACATTGTCATCGTATAAGTTTTATGGATCACCCTTAAAACGTCGCTGGCGTCGATCCGTTGCCGTTTGCATCGCGATTATCCCCGGGAAACTCTATGTAATAACGTGCTCGAATTTCTGTGCGAATAAGGTATACCTGCGGGTATTTAAACGGCGCATAGCGATCGAACGAGTTCTTTCTGGCCGGTCAGCCGGTTCTCTGATAAACGTATACTATGTATTGTATGTGTATATATTTAACCGAGGAAAATAGTGAAAGATAGAGAGATAGAGAAATGGAGAGAGTTAGAGATAGAGATAAATAGAAATAGAAATATTGGTTATATAAATATTTCATCACTAATTGTGTGTCGTTGATTGAAATTCTTACGATAATCTCGAGCCCGGGATGAATTTTAAAGTGTGCAAGAGAGAGATAGAGAGAGAGAGAGAGAGAGAGTAAGAGAGTAAGAGTGAGAACCGCATTTTGTTGCAGAATATTGAGGTGTATAAATAATACAATTAATAATTGAGAAAGGAAAAGAAATTTTTTGATTTTCTTTTTTTTTTTTTTTTTTTTTTTTTTTCTTTTCGTAAGATAAAATTCTTTTGAAAAATATATAACGTAGGAAAAAGATCGATATTTATTTATCACAATACGTGTGTAACATTATATATATATATATATATATATATATATATATACATATGTATGTATATATTACACACATATTTAGAATATACTTAAAAATCCCACGTTTCTTCTAATTCCTTTCCATTCTCAATCTCGGCGAATTTCAGATGATAAAAAAAAAAAGTGACAATGTAATGCAAAAATTGGTCTACAAACTGGACATCTCAATTGCGGATAATTAAAAAGTTTTGATAAATCGTTGCGATTTGATGATCGGGAAAAAATAAAGTAGCAAGAATAAAAAAAAAAAAAAAAAAAAAGAACACACGAATGAAGAAAAAAAAAGTTAAACAAAATAACGCCTGACATACCTATGTTATAATGACGTGTGAATAGTGGGTGTGCGTTGTTTAGAAGAAGAAGAATAAGAAGAAGAAGAAAAGGGAGAAGGCAAAAAGAAGGAAGGAAGAGCGAAAAAAAAATGTTATAATAAAGATCCGCATTGGTACTCGGGAAATAAACGAAATAAAAAAAAAATAAATAAATAAATAATAATAAAAAAAAACACACACACACACAAGCACGTGTGTATATACAATACATGCGTGCTTACACGGCGATGAAACGGAAGACCGGAGGACAATCGATAGTGAAGGTGTAAATAGTTGAGAGCGAAGAGGAGGAGGAGAAGGAGGAGAAGGAGGAGGAGGAGGGTAGTGACGGTGGTAGAAAGGCTACGCAGAGGAAGACGGCTGCAAGTACGCACCTTGGCACATAAAAATCCATACACATATGTATGTACGCGTGTAATACGTGAAGAAGAAGAAGAAGAAGAAGAAGAAGAAGAAGAAAAAGACGGAAGTGAAACGATAAAAGAGAAAAACTGTTTTTTTTTTTTTTTGTTTTTTAATTAAAAAAATAAAATAAAAACTAAAAGGAAAAAAACTCTGGAAGACTCACGCGGCTTTCGTGCGGTTTTAACTACTGCCGCAGCAGCCGCGCTTCTGACGTTTTATTTTTTTATTATTCCTATCTTTTTTTTCCGCACCCGCGCGAGGTTTCAAAAGAAAAAGTAAAACTTGATAGAGAAGTAAAATATTATATACATATATATATATACATATACATACGTCTGTATATGTTACATATGTATCATGTGTAATTATATACATGCTAAAAGTGCCTTGACGAGATTGAAAATTAATGAATGATTAAAAAACAGACAAAAAAACAAAAAAACAGTTGAAAACCAAGTGTTGTTAAGCATAATTAGTGCGACGTTTGGATAAAAAAATGTATTGTAATATTAGAGAACTTTTATTATATACACATGAAAGATATTCCTAATTCTCCAATGGTGTCTTCATTTTATCCACTTTCATACTCACTTTTCTTCTTTCTCTAATTGTTCCGTGCAAGCGACGTGTATAAAATATCTATAATACATACATACGTATATATGTATATACGTATTACACGTATTACGCATATATATAAGTATATGAGAACTTTGAGCCGCGCGAACAACTTCTTCTCGATCAATATAAATGATTGCATAAAGAGAGAGAGAGAGAGAGAGAGAGAGGAGGAGGTGTGAGGAAGAATAAGAAAATTATATAAAAAAAAAAAAAAAAAAAAAAAAAAACGTGGCGAGAAAAACGTCGGTATGTAATAATAATTAACTTTGTATGAAACAGAACGATGTTGGTTAATAAGATCGCGAGTTAGTAAAAATATTACAATAATTCGACAAGGAAGATAATAATAAATGATGGAGAAAAAGATTTTCATTATACGTTGTGTAAATTTAATATATAATTATCAAAGTTGGGTGAGATTTTGAAGGAAGTAGAAAAAAGGGAAGAAACTGGACTAAATAATAATAATAATAACAATAATAATAATAATAATGATTTGGCGAAAAATTTAACGAAAAAAAAAAAATCACAAACAAACAAACAAACAGAGCAAATTTCACAAAACGCTGATTTATCACAGCGTTGCAAAGGTTGGTGGGTGATGTGTAAAAAAAAAAAAAAAAAGAAGTTTTAGCGAAAAAAAGCAATAAAAAAAACACACACATCTCGCCTGTAGTGGAAATGTTATCAATTGAATACTTAATAAAACTACAGAAAGGCAATCAGGCAATTTGTGTAAAAAAATCGAACGATGATAACTATTATAAATGCATAAATATTGATAACAATAATAATATTCGCAGTTTCGAAAAATATCCGCGCGCAGAGCTGAGGTGTAAGAAAAGATCGATCGTTAAAAAATCGTTGATTCCTGGGGGATTGATAATTCTAATTCTAATAATAATAATAATAATAATAATAATAATAATAATAATAATAACAATAATACTGATAAAGCAAATTGACGATAGTGGAATTGCAGAAAAAGTATCGTCAACGTCGTGGTCTTTTTCCTACAACGTTGCGAAAAAATCTTGTCGTTATATTATTTTTGTCACGCTGCTAAATCCGTACGTCGAACGGCAAACGCGGGATTCTTGGCAAAGAGGATCCGAAGGAGGAGGAGGAGGAGGAGGAGGAGGAGGTGGAGGAGGAGGAGGAAAACAGGAGGGTAAATCGGCGCCGAAGCCGAGGATAATAAGAAGTGATTCTCCCCCGGAAGTGAGGTGAATGCCACCCCCCACTGGGGGATAAAGAAGGAAGGATCTGCGCTGAAGGATCGGTTGGAATTTTGAAAATTACTTCCTTGTTATCCTTGTTGTAAAAAATGGAACGTATAAAATACGATAGTTAAGAATAAAGAAAGAAGAAAGCCAGAATGTGGATAATTGAATCACGCGATTTATAGGTATATTCGCATGACGCGTTGCAGTTACGCGAATTCTGCATTGGTTTGAATAATTTATACACATTGTATGGTAATTACAGTTGGAAAAGGGTCGACATTGTGGTGGTGGTGGTGGTGATTCGTTTTAATTACAATCAACTATATTATACGTCATCCCTCGTGTGTATGTATAACACAGGTGACTGACTATACATATAAGTACATAGTTAGAACAACGAACAGTACAAAGCTACAAGCTGCGTTTACGTTCAGTGCGATATTTAAAATTTCAATTTTTCCATTTTAAAGACCCGAGAAGAGTATATTGAAAATGGAAAAACAAAAACAAAATAACCAACGATAAAAAAAAAAAAAAAAAAAATAGAGAGTGAAAGTGAGAGAAAGGGAGAGAGAGAGAGAGAGAGAGCGAGGAGGGGGGCAGAGGGAGGGGGAGAAAGAGAGAGAGAGAGAAAAAAGGAAATAGAATCAGTGGACGAAACGGATTTTTTGTGCAAAAATAATTTTGCCCACCGATGGATATGCATGTGCGGTCTTTTTTCCCTGACTTTTTATTTTTTTCAATTTATACTTGCAGTTTTCACGTATAAAAAGTAAAATCGATAATAATAATAATAATAATAATTGTCATACGTTGCAGTGTCATTTTGAAACGTGCTGTGAAAACTGAAGGGCCTGCATGAGTGGTACAACAACAATAATAACATTAATAATAATAATAATAATAATAATAATAAAGCAAATGAACGAAAATTGAAAGAACAAGTATTGAGGCACAGACAGAAACGAGTATAAAAGAAACAAAAAAAAACAACCAAAGAACGATAAACGAAAGATATAAATACTACATCGATTCTTCAACGAAAGGAGAAAACACTATATATATATATACAATAAAACAATTCGGAATTTTGCGCGATGTTTTTTAACTTATACTTGTAACACATAACTTACGTTTACATGAAAATACGCTTGAATTTATAATTTTTTTTTTCTTCTCGAATCAATCTAATAGTAATAAAGATACTAATAATAATAGTAAGAACAAAAATAACAAAAACAATAATAATAATAATAACGAATAACGGGATATAATAGCGTTGATGGTTTGAAAGGGGGTGAGACGAAAATAAAAAGACGAAGAAAAAGAGGAAGAAGAATAAGAAAAATTTGACCTAATAATAATAAAAATAAATATGCGCTACAATCCAATATCGATGCTTGGAGAGGAAGAAAAAATATATCGATTTAGTATGAATAATTAGCGTATTATAGTTTAGAAGTGAAATACTTATAGTTATAATAATAATAATATACACTGCTAAAAATTTTGAAACATCTGCGCTTATAAACAATAAAACGGCCTTATATTGTAGAATTGAGAAAACAACTATCTATATATATATATATATAGTATTGTTATAACAAAGACAGAAGTAGGAAGGGAGAAAGATAATCAATAATAAACTTATAGAACTGCAATCGAAAGGGGAAAACGAACGAGTTAGAAAAAAAAAAAGAAAAAAAAAAAAACAATCGGCCTGAATTTTTTCCGAGATCGAATTAGTATGATAATCATAATGACAATGATTGTAACAATAAGAAATACGTACGTAACAAATAATTGATACATAAAAATCACTTATACATATATATATATATATGTATGTATAATAAAATAAAACATTACTCTGAGGGTGAAAACCGAAATATTATATAATTGAAGCTGTAAGGATATATCATTCGATTCGTCAATCGTTCGAAGAAACGTGAAGGAGGACAAGAACAAAAAAAAAAAAAACAAGTAACAATAGTTGTAGACAAGATGAATAAGTAAATAAATAAAATTTCACTCTATTTTCTTTTCCTGCCATATTTTCTTCATCGTTTATTACAAATATATATACATATATCATATAATATATGAATTATATAATGTTTTTCCTTTCTTTCTCTCTTTTATAAATATTTATATATGTATATATATATGCATACATATATATATATATACATATAAATAATAAATATGTATATACATATTATATACGCTCAACTCGTGCTGTGCTTTTCTACCGTTAAATTAAATTTGTATACATTAGTAATAAATAATAATAATAACAACAACAACAACAACAACAACAATTAAAACAACAAAAATTGCATAATATTACACCATATATATTATATATATATACAAATACACAAATGTTCTCATTGCTGAACGTTGCTTGCACACGAAGTGCAGTCTGTGTAATAAATTATGAAACGAGGAAAGTAAAGTAACAAAGAAAAAGAAAAAGTGAAAAAAAAAGTGCGCGGTGTGCAGTTTAATAAAAGTTTTACGTGCAAAAGAAGGAAAGAAAAGAGAAAGGAAATATAAGGTGCGCGGGTGAAGGCGATATTTCGTTATCCTCCGATTCTCTTCTCATCTAAAAATCCATGAAATATCGCCAAATTTTAAAATTTTGGCTAATCTGGTTTGGGAAGTAGTCGAGAAATATTATATCATCTGAGATGCCGGTTCGTCGAGGACACGTCGCTCCTAGGACAACGATCATCGAAACTATCATCAGGAAATTCGACACCCATGGTAAATATCTATATACATTAGACTGTATCAAAAAAATTGACTATTTTTTTTTTTTTTTAATGGTATACTGAAAATATTGTTCAAGATGACGAAAAAGAAATACCATAAAAATTTCAGATTTTAATATTGATATTGATGAGCGATCTACGTTACGTGGAAGATCGCGTTCATTTAATTTTTCTCATCTCTTTTCACGTTGTAGCATTTTCAATTACTATTTCTTTCCTGACATTTCTATTCAACCCAAAGATCACGATCCATAAAACAACAATACATGAACCGGGAATCTTATTCTCCTGAACTAAAAGTTCATATTAAAGACTAACTATTTTATAAGATTAAATTAATAATGATAAGATAGTCAGACTTAATAAACTTCTTAAACATCAAGTGGAGACTTAATATTACAAGTGTGGGTCTTCTTAGTGACGTAAATTGATATTTGAATTGATGGAATCAATGAGAAAAAAATTATTTACGATTCTTCTTGAATTTGAAAAAAAAAAAAATGTGTCAGAATGAAAAATCAACTGAACGCGATCTTCCACATAACGTAAAACCCGTATCTTTTAACAGAATCTATGTATTTGACATAAAATTAACTTTTTAGGGGTTGCCACGGTGGAAAATCGCTAATTATTTTTTTCTGCAAAAACCCCCAATACATATATAATCAATTCATTCTTTTTATTCTCACGATATATGCATACACATTAGGGCAGTTCGTTTTTTAACTTTTGTTTTCAAGATGCGAGTCGAAAAATTTGTGAAATACTGAAAAAAAAATTTAAGCGAAACCTTAAAGAGGTAGGAAAATACAATTCAGATGTCATTACCAATTATTGATGTACAGTATTTTTTATTAATATTTATGTGTACACCTTACGGACTTATATGGGTATATATATGGGGCATTCGAAGTGAAATCTAGGAGTCACTTCCTCCATATTTAACGCGCGATTTTTTCTATGATTGTTCTCACTTTGAAAGATACTCCGTTTTTTTCTTGACTCAATTTAAATTTTCTACAATTTTTGAAAACGATTGTATCTGTCGACCAAAATTAAATGAAATGAAAAAATGTTTCAGCAACCATTCATAGTAAAATGACTTTCGCTTGTAATGTTTTTAACGTTTTTTTCCCGCAAAAAGCATGAAAACAGTAAAAAGAGAATATCGGAGTACTCAGGGTCCACGCTTGAAAATTTTGAAATCTGACGCAGGATTTTTTAGAATCTTTGAAAATTGTAGAAAATTCTAATCGAGTCAAAAAAAAAAATCGAGTACCGTTGAAAAAGAGAACAATCATAGAAAAAATCTCTCGCCAAAACTGAAAGGTCAAAATAAACATAATGTAGTGATTGAAAAAAGGATTGTGACCAAGAAAATTTAAACTAAACACACACACACACACAACCGAATTCCGATCGTTAAATTATACGTACATGATCCACCGTTCTCATTTACGTGTGTTTAGGTATGATGTATAAACGCCTATTATACAGATGGTCGTATGTGACCGGCGTTATGTATGCACATATATACATACGTACTGTATTTATCTGTATACCTATATACCTATCCGCAGAGCTGATGTAATCCCGATTAATCGCGCGACCATATCGCGACGACTATGACGTCCGTATCTATCTTTCCCTCTCTCTCGATTTTTCGCTATTTCAATTTTATTCGATCTCTATTGGTGTTTATACGGGGAAAGTCCACGGCAACTCGAACGGGTTCACCATCGACCTTCGCCATCTTGTATTTCCCCTTTGTTTTATTGTGGTATTTAACCCACCGCAAGAAATTTTTGTTAGTTGTTATAGATTTTTTTATATAAAATGAATTTCGATTTTTTTGGTTTGACATTTTTTTTTTTTTCTACGATCCTATTTCAAAATTGGAGGGTTGTAGGCCTAAATGTATACCAAAAAGTTATTGCTATTTATCTTACCCATTTGAATAAACTTTCTGATTTTTCCGCAGTTATGGCGTAGATAGGTGTAAACACAATAAATTGAAAATGTCGATTCACAAAAAAATAATCTATTTTAAAGTTTCATATTTTTACGTGAAATTCTGTGTCTCGAGCCAAAACTTTTAATACTCTTTTCAAAATGGTTTTAGCCTTTGTTTAGAAGTTATGGAATTGTAATAACGAATAATGAATTTCAGTTTTTTTTTTTATAAACAAAATTTAAAGAAAATTTTTTTAACTTGAAAAATGTATGGTTTATTATATAAAATTTCAATCATTTTAAACAAAAGCAAAAAGTTTATAAGCGAGAAGAATTTATTGTACAGTAACATTCGTTAATGTCTCAATCTGCCGGCTAACTTGTTTTCGGTCCGAAATAAAATGCGACTTCCATTCTATATGATTTGTACTGTTACCGTCACGCGATTCTTATAGAATCGAACTCGCGTTTTGTTTCAGGCCAAAAACAAGTTAGCCATAAGGTTAAGCATTAATGAATATTAGTTATATATGACTCCAAATCTCTCACGTCAACTGCATCGCCAGTCATTGTCACACAATTTGTATAGAATCGAACTCGCATTTTGTTTCGGGCCGAAAACAAGTTAGCCGTAAGGTTAAGCATTAATGAATATTAGTTATATATGACTCCAAATCTCTCACGTCAACTGCATCACCAGCCATTGTCACACAATTCGTATAGAATCGAACTCGCATTTTGTTTCGGGCCGAAAACAAGTTAGCCGTAAGGTTAAGCATTAATGAATATTAGTTATACATGACTTCCAATCTCTCACGTCGCGTCCGCTGCATCGCCAATCATTGTCACATAATTCGTCTAGAATGGAACTCGCGTTTTGTTTCGGGCCGATATTGAATATCACCGTTCCAATGGACTTTCGGTCTAGAAATTTACTCTTCTCCTGACGTTCTCTTGACAAATTATAACCTTCCAAAACTGAGTAACAAAATCGAAAGAAAAATTTCTGCAAATCCAGAACATCGCATTTTCCTTCATCTAATATCTTCTCGATATTTTATTATTGCAAACATTGTATATCTTTATCAGGAAAATACGAATTTTTCATAAACAGAATCTTAAAATAAATATTATGAACAATATTTTAGCACAAACAAAAATTAATGGAAAGTTTTTAATGGGAAAAATGTCAAAACGAAAGAAAAGTAATGTTACAAAAATCGTTAATACGAGTAGCTTAAAGTTAATTTACTTACTTAAAGTATAAAAAATATTTCTTTAAATCGCAAAACTTCGTAGAAAAAATTGAAATCAATGAGTTTTACACACAAGAACATTATTTTGTAAGTCTTTAACAATAAATATGAATGTAAAATTTGACAAAAAATTAGTTTCAATAGACTTCAGAAAAAGGAGACATCAGAAACAATAATAAAGATAAACGGAAAAAGGTTTACATCAATAATAACAACGACAAAAATACTAATAATCATGACAGTAGTTACTTTTTTACTTTCGTTTTTTAAATACATAATCATCATATTATAATAATATACAATATAAGGTGTAAAAAAGTACAATGAAAATCGAACGATCATCAGCATCAGCATTGCGGAATGTTTCAAACGTTGGTATAATGTACATACATACGTGTATAATACACAACTTACGTATGAAAAATATTACAGACTCGCATACACATACAGCCATAATTCGCTGTCATAACGATCTGCACGCGTCAAAGATTGCAGGCTTCTAATCCGCGACGCGTCTTTCATATATTGCTGTATTATACATATAATGCGGCTCTTTCCATCTATAATAATGCTTACATACGTATATAATTATATATATAACAATGTAGCTACATACACCTCCACTAAACATATATATTATATATTGTGTGTCTGCATATACAATACACACATAGATACATACTTACATAGATGAATTGTATGATGCATGTCCTAAATCTTCGACATTATTGTACCCCCTTGTGGAGTATATATATATATATATATATGTATGTATAATATACAGTATAGGTAGATACGATGCAACGGAATGTGTTAGACTTCGGCTTATATATATATATATATATATACATATATGTATATATATATATATATATATATATACATATATGTATATATATAAAGGTGTATTCATATGTTATATACCTGTGTATGCGCATTATCGAGCAGCCCGCAAAACCGCTGCAGAACCGCTGCATCGCTGTAAACGAATATATATACAACAAAATATGTAGTAATGTGAATTATGTAGGTATTTATAATGTATAAACCACTCTTGCTTGTTAATTTTTGAGATTTTAATATAGGCATACGCATATATGTATACCCACATATTTATTGTATATATATATATATATACATATATACATGTTACATACACTTACCTACGTACAGCAAATACTTATTAATTTCATTAATTTCCAACAATACTTTACTTTTCATTAATTATTATTATATTCCATAACGTTTATATTACTCTTTCCCCTCTTTTTTCTCCTTTAACTCGCTCTGCACGCAATCGCGGATCACGCGCGCTTTACGTAAAAAAAAAAAAAATAAAAAGAAAGAACGAAACAAAACGAAAAAAACCACTTCGGATTAAATTGCAAACACAAAATGCAGGTGTTGTTGTACAGTGAAAGAGAGATGAATAGATAGATAGTTAGAGTGAGATTGATTGATTGATAAAGAGGTTTATTAAAGCCAGGGCTGAATTCAGATGGAGAAGGCTAAATAGAGTGTGAGGGGGAGAGGAAAAAAAAGGAAGAATCAATTTGCAGAATAAATTTGATCATATCGAGAAAGAAAAAAAGGAAACAATTGAATGACGTGGAGAATATTAAAGAGAGAGGAAAAAAAAACATCACCGACGATATAATTTATTTGAATCAAATTAATGCGAATATATGATAATATCGCAAGCCTTGAGAAAAAAACAAACGTTATCCAAACAAAAAAAAAAAAAAAAGATAAAAGTTAAAGTTCCGCACTTGTCGCCCTTTTTATTTTATTGCGTTATACATTTGGCAGGGCAGGGACACGTTAGTACAAATTGGATTAGTGGAATATTTCCGGCAAGGTTTTATCTACAATACCGTACACATACACATACCAATTGTATATATGTATGCACATACAAGACCGCATATGTCGTACCGCAGATGCGCCGAATTAACGATACTTAGGACAGAAAAAGAAAGAATTAAATAAAAACTCGGGATACGTAAAGTTGCCTTTCGCTTCCGGCTAACTTCTTTTTCGGTTCTAAAAAAAAAATGCGAGTTCGATTCTATACGAATTGTGTGACAATGATTGGCAGTGCAGCCAATGTAAAAGAACACTGAAATATAATAATACTAGAACGATCACTGCGGTGGTGGGGCTTCTGGAGAGAGAGAGAGAGATAGTATCGAAGGAAAGTGTTCTCTTTGTCTACTATTTACTGCGCACGCGTCGGAGAGTCTAAACAAATATTTAATATCACTGGTTTACAGCAGAAAATCCGCGCGAAAAGAGTGTACAGGAGCCTTTTTGCAAGACTGTACCGATGCGAGAGAAATAACTTTTCTCTCTCTCTCTCTCTCTCTCTAACCATGCAACTAACCGATCCTTCCAGTATTGTTTCATTTCATTGTTTTCTCACGTTGGCTGCATCGCCAGTTATTGTCACATAATTCGTATAGAATTGAAACTCGCATCATGTTTTGGACCGAAAACAAAGCGGATGAATATTATTGTACATACATACGTACAGTTGGTCGTAGTGGTTCTGTGAAGGCTAATTTTATCGACGCGTCGGTTACGTTGGCAATGCAAAATCAGTCCGCAGCGCCACCACCGGCTGACCGCGAAACAGGCTCAATCGTTGTGCACATAACATAACCTATAACCGTCGAAACTAGTACAAAAATACGAACAAGCAACAGCTCATGTTCAGGGAAAGAAAATCTGCAGATTGATTTCGCATTGCTAACGTAGCTAACTCGTCGTAAAAATTAACCGTCTAATAATGTTTGTGGCCAAATGTACAATTCAGACTCGCAGCTCGAGCTCTCTGTCGAATAGATCAGGGTGGCCACACGTCTGGAAAATCTGGAAAACTTGGAAATGTCAGGGGATTCAAAAGGGGTCTCGAAAAACGTGAAATTGTCAGAGGATTTTTAATTTGGTCATGAAAAAAACTGATAAAGTCATTTTTCTATTATGGGAATTAGAAATAATTTTTTTTTCAGGCTATAAGCTTACTTTCTTTCGTCGAGAATACAACTTCGCTCAAACCGACTTTTTTGTACGATATATTTTTCCTATAATATATAGTTAATCAGCTGAACGATTTAGATTTTAGTAACTTCCTAGAGTTTGGAAAATGTCAGTGAAAACTAGGTTTTAGGTCCTGGAAAAACTGGAAATATCATGGAATTTGTTTCCCAAAAATTTGTATCCACTCTGTAGATGCACGTTGTTTTCCAGGAAGGTTTAATACTACACGACTCGTTCTCAACCCTCTTCTTCCCCGTATAGTACACACGTGCATACACGCATACATGTACAAATAATTACCAACCCCGTCCCGTTTCAAGAAATAATAATGTATTACTTAATACTTATACAGTATTCTAACCCTTTGATCAAATTTTTTCTTGCTTATTTCCACATTGATTCAAAATTTCAATCTCGGTCGTTTGCTTCGTACAACTGTTTTTTTTTTTTTTTATTTCAAATTTTTTTTTTTTTTTTTCCATGTTCAATCTTTCGGATTTCAACCCATTCTACTTTAATTTTTGTTTTTCTCCCATTTTGTTCAACCTGGCCGCACTTAACGCCAACATCGGTCAAACTTGAGACTCGAGATTCTTCCGTGCGGGTGAATTAATCGTCGAGTATTAACGCTCGGTGGTGCTGGTTGGTTTTTAGTTTCTGTCTTTTTTTCTCCCCTTTCTTCTTCCCCCCCCCCCCCCCCGGAAGAAATTCCCTGCATCCGATCGTGCGAAAGGAAAAAATCAAAAAAAAAAAAACTTCCCCATCGTCGACGAAACGAAGAATTAAGTAACAAGAAAAAGAAAACCAAAGGGAAAATCACTGGGAGGGAAATTGTTTTATAAATTCTTGATCGTTAAAAAATAGTCATAATAATAATAATAATAATAATAATAATAATAATAATAATAATAATATTAACAATAATAACGATAACACCGATTGAATTTTAAATTCGTGAAAAAATATCTGATGAGATCTGTACGAACTACATATACGTATATGTATACACGAGTGACAGTTATAGCGAAGAGACCTGTGTATAAACATAAACATGTGGTATATACATCTTATATATATATATTGTATATATATATATATATATATATATATAACACAAGTACATACATGATATACCTAACATTAATACCGCGTGAGAAAAATCAAACTCCCTGTGGGGCCGCGGATCGGAACATGGAAAATTAATTGCCGATTGGGAGGGGGGTGGGGGGGGGGCGTCCAGGGCTGGGGCAACGTTGGGGATAATAAGGAGGTCACGGGCCAGAAAGCCGGCTGGTTGGTCGGGTTCGCGCTTGTTTATATATAGACTCGATAAAATTAGCATCAGAGGGACTGTCGTCCCGCGCACACGACAGATGACAACTGCGACAAGGCCGGCACCCTACCTTCCTCTCCCTTACCCCCTGACCATAACCTAATCGACCCTGTTTAGTAAGGAATTTTTGCTCTTTTTTTTAGTTTTTTTATTTTTTTTCGCTCGTTTTTTCGACTTTTATTTTTATCGCGGTGCCTGTGTAGTATATGGTATACATATATATATATATATATATATATATATACAATACATGTTCTCAAGATATTTTTTGAGAACAGATTTTGAAATTATTCGAGGTTTTTGATTTCTTCGGTTGAATAGCGAGTCTTGGTACAGAGGTGAACAGGAAAGAAATAAAGAAGAAGAAAAAACGAGCGAGTGATTTCTTTTTTTTTCTCTCTCACTTTTACCTATTTTACGTTTAGAATTTTTTTGTAAATTATCGAGCAACAAAAATGTGGCTTGGATAATTAGCCCTTCGTCTGTCACGTCGGGTCTTTCGTATAGCCAATAAAACTGTGGGTTTTCCGAGACCGCATTTTGGTAATGGCAATATTTTTATCTGCAAACGAAGGAAAACAAGTTTTATGCTGAAAATTTTATTTTTCATTCACCTGGTAGTAAAGATTTACGGGTTGCACGTTTCAAATCCATTGCTAATTCTCAATGAACAATATTTCATGCCAGAAGTCGGAAAAATCTGAAAATTTGATCACCATGGAAGTTATAAAAAAAAAATAAAAATAAACAATTCATTTGCATAATTATAATTCTTTCTCAACACAGTTTCCAAGACGAATATATATACAAACAAAATGATCCATGACGTGAATAAATGAAATTTTTATAGACTTAGAAAATCACTTTTTTCGACCAACGAAAAATTGCATTTAATGGGAGAAACGAACTTATTAAGTATTTATAAATTCTCAACTTTACATCATTAATATCATCTCCGTTTAATTTAAGTTGAAACCAAAAAAAAAAAGAAACGACCCTACATTTTAGTTCTGTACGACAGATAATATTTATTCCCGTTGTACACCATAATCAGTAACACCGGAAGGTGCGTGGGGTTCGTGGAGACCCCGACGAAGTTTAATGACTTATGGCTGTGAAATAAATGACCAAAATAGCGAACCAATATGGGAAATGGTTTTTTTTGGAAGATTCTGAGAGGTACTAAATAGGCAACAACGGCAATTTTCTCTTGTAGTAACGGAGAAAAAAATACAAGTCCTGGGAACGTTATGGTCATCATATGCCTGAAATGAAGAGTTAATATGTAAACTCGAAAAACTATTGCTTAACAGAAGAAGCAAAAAAATAGGTATAAGGGATCTTTGATTATATTGAGGTGACATTTATTGGTGTAACATCACTCAAAAATGTTTTAGTGTACTAATCAATCGTGAAGATCGAGGATGTATTCAGTTGTTGAAACCGCAAACCACTTCCGAAAGCTATGACTTTGAAATCACTCAAAATCACTTGTAATCGCTTCAAATCGTGTGAAATCACTTGAAATCAATTATAATCGCTTAAAATTGCTTAAAATTTTTTGAAACCGTATAAGATCGGACGTGTATTCACTTAATGAAATCGTAAACTACTTTGAAAAGCAGTCACTTTATGGTCACCTGAAATCACTTGAACTTACAATCAGTTGAAATCAGTTAAAATGATTTGAAATCACTTTGAATTCACGTTATATCGCATTAAGGGAGCTTCCAAAAATTACGTAACGTGAAAATTTGAACCCCCTCACCCTTCCCTCAATGTGACATGACACTTTTCATTAGTGACCCGGTTTTTTTTTTTTTTTTTTTTTTTTTTTCCTTTTATTCAAAGCTAATTATTGATAAGATATAAAATTTATTGTTCAACAAAAAAAAAATAGCGTTACGTAACGACGATTTGATAAACGAATTCGTTGACCCCCTCCCCTCTTCGAGTGCGTTACGTAATTTTTGGAAGTTTCTTAAATTGTATGAAATCCCTTGAAATTGCTTGAAGTCCTTTGAAATCATTGCAATCGCTTGTCATTCGATCTATGAATATAATATACCCCATCGTTTAATAAGATGCACACCATGTGAGGTATGCAGTATTTTTGTTAAGTTTTCTTAAGTATTTTTCGTTTCTTTTTCTTTGTAGAGAGAGAGAGAGAGAGAGAGAGAGAGAGGGGGGGGGGGGAATGAAACATTAGATTGAAGAATAAAGAGGAAAAATTGGTACAATCAAATATAGAAAACGGTGATTAAAGTAGAAAACGTTTTTTCTTCTCGCACGATACTTTTTTATTCTTTGGATTTTTTTTTCACGCAACACGCACTAATGATACAATTAATTCAGATACAACATATTGTTTATACATTTATGAATTTGTCAAGAATGACGTGGTATGAGAAACTCAAAATGATTTTTTATAAGGAGAAAGGTGCTTTGAGGAAAACGATGCGGTGAAAAGGGCGTTAAGGATAAAATCCGAAAATGACGATGGTTTTTTAAATGATTGCAGATCGCAGTTTCCTCGTGGCGAACGCTCACCAAGGATTATGCCACATAATTTATTGTTCGGACGGTTTTTGTCGCCTGACGGGATTCTCCCGTGCGGAGGTGATGCAGAGGCTGGCGGTCTGCGAGTTTCTTCACGGACCTATGACGTCACCGCACGCGGTCGCCGCCCTCCGAGACGCCTTGGCTGCCGGCGTCGAGAAACACTTCGAAATACTTTACTACAAGAAAGATGGTCAGAGTCTCTAATTTTTCCTTTTTAATTACCAGAGTGTTGGGAACCTGTGTCGAGGAGGTTAACCCTGTGGGTCACGCGTCGTTTTTATAAGTCAACTTCCGTTAGGATATAGTTACCTTGGCGTTTTTGAGGTTAATGATTACGAATCTGATATCAGAGTGCCGGAATTCAAGATGGCGTATTTAGGGTGGTTGGTAAAATTGAATATTTGATTAAATACGGAAGAAAAACTGTGTGTAAGGGTTTATGGGGCCGGTGATTACAATTCTGATAATAGATTTAAAAGATTCAAGATGGCGGATGAAATATGAATAACTCAATTTCAAATTTGATTGAACCTAGACGAATAACTGTATGAATGGCTTTTAGGGGTGGTCATTACGATTCTGATATTAAATTTTGAAAATTCAAGATGGCTGACCCAATGTGGAAGACAAAATTCAAATTTTATTGAATTTAGACGAAATACTGTATGAAAGAGATTTTGATATTCGCGATTACAAATCTGATGAAAGATTTTGAAAAATTGAGATGACGGACCTAGTGTGATGGATAAAATTTCTAAATAATTACAAACTTACTTAAACGCTTTTTTTCATCGTCATCATGTCTACATCGTTGAATATTTAATTTCACAAACATCGCAACGATACTGATCGTGATCACCGAATGTCGAAATATTGAATTCATGACCTACACACTGAAAAAAAAAATGAAAATCCAGTTCATAAATTTATAGAAAATCGTTCTTCAACTATTAAAATTTAGCCATCATTAGAATGAAACCGACCGAATATCTACTGAGTATTTAACAATTTTAAACAAAGTATCGATACATATTATCCAAGCTTTTGTTTATAACTCTAATATTTTCTATCTTTCGTTGGTTTTTTTTCTCCTCTTTTCTCAAAGAGATCTTCGTACAGTGTATAAAAATAATACATAATTTGACAGATAGTTGATAAAAATGATATTCATAAAACAGTAAAGATTATTTTATATCGCGTGAGAAAACTGTAGATAAGATGCTATTTAAAAATTTAGATCCCGTATAAAAACAAAAGTGAAAAAAACCACAACAAACGAAACTGAAGATAAAAAAAAAAAATGCAACGCCTAAAATTTTGTTGCACACGTAATACGTAATTTTGTTGGAATTACGCAATGCGTCGCGTCACTCCGTTGCGGGGATGCATTCAGCAAAGAGCTCGGATCTTTTTGCGAGTTCTGCAACGTCCGGATTAAGTCGGGTACACACGTCGCCTCCGCGTTCCTATCCTGATTGTCAGTCTAATAATATACTATATATCTGGGCAACGATGGTACCTAGGTACGTAGGTATAATTCGCAGTGCCCAAACCCTCGATTCGCCAAAATTAACCGTCATTATACGATTGTGCGGACGGGTATTTTTCTTTATTTTTTACTAACAATATCAAATACCACGCAACTGTAAATTAAAAAAAAAAAAAAAAAAAAAACAAACTTATCTACGGTGTACCTAATGCAGTTTATTTATAGCAAGCGAATGTTATTAACTATATATGAATATTGTAGTTAATTAATTTTGCGGGTGTGTATGTGAAAATTATTTACGAGTAAATTATTACATTTTTAATTAATATTTACTTGTATTTTTTTTTTTCTTCTTCTCATCGAAAATATCCGCAATTATTTCGAATTCAATTTTTTTTCACAATGAAAATTTATCGACTGATTCGCCTGATTACGATCATTTTACACTTTGAAAACATATAATTCTCTTTTATGGGCGAATTTGCACTGGCTGCGAAATACTTTTTCTTTTTCTTTCGGTTTGGAATCGTTGAATTTTTGATTTACCGTTAGATAAACAAATGTAGTAACAGATTCGAATCGAGTGTCTGCGAAGCGAATTTACTCTTCGGTGAATTATTGCTCTCAACAACAATTTTCGAAACACGTTTGAAATCTATGACGCGAATTCGCGAGATTATTAATAAAAATATGCAAATGTAATTTGAAATAAAAATACGATACCTTTAAGCCCTAATTTGTTTAAAGTTTCTTTCTGAAACATTTTATCTTTACTAAATAAAAAAAAAAAAAAAAAAAAAAAAATCATACCGGATCAGGATTATAAATTAATAATTTTACAAATTCCACCCATAATTATGCCGCGTCTACAATCTAACCTCGTATTAGATTTAACGTAATTAGACAGACAAAAAAGCAATGACTAATATCACATTCATAACACATATCATTGATATAATATCAAAGTAAAAACTCAAGCAAAGTTTTTTTTTTTAATTTTTTATTTATTTATTCTTTTCATCTGTCAAAGATTAGCGCAAGCTCGGTCACTGTGCGAACTTGTGACGTCACAGCGAAACGTCGCCCCCCCCCCCCCCACCCACCCCTCCCCACCCCGCTGCGGCATTCGCTACGTCATCGACGAACAATGCCCCCAGTGATGTGCAGAGAGGAGAGCAGTGGAGAGGAGAGGAGAACAGAGGAGAGGAGAGGAGAGGAGAGAGAAACGGCGCCTTCACTACTCTGCATACTATGACACTTTACTTATAGTTGGACCGGGTCGATCGAACGGACAAACTAGAGGCGAATTGAGTCGTGCAGGCTGGTCGGTTTTTCTCTCTCCTATTACACTCTTTTTCTTCTTATTCTTATAACCATTGGATTTTGATTTGAATTTAAAAGAAAAGAAAAGAAAAAAAAAAAAGGAAAAACAGTTGTGAATGGTTGTTCTATCCAAATTGTCGTTATTCATCTATTCTCTGTTCTTCTTCTACTCTTTTTTTTTTTTTCCAACATGTTTCATCAATTCAATGACTAATTTTCACCCGGTGAAAATTTTTTATGTTTGTTAGGCTGTTTCGGAAAAAAATAATTTTCCATTTTACCAACGTGGCAACCCCTGAAAAGTTTGTTTTGGTTGAAAGAAATATTGTGGGAAAAAAAATAGCGTTCTAGGACGTTACGTGAAGGGTTACGCCTGATTTGATTTTTCATTTTTAAACAAATTTTTTATTTTTTATTTTTTTTTTTTGTCTCAAGTTGTGGAGACCGGTGAATAAAATTTTTTTTTCTATTGCCGACATCAATCGGAATATCAATTAACGCCGTTAATAGAACTCGCACTTGTAACACTAACGATAAGTCTTCGGTTGAGAAACGCTTTATTCAATCACAGAAAATAATCATAATTTAATACGACCGTTTAATTTAAGAAAATAGGTTTCCATATAAATTGTAAAAAAAAAAAAAAAGAAAAAACGTTAAAGACAGTGAAAAATCAAACGACGACTCATCTTTTTCCAGGATCTATCTTTGAATACGTGGAAAAACTTTGCAAGGGACGCCACTTCGGAAAGTAAAGATTTTTTTGTTTTTTTTTTTTTGTTTTGAGAGATAATCGATGTCACGTGATCTGAATTCTGGTGAAATATTTGACTACTAATAATTAATAATCGGATCGGTAAAGCTTGAACAAATAAATAAATATATAATCAATAATACTCGATTGATTTTCTCCTCTTTCCCGTTCTTCTCTCTCTCTCTCTACTTTTCTCTCCTTCTCTCTGTGAAAAAAACAAAAAACAACCTCGAAAAATTATACCTATAATAAATATTTAACCGCCAAGTTTTTGTCTGTAATTTCGAGTTTATAGAGGAAAATTAGGGGGGGAAAAAAAAAGATGCGTGCATACCTTGATTTTATAGTGGAAAAAAGATTGCAGAAATATTTAACAAAGTATAAAACTACAGCTGTAATTATAAGCGTGGAGAAGAAAAAGAAAAGAAATTACATTCAACCTTCGAATAAACACGCCAAAAAGTTAAGTTTCAACAATTTCGAGCTCAACTATTGTCAAGTATATAACGAAAAATAAAGAAGAAAGTACAAAGATTGAGTATTGTGGAATAATTATACAGTCAGAGCCGAGAGGAGAAAATAAAAACAGCAATAACAACAACGTCCGATGGCGATATTATAACACGCTGTGTAAGGCATAGTGGCGAAAACTGTAACTATAGGTATACACCAACACGGGTTGGCTATCATAATCGCGTATCGGAATCTTGATATCGGAACTTTTGCAGCTGCTGCACGAGCTTTATCGCCGCGGCTTATTTCTAAGCGATTCGACCCTTCCTTTTTCTTCGAGGTTTCGCGGCTCGCATTTAGCCGGAGGTCGAGGTCGAGTGCTGTCGAAAGATAAATGAATAAAAGGAAAGAAAAATGGAATTTAAAAATAAAACGATCGCCTCCACATATCTATGCGTGGCCTGCTTAAGTGACAGCAAAAACTAGACGAAGAAATATTTTGAGACATTCTTTTTTTTTTCTTTTTTTTTTTTTTGTTTTTTTTCTCTTTCAAAAAGTTGTCTTTTCGTCGAGATTGAAGATAGTTGTAGACAGAGATCGATTGGAGGATAAAATTTTTTTATTTATCATTTTTCATTTTTATCCTGAGAAAAAAATTCAATTTATACTCTTACCGTAATTGTATAAACATTAATTTTTTCATTATTATTACTACAACGCTGATATTTTTTTTAATTCACCCTTACCATTTCAATTCTACAATGATAAAGCAATATTTTCGCTCAATGTATAATTATAATTATCGTTTATTACTATTAATGAATGTACGTATTATGTTATTAATTTTTGTAAAATTCAACAGGAACAAAGTTCCTCTGCAGCGAGGTGATTGCCTTGATAAGGAGCGAGGTAGACGATATTTGTCTGCAAATAATAAACTTCGAGGACCTCTCAGCTCAGCCGTCTCAACCACCCGCCATTCCGCTGCCAAGTCACGCCAACAATCGCCTCGTTACTCGATGTGAGTCCCCGTATTATTATGATTATCATCATCATCATCATCATCATCATCGTCGTCGTCGTCGTCGTCGTCGTTTTTTCCTCTCATTAATCTTTTCCTTCCGAATATACCTATTTTTATTCTTCTCTTCAACGTGCAATTTATAATATATTGTCATACTTTTAGCAAAAAAGTAAAAATCTGAAATCGAGCCAGAAGAAACTGAGAAATAAAAATTTATCATTTCTTTTTTTTCAATGATTCGTTTTACTTTCATTTTTTGCAAATTTCAAATCAATGATTTGCGTTACAAGTTTGTACTTTTGTTTCCTCAATTATCACACGTTATTTACATCTAACGTTCGTTAACAATACTGCAAACAAAACAGCAGGAAAGAAAACCGAAAAGAAAAATTGAGAGAAAAAAATCCAATCATTATAACAACGGTCATTCGTTTACCTACAGAGTGAACTTAAACGCGCATGCGTAAAAATTGTAGAACAGGCTGACAAACCGTCATAAACTCAGATAACGTTTCACCGCGTTGTATGTAACCTAAAAAAATTTCTCAGCTGTCCTTATTGAACGCAACGGCCAGCGACAACTGTGAAAATTTTTGAGGTTAGCTTCACAGCGGTTGGTCACCCTGGCAAACAACTTAGCGCATGCGCATCACACCGTAGCATTCGACGAACAATTCGGCCGTAAGATAATCACGGGAAAAAAAAATCACATTCTCGGTGTAAAAAACGATGAAAAAAAAAGAAAAAAATATAGAAAAGCGTCATCAGTATTGTAGCATATGCATAATAAAATAACCGACTAACTGAAAGCAGCCGGGCTAAGATAGATTTCTGTTCTACCTACTAACTTTTGTTGTACTAATAATCGAATGCAATGATGGGTGACGGGAGCAGTCGACAGGGCGCGAGCATCGTTCCGGGCCGGATTATCGAGGACCGGAGTCGTCGGACCACCCCGAGTTCTTGGACGCCAAAGAACATCGGCAACCCTTCAACCGAGGAGACTCGCCGACTCTCACGCCCTCGACGAGGAGGCCTCGGAAAATTGGTGAGTAATTTTTTTCATTCTTATACAAGCCTTAATATAAATTACATCTCTGAAAGCTTGAAATCCTCGAATTCGGTACACGGAGATGTTTTTTTTTTTCTTTCTTCATTTGTTTGTTTTTTTTTTTTTTTTTTTTTTTTTTTAATTTGAATTTATTGTTTATCAAAAATTGAACTATTCCGCTCGGATTTTTTTTTTTTTATAACGAATGTGTATAAATGTATATTATGTTATGTACTATACAGCGATGTGCGATTTATAGATTATAATTCGGTGGGGGTCAATTGTTTTTTAAATCGTACAATTTTTAGACTGGTCACTAACAATAGTCGAAAAAATTCGCTGACTTTCTCTCTCACTTTACTGGAGGAAATCATTACTTCTTACTGACTGAAATCTAAACTAACAATATCGACTCGAATATCTAGTATATAAAACTCCGTATAAATCGGTATTCAAAAATAGATTTTACCATCTATTGAACGATCAAGGAAAACCGAACACACGGAAGAAACTTTTCTCTCTCTCTCTCTCTCTCTCTCTCTCTCTCTCTTTTCATTTTTCTTTAATAAAAAAACGCGATCGATTTCCTCCTTTTGCAACTTACCTATTTTCCTTTCTTTCATTTTATTCCTGCCATGTGTGCAGTAAATACATTAACAATTTATATAAATTTAACAAATGTATTGAACAGGTTATAATATCGTGCACCTAATGTCTACGTAGATGTCTACGTACTTGGGGAATCTTGGTAAACAAGTCTACGTAGAGGCATATACGTATATATCGTAGATTATTATACAAGTTATACGTATATAGATATGTAAATACATACATACATACATGTATACATGTATAACGTACGTAGACACGAGCTGCATCGAATACATCTGCGAGTGATATACGATCCGATCTTTGCGTTGTGTATCTGCACGAGGGATGGAAAAAAATATGTTTGCGACATTGAGGAATTGGTTTTATACAGAATTCGATACCGCGTCTTCAGAAGCAGAAGCAGCTGTTCAAGCTGCCGCTGCAGTAAATTCATTCCAATACCGACTCTCTGTTAAAATGTCATCTATAGACATGTACAATTAGCGAGAGTAAATAAACGAATAAATCAACGAACGAATAAACGAACGAATCAATAAATCAATCAATCAACCCGGTTTTGAATCAACGTTAATCGCAAAATGTTTTAACATATCAACGCTGTAAATTCTATTCAAGTTAAATATCCTCACTTTTGTGTAGGTAAGTGGTAACAACGTTTAAAATATAGTATAAATAATGCCGATTTATTATGTTTTTCATTTTCCTTGGCGCGAATGTTGGAAAAAAAAAGCAACAATTACTAAAAAGAACTTCACTAAAAACGTTTCAGAATAATTCAGATTATTGCGATACAACATACCAGTAATAAAATTAATAATAACAACCACAATAATAATAATAATCCAAACAACGATATTCTTGAACAAAAAATTTATTCACCGTCATTAAAATTAACCTGGTATGTAATAAAAATATACCATAATTTCAATGAAAATTTCACTGAATATATTAGTTATAAAAGAGTTTTAAGACCCAATTAAGGGACTCTTTTTTTATTCAAAAACTTTCTCGATCTTCTCCACAACCGTCAGACATATCGTTTTAATACCCTGAAAATGGCTGCAGGGTGGTTGCTGGCATGTTACGGGATTTGTACAGGAGTTCTGTGGGTCTTTCTCACCCCTTCCTTAATTTCTATCCATCCCCCTTCAGTCTCAGCCCCTTGTAGACGGGAAGAGGTTAATCGTTGCAAGGCCATCCAAGGCCGAGACGACTGCACGCGAAACGCTTGTACGCAGACGCCGTAATACACAAGAGCCGTCTGTCTATCTGCCTGCATCCCCTTAAGAGGCGTCCATCAGACAGGGTGGTTTCATGTCCATGAGACATTAGGGTGTTTCGAAAAAAAATAAAAAAATTGGATTTTCTAACTGGCCACACGTGAAATAGTTTATTTTTTACGGATAATTGTTAGTAAACATTTTTTTTTGTGCTTAGAACGGCCGGTGGAGCAGTTTGTGTTTTAAATGAAATGCTCCTGGAATTTTAACTCTTTAGTTGATATTTAATTGGGACGTCTAACGAATTTTCTGATTATTATTCAATTAAAAGACATAAGAAACGTTTAACGAAATATTAAGCAATTAACTCTTAATATCATTGATAATTTTATTAAGCTTAATTACCTCCTAATTACATTGTAATGGGAAATGTGTAAATATTGAATGAAAAATTGAAATCCGAGTGTGAAAATGTTTTTTATTATCTATCATAAATTCGATAAAAAGGGGGAAAAATATTAAAAATCAAATCGACAATGCCAATCTTTTGCAAGAATTTTTGTTTTTACCTAAACCGTACAGGTGTGACCCGATGGGAAATGAAATTTTTTTTTTTTCGAAACACCCTAATGTGACACCCTGATAATTTACATGATGAAAATTTAAGAAAAGGTAATATACCCAAAATATATAGGCCGATCCATCAATTATCAACGTCAACAAATTGATCGGTCTGAAAATTTATTCTCTTTTAGTATGTACTAAGATTGGAAACTTCAGCAAGTTTTAACCTTCTACGACTTACCATTCGCGAGAAATGCTACATCAAAGTTTATCATTTTGACCTAACTGAGGTTTAAACGCGAATTATTTTCGTATCGTTACTGGCATAAAAAAATTGGGAAAAAATATGTGTCTTATGAGAAAACCTCTCATCCTTTTTGAATGTATTATTCATTTTTGGATAACTTTTTAACATCAACCTCAAAAACACGTTTTTAGACAAAAAATCAACCGCTATTTCTCACGCGCTGCCAAAATTTATCTTATTTTTGAGTCTTTCATGTGAAAGCCGAGATTTTTTCAATCGGGAATCCAAATTTTCAGGCTGGGATGGCCGTTGGATCTCACGTGAGACACGTTTAATTGATAAAAATCTGTTGAAAATACGCTATTTTCAAATTTAACGGAATTCTTTTTTTTCAACTATCACATACGAGTAAAATTTTCTTAAAAGTATTAAATTTTTATTAATACATTGATTGAAGTGATTATTTCTCAACGTATTTAGAAAAGAAATAAGGTTAGCAGAACGAACGGTCGTTACCTGTGTTTTCCTTCTCTTTCTCCCTTTCTCTTTCTCTCTCTCTCTCTCTCTCTTTTCAAACCTTATGAAAATGTTGATGTTCACCGTCCTCGCCAACATCAGTCTCTACAAAACAGGTTTCGGTCAATCGGCTCCATCTTGGCCGCCATTTGCCGACGAACCAAAATTGTGAGAAGTTTTAAACACATATAAGTAGATCGAAACGTCGATGTTTAGTTATATGATAATCGTATTACAATATTAGCTGGTAATGTTTTTGTTTATCAAGTTTCCAACGTTTCTACTTACTTATGTGTGTTTAAAACTTTCCACAATTTTGGTTCGTCAGAATATGGCGGCCAAGATGGCGGCGGTTGACCGAAATCTGTTTACTCGGGACTCCAGCTAACACGCTGCAGCACAAGCGCCAACTACAGGCCGCGTCGAAGAATCATATCATACTAAATTGAATATATTCAATAGCACCCACTTCTTCCTACTTCCGGTTACACATTTCCGTCGCATTGGAGAAAACTAGTCCCACCAAATGCTACACACCGAGCGATAAGATGTTCCACGCGTAAAAAAAAAAAACAATTTCTACACAGATTTTTTTATGCTCCGTTTCCTTTGTTGTGTTTTGACTGAAAAATTAATAGACAAAAAAGAAAAAAGAAACAACCAACAACGCGATCTGCTTTATAGTCGTTATTATTACCATAGTTTTTGCAAACATGACGACGTTATATAGTAGTTGTGAGAAAGAACCGATTGTTGATAGAGCGAGCGAGATAAAGAGAAGGAACAAAAAGAAATTCACGATGGAAGAAAAGAAGCGTGGCAAAATATCAAGGAAAAAAAAATAGCAAAATAAAAAAAAGACGAAACACGTTTGCTAGCGTTGAAACAAAAAATATACGCACACATTAGTACCAACAGTGTACGACATTATGGGATAATTTGCGTGCTGTTTTCGTGCAGCAGGCTCTAATATACACACATTGTATACGTATATGTGTACATACCTATATATACATGTATACAACATACATTTATACGTATAACATGTGCTAGTGAGTCAATGCGAGCTTTTCGCGAAAAGTAACGATTCGAGAAATGCGCCCACACACACACACACACACGAACACAAACACACACACACGTCACAGAATAGAGAAGAAGAAGAGCGGAAAAAATTATTTACAAGAAACTACAAGACTTACATAACCGGTTCGATATATCGATGGATAGATGGGCGCGTACAACGTTTTACATAGGTGCATTATTATGTTATATATGAGTGTAGGCACGGGTATGTATCATAACGTACAGTGTACAGTAGGTATTACGGTTGAACTCTCTGCAGCTTGCGGCAAAAGTCGTCTGATGTCAGCGATTAAACACGTGTTGCCTGCGGGGCTGATCTTGGATGTATTCCAAAAAACCAAAAATCCTTGCTCATCGCTCTGGAAGTAGGTGTACAACGAATATATATTTATAATATGCATGTATTAAGCCTATGCCGTTATTATGCACGCTATAGGTATAATACGTGTGTAATATTAAACGCGAATTATTAGTTGTTTATAATCTGTACCTCGGAGTGTATTATGTTCTTTGTTCATAGTAGATTCTGGGTAACTACGACAAAAGCGATGATGATAAAGATGGCGATAATAAATGTAATATGAATTGCTGAATGAGCAGGGGAAAAAAAGATATGGAATTGAAGATGAGGAATTTTGCTGCATGTAGTTAAGCGAATTAATGCCATGCAAACACAAGAATTTATTAGCGAAATACTTAGTTAAAGGTGTGGGAAATTTATTCGGTAGAAAAAAATAATACAATAATACAATAACGTATAAAAGAAACGTCGAGAATTAAAAAAAAAAAAAAAAAAGAAACGAAAAGTCGAAACTCGTACGTGAATTAACACGAGTTATTCTTACCCTTTTTTCATTATTATTATTCTACACAAGTTGAGTTATTTACGTTATTTATTGAACAACAGTTATCATATCCGCAAAAACCCGTCAACGCCGAAAAGAATGAAGAGGAAAATTAATAATGAAACAAAAAACAGCAAACTTAAGTGAAAACCACATTTATAATTACACATGTGTATAATACATGTATTTGGGGTTGGTGTAGCGGCAGGGAGTTTATCGATCCCTGGGCAGACAACGGGAAAGCTGGGAGTAGACAGAGAGAGAGGGAGAGAGAGAGAGAGAGAGAGAGACTAGCAGCCAGTCTGACCCAACACTGACACACTCCACTAGCGCGAGCCTGACCTCGCGCTCTGCAGCTCTTTGCCCCAACTATTGATTATTTCACAAACAACGCATTTCTACCCTCTAACCCCCGTTTCATTTTATCCCATGATGCCTGTTGTTACACCCGTATTATGCATGGATAATTAAACTCCGAAGTTTAATTTTTATTCGACGAAATGACGACGACATGTATTATTATTATTATTATTATTATTATTATCATTACTATTTGTATTATTATTTTTAACAGCAGTATTAGAACAATGAGGACAAAAATTTCGGTGAAAATGATCAAAGAGTTAAGAGAATAAAAAAACAAACTGTCCTGGTGTTTTTTTTTCTTTGGGTTTTCATTCGATTTTTTTCACCCGCACCAAGTCGATCGAGGTGAATTTTGTAATGGCTCAATTTATTTTTTAAGTCGAATTTAGTCGCGAAAATTTAACGCGGAAACATATTATATAGAAAAGAAAAAAAGGAAACGGTAGGAAACAATCGAAAAAATATCGTGAAGAAGGAAGTAAAAGTAAAGTGCTCTACAAGACTAATTCTTTTCTACGTGTTTGTATGTATGGAATAAAACACTGCACGGCTGTGATAATCTTATTATACCCTAAACTTGGATTCAGCGATTCGACCCGATGTGCATTTTACATGTATGAATGTAAAATGTATATACAGGTGAATACATGAAGGCCAGAAGTATCAGAATGTACGTATATGAAGTACATGGATACGCATATACTAACGAAGTCGTGATAAATTATACTGAATTGTTTGCCTGCAGCAGGGCAGAGGAGAGGAGGGTGGTTAGTTGCTCGGTTCTCCACCCCCTCGGCGACCTTGTTCCTGACCTTGATCCCGATTCGCTATAACACGCACTCGTCGTTACCCCAAATCTCCCCTGCAGCCAATATCAATATCCTTTTATACGAAGAGTGATAACGACGACAAGAAGAAGTAGAATGTAACCAACGATAAGAACGACACGGCAATATGGGAAAAATTGATTTGATTATATGCCGGAAGTTTTCGGTGAAACTTGTCGCTCGACGCCTGATCCACAGGCAACCGGAGCTGCATTCCGGTAATGCTGGTGTACGAGGTGTAGGTTCGGTTGCTGTGAGGCAGGCGTCGAGCGACAAGTTTCACCGAAAACTTCCGGCATATAATCAAATCAATTTTTCCCATATTTCCGTGTCGTTCTTATAGGTTATATTCTAATTTTTCTCGTCGTCGTTACCACTCTTCGTATAAAAGAATATTCCGAATATTTAGAGCTGCATTCCGGTAATGTTGGTGTACGAGGTGTAGGTCCGGTTGCCTATCCGGTGGCGTCGAACGGTCAGTTTCACGGAATACTCGGGCTGCATTACTCGCGGATACATGTCTTCGAAGCACTACCGTTTCGTTTCCATTTTTCTTCATTTTCTATGTATACATGCCTGATTGTTTAGGGTGATTGAAATCCTCAGGGTGCATGGCAAGCCAGAACTCACTCTGGTGCACGCGGTGCAGAGGAAGGCTGTACGGGGAAGGGAAAAACTTCATCGTGGTAAAATCTAGACCGAGGACAGCCGTAGGTTGTAGGTCCGTGGTTAATACATACGTGCATTCGTATGTGGATACCCTGCACATTCAACTCGGCTGGGCGAAACGTCTATAGACACGTGTTACACGGCGCCTAGATATTTAGACCCGGATCTCTCTATTGTCCCCGTTAGATCGGCTCGCGGCATGTGGAACGTGCTTAATATCTACAGACGAGGACTTGACGTCTAACCTAACCTAACCTAACCTAACCTAACCTAACTCAAATGGAGGAAGGAATTGTACAGTGGATTCGATGCATTGGGTGCAATACTGTCCGTAAAAAAAAACAATATGCAGACAAAATGGTTGCGAAATTAACGATGAGATTGAACAATTTTTTAGATGGAATGTTCGTCAGGTTCCATTAGATCGAAGTGATACGGAAAAACGACCGAAATCTTTTTCTTCTTGCGTATCGTGGATACAGTTTTTGTCCAAACAAATATTCTGCTTTTTTGGTTAATCGGAGAGAAGAAAAATCTTACCGTGAATCCATTTTCGATGAATCGTGGACGCTGATTCAGCTTGATTGGATTGATTGTATTTGTGTAGCTATCTTATACAATCGATTCCCTGATCTTGAGTTTCTATTCATCTTTTTATACGTGGCCGAAATAGTAATGTAGGAAAAATCGATATAGAACTTGCGTTTAAGTACAACAAATGAATGCTTCGTGATCTAAATATTCGTTTTTCTGATCTGATTTGTAAATGTTCATTGAAAGTACAATTATTTATTGAAATTGGTGAACTATAAATCTGTACGAATTTGACACCAAGAAAAAACTTCTCGTTACTGTAACTCGTCTGAAATTATTTATTACCGATGTATTTGGATAAAAAGTTACGGTTCTTCAATTTTTCTACTGTCACCGAAAAGACGGACTTTTACTCTTAAAACTTGTCAACTCAAACAATCACTTATTTTTCTCATTTTCTTTTGATACTTTTTTGGCTAGACTGTAATATTAAACTCTAACCAAGCGATTGCTAAAAATTGTTATTAGACAGTTTCAAATTACAAATTACAATTTATGAATCGCACATTCCAAACTACAAACTACAAATCACAATTTCAGATTATAAATTACAATAAAAATTTATATATATATACATATAATTTTTCTTACAAATTGTAATTACAGATTACGATTATAATTTTCAGACGTACTGTAAAAAATCCCATTTTCTAATTACATCCAGTAATTCGGAGCGCTTAAAATACAAATTACATATTCTTATTTTGTGCTAAAGAAAGATGCACTCAAATCTTATGATTAATTACAAATTGTAAATAGGCATTGACCTGCGCTGTATCTATATTGCATGCTCGACGGGTCAATACCGCAATGTAATAATCCAAATATTTTTTCAGTCCCCTGACGCGCGGCTCCCCGACGATGATGGACTCCTGGGGGGGTTCGGGAGCAAGAACGGGAACCCCGCCACCTTCGGCGGTCCTGCATCATCACCCGCATCAGCATCAGGTGCAAGGAGGCGCCGCAGGATCGGGAAACGGGTGCGGAAATACGGCGACGAGCGTCACGACGCCGACGCCGACGACGGGAACGACGGGGACGACGTCGGTCGGTCACGGGGGGTACGGAAGGCCCGGTGGAACCGGAACCGGAACCGGAACGGCGCCAATAGCGAGTCCAGAGGGCGTGAGTGACGTGAGTTTAAACTTGTTCGCCCCGACATGTTAAGTATGAAAAGTAGAAGGGTGCAGGGTTGAAAATGTAGAACTGTTTTGGAAAAGGGATGAGTGAGCGTGTCGAATTTCAAGAATGCGAAAAACTGTTTTTTTTTTTGTTTTTTTTTTTTTAATTTTACAATATGGAAAAGGATGAAATAGAAATGTTGAAGTGGAGAAACGTGTAAGAGATGCCTGTAGAAAACCGAAGTGTAGAATTATCAAAAATATGTCTTTTGTCTGACGATATCTTTGTTCTTTCTGACGGTTCTACTGTGTTTTGGCTTTTTTTTTTTGACACAGATATTTCTACATCATTTCGGATTTTCTTTGCTTCGAATTGTCCACATTTTGAAATTGTAAAATGGATTAGATTTCCGTGTTGTTGAAAATTCGATATTACTGTTCTTCTGTTGTCTGATCATTTTTTTACATTTTTTTTGCCTAGCCCAAAAAGTAGAATCGCCAAACGATCAAGGTTTGCCATATCGAATTAATAAAAATTGAGAAAATCTGATAACGATGAAGACATAGAGAGCCAAAAGGGAAAATGTAGAATAATACAAAAATTCGAGTAAAATTATAGAATACCAGTGTGTACAATGTTGAAAAACAAATCTAGAAATACACAAAACTGTAAAGATTCGAACAAAAGTGTATAGAACGCCAGATGTTAGAATCGTCGAAATAAATGCAGTGATATGCAAAAGTAGGAAAATTGGAGTAAAAACGTAGAACGCGAAAATATAGAATGGCCATAGTAAAGGCAGAATTAAATTTGGTCAAATATCAAATATCTGAGGATTCTACACTTTGGATTCTCGCAACATTTAACCCTTCTACATTTTGAAATCACAACGAATCACATTTTCGTGTATTTGAAAAATTGATAACGTCGACACTTTCATTACGTCACCATTCTACTTTACTACCTTTTTCAAATCGACGTACCTCGGCGTTTTTTTAACCAACACAACTCCAATTTCTCTATCAGGTTTCCCAGAAGTCCGGGATGTGGGACGATACGGGAAACTCGTCATCCGGAGCCGCGGAAGGCCCGTCGAGGAGCGTTTCCCACGCGGCAAGTCTCGACGCCATATCACGAAGGATGGTGAAACCGGAAGCCGGGAGAACGCCATGCCGGAGTCTAACCTGCAGCGTCTGTAAGTATGCTTCTCGGAAAGATCACCTCATTCTACATTAATCTGCGTACATAAGTATGCCACATACTTGTTTACCGCATTCAATAGAATCCCCTAAATTCCGATTTCACCCCCTCCGCCCCGCCTATTTTTCCCTTCTTTCCTCAACCGTATTTTATTTCAAACCATCGTATGCGTGTAGAAAAATCTTCGCGTTTGTGTGTACCAATGCATATTTTTAAATAAAATACATGCGTGAGGGTATATAGACGTAATATGTATTACCAAACACTTAATAATTACGTGTTTTAATTAAGTAATACCAAGAGCAAGTTTTTCTTGTGCTTTTTTCTTTTTGGAGAGATAGAAGTGAGGAAACAAAATACAGTTAGTCGTTAATTAAGAAATGGTAGAACGAAAGTTTAGAGAGTTTGAAAAGAAAAGAAAGAAAAACAAAACTGAACAACAACAACAACAACAACAACAACGGCGAAAGAAATGGCCAAAGTAAAGAATCCATGGTACAGTGTATTGTTATTATATTTATTATCTTAGATTAAAAATTGAAAATCAATTAAATGAAAATGAATTTTCTGAGTGAAAAATGAGGTGTTAAATATAATATTTTAGTAACGGGTCGAGGGAGCGAGAACGTGGCCCTCGAACGACGACCGGCGACCCTCGATAACTTGGCCGAAGGTAAAGCTTTGAAGGAAAAAACACGAGCTCGTATATATTTGTTATACGTATATAAAATATATACAACTCGAAGTATTGCATACCGTTTACTATACTGACCGATTTATACTATTATTAATTTCAATCATTATTATCATCATTATTATTGCTGTTATTATCGTCATATAATGATGTATAATAATGATAAGCTACCACTATTACACACCGAGCTTGACGCTGCAGTTCTGACTAACAAAACGATAAATTCTTATTTTTATAGTATACAAGTATATATAATTTATTAGTCAATCAAGCCTGACAAATCGCTTTCATAGCTTACATACCTCGATTCTTGTATACACGATATATTATATATATACGCGACCCGAAAGCTTTGAGATTCCAGTATTTATCTGCGAATGCAACTGTATGTGAGTACGTGTGCGCGTTTCTCTGTGTGTGTAAATATCTTTCAAACGATATTTATACACTCACGGATACACGTACGACACGCCACACCACAAGCTTTTATGGCCATTTTGTTTCCACTTTCACTCTGGCCTGACACACTCACACACTCGTCGAACAGACACGCAGTTTTCCCCGTTCGAATCGATCGCCGTTGTATTCACGCTACTGAGCGAACGCGGATTGAATTTAATATTATTCAGAGATGTGAAACTGTATGCAACCTATTTTTCCATCAGTTTCAGATTTTTTTCAACGGAAATTCATTCCTCCGTTACGTCGAATCTGTAGAGGGGATCGAGCCGATTCCAACGACACCAAACAACTCGTCGTTCCGTCAACTCGCCGCGGAAATATTTGCCCTCGATGTTAAAAATCGGCTGCTAGCGCTCAACGGTCAATCGAACAATGGCCGTTGTTTTATTTCAAGACGCGATAACTTAAGCATGAATTATCGGACTGGCATCGTGTCTGGTGTCGTTGGAATCGTCTTCTTACCCGCTAGAACGTAGAGTGGGTGAAAAAATTAATGGGGAAAAAATATGCCAAGTAGTAGCAGTAATTTACAACATTAGCGGTACGGAAAACGGTAGAGCGATAGAGACAGAGTGCAGTGATGGGTTTTTGCCTGAATCTTAACCTAACGATTTGCGATAATTTTTTTGCGTTTCTCTTCCCATAATCTCTACTCACACTTACACCCGTTAGCATATTATACTATCAATAACGCAGATACCTTATACTTATACATGAATTTTCAAAGAGCACAGTAGTTGATGCGTTTTTGGCCGCACCTATATTATGCTATAGTACGTTAAGAATGAATTTTTGTTTTCAAATTCTATACCATCTATACTATACCATCAACGACAATTCACGGTTCCTCAACCCGGAGGCGGCATGTTATGCTATAATTCTGCATTCCTTCCTACCTTCCTCACTTTTATCACTTTTATATTACGCCGTGACACATTTATCGTCACGATCAAGAGAGAAACGAAGAGAGAGGGGAAGAGAGAGAGAGAGAGAGAGAGAGAGATGCTGGCACCGCAGAGATGTCCACATATACATGTATCTAATATACATACGTGTTATATTCTTCATGCAGAATCCTTTTTCGTTTCAACGATGTCGATGTATTTCTCGCACGGTCCACTAAAGTGCCAATTTTTTATTCTCCACGGACCTGATTGCATATCCACGGTATATTGACCATGCAAATGTCAGATACAAAAGATATGAATTGAAAAGAAAAATATGAAAAAGAATATAATTTTATCAATTTTAACCCGAGTCGTGTTGAAGTTATAATAACGCAATTAACGATGGTGGAAAAATTCAATAATTCTAATGAATATATTGGTAATAAAAAATCGATAAAGAAAAATGCAGGGGAAAGAATATCGATTATGATGTTCTATAAAAAGACGTGCAAATAGAACATTGAATTCTGCTACAAATTTACAATTCATGCATACGAAGAGATGAGAAGTGTCCAGGAATTTTATATAATTCCAAAAGAAACGAGCCAGGAGGTATATAATAACGTAAACGATAATTTTATACCCAAGGATGTGAAGAAGTTTGAAATGAAATTATTACGAATCGATTTCAATTCGCACTGATCATTGTACAAATCATCAACCTCGCTAATACTATTATCATCACTATTATTACAATGCCTGTATTACTATTATTATTATAATCATATTAATCATCAAATATCTAATACAACATCGTGTAATTAGTAGTGGCTGAATTATTAATATAGACGAGAGTATATCGAGTGACGTTATATACTGTTCGTGACACGTTTCTCATTTCATTGATTTACTTGGTTTTGCGTTTTTTTTTTCTTTTTCCTTTTTGTTATTACCGTTCCAAAAATTCTTTTCACAGGTTTAGAGCTTCTAGTGCCGATTTATTATATTATGTACAATTGAACTGCGTTATGTATCAACTATACATATACAATTTCACTTGCAGTTATAGCGCTTCTAGATTGTACCTATAATAAATCTATAAGTTTAATTCAGGCTGGAATTTGATATAATAAAAATAATATTAAATTACAGTTATGAATGAACTATAATGATCAAGAATATTTTACGATCTTTATTAAAAGTTTCTCCAATTTTTCCTGTATCTATTCGATGAAATTAGCTGTCAATGATATATCGAAAAATCATTGTTACCTACAACAATTTAAAGCTAATTGGAATTCAAAATTCGGGCCTGAATTAACGAACGATTATACATGTATAAAAAATTAGAAAACTGACTTTATATGTAATACTTGATTAGAAGAAGAGATAAAAGAAAATAAAAACGTGCAAATTTTATACAGAGAAGAGAATAAAAATCTCAAGTTTTATTTACATATGTTACTTTTTTTTTTTTTTTTTTGTCTCTCGCTCGTTTCTGCGAAACGTTTGTTAATACTTGGTTCCATTTATCCACCTTTATTATCTATGAATATTTTCCAGCCACAAAACACTCCAAGATATTTCCCGGCGTAGCGTCTGAAAGCGATCTTCAAAAATGGCGGACTTCAAGGGACCGGAAATCACCTTCGCTAAGTCAAATGGGACCTGATTCTATCAAGCACAAGGTAAATAAACCTAAACAGCGAAATAATTTATTACTCTTATAATATTATACATGTAATTGTCAAAAAAGTTAATATAAATTATCGAATTATTCTTGGTATAGGTATAATAAATTACAGCACGCGATCAAATTCCTTACTATTATTAACCGGGTTATTTCTGTATATATAACAGTTTTTATTAACCTACATAATTATATCTCGTTCCAGTTCTCCCTGCAAGATAACGGCTCGGCGAAATTCTTCCAGGGAGCAATGCACACGCCTAACATGGGGGAAAAGGTCGCTCAGGTTAGTACCAACATTCCAATCTGCCTATAATAATCATAATTATAGTCACACGATGTATAGAATGAATGCGGTAATCGCGATTCCGAATACAAATTAACATTTTTCCCTCAACAACAAATGCTCAGTTTTTCCGATGGAAGAAAAATTTTGTTGATTTTACTTTTTCTACACACATATCATATAATTATTATGTATGGGTATATAAATCGAATCGATGGCTTCACAATTATGAATAATCAAAAAAAAAAAAAAAAAAAAAAAAAAAAACGAGTGATTAATAGCATTTAAAAAGAAATTTTAACCTCTTCATCCAATATTCTCAAGTTTTTTTTATTCCTCTAAACGAATATACCTCGTTGCATTCGCGATTAACTTAATTCGAATAATTAATAGAATATATTTTGCGATAATCGTGAAATTTTTTTTACGATAATATACAATATTGTAAAAATATACAGCATCTGCAAAACTAGATCAATTTGTGATAACACATCGAAACCGACTAGATCTGATTGCCTTAAGGTCGATATGGGTTATAACCAATATAGATATATTATGTAACACGTAACTCATGTTATAATATAATGACGTGACGGCCGTCAAACTGTCGGTTCGCATATCCGGGATTAACTTCCGTCGGTAAACGAATGAATGCGAACAATCCGACAGTACAAATCCTCTAGGATGGGAAGCTAGAAATAAAGAAAGAAAAAATAAAGGAAGAGAGAGGCGTGAAAGAGAGAGAGAGAGAAGAAAACGCTTCATGGTCTTTCATGGCTTCTTCTTACACACACGTTACACGCAACGTCGTCAATCTAATTTCAATGATTCCCCAATCGCCGTTCGCCCTCATTACTTTTTTCAACACTATTATCAAATTTTCAATACAACATGTATAAAGTACGTTGAAAAACTATAAGAGTAGCATAAAAAGGAATAGCAACAACGAGCTGTGTGCGCGGTAGAAAAATGGTTCGATACTTGAGAGGTAAGCTTGCCAAATGCCGTTGGTACATTGCCAAAAAGGGTGAAAAAAGAAAAAAAAACGCGAGGAATGGACAAAGAAATAGAAGAAAAGAAAAAAGAAAAACGATACGGTAGAGTAACGAAAAACACGCGAGTGCAGATTATCGATTACCCGGGCGATTTTTCAAATGTTCGGAAAGAGACAATAATAAAAAAGAGAAAAAAAAAAAACTAGTAATAATAATAATAATAAATAAAACAACGACCGAGGGATCGCGGTGAACCGACGGAATGGGTGATTGGCACGGAACGCCCTGTATATACGGCATGTAATGCACTGCAGTTCGTCGCCTCGAGAAGGGGCTGCGGGGGTGGGGATTCAGTTCTGGTAGAAAATTGTCGATGGCGCTGCCGTCGCCACGGTTAGTGTCGCAGTGTGTCTCGTCGGCGGCTCACACTTGCCTCTTTTCATTCTCTCGTCCCGATATTACATTCGCTCCTCGTCGCGTCTTACGTTTAAATAAATAACCCGCGTGCGAGTAACGACGTTCCTCGGTATTTCGAAATAATAAAAGATTCAAAACTAAATAACAATATATTTATATATATATATATATATATATTATATATATATATATTTATTTATATCTTGTATGTATATATATATATGTATAACGCAAAGTTGAACGATATTGTAAAATTTTTACAGGTAAATAATCTACGAATAAACAAACGAATAAGAATAAACGTGTAGCTGGAAAGAATTAATTATTTAAAAAAAAACAAATATATATATACATATTTTTTTTTTTTGTCAATTTATTTACGCCGCATTTTTGTGAATTGTTTTCGTTGTCTACTTTTTTTTTTTTTTTTTTGTTTCTCATCCATCGAGTATACGATAATATATTGTAAAATTTTAATTTTATATTTGTGACGAATTGGAGCAAATAATATAGACATTATAACAATAATGATAATGATAATAATAATGATGATAAGATCTTTCGAATTCTTTTTAGAAACACGTATTGCGGAATTGGATTATGTATGAAATGAAAGGTATTTTCATTCTGACGAGAAACTATGTATAATAATAATGAAAATAATAATAATAATAATGACGACGATGATGATAATAATCATGATAACGAATACAAATTTGCACATTTTAAGTTGCACCGTTTTCCGGCAGACGACGACGATACGTTTCACGTTCCTCCGTCCCACGGAAATAATAACAACAATAATAAATAATTATTTATAGTATAACCCACGACGAAGAAACAAACGTGCTACATATTGTATATATATATATATACACACACACACACACACACACATCCATACAGACACGCCGCCGAGCCCGCAAATTTGTATAACCTACTGCCAAAATGCACCGCGGAACGTCGCCTACCACGAAATATTTCATCTTTGTACCTATTTGTTCGATAAATATTTCATGAATTTGTTAAATGAAAATTAGAGAGAAAGCGAATCAATTTATACACTTATCATACGTGTCGTACGTACGTATATATTTGGAAGAATATAATAAGAGCTCGAGTAAGAAGAATAAGATAGATCAAATCAACGATTACAAAAAAAGCTAGAAAAAAAAGTAAATCAAACAAAACTGCTAACAATTAGGTAATCTATGAAAGAAAGAAAAAAAAAAAAATACCTGAAAATCGTGGACGAGATTTTTTTTGTTGATTTTTTTTTTATAACCGAACGTTCTTTGTACGACGGTATTATTTTTTTTCGTTTTTCATGTATCGACGTGTTGCTAAAAAGGGTGAGGAAATAAGAGGGAGAGAAAAAATGGAAAGTAAAGAAAAATTTTCATTTAACAAAATATCTCGGTGACACATATAGATAATAAAATGGCGACGAGGCTGAATTCAATGGAAAGAAATTATAACGAAAAAAAAAAAAAAAAAGTATCTCTCTACATGCAGCTGTACAAAATTTCATGGATAATTTTTGATAAGCTCATTTTTTAATTAACCACTGCAGTGCGATTCCGCATTAATTTTTATTAAATAAGGATAATTTTTTTTTTAATCTTCATTCGGTATTTATTCTTATATATATATATATATATATATATATTAAAATAATCATAGTTTAATGCACGCTAGCGAGGTCGTTGAGTTTGTTAGAAAATTTAGGTTTTTTTTTTTTTTTTTTATCTTCCTTTCCATATATCTTCTTCTTTCGTTACAACGATATAATTATATATATATATACGCTAAATATTTGTAAGAACAATAATTCGGCTACGATAAGGAAAACGAAGGTATGAAATAACGTTCGAATGAATTAGGAGTCATCGAAAAAATCCGAGGGAATAAAAAAAGAAAAGAAAAGAAACGAAAGAAAAAAAAAAAAGAGATGCAAACGATTTTGGTCACTCGATTAAAAATGACGAAGCGATCCACGCCGTAATTATATCAACGAACTGTGAAAAACGGGGACTTTCTTATACATATAGGGGAGGGAGGGAGAAAGAGAGAAAGAACGTTACATATATATGTATAAAGAGCTGTAATCGGGGCTGCAAATGACGGTACGGAACGACTTGCGGGGAGGTTGGCTGCAAAGCTGGGAACGTAATGCGAATCGATAGAATACACCGTCGCGTCGTTCACTTCCACCTTCTTACATTGGCAACGGACACACGCACGTCTTCTCGTCACATATTTCGCATACGTCGCGAATTAGGTGGAAGCGGATCGTGTGCCTCCTCTACATCTTACTATTATTATTATTATTATTATTATTATTATTATTAAAAGCTCGAAACTGTCACGCAGCTTAGCAGTTTTTTTTTTTTCTTTCTTTTCTCATTTTCACATGTCGTCGATCACGTTTCTTTTTCTCAACTCGCTTATAGATTTATATCGAATATTTATTATCGTCGTTTTACGCGTGAAAAATTTATATACGTTTTATTATTTTTTTTTTTTTTCGAGTTTCATCTCACTGCTGATTTTATGAGAATATTGTGCCATGAATTTTGACTACGATTTACTTATTCGGTATTCAAATTCGAAGATCAGCGATCACTGTTTTTGCAAAGCTAAAGATAAAGAAGAATTTTATAGCGTCTTTATTTGGCTCAAATATATATACATATATGTATTTTTTTTTGGCTATTAAATAATTGTCGCCAAGTTCAATAATTAAAAGATATTTCACGGATCAATTGTATCCTATATAGAAGGCGTTCTAAGATATTGGTCCCTGTACAAAATTTTTCTTTCCCTAAAACGGTTTGATCGCTCTGGACATTATTATTATTATTTTTCTTATTATTTAGAAATACGGGATCGAATCAATTTATGCATATATTAGAGAAATTTTTGAAAACAATTGCGCTCGAATTGATTATTAGCATTAAGAATTATACATAAAGATTTACAATTGATGAAAATCTATTTGCTCTGTATAAGAAACGATAACACCATTGATAATAATAATAATAATAATAATAATAATAATAATAATAATGATGGTAAAAATAAATTCGTATAGTATGATATATAATGGTTTTATAATTTGTCACTCACCGTAGATAATATTCTGCCAACGCGAAATTGGTGATAAAGTTATTAAATCGTCGCAGGATGATAAGAAATCATCGACGTTAAAGATGGTTATTATAGACTGAAACCGAAAAGAAGCGAAGAGTTATTCGATATAAATTAGAGGAAATCAGTGTGAAAGAAAAAAGAAGAAGAAAAAAAAAAAAAAAATGCATGAATCGATTAGACAAAACTATAAATAAATATAAATAACACATAACCGATAATTTTATTGCAAAAAAATGAATAGATGGTTGAAAAAAAAGTTTGAGTGGAAGAAAAGCGAGGCATAAATAAAAGAGAAAGTAAAAAAAAAACATTGAAATTATACAAAAGACAATAACGATGCGAGAAGCGGCTTAATTTTGTAAAAAAAAAAAAAAAAAAAAAAAAAAAAAAAAAAAAAAAAAAAAAAAAAAAAAAAAAAAAAAAAAAAAAAATCACACGTTCCCGGGAGAAAAAAAATTATTATATATATATATATATATATATAAAAGATTAGTGAAAAAAGTGAAAAAATCGGCGATTCGTCGGCGGATCCGTGGATGATAAATTTCGAATGCACTAAATGTACGATAATGAGAGGGAGGATAAGAAGGTGACCGAGGTTTTCGGGGGCCGCGACGTTTGGGGTGGGACGAGGAAGGCGGGGAGGATTTCGGAGGCGGGAACAGCGGCGGGATCTCGGGAACTCGCAGCGCCGCCGCAGGGCGACCGCGTCTGCCCCCCAGGGCCGGGGGACGCGGACCCGGATCTGGCGCCCCGCACTATAGGGGCGGGGGTCGCGGGGGATCCGCGCTCCCCTTGCAGCCCCCAGGACATACGACTGCTCCACGAACTGGTCGAGGACCTCACCAAGGAGCAGGACGAGAAGACGAAGCCGCGGGCCGAGCAGGTGAGGGTCGACGATCCTGCCGATTCCCCGTTTTTCTTTTTTTTTTTTTTTTTTCATTTTTTCACTCCTTTTTTCAAGCTCCTCGTACGATTTATAACAGGAAGTCTTCTGCTGGTCTGTGGTTTTTGTAGAGTACGGAAAAATGGTATATTGTATAACAATTAAGGAGGCAAACGCGGTCTTTTCGTACCGAGCGTAAGTTTGTAATATTTCAAATACGCGAGGCGAAAAGACCGTTGCCTCCATGTTGCACAGGATACTTTATAAGACAAAAACATGTTACGCGTTTGTTTACGAAGCATGAAATTGAGGTTAGAATCGCGAAATGTCAGATCTATTCGCTGTGTTTTTTGTGACAGTACATGAAAGCTGTACAGAAATGACCACTTTTAAGTCCTAGAGGTTAAGGTGGTTATAAAGACGCGTTGTACACCTCGAAAATGCGAAGATGCAAAACTCGTATACCGATCAAGCGATCAGAGTGAAACTTGGGCAGTTGATGCCTTATGTTGGCAAAAAGTGGATCGTCTTTTTACTTTTTCAAAATTTGGGAAAAAATTTTACACATTGGTTATCACCCACAGAAATTAGCCAAATTTTCACAGTTCCATTTTTTTTTTTCTTTTTATTTGTTATTCGAATAACTCGAAAATCGCAGAACCGATCGAATCTAAAATCTATTAATTTTTCAGTTAAGAGTCCCGTCCATTGAGACAGTAATTATGAAAATCGGTTGATTTGGTTTTGAGATATCATTCGATTTAAAAAAAATGATTACATTTGAATAACTTGAAAACTAGAGTACCGATCGAATCCGAAATCTTTTCAGATTTTGAAAAATATCTGCTTTCATTTTCCCTTTTATTACATATTTAATATAATATTAAATGCAGTGAGTAAAATTTTCATATTGTAAAAGCCGAATAAATGTTTTTCCATCGTTGATTAGAATATTGGATTGAAATGAAAATACAAAATACAGCGGAAAAAATAAGGGAAAAGTTATTTTCCTTATAGAATCGTGAAAGCTTTTTTGTTTTTCCTTCTTATAAACGCGGTTAGGATATATTTCATCTCCTTCTCCAGCTTCTTTGTTTCCTCTGTTTTTACGTACACAAGCCTTAGGGTTCTCGTTATACGTATAAATATATATCAATGAACATACTGTACATGTATGTATATATATATATATATACATATAGTAGCGCCAATATTGCATTTCCTTCAATCGCCGGTCCACATGTTTCTACCCTCCAGCGAACAGCTATATTAATAAGGAAAAAATTGAGTTGTTTACCGGAAAACAGCTTCAGTGCAAATAATAATATGTGGGTATATTGAATTAGAAAACATCAAAGAAAACCAAAACACGCGCACATTACACGATCTCTCTACATCCCCGTACCTTTATCTTTATACAATATAAAAAAACTGTGTCACGATGTTCATGTCACGTTAAATGTGTATTGCTTGGTCCAACTTGAGAGATAAGATAGTTTTCATCCTGATAAGCGACCCTCAATATTTTTTATTGCAAATTTAAGGAGATTTTATAGGACAAGGGGTTGTGATTCATTTATAAGTTCCGTAAGTTTTTAATAGACGGCGCTGTGAGTCAATCTATCGACATCTGTACTAAACACCTGACACCAGACTCAAACATCCTTTGTTATCTGGGTTATGTAAGTGTTCAATAGAGGAGGCCAAGTTTCAATTTCAAACGTTTCCATGACGTCACAATTTATGCCACGTCACACGTGTTCTACAGATATATACGACGTAAAAAACGTGTGTCTTTAGTTTTTTTTCTTGTAGTCTCTCTCTTTTTTTCTCGTAGGGTCGGCGGTCTTATCGAGAGGTTGGTATACATACGATAATTGTGTGCCTTATCAAACACGATACATGATACAATGTAATACTATTAACCTGAAATGAAATTCAAGTGTGATGTATGGCTCAATTTAACCCTTTCATAGTCCAGTCACAATAAGTCTGCATTCAAAATATACGGCTCGTGACTAGATTTTGGTACACAGGCTGTTTTCAGGAACTCAAATCTGCAGGCATTTTTGAGCTGCATACCTGTGGTTTCGAGAAAACAGGAAAAATTCACGTTTTTTGCATTTTCCTCAAAAACTGCTGTCTATAGATGAAAAATGACTTGACCATCGTGTAGAGCAGAAGATTCTACATTGAATTATGTTCTCACATGTCGGCAATGGAGTCGGATTAACAAATTAAGAAAAATGAAATTCTACTTATCGACGGGATCTGGAGAATTTTGATGAAATAACTTCTGTTTTCTTTTGTTAATTCGACCCTGTTTTCGACATATGAGAACATAATTCGATGTAGAATTTTCCGCTCTACACGATGGTCAAGTCATTTTTCATGTATCGACAGCAGTTTTTGAGGAAAATGCAAAAAAAGGTAAAATTTGGCTGTTTTCTCGAAACCTCGGCTATGCAGCTCAAAAATGACTCCAGATTTGAGTTCCCAAAGGTCAAAAATCTTCATAAAGCAAAATGCACCCAAACTGCAGCCGAGCATTTTGAATTCAGACCTATTTCGACTAGACTATCCAGTCACAGTGGAATGCTTAGCATCCCACCGTAAAAATTTCAGGTTAGAATATCTTAGGTTCGAATTATCGAGTCGGGAATAATACTAGTCCACCCTTTCACCAGGATTCATAAATGCTGACTTCATATTTGCGATCAGCAACCCAAAAAACTCCCGAGTAACAAAATTCAAAGCAAAATATTGATTTAAAAAATGTACGAATCAAAGAGTTAAACATATTATATCATCATTCCAAAGCGTTAATATTATACTTTAAATCCCTGGAACGTTCAAGAACGCATCCTGCACCGTGCATACAATAATCCGATGAGCTTTTTTCCCCTCAACTTTTCATTTTCCCTCAGCCAGTTCTCCCCTAGTTTCTCCTTCAGGGAGCGGTACAACCTGTGTTACACATGCATACATATGTATACATGTACATACATTCAATATCAACTCTCGCTGCAGTACATATAAGACCTACACGTGTGTGAACATATAAGCCAGAATTTCTACCTCCGCATTCCCGCCCCAGGAAACACCGAAGTGTGCAGATAAGTAGAGCTGGGCGAATCGCGCGCGTTAATTGCTGCACGATGCGCAGCTCAACTTAGCGCATTTCAGTTTCAAGATAGTCCCGCGAGAGGTCGAGGGTCGTATAACTTTATTTCAGTGGGTCCGTGGGTCTGCATGACATACATACATATATAGTATATACATATATATACACATACGTTACGTATGAGCTATAAGTTAAACGGATAAAACCGGGGAAGCCGGAGCGAGATATACATTAGAAGGTGAATAAAAATTAACCTAGAAATGAGGTTAGGCGTTGACGACGAAGAAGACAAAAAAAAATAAGAAACAACCAACCGCAAAAATGGAAATAAAAACAAACCCAGAATCTACAGACCGTGCGCTCTGTAGTCTGTAATTCGCGGCACTAGACACTCGCGACCCCTCGAATCTCCGGGGGATGCAGAAGGCTCGAGAGGGGAAAGGAGGGCGAACAGAGAGAGGGGAGGGGGGGGGGGGGGGTCACAACACGAGTCATGGCGCCAGCGCAGGAAGAACAATCAATACCCGGGGGTTGTACAGGTGTGCGAGGAATATTCTACCCCTTCCCCCTCCCCCCTCTCTTTTCTAGCACTCTCCCTCCCTCCCTCCCTCTCTCTCCCTCTCTCTGTCAGCTTCTGATCGTTCGTTTCGCCGTTGAGAGAGGAGCGTCGCAGTTGGTTGTAACAACTTCTGCTCGTCCGTCGTACCAAGCGCCTAAAGCAGAGCGGAGCGTACCCTTAAACGTAACCTCGCGGATCACCCTTTAGCGCGAGAATTTTTTTTTTTTGTTTTTTGTTTTTTTCACCCTCTCGTGATTATCGAACGTGAACAAAATTGCATTTTCGGATTAAACCGCTACGCATTGCACCGATCATATTGAAATACATATAGTTTTCGTTTTTTTTTTTTTTCTTCATTCCAAATCGTCGATTTTCATTTTTCTGTACGAGGCAATTTTTTTTTGTTTCCATTTTTTTTTGTTTTTACTCTTCTTTTCTTTCGTCAATTTTTTTTTATCTTCTTTTATATCCGATTATGACGCAGTGAGATTGTCTAGTTAAACGTTGCACCGAGTATATCTCGACTTTAGTATAAAAACATAAATAAATAATGAAACAGTTTTTTTTTTTTTTTTCACCATTCTTTCATTGTTCGTCACTGTGTTAACAAATTCTTCTTTCTGTTTCTCGTATTGTGTGCACATTTGTTATTCTTTTTTTCTGTTCTTTTCTTTCTTGTTTTATCTACAAATTTTTCATCGCGGATCGCCTCGCTGCACGAATATCGTCTGGATTGATTATTGTTATTAATTCAGTGATATCGACTGCGAGGCAAAGTTTGATATTTTTTCTTTCCTTTTTTCTTTGTTTCTATTATTTATCGACATCATAATTTCACGAGTGATGTGACTGAAAATCCACCACTTATTTTCACATTAAAGATTCCATTTCATCGCTTCTTTTCTACCGGCGACTCTGCGAAACGTTTTATTCTGTCTAACGCAATTGACGATTCTTTTTAGAAAATATTGACATACACGTGTATAAGAGGAAAGAAAAATATGTACACGTATAACGGATAGTGTAAAGTGGACGATGAAATATTATCGAAACGATGTGTCAGATGGTGAAGAAACTTATATATACGTGATGAAGTTGTAGAATACAGAAATGAATTGATAAGTAAAATTATCGAATAAACTAAGGTTAAAAATTGAAAAAAAAAAAAAAAAAAAAAAAAAACGACGACGATAAATATTAATACGTAGTCCATTTTTTTTTTATTACTCCATAGCTAGTTGAGAAGTATTATCACAACGTTATTACAACCAAAAATCGCAACGCAATTAATACAGTGCCAAAAGTGAGAGTAAATTATAAAGTTAAAACGATAATCGAAATTAAAAATGCAGAAAACAAAAGGGAAAAAGGCAGAAAGAAAAAACCTGCACCAATGATCCCGTTCTTTGAGAGAGTCAAGTAACAGGGAAAGGAAAGTAAAACGGAAACTAAACCGTATGATAATCGAAGAAACGGAGTAAAAAAGAATATAAAATAACAATAAACAAATAAACAAATAAATAGAAAGAAAAAAAAAAAACGAACCAAACGCCAGGAGGGGATCATTATCTCGCGGTATTGCGACGACACGAGTATATAACACGAAGCACAAAGTATATATATATATATATATATATATATATACACATAAATAGATGTAAAATATAAACAGAAATTATATAGCGATAGTGAAATAGAGTTTCCTTTTTACCGGAGTTCTTGTTAGGTTTTTTCGTTTTTTTTTTTTTTTTTTGTTCTTTTTTATGATTTCTTTTCTCCCTCCCATTCATAGAGACACCATCAAGTCGTCGAGACTTGTCAAGCACAAGAGTATCGACTTACCGAATTCGATTTTATACCGTGTGTATTGATACATTGGTGTAATGTACTGGAATGTATAAATGATCCCATCTATATTCCATGTACCATAAGACCAACAAGAAAGGTTAAAGGCTCCGTATTGATTCAACGTTTTTCACTATATATACTGACATATATTTACGTGCAAATGTACATACTCAGAAGTAGAAAAAACCGTGTCGCGTTTTACACGAGAGTATCTTTTCACTTTTTTTCTATATCCACAATTTATTCTTATTCTTATTTTTCCCTCCCCTCTTGTAACTCAATTCGAACTCAATATTGCTTACCGTAAAAATTATTTTAATAAATTTCATCTTTTTTTCTACCGACCCACAAGGGAATAAATTAGTTTATAATTGAGCGAGTTTATAACGTTGAGAAAATTATACACATACACTCAAGTAAAAGTCACACGAAAATGTCTATCTACGTTATATTGTCTAAGCATAATGTACTATAAATAGTACTTTATAAATGATTAAGTCACTCGAGCTTATGTTACATAAATAAAACGTGAATATATATAAAAAATAAAATTATTATCAATGATAATGAAAGAGAAGTTAACGGGAAAGTGAAGGATTTGTAAAATTCACTTTGCTATTATTATACTTTAAATAAGAGAAATAAGAAAATTTCGTTAAATTCATAAATTACTTAATCAATAATCGTTGCATATATAGACTGATGTAATTCGAAGAAAGTTAAATCAATCAATGTCAATATATTCGCGTATTATTAAACCAATATATAATATTATACAAAAAGATACAAATCTGTTCTATACGTACATATACATACATATATGTAAAAAAAAAAAAAATGAAAAATTAATATATCCACGAATGAATAAAATGAATAAATGAATAACCAAGAACCCGACTGACCACGTATTAAATATATACCTATATAAATAATACCGCGTGTTCCATCCAATAATTGCCCTTATTTTCTATACAATATTGTAAAATTATTGTCATGAATTTTCGAATACTTGACCTCTCGTTTTTCTTTCGTTTTTTTCGATAGCCAAAAGGAAGAAAAAAGAAACTGAGAACAAACAAACAAACAAACTAAAAAATGAATGTTGCGAAGGCACACGTAATTACGACGTACAATCTCATTAAATTATTATACATGTACGGTACTCTTTGTATTGTACATTTGCGTACCTGATGATACCTAATACCTATATATATTTCACGTAATAATATACCATATATGCATATAATATAAAAAGAACAAAAAAAAAAATTGTTCTTTTCATTTTGTTATATTCTGATATCCGCGTGCAGACACAATTCAAAAATATTTTTTAACATCTCTGTAATTTATCTACAACACCGAGAAGTTTTTATTTATTTTCACTCTGCCAAGACAAGTATTCCATATACAAATATACGTGGAAAAAATGAATGAATAAATAAATAGATAAGTAAATACGATAAAATTCTTCGTCATCCGCGATCTGTGATAAAACGCTTGACACTAAAAACAAAGGAAAGAACAATTATAATTATTATTACAAAGGAACGCACACACGCTCGTACAAATAATTTATCACAATACCTATGCATATATGATAAATGGTATGTAGTACATACGTATGTACATGGCCGTGTATAGGTAGAAATGGGTTAATTAGCGAAAAAGCTATTGTGCATAATACATGTGATGTCTACGACAGCGTTTTAAAAGTATGATGAGAGAGAAAAGGAGAGAGAAATATTCATCGGGAAAATTTTATCGCGGTTGTGTAATCGACGAAATGTGTAATACCTTAACAATTCTATACATGTCAGAAAAACGAGTTTTAGAATGAGTTTTATTTACGTAAAGTGATAAATTTAAACACGTTTATAATTAATATAAAATACTGTAATATGAATAATAATAATAATAATAATAATAATAATAATACCAACAACAATATCAAATACATTGATATTGCACGATACGGAAACTACAACAGCTTAAAAAATAAATAAACAAATTAAAAAAAAAACGCTTCGAAAGAATAAGAACTTCGTTCTAATTATTTCCGTATACTAGAACGCGTTAAATGATACGGACGAGTGTGTGGATGATAACGAAAAAGATAAACCGAAACTAAAACAACGGTAGAATACGAAATTCCTTACGAAAATTATATCTTTATGATAAAATTAACATCGTGAGTGAAAAAGAGGTTTAACTGAACGAGAAATTAGAAATAAAAATTACATCAAATATAAAACGAAGAAAGAAAAAAAATTCAACCAAGAGAGTTTCCATTTAATATTCTCGTCATCCTCTTTACCGACGGAGGCGAAGTAGGTGGGAATTAATAAAGTCGTAAGTGAAACATAAGGCTTGCCGGGAAAAGAATTTCGAAAACGAAAATTGAAAGCAAAAAACGCACAAAATACGAATCGAAAGAAAGGAAAATAAAAACAAACAACCTCATTCAAGTTAGACTTGCAAGGAAAAAACGTGAATTCCCAACCGTAATCGAGATCGCGCTCGATATCCTCGCCCTCTTTATCGACAGAGAAAGCGAAGGACGCTGAATAGGTGGGAGATTATTTAATAAATTCGTGAGTGAAAAATAAGGTTTGCTGGAAGAGAATTTTTAATAATAAAAAAAAAAAAAAAAAAACCAAACCGACGTAATACACAAAATAAAAAAAATAAATAAAGAAAGAAAGAAAATCATCCAAAATTGACTTCCTAAAGAAAACAGTCAGGTCCCGACTGCAGTCGAGATCCCGCTCGATATCATCGTCGTCCTCTTTATCGACGGAGGAGGAAGAGGAGGAAGTGGCGGCGGTCGGGGGAGGGGGGCGGGTCACGTCGACGATTTTCGGACGGCTTCCGCCGCCGGTGGTGATACGACGTAAACAGCTTCTGCTCCGGGGTCCAGGCTACGGTTCAAATGCCCGCGGCGGTAATTATTCCTCGGCGTCAACGAGGCTGCTGGATCAGTTAGAATCGCCGCCCCCGTGCCGCCGCCAGGATTCCAATATGGCCTGCCTCAAGTCGCCCAGGGCCATGTCCGAGCACCTTCTGGGCCAGCTGCAGGTCCCAGTCGCCCCGGCCGCCCCCACCGCCCCCGTAATCCTTGGCGCCCTCAGGGCCAAGGGCGGCGGCTCGCTTCGCGATGGCGAACGTGGCGAGAGGATCGCCGAACTCGCCCCCAGGCAACGCTGGAGCAGCGTCAGGGTCAGGGGTGGCAGCACCAAGAGCCTCCTCGTTGAAAACGGGCCGCCGATTCAAACCGTTCCGGTCAAGGGGGCCATCAGGAAAGAGGTAGTCGGCCGATATTTGACTCAACGATATTTTTGGCGGTGGATTTTGGTTTTCTTTTTTAACGGGGGTCGAGGGAGAGAATCGTGTGAACGCCGTTTCGCATTTTCATTTCATATGGAATCTTGTGGGAAATGAGACGAGCTTTTGAGAAGAATATATTACTTGCTTCATTTCTGTTTAACCTTACGTCGGTAAGGTGAAATATCACTGACTCCGTCGGTAAGGTGGATCTATAGTATTTTTTCAATGCAATTGTGATTTGAAAAATCTGAATAAATTTATTGTTACTCTCTTGGGTCTGTAGATTAGTTTGAAATAGTTTATTTCGGTACTTAGAAAAGATTAGAAAAAATAGTAAATTAAATTGATTTTTAGAGTGAAGAGTAATTGCCATTGACAAAATGACACAGTCTATCATAAACAAACCTCTGAAACACCTTGGCGGTATTAGAAATTAGAAATACTGGTCGGTAATTATTCACCTTCTTATCATCACCATCCTTATAAATATGGGAACAACCTCCGCTCCCTTAAAGTGTCTTATAATATAATATTAAGGGGGCACATCCAACTAGATGGCTAGAAAAGTAGGCGAATTTCGGGAATTTTTATCTCAAAAACTGTTTATTCGATTCCATCCGTTTTTTTTTTGTGTTTTTTTTTAATTTCAAAGTTTATACATCAAGGTCTATTCGGTAATTTTTTCATCGAAATTTATCCATTCGTTGCGATGTTAATACAGTGATTGGTGTAAAACCTGTTTTAAACAGTCGGTTGATCTAAAACAAAAAATTCCTACGGGATTTTGAAGTATACCATATTGCGCTGTTTTATTTAAAAAAAAATTTATTTTTGACGAAACGGTAAACGTCTCAACTCTAACGTTCGTTTTTCGGCCTAAATTGAATACCTTTTTTGGTTCCTAAAAAAATAAATGATTGAATCGAAAAAAAACCGTACGCAGTGAACGAAACAAAGTGTAGAAAAACATGGTGTCCAAATTTAGTAAAAGTTGGTCCTGTCGTTTTCGAGATATCCTAGGCACGGACTCTGAAAAGGAAGTTTCGAGATAATCGAGTTTAAAGTTCGGTGAATCAGCCACAATTTGTACAACTCTTCGAATCTTGTCATGCAATTTACACACAATATTCTTCATACTTGAAACTTTCAGAAACGCGAATAAAAAAAAATCAATTTTCAAAAAATTCTAGTCAGAGGTGCCCCCGTAAATGGATTTTCGAAATCTGAAATATCATTTCTTCGCAGTTTTTACACGAGTCTCTACACTTCAACTTTTTTAACCCATATATAAACCATGTATCAATATTTCTTCCTCGCCATGAGTTCTGAAAATCATCAAAACGCATAATTTATTTAAAATCAAGCGTTTCAAAAGGCAAAGAGAAAAGGTCGTACGTTAGGTAGATACAACCTTTTACCATTCATGAGTATAAGTGAAAAAGAAATCAAAACAAAAGGTGGTAACCGCCATTTTTGTTTCTGCCACCGCTTTAAAAACTACTCAAACGCATAAAAAATTGAAACTAAAAATTGTACAGCGAGGATGTCGATTTTCTGTACGTCGATTATCCAAGTCATCAATTATCGGAATGACAGGAATAACAATAATATTTTTTGCAGTTACACCCTTATGCATCAATTAATTTTTCAGTTTTCATGAAGACTAAAAGAATAATAAATAAAAAAATACAATCCCACTAGGAGATTCCTTTTGTAGCACGATTTTGTCGTTGAGTATTTAATTTTTCAAAATTGCTGCGCAACATATCCATTTCAATCAACAAATAGCAATATTGAATTGACAGTTAAAACAAACATTTTTGTAATCTAACTGTAAGCCTGCAACATCGTGGAGTAAAATCGAACAAATCTGCTACTTTTTTGACCTCTCGTTTGTACAATTTTTTTTATTGTTTCTTTACATTTTCCTTGAAAATCGATCGTACCTTCAACAAATAAAACGCTGACAGTACATTTGAACAACCACGATTTGGTGACTCGAGGAAACGGTATCGACAATTGTTCAGATTTAAAATCAGGCTCTCAGATCGGTAATACATGTGCTTAATTGTATACTCAGGTTGTATTTTTCATTTATTGTTTCCATGAGAACAAACTGGATAAATAATGATTTTTGTTTGGAAAACTTGGAATTCTCAGAGAATTACGTTTTCACAAATAACTGGACATCCTGATACCGAACCATAGGATTCGCGAATACATCGGGAAAGATTGTATAACTCGGGTGAAAGGCAAGAAGGGATGAAAGGTGAAAGGGTTGAACGGTAACAAGAGGACCAAGACAGGTTGTTGATCGTTAACATGTTAATTAAGTCGTTTCAGTAAGTTGAAAGGCAAGGCGAAGATGATAATTAGTTATAACATCGAATTTCAATGAAGCAGCTGCCGAATACTGATCCTTTTCGCTTCACTGATCCCACAAGTTTTCCTTGAAATCATGTTACGTTTCACAATATTTTACATATTCTTGGAATGTTGAAATGAGAAACTCGTTCAAGTCGAAAAAGGAAAATTAACAACGAAACGAGTTGAACACAGAAAATGCGGCGGAGCGTCAGTTCAGGCATTTACATACCTATCATTATCAATACAATTCGCTAAACGGATGAGCGCCTCCCGAAATTACCGGAGCTTGGAGGAATTTTGTGTTTTTTTTTAAATTTAAATGTCGGTAGAAAAGATACTTATTTTTTCGCCAATCTCAATAGTACATAATTCAGTTTCTCAATACACTAGATATTTTTGGAAGTTCTGACTACAGTTGAGTAACGATTTCAGACTACAATCACTTCACTGTTCCTTCCACCTTCTAAATCAAATTTTCGAAATATTCAGAAGAAGAATGCGAAGACTCTATTAAAAAAGAACGTCCAAGACACAGTAGATTTCCCAACCACAGTTATGATGAAAATCGTTTTTATTCTGCACCCATAATTACGATATTTTCCACCAATGGTGAAGAACGAAAATATTTAAAGAACTGTGTAGTAACAATAACTATAAAAATCTCAATCTATAAGGTCGGAATTTAATTCTGCAGATAGTAAAAAAGCGCGTAATTGATATCTGATTCTATAGAAGCTTATGTTATGCAAAAGTATAGTTTCGATCAATCAAGCCGTTACCCAAAAATTCGCGTTCAAGCTCGGAAATGACTACCCGGATCGTTACCTTGATTCGAGAATGAAATTTGGGATATTTGAGGATGATGGAAAAGTTGTCGCGATGATCGAAGGCGTCGTTTAAACGCTTACAACCGTTAATCCGATGTTCTCTGCAGTTAATCCAAGAGTCTTGAGCGAGTCAGTTTCGGTTTATAGTCGAAGCAGAGAATTATCATCGAAAGCATTCAACACAGGATAGTGTATTGATTCTTCCTTGAGTAAATACACAGTATATAGGTACGTCGGATCGCGGCTCTCGCCTGTGTATTCGTTACAGTAGTTACGGATGAATCCGCCCGACCGTCTCTGTCAAAAGTTAGAAGATGCGAAAAAGCCACTCGCAAAATGTCCAGCGTAATGTTGTTTGCGCCGATGACTATGGCGAACGCGAATTGAAACAACGCTGTTACTATGCAATAGAAATAAAACTGCGGAAATTCAAAGAAAATCAGCTAATTTTATTAACATTTCAAGAAAAGGTTTCACCTTCAATTACAACCTTTGAAATGATTAAACTCCGCTGTTTTTCATCCGATTCTAACTCTTCCGGGCCTATTTTCCTCGGCAACCAGATGCCCACAAATTATCTGATGAACATTAAACACACTTTTCTGAATACACACTGTTTGCCAATTTTTTTTCAACCGATCTCCGGACATCTTTACGATGTCCATAACGAGATAAAAAACGTGAAAAATCGGTTGAAAAATACCAGAGTTTCGACGGTTTCGAAGGTTGTGATAATAATCAGACGTCTTCTCAAGTTGTTGTCAGCTATCGTAGCTTTTATCGAGTAGCGATGTTTTTCACGAAAGTCTTTGTTCCCTCCTCCAAACTTTCCACGCAGACGGTCCAGCCGATCCATCCTTAACTCAGCGTGCAGCACGTGGCGGTGCGGAGTGGTACATCAATTCGGATCAGTTTTGGACGGTCGGCCGTTGCCGGCAGTGACTATTTCCGATTTTTATGCCTCATCTTGGCCCAGTCGTTCGCCGACAGCGTCGGCCAGCTCTTTCCGATTATTCGGAAGGCCTCGCGGCGCTGCACCAGCGCTGTTTAGTCTCTGCGCGTTTGGTGCACCGTGCACACGCCCACGTGTCTCTCCTCTCCTCTCCTCTCCTCTTGGACCAACGCTGGATCCGTAAATAGAGTGCATACCGTAAATCCTGGTACAGTGCACGTGCGCAGCATTGTAGAATGGAGAGTTGACCGGAAAGAGAGAGAGTGCAGCGTCATTCCAGCGTTTCGTGCACAGTGTTTAGTCCTGCCCTTCGTGCGACCTTCGGTACCACCATCGAAGATGAACCGATCATCGAGTGACCACTTCCGGTACCGATAATGTGGAAGAAGATCGCTCGGTACTGCCTACGGCGTCGTGGCAGAAAGAAACAGCCCTTCAACTCCGCGCTGTCCACGGTAATGACTCTAATTACCATGATGGGCAACGCGTATCGATAAACCCAAGCGCGTTCTCCATGGTATAAAGAGGCCATGGTCGAATGACTCCGCGTTTCGCATCGGTCATGGAAATTATCGTATGTTTTTGAAACACGATCATACGCGATCGGATGATGGTTCCTGTTACTCCTTCTACTCCATTATACTTGCAAAACGAAATGGGGAAGGGCGGATCCTGACTGTCGGTTTGGAATATGATTACAAGGCTGCACCCTTCGGCTTTCAGTACGAGTTTAGCCGCCCCGTTGAAGGGTCGGGATTCTCTTTCGCGTGTTCTTTAACCCGCTTTGGTTCGCCTCTGCAATCTCGATTCGTCTAGCCTCGCACATCGAGAACCAGAGCTTTGCCACACGCTGAGAATTCTATCTCGACACATGTTTTTCGTCTGCGAGCTCTGAGAATATAAGAAGTTCACTTACGTTATACGGCGCAGAAGCTTTCGGCAGGAAAAGAGAAAAGCGTCTGCTGAACGCGTTTTTATTACCCTCCTCAGTTTGAAAATGACTCGTAAATTATCCGCACCATTGTATCTTCGTCTCTATAAATATCTCCACCTGTCCATACGCGCGGTGTAACACCGATGTAAACTTATAGACGAAGATCGATTTCGCATTCTGATCGTTATACCTCTGACTGTATGGATACCGTTGGATATAGCATACTTTGCACACTCACACCGGTATGTGTCCGTTTTCTTCCACGGACGGAGAATCGATTCGCCAAACGAACCGTTCGTTTTCTTCCGAATATATAATTTACTTGGAAATGTTTTTTTATCTCCAAGAGAATTAATTTGCACCCTCAGAATTATACCTGAGCTCCGATGTAGGGTGCATCAGGTAATGTCTAATATTGCATAGAGTACAACCGCAGTCCTTTACCCTTGCGGAAGTTAGATTTTAGACGCTGTTTCCACTATTTCACTAGGAATTCGAACGGGTTCTGAAACAGCAAATTACAACAGTCGTTGAGGTGCAATGGTAAGGAACTTTTCCACACGTGGTTGGAAAGGCGCGGTTTTTGGCTTACTGAGATCGGCAGGCGGGCCGACGCGACTGAAAAGGGACGAAGTGTCGATCATTCTTCATTTTTGTTTTAGGTGCTCTCCCTCGGTGCCGACGTACTTCCGGAGTACAAATTACAGTCGCCCCGCATCCACAAATGGACGATACTCCATTACTCACCGTTCAAGGCGGTGTGGGACTGGTTGATACTTCTCCTCGTGATGTACACGGCTATATTCACGCCGTACGTTGCTGCCTTCTTGCTTTCCGAGCCCGACTACACAAAGAAGAGCAAAAACTACACGAGCAACCCCATCGTCGTGATCGACCTGATCGGTGAGAACTCGGTTTTACGTAAAATGAAATTATGAAGTCTGAGGGGGGAGGCTCGACTGGTCGACGAAAAGTAGAAAACGATGGCCACCAATAACATTGACTCAACTTTCTAGAGACTGATTAGAAAAATTAGATAAGACTTAACTTTGGCGTGACAATTATAATCAAAGTAACTCTACAGACCCCGATGATACAACAATTATCTTCTAAGCTCGTACACAAAAGGCACCTCTTTTATTCGCACGAAACTTGAACCGTGTATTCCTCACGTGCATAAGAGAAACATGGGCGACTTATAAGTTAAGCAAGATCATGATGCACGATTTTAAGTGCAAGAAATCTACTTTTCGTCAACCACCGAGCAAAGTAGGTATACGCGTGTCTCGGCTCCAAGTGACCAAACTAATAGGGGTTAAAGAGGACGTCGAACTGAGTAAATTAACCCAAAGAACATATGGTTTCCGAAGTCGCGTTCGCGAGATATGACCGGTTAAAAGGATCCCGCTAAGCGCCGGCATGTAGGCAATCGAGCACACTAAGCGCCGGCATGTAGGCAACCGAGTACACAGCTCAACGTGCATAAATGACAAGGCTATTTCTTTCGCAGGTCCTGATTTGTTGAGTTTGAAATTCAATGTCAAGAAAGTTTTCGTTGGAAATTTGCGAATTTGAAAGCGTTATATTTCGCATCAGTAGACAATCGCGCATCAACAAGACCGCTAACCGTTGCCTGCTGTGTACTCGGTTGCCTACATGCCGGCGCTGAGTGTGCTCGGTTGCCTATATGCCGGCGCTTAGCGAGACTTTTTAACCGATCGTATCTCGCGAATGCGACTTCGGAGACCAAATGTTCTTTGAGTTAATTTACTCAGTTCGAGCTACTCTATAACCCCTATCAGTTTGGTCACTTGGAGCTGAGACATCCTGTATAATTGTAGGAAATTTGGTGTTGAAAATTGAAAAGATATAGTTTACAGTCGAGTATAAATCTATGTTATACATATATATATTATATATACATAAGAGATAATAGAGTTAAGGGTGATTTATAATCTGCGACGTCGAATGATATTCCGATCGTTTTTCTGTTTTTTTTTTCTCATTTTTTTTCCTGGATTTCTCTTTTTCACCCGCAGTCGACGTCACCTTCATCGTCGACATACTGATAAACTTTCGGACAACGTTCGTTAATAGGAACGACGAGGTTGTCTCGCACCCTGGCAAAATCGCCGTGCACTACCTAAAGGGTTGGTTCATAATCGACCTGGTCGCCGCGATACCGTTCGACCTCCTATTCTTCGGCACAAATACGGACGAGGTAAGATTCAAAGCAAAGATAATACATTTTATCAGTATAAGCATAAGTATAATTACGAAAAATCCAATCAATATATGTATTAATGAATTACATGAGAAACGGAAAGTACATGAAAAACTTTGCAAAAGAAAAAACGAGGAAAAAAACGATACTGTGAATAATTTAAAAAATTTTACGGGCGTACTCGACGCGTTTAACCCGCACATCATTTTTCCCTTTCGTTTAATTTTTTTTTTTTTGAATCTGTTTTACATATATTTTACAATCTTCTTCTTCTTCTTCTTCTTCTCCGTCTTCTTCTTCGGTATATCTTTTATCCCTCCCTATCGCGCGTGCCTCGTCGGATGAAAACTCGCATTTCTTTTCTCTCTATTTACCTTCTTCTAGACGACTAAAATATACTGAAACTTCCTGTGATAAAAAGTTGGCGAAAATTTTTTTAATTTTTCACTGAAAGAAATTGTCGAATTTTCATCCGACGTTACGTACGTATGCGTCGTTATATAATCGATGTTAGACCCTAAGTTTGTTATACTATTTTCACATTATTATTCGAATTATCGTATTATCATTACTACTCTGTTTTTTTTTTGTTTTTTTTTTTTTTTTTAATTTTTTTTTTAGTACCTTTCTAATTATATTTTGTTCTTACTACCACATAAACGAGACGTCAAATCGGAAATGTGTCTATAATATCACAATAATATATATATTTACCAGAATTGGCGCTTAGTTGTTGTTTTCTTTTTTTTTTCTTTCCTTTCGTTTATTCTCGTATTCGTTATTATATCTTATAATTAATCTCCTTGTTCGTATTCTTCTTCTTGTTCTTCTCCTTCTTGGTCTTCGTCTACTTCTTAGAGATTAATAGTTTCAATGAGAAAAGTGAATACTAAATTAATTACCGGACGAGTGTACAACATTATATACTGTCTATAGGCATATATATATATATATATATATGTATATGTCTATATATGTATATATATATATGTAAATGAGGGAATAATTTCTTTTCTTTCCTTCCTTTCGTCAGTCGTCTTTATTCTTCCTCGTATTCAACAATAAACCTCATCATTAGTTTAATCATCGATAGCAGTGTTATTTTTTATTTTCTTCAAATTTTCATTCATTTAAATATGAATGTCGCAGTTCCGATTCAAATATGAAATATTCCGCATCATTGAACAATTGTTTGAAAAAAACAAATTCATTTTTTTTTTTGTCGTATCGTCAATGCTCTCTGCTCCGAAAATTGTCTTTATATTTTGTCTGATTTGTGTTTCCCGTGATAGATTATTTATATTATTATTAATTGTTATTGTCACTATTGTTGCTGTTATATTGTTGTTATTATTATTATCATTATCATTATTATTATCATTATTATCATTATTATTATTATTACTACTACTGCTACTAATATTGTCGTACCTGTAGATAAATACTGGAAGATATAATAATAGTTGTTTACCGAAGCGATGAGAGAGAAAAAAAGGAACAAAAAGAAAAAAAAAAAAATCGTCAAAACAGAAGAGAATGAAGTTAAATAAAAGTGAAGAATTCGGAGGAAGGAAAAAAGAAATTTTATAATAACGCACGAGAAAGAGAGAGAAAGGAAAAGAAATTTTGTACTTCATTTTAATTTTGTACGTATATCTGTAAAACATTATATAACATGGTATTAATACAAATTTAATAATGTCGCAGTAATATCCTAGAACTTTATAAATATTCGTACTGAAATTCATTAATTCATTTATAATATTATCGTATTATTTCATTCGTACACGTCATTCTATTTTTTATTTTTGCATTTTTTCTTCATCTTTCTCTCTTTCTCTATTTCGTTCAAAATATTATTGTAACATGAAAACGATTTCATCTCTCCTTCGAATACTTATATAACGTCGATAATAAATGAATTCAACAATTTGTAAAATTTATAACGATCTGTTTTTATTTTTGTTTGTAAAAGACAATTCCGTTCATTAAGAATCGGCGATTAATAGCAAAAAATTTCGTTGTTTTTTTCCCTTCTTTCTCGAAAACCATTGAAAATTTGCAAAACGTATTTATAAACGATATATTGTACTGAAAAACAATCACGCTTTTTTTTTTTTTTTTTTGTCTTTACATAAGATGTTCAAAATACCGTGTCAAATGTAACATGTCAAGTATAAAAAAAAAAAGGTAAAAAAGAATAGAAATCCGCGAGCGCAGAAAAAAAAAGAAGGAGAAGTGAAAGAAAGAGAGAATGAGAAAAGAAACGAACAAGAGACCGGAGCAAATTGATGATGAAAATTTGATATCCCAAACAAACGAGAAGGAAAAAAGAAAAAGCAAATCGAAAATTACTTACCGAATATACGAAATAAAATTAAATAATTGCAAAGAAACAAAAATATGAAAAAAAAAAAAAAAAAAAAGAAAGAAAGAAAAAATTGCAAATACAAATTTAACAAAAGTGAAAACAAAAAGTGACGAAAATTTAACATTAGTGGTTTTCCGTAGCTCGGCTTGGACAAGGATGAGGTTAGTCAGCAGAAATCACAACGCAGATTCCAAGACAATGTTTAGCGAACAACTTTTTCCTATTCTATATATATATTTATATATATATATATATACATATGTATGTATACATATACACGCATACTTCTATATACGTATATATGTATGTATATGTGTATATATATGTATTTGCTTACATATCAATATACTATTTTGCACAGTTTTTTGACAAAAGGCAATTTTTATCAATCACACACACTCACACAATTACACTGTACACCCACGTTTTATTATATTCTATTATCCAATTCTATATTATTACTGTTATTATATTATATTATATCAATGTATATTCATATAATATACGAATATGTATATATATATATATATATATACATATATACATATGCCAGTTTACGTACGTCAACGTATACATACTCGACACGATCGAACAGATATAATATATACGAAGTTGTATTTTTCTCTTATCTTGCAATTATTATTCCATTTTGTTTGAAAATTTTTCATTAACATCGTTATATTGCATTATATATATATATACAGATATAGTATATACATGATATATTGTTTCGTTTATTCCTATATGTTAAATATTGTTGTTGTTATTATAATCGTCATTATTATTGTTATTATTGCCGTTTTCTCCTCCTTATAATTTCGCCTGTTATAAACTTCTTTTAAGAATTCTAACGAGGACGCGCTTTACGGGGGGGCAGGTATGTCTCACTCGACTGCGAATTACCAACGTCAAAGACCGAGGGGTTCAAACGTAGGTATTGACAATATCTGTACATACCTATAACTTTAAAACACGAGATATTACACAACGATATATAGAAATTGTTAACAAATTAATATATATATATATATATGTATATATATATATATATATATATACATATACATACTCTACATATACATATTGTATACACGTATAAAATATACGTAAAAATACGTATTTATTGTAACATGCTTAATATCAGAATCGAATTGCCAATTTTTGGCAAATTTTTTCGAGTTTTTCTCGTTTTCTTTTATCCTGCGCGATGAACTGAAAGCTGAACCTTTCTTTCTATGATTTTCTTTCTTTCCTCGATTTTTTGCAATCACGTATTTGCCATGTTATTTGCATGACCACACGATTAAAATATGCATTATTATACAATATAGGATTTCTTTAACACAAACGACGGATTGGATTGGATTTTTACTGAAAACGCTCTTTCATTTTTTTTTTTTTTTTTTTTTTTTTTTTATTTTTTTTTCTCGTCGATATTTTCATCGATTTTCTATACCATCGCAAAGTCCAATTTTTGAAAAATCGGCAAATTTTGAAAAAAAAAACAACCATCTACATGAAATTGGTATTTTATACACGTATAAACGTATCCATACTTACATAGGCATATACAGAGTGATTATCTAACGGCCGAGTGGTCCGTTGTCTGGCACAATGTAATGCGCATGCGCTAAAATCCAGGAGCAGTTGTTTGCCAGGGTGACCAACCGTCACGAAGGTAACTTTAAAAATTTTCACACTTCTCGCTGGTAGTTGTGCTCGATACGGACAGCTGTAAAAATTTGTCACGTTTCATATATCGCGGCAACTTTTCACCTGAATTTATGACGGTTGGCCACTCTGAGAAAAACAACTGCTCTCCAATTTTAGCGCGTGCGCATTCCAATCTAGCAGACGACAGACCGTTCGGTCGTTAGATAATCACTCTGTATATAGATAAATAGAATAGATTGTTTTGGTTTTTCGTTTTCTTTTTTTCGTGGTGTGTTTGTCTTTTCTTTTTTCTTTTTCCTTACTTTCATTTACTCAGAGATCAAATGTAAAATGTAAAAACGAAATATTGACCAGGGCGAGAAGAAACTTGATAATTTTTTTTTTTTTTTTCTTCTCTTTTTTCTTACCTTTTTTTTCTTTTCAATTATTAACGGTTAAAGATATATTACAATTATTAACCTAATTGATTATTATAATTATCGCGTGTGTGGTGGCGATCTGCAGCATGGTTTGTATATGATTCCGGTGTTGAAAAAAATTCATACAACAGATGAGATCAAGTCGTTTAAAAAAAAAAAAAAAAAAGAAAAAAAAAACATTGCACAACAGAACGCCTTATTTCAAGAAAAAAAAAAAAAAAGCGCAAAATCATTTTCACTTATAATTGTTTAATCAGCACACAACAATAATACCTGTAAGATATGACACGTAATACGTCGTTTACGATTGACATACCTGCCCTTATTTAAATACGCAATGCCCGCATAATATGACGATAAAAAAAAAAAATTTCACAATGATTTTAAAAGGTTACTTTGTCTTCCGATTCAACTCTCGTGGTCGTATGATTACTTACAGTTAATCAATTAACTGTCCTTCGATTAATCGATCGACACTAAAAATTGTGCAAATATTTATATACTGAATGTAATGTAAAAAAAAAAAATTGTGAAAAACAATTAAAAAATATTCGTTATTTTCAATAATCATTACGAACTGATCGCGTTCAAACCCTCCAGAGAAAAAGATCTTTATACATCTCTATATATACGAGGCGTTGAAAAAATGAGGGAATTAATGAAATTCTGCTCGTTATATCGAGTAGAATCTTAAAAGAAGTTCGACGATGTTGCGCATGAATTGACCATGGAGAGAAAAAATATGAAAAAAAAAAAAAATAAGTAAATTCTAATTATAGATTGCAGTTTTTTTTTGTTTGTGTGTTTTTTTTTTTTTTTTTTTTTTTTTGTTCGTTCAAGACTTTCAACGACGCTAAGTAAATTTTCCAAAAATATTTCAAATCCATATACTCTTACTACACGTTACTCACAAACCCATGTACACACACACACACACACACACAACAAAACTTAGAACAGAAAAACGTACAAACAAACGAGAACGCACGTTATACGAAGACCGAAAAAGAGAAGAGAAACATAATATACGATCAGTATGAACAGTATAAATAACATACGTACAAACTTCACACGAATACCCTGATATGTACAATAAAAAAACACAAGTCCGGAAAGAGTACAGCGCGAGGTTCAAATTGTACGTAAGCTTTTTAAATTTGTCTAAATTTTTTTTTTTTTACAATATTAATAATAATTATTAATTGATTCGATCGGTTTTTTATCACCGATATCTTATGATTTTTTTTTCTTTTTTTTTTCTTTAATACATTTATTTTTTTCTTTCTCTAGCGATTTCTTTGCATTTATGTAGTAACATCTAACGATGATAATAACAATAACAACAACAACAAAACCAACAATAATGATAATGATGATAATAATAATAATAATCGCAACAACAACAACAACAACAATAATAATAATAACAGAAATAACAACCGATTTTTTTTTTTTCTTCCATTCTCAATATATTATACGCGTCACTTTTCTGAACACCTGATTGCGTAACATACTTTATATATATATATAATATATCATATATATATATATGAATATGGTACATACTCACTCTTATTTTTTAATATTCACTTCATTTTGTTTTTTTTGCAATTATTATCACATACTATAATTTTTGTTCCATTATTACTATAACTATCATTATTATTATTATTATTATTATTATTATTATTATTATTATTACTGTTGTCGTATCGTATACGCTTACGTTGCAAGCTTCGTATGCAATTGTGTGCGTGTGTGCGTGTGTGTGTGTGCACATTAAAATTTCATTTTCATTTTCTACTCACTGATTTATTTTAAATAAATTTTGTTTCTTAAATTTATATCGTTTCTCCAATTTCCGCTTTTTATTTCTCTTTAGTGTGTGCATTTGCGTGCGCGTGTGTTTTTTCGCACAAATGCGATCGCTTTGCCATGCAACATTCACTATACCTTACATCATTTTTGGGCTTATATATATCGCTTATACGTAATACGTATATACGTATATATAATAATAATATATTATTATTATTATTATTACTATTATTATTATCGATATTATTATTTCACCATATATTATACTTTTACCCTTGCCTATAATAAATTGTATTCGGTTATTTACTTTTTTTTTTTTTTTTCTACTTTCTTTTACGGTTTTGTTTTTTTAATTTAATAATTATTTTCTCGTCACACGTATGATCCAGTACATCACACAATTTTGATATTAAACTTGATATCTTGCTACCAGTTTTCTTAATTTCTTTTCAATAAATATATATATTTTTTTTTTTTTCTCTAATTTTTATTGCCTTTCGATTTATGTCATATGACCTAAAGAAAATCTCGAGGTTTGAGTCATTTGTGAGAATATTTCTATTCTTCCTTCCTGTTCTTCTTATTATCGTTATTGATACATATTTTTTTTTTATCTTTATGTTTATTCAGCCTTCTGTTCTTTGTTTCTCTTTTTCAATTCTGTTTTATATATTTGGTAATGCCACGATAAAAAAAACACGCAATGCATGCTTGTAATTCGTTGTATATACCTATACATAATGTAGTAGGTACAATATATGTACAGTATGTATATATCATATAGATATACGAATATTCATTCACTATGCCATTGATTCATCATTCACTCTTCATTAATTCATTCATTCATTCATTCATTCATTCATTCATTCATCGTTTCACTTTCCCTTAGACAATGTAGAAAATCATTCGTCTCATAGAGAAAAAAAATCATCGAAGAAAAAAAGAAATATTTATCGCACATTTGTATATCATGCATCGTCATATTTATAATTCGGCGAGTTCCCGCACATCTATTTCTATACCTTCATCACCGAATCCTAGAAAAAAAAAAAAAAAAAAAAAAGAAACATATACCTGCAATCAATTCAACAACGTAAATCGCGCGCGATGTATTTCAATCTCGTAATCGTTTTAATTCGATTTAGTGAAAAGAACAATTTCTTCCTTCACTTTACCCTCATTTTTCATTTATTCTAACGACCGCGAACGCGTTGCGAATTATCGCGTGATTCTGCAAACACGTCTCTCGTCAACTTTTCGATTCGTTCGATTTCTTATCATCTTCACTTGTCGAAAAAGACGGTGTTAAAAATTATAAAACGCGAAAGAACGGAACGATTTGAAATTTTTTTCCAAACGAAGGATAAAAAATGATTTTCATTGTCATTGTTTCAACGCGAAATACATTCAATCGATCCTCTGAGATCTCAAAAAAATATTAACGCCATTATTCATTATAGACGTGTAAAATACATCCGGGAATCGAGATTGGAAAAGTGCGTAAAAATAGAAAGGAAATATGAGACCAGGTCAGACAGATAAACAAATCAATTGATATGAAGAAAAAAAAAAAAAAAAAAAAAATTATCAAATATAAATGGAGCAAGGAAAAAAGCATTACCAAAAACGGGAAATCTTACCATTTTATTGCAGACGACTACTCTGATTGGTTTGTTAAAAGCTGCCAGATTGTTACGATTAGTAAGGGTGGCAAGGAAGATCGATCGTTACAGCGAATATGGCGCTGCGGTGCTTCTTCTCCTAATGGCATCGTTCGCTCTCATTGCTCACTGGCTTGCCTGCATCTGGTGAGAAGGAAATTGTTTTCCGTTATTCGTTGATTTACATATTTTCTTCTTGTCCGAATAAGCTTGTTGGAAAAACGAGGGATGCAGAAAGAAATGTGCTAAATGACGTTGATTGGCCAAAAATCGGTGCTTTTAAATTAATATCTTTGTGTAACAAAATAGTCGTAAATACTCTTGAGTATTTGATGAATTATTTTATCCTTAAGAGGATGCTATAAGTCAGTCTTTACCGACCGAGCGAATCGTCACTTATTTTCACTGTTACCTAACACGCTTACGCATCACTAACGCAAAAAAGCTACAGACAGCGATATTCTACACGCGATGTAGGACAAAATCATCCATAAACTTGTTTATTTCGTATTAGGATAGCGCCAGGAAATATATTCCTACAATAAGTGATAACTGAATTGCAGGAATACAATTTCTGGCATTATTCTTGCGTGAAGTAAAACTTATTTCAGATATTCCTTGTCGTATTCGAAACTGTCAGTGGCTTTTTAACATTAGTGATGCGTAAGCGTGGGTAATAGTCAAAATAAGCGACATTTTACATGAGGTACGGGAACCTCATTGAAAACATACAAATCAGAACTACTATTCTTGGCCAATCAACCTATAAAGTTATGTGAACGAATATTATAAACAACAAAAAAAAAAAAATTGGTACAGGTCTCGTTTTTCGAAATTTACCAAAAATCGAATATTTTGAGATCGAATCCGTTTTCAGGTACGCCATCGGAAACGCGGAGAGGTCATCGCTTAAAAGTAAAGTTGGCTGGCTGGATATACTGGCGAATGACACCCACCAATTTTATCACTTAAATGACACTGGCGGTCCGAGTATAAAGGTAAATGGTTGAGTATGACAGTCAACATTGTGAGCTTGAAGTTGAACCGTTGTTATAATTTCTTTTTTTTTCTTTCTTTTACAGAGCCGATACGTGACAGCGTTGTACTTCACGTTCAGCAGCTTGACTTCGGTCGGTTTTGGAAACGTCGCGCCAAATACGGACGCCGAAAAAATATTCACCATAATCGTAATGCTGATAGGATGTGAGTTGGAGTTTCAGGATTTTGTATGTCTGCAGCGATCGATGAGCATTTTTGTATAATATGTTTACCCACACAGTTTTAAAATGAGGGAGCGGCGAGAGATTAAATGTTAAAAAAGAAAAGATATAACGGAAAACAAATTAGAAGTCATAAATCATCCCGCAGCCTCACCTACAACCCTATAATATTATCTACATTATACATATAGCTTCGTAGACAGAAATGCGGACGGAAACAAGGAAGGAACAATTTATAACTATAATATCATCTTGACGTAGATTATCTCTTCGGAACCCGAACAAATTCAGTGTCACGCATACATGTGAACCTGAAGTGACCCTAAAACCAAGAAACCATTTATGTTATTGTCATGTACAGTCACGATTCCGCGGCGTTTAAGGTGCTTGTAAAGACGCGTTGTACACATCGAAAACGCGGGGATTCAAAACTCCTGTAGCGCTCAAGCGATCAGAGTGAAACTTCGGCAATTAATGCCTTATTTTGATAAAAAGTGGAGCATCTTTTTAATTTTTCCAAAAAATTACATTACGCGCCTGCCGTTAATGTATGCGTGTAATGTCGGTAAAAAATTACCGGCATGCGTGAAAGATCGGTAACAAATATCGCCAAAATGAGATTTCGGTGTTCTTCATAATCGAAAACCAGATCAGCTGCTATTTCGTCATTTCACCATCAAATTTCATGGAACTGTGCTCAAAATGTGTGTTTCATCACCGCCGAGTGGCATCATACCGGATAGTTCGATCCATTCAGTGCAACTGTGAAAATTTGGCCAATTTCTGTGGGTGGTAACCAATCTGTAAAATTTTGTTCCAAATTTTGAAAAAGTAAAAAGATGCTCCACTTTTTGCCAAAATGAGGCATTAATTGCCTAAGTTTCACTCTGATCGCTTGAGCGGTATAGGAGTTTTGCATCCCCGCGTTTTCGAGGTGTACAACGCGTCTTGATAAGCACCTTAAGTCATACCATCGATCAACATCCTCGAATTTCAGCTCTGATGTACGCGAGTATATTCGGAAACGTTTCGGCGATTATCCAGAGGCTCTACAGCGGGACGGCTCGGTACCACACGCAGATGCTGAGGGTGAGAGAGTTCATAAAGTTCCACCAGATACCCAACCCTCTTCGGCAAAGGCTCGAGGAGTACTTCCAGCATGCCTGGACCTACACGAACGGCATCGACATGAACAGCGTGCTGAAGGGGTTCCCCGAGTGTTTACAGGCGGACATTTGCCTTCATTTGAACAGGAACCTGCTCAGCAATTGCACAGCATTCGAAGGAGCGAGTCAAGGCTGTCTCAGGTGAGTTTAAGTCTTGACAAGCGAAACCCGTGGTCTGAATAAAAGATCAGGAACGGAGACGAATACCGATTGCTAAGATCTATGGAAATGTTATTCACGTTCTTGGTGGATACACGGATGAAAGGATGTCTCAACTATGCGATATAAATTATTACGAGCAAATACGTGCCACGCATGAAGTCAAGACTTAGCACCATCGACTTTGAGAAAATGTTTTACCTCCTATTTGATTCATGATAGAGATAATTCACTGTTACTGGAGCAACTATCATTGCTGGATATTTTTGCAATGGATGGTTTCTTTCTATTGTTTTAACTATACCGACTTTTACCGCACAAGAAGTGGACTTTTCACCACAAAAAAAATATTTATAAACTTTCCAGAGCCTTGTCCCTGAAGTTCAAAACCACGCACGCACCTCCAGGAGACACGCTTGTTCACCGAGGAGACGTGCTCACCTCGCTCTACTTCATATCGCGAGGTAGCATCGAGATACTGAAGGACGACATAGTCATGGCGATCCTCGGCAAGGACGACATATTCGGCGAGAATCCATGCATTTACCCAACCGTCGGAAAGTCATCCTGCAACGTACGCGCCCTGACCTACTGTGACCTCCACAAGATACATCGAGACGATCTGCTCGATGTCCTGGCGCTCTATCCGGAGTTCGCAAACCACTTCAGCACCAACCTTGAAATCACGTTCAACATGCGTGATGTGAGTATTGTTTTCTAATCGTAAGCTCATTGCGATAGCTAATCAGGGTGTTAAACGAATGATGACATTCAAATTCCCTCGAAGTTCCGGGTGTACCAGAGACTCGTTTATTCGTTGAACGACTGCTGGACAATTCCAGTTACATCTGGTGTTGTTAATGTTGTGTGACGTGTTTAGAGTTAAAGTACAGAATGCGAATCGTGGAATAACCGGCCTAATAACACTTGTTTACAAACAGGAGGAACAAGCTGGAGTGGATCCAATGTCGGCTCGATTTCCGGTCAGCACGCCAACCGACGTGGACGTCGACGCGAGGCGATTCGCTTTTCGGCCTCCGAGGTACCGTCGAGGTCCAGGAGGTGGCGGAGGAGCGCCGCCGGGATCAAACCTGGTTCCCACGGGGCGTCAGGACTCGCTGCAGGACGACCAGGAAGAATAGTAAGTAAAAACATGCAAAAAAGTGAGACGAAGGGTGACATGGACAACAATTTTTCATTGCCACAGTGACAGAGGCAGCGGTCACGGGATCCTGGAGTTCAGCACCGACAAAGCCGGGCAAGACGTGACGCCCCTAAACCTCGAATTCGACGAGCCGAAACAGCGGAGTTCTACCCTGAATTCGATAACCGGTCAGTACATCGACTGATAATCGCCACGTCATGTCGGTATTCGTATTATTATACCTTTTCGAAAGTTCGTTCATGGTGCATTTCACACCATAAATCGTTGGTGTTGCATACTTTGCATTCGTGTCTATTATGTACATTATGTGCTTACATGTAGATTAACGACTCTGTTCATTTCACGGTTTTGGTTCTCGTCTCATCCTCACTCCCAGTTTTGTTTGGCTCGACACGAATGAATGGTCTGGTATGGTATTTGCACGATGCTATACAACAGTTACACTGCAATCCTGATGATTATTGTCAGCCTGATTAAAAGCACTCTACTACTGCTGATGCTTCATCTCGATATCTCGGGACTGTGGACAATGATATGAATGTCGATCTATGAGAGAAGGATTATAAGTGAATCCATGCACCGTCTCTGTCACCCGCTTCCTCCTTTCCAAACAATTGTTATACTCGCCTGATTATAGTCTCCGAAAAAATTTCGCTGCACGCATGACGCAAATTCACGATATGATAACGAAGAGGTACGTATTACGCCGTAACAGCACTGCTGCACTCTTAAATGATACGAAACTTACACGCGTACACAAATCATCGTCTGCAATGTCGTCGTGACAAAGATGTGAAAAGATATAACGTCACACCAGACAAAAGCGATCGATTGCTGTTGCGACTTAGAAGGAACATTAGTTTGGTGCCCCCCTCTGAATTCGTTGAGACTCATGTATGTCGTAGAACATTGAAAATTAAAAGACTCGTGTTTTTTTCTGCGGAAAAACTGTTTAGAGGGGTGAAAACGGCCCCCAAAGATGGGCACTCAACGGGGTGATTTCTTGACGCGCTTCATGGAGTTGAATGAGACTAAAGCTGAAGTTTTATTCCAGTGATGGTTTCATTCAAATACATGAAGCGCGTCAAGAAATCACCCCGTTGAGTGCCCATCTTTGGGGGCCGGTTTCACCCCTCTAAACAGTTTTTCCGCAGATAAAAAAAACGTGTCTTTTAGTTTTCAATGTTCTACGACATACATGAGTCTCAACGAAATCAGAGGGACACCAAACTGACGTTCTTTGTCGAAGAGGGTATGATTGAGAGAATACAGTTCCTTACAGTATTTGGCGTTTCTATTTAGGAATAAGGGTATTGAAAAAATAACAAGAGAAAAGGCGCCTTTTCTTATTACAAGGAAAATGTATATTGTTAAAGTAATATTCTGACATTAATTGAAAACTCAACAGACGATGGATTGCATTTGGAAAATGTGATTTATATGGATTCTCTTCATCTTTCTTATTACTTTTTACCATGCTTATTGACAGACTTTTTGTCGTTCTATGCATGCCACAGCGCAACACGAATAAATCGTGTGTTCTCAAGTCGCTTTCACACTTGCTTTATAATTTTTTAAGCCTATTTCATCTGTTAAGGTAATTAAACTCAACAATTGCTCACATCTTAACAAATTGCACACACTTTCCCACGCGCTGTTAATACTGAATGACTTGAGTTTCGGTTTTATCATCTCCCGGTTTGTTAACACCTTGTAACCTGGTTGTTCAGGCATGCTAACCCATCTCAAGCGCAGCATACCGGACCTTCGCCAGCACAAGATACATCTCCAGCCACTGACGAGCCACGACTACCTCGCGAAGCAAGGTACGTCCATGCATTGATATACAACCGTCATTAACGGGCTGCCATCATCACCTCGTCACCGCCCGTGCATCGTCAAACATATCCAATCACTCGCATCCTCATCTCCATGCATTGATGACCATCGACGTACCAAGAAGGGAGAAAAGCACCCGACCGTCGCGACGGTGACGAAGACTCCTCATTCCTGGTCCCATACCGACCCTTCCTGACCTTCTTCTTCTTCTTCTTCTTCTCTTTCTCTCGCTAAGCTAACTTGCTAACGATAAGCAGCTTGCAGTAGCTCATTGTTCACTCTCTTCCGCAGTTACTACGCCCCTGACTAGACCCGCGAGACGAAGCTCGGCTGCCGGCGAAAGCTGCCTCAGTCACACCGCCGCCCATCCAGCATCAACCACTTCTAGTCACTACACGACCCCATCACCGCCCCAGCATCCACACTCGCACGGTACAGTTCTGCTGCTACTTAACTAGATTTATTTTACGACCAGATTTCGCAAGGGGGGGGGGGCTGGTTCACTGCACACCTTGCTTTATATCTGACGAGAAAAGCACCAAAGATCTCAGAAACACGAGTTTCAAACGCTTTCGTACGACAAGATTCACGACTAGTAGATTGACTAGTGGTAGAACCCCTCGCAAAATCATCGCCATTTTCTGCTCAACCAAGTATACAAGTTTTCATAATAATGCCACGGAACATTAAAACCATCTCACAATGCAACATACCTATACCAACACACCTCGTTAAGAGACATCACTCGAACAGTTATCACTCTCAAGTTCTTTGCACCCAATGACATCAAAGAAAGCTGCAAACCTGCAACACCGGAGTGAAAAAAGCCAATCGCTTAAATGCCTCTATGCTCCGCAGGTGAATTCCAAAGTGGTCCGGGCCGGCCACTGGACGAGATAAACGCCAGGATAGATCAACTCACCCGTCAAGTTACGTCCTTAGAGCACTCGATGGCTGGGGACGTGAGGCTGATCCTGGCCCTCCTCCAGCAAACCCTCAACTCCTCGCGGGAGAGTTCGAGCATCGAAATGATGCCCGGAACCGCGCCTGCGATGACGATAAAATCGACCGGTAGAGCGCCGGCTCTCGTCCAGAGATCGGCGAGCGAACCGCAACCTCCGAGCATTCCTACTTCGACCAGCTACGGCAATGGACATGGGAAAATCCAGCCCAGTACCTCGCACAGTTTGTTCAGGTAGGAGAGAATAACGTCTATTTCGAATTCATTGATCAGGGATCTATTTTTCTACACTGGGAATAACGGCGGTGGTCAAACTGACCAAAATTGTCCAAATTTTTGGGTCGATAATGAGGTTCGATGTCAGATTGTCTTACATTGAAAATTATACATCGCATTTTTGACAGATTGTGAAAACTCTGCAGAAGAGAAATCATTCTCGAGGTTGAAGTTAGGAACGTTATTCTGTAACTAAAAAATAACTGTATATTCTCAAATTGATGAATTTGCGTTATCTGTGTTTTTAGTTTTTTTTTTTTTTTTTTTTTTACACAGAATTTCGGAATCCCTCCAGTCGACAATTAAAGATTTTTTCTAACCTTAAATCGCTGCATTAACTTTACAATTTTCAACCTCATATTACGCTCTATGGTTTTACTATTCATTACGTGTTATTTAATAAACCTTGATCACGATTTCTATAATCATCACTATCGTCATCATCATCATCATCATCGTCATCGCATGTTTGATTTTACAATTTTTTTTTGTTCATCTTATCTCTGAATCGAAGACGAAGAATAATAAGAAGAAGAAAAAAAAGACCCACAGTTTTTCTTCTGTCCCGGATAAGCTTTCTTTCCAAATCTCTGGATCAGTTGCATTTGATATCGGCGTCTTTTGTTTTGGATAAATTGGACAAGTTGAAAAGGTGACGTTCATTAGTTGTACTTTATTTATAATTATAATATTGCTCATACTTATTGTATCTAAACATTTTCGCGTCGCCATTCCTGCTCGTCATAACGCTCCGTTTTCCGTACAAAATCACTGTAGAGATTCTAGAGATGTATTTATAATATATATATATATAATTTACAGGATAAATGTCATAATAATTATGTAATCACAACGAGTACATGAATTTTTTTTTTTTTTTTACACAAGTATAATTAAGATTGCTAATAATTTAACGATCGAACTACACAATATCTCGATACGACGTAACACCCGTTACACTTTAATTCTTGCCCGACAGTGAATTCGCTGGTTTAATGTAGCGGGAAACGGCTCGCAAGAATTTCTCGTGACGAAGCATATGCAGGGCCTTAAAAACGCGTTTCGGAACAGCCGGCACCGAGGCCTTGCTCGATTTGAAATGGGGCACAATGGCGCAGGATGATCTCGTGGTTCGTCGTCTTGGAGTTCGATTCGCGATCGCCTTCGACGCTTCGGATATTCCTAGGATCTTTGGAAAAAAAATATTAGATCCCTGTTTTTCGATATAAAAATTTCAAGAGAATCCACTGCATCTCCCCTGAAGATGATGCCAAAATTGTCAAAAAAACAAAAAAAAAAAAAAATCTCTTCTATTAATTTTAACGATAACAAGTCAATGTTGAAATTAGTTTCATGAATTTTTTCCATAGTTCGTCTGCGAGTCGATACTATGAAAAAAATAAATTCATTTTCTAAATTTTTTGGAACCTTTTTTTACGACTTTGTCGCCATTTCTTACTATTTCATTGTTTTTCACTATATCGTCCACTCTATATAGACGCCAGTTCTTGGTTTGAAATATTTCATGAACTATTCTCTTGAACCGTTATTTAATTGTAGTAAAAGCAATCTCATCAAAATAATCAAATAAATAAAAAAAAAAATTTCACCTCTTTCGCCTCGCGACGTCGTCTTCGGCCGTTTTTTTTCGTCGATTTTCGATTGGCACGGCGACGTCGATTTCGGCTGGAAACCCGCTTCGACGATCGATTCGCTACGTCGGAACTTTTGCCAATTGAATTTGCTTCTACGCGCCGACGCATCATGCGCCGATTTTCGCGATTCGTTTCACATTCACTGCCCTCCTCGTGGTTTCGTTTTTCGACCGACGAAGCCGGCGGATTATTAGCCGCCTTTCGATCCTTGTTCTCCTGAGATCTGACTTGCATAATATTATTGTAGAAAAGAATAGGACAAGACGTTATTGGCTCGTTAGGAACGCACGGTCAGGTGAGGACGTGAGTTAATTCGTATCAAGTTTTTTTTTCTTGTACCTACGTAAAAAGTCTGTGCAATTTGCCCGATTTCTATGAACAAAACAGCTGATGTTGGCCAAAAATTAATTCCCTACAATCGTCTGACTAGAAAAATATTTCCAACCTGACCGTAAGTTTATTTTAGTTTCGATTTCGTTACGGGGGTATTCTGGTCCGGAGGGTTAAATTTTAGGCATTTTTCTAAGTAAGATAAAAACGAAATAAAAAACATTTTTACCATCCATTTTTTTTTAACAAGAAATACAAAAAGTTACAGGGTGGTAAAGTGGAGGCTACAAAAAAATGATGCGTCCTGGTCGACATGTTTTTGACTCTTGTAGCCTTCACAAAATGCCGACCATTTGAAAAAAAAATTTTTTGGTGCCCCTGTTTTTTGACCTTTTCGAATATTTTCAAAACAGTAACAAATTGTTTTTTTTCAATCTGTGCTTCCAATCATAGAGGGATATACAAAGAACATTTCCACCAAATTTCAAATAAATCAGTCCATCAGAACAGCAAATATCATGACAACCGTATCGAAAAAAGTGGTTTCGAGAAAAAAGCGGTTAAAGATTCGTTCCAGCCGGACCGGTTTAGTTAGCGCGTCGCAAAAATAACTGTAACTCTGAAAATAGTTTGAATTTCCAAAATTTCTCTCTGAGGCTTATTCTCAAGGATCTAAACTTTGAAAATATGGAGAAAAAAAATCGATTTCTTCAAATTTCTAGACCAGAATACCCCATTAACTACGCCAATTTTCACCTGTGTCTCACACCGCGAGCAGAATTCGTGGCTTTCCTCGCTTCTCGGTTGTCGTTAATTTCGTTTTTCGTGTTACTTCCTCGTCTTTCCATGACACAGTTGAATTATCAATTTTTTGCCTCTAAAACGATGTTATTTAGTTTTTATTTTTCACACTCAAACATTGAGGCGGAAATTACTTCATCACGCGACAAATTTTTGCCAAGGTTAATTCATGCGTTTGTATTATATATAAGACGAAATAAATATTAATTACTTTTTTAAATATACCAAATACCCGAGTGAATTTACATTCCTTTGCTTATGGTTTCTATCCTATTTTTATTATATATGTAAAAAAATAATTTATCAATGAACGCGTAATTTACAATTCTCTGCGGGTCACGTCAGTCATGCAATCGTCAAGCCAAAAAATGACAGCTCGCGTTGCTTCGCGAACAAATCCGCACACATCGCGATTGTCATTTAGCCATCAATCACCGCCATGCAAATATCGATCAAATATGCCGTTTTCCTCTCTTCGTGTGTCTTTCCTTTACCATTTTATTTATACGTAGGTATCGTAGTATGCTTTTGTGCTTCTTACCCATCTAGTGTATCATTAATTAAATACGGATAATATTATCCGTTTAAAACCTAATATTGCTTTTAGAATTTATTCGTTAAATAAATAGACAATTGTCATAATAGAAGCTCCGTATCGTACGCATATATAGTAATTAATATTTCGTATAATCGCACGATCGGAGAAAAGATATTTACGTGATTCTTCATTCCTGGAAACCAATTTAGTTTCATAGTAGCAGCCCGTCACGGAATTTTTTTGGAGCTCATCGAGACCTTGCCAACTCTTGTTGACAGAGTTTGCATAAGTGTGATCCCGTCCGAACTTAGCTTGCAAATATCGTTGCATCTCCAAAATTATCGAGAGAAAAAAAAATAATTAAAATCGGTTCGGTAGTTCTGGAGTTATAAGCTAACATAATATGTGAGATGATCGTGCAGGACCAGGTGCAGGATGAGAGACAAACAAGCTTCATCCGATTCAAAGAAAAACTTCATATTTCGTACTTTCTTCATAATTTTATGTGGAATAATTTTTTGCAGAATAAACAATGAAAAATATATGTATATGTGAGCGCGATAGTGAGACAAGAAGCCTCAAGCACTCACTAGATTGATTCGGTAAACCATTACGAGCTGACAGATGGCGCTAGTGTTTTGATGGTAATAAAAGCGAGCTGTTATCAGTCGAGTAGATCAGAAGTGAGTCGGTCCGCGTACGATACGCATCGGCTCTTGCGCCACCCAATTGTTGTGCGCTCTTTTTATTTTTCTCTCTCGTTAAATAAAACCAAACTATTCCACGGAGTTGAGGAATCACGTTCACGGAAATAAAACAGCCGGTATAATAGAGTAACAATAATTCTTGTAACAAGCTAGACTGCAAAACATGCAAAAAAAAATTTATGAAATTTAAATATCTTGAGAATAAACAAAAAGAAAAAAAAGCCTAAAAAAGCGCGTCACTTCAAAACAACGGACCCATTTTTCAGGCCGCCAACCCGAGAGCCGACCTTCGCGTCATCGGGCACGTCGCGCTTGACGGTAACGTCGGAAAGCTCGGCGTTGGCTTCGGCTCTGCAGTCCGCCCTGAACGGTAGACCAGGACCGACGAGGTCCCAAAGCCAACCCGTCGACCTAGCAGTCCCAGCCACCGTCCAACAGGCCCATCATCAGCCGTCTGCCTGGCACAGCCAGCCAGCAGCCTTCAGGCGAGGCGAGTTCAGGACCGGGTGAGTTTCGAATTACTTTTACGACGTTGAAAGCCCCAAAAAACCGCTAGGAAATCCATTCAATTCAACCTTTCGAGGTAAAAAAAAAACTAATCCAGCAAGGTCGGATGCAGATTGATGGGGAAAACAGATATATGTGTATAGTGTCTGAAATTTATTAATTGTTTATTCAAATAATACTGGAATTATACTTCCGACTACATCTGCCCCCCCCCCCTCCACCATCCGTGTAAATTTGAAAAAATGGTATTTCTTTGAATGAAGAAAAGCAACATTTTTGCTACCACAATTTGTTGGGATATGTTTGGTAATGGTAGACAATTTTGTATTTAGGTGAATTACATTTATATGAAAATACCTGTTTTGGAGGTTGTTTGACCAAAAATCGATCGTTTTTATTGATTTTATCGCGAGACAGTCTTACATTATGTAATTGTAAATTTTTTATGATCTCTATTAAGCGACAAAGATCTCTTTAAGAATAGAAACATGAAAAATACTGAGCTTATAAACAGAAGCTTGGAAGTCGATACTTATTTCAGATCGGTCCAAAATTGCTGACGATCTAACAGATCATATTCATTCGATTTCATTCTGCGATGGTTCGATTCGTCTCTAATCTAATATTCTCACATTTGTGAAACAAATATAGATACAATTTTGTGAAATGAAACATTTAACGATGCTAACGTAATAAAAAATAGAATTCTTCTACATTTTTAGCAATTTTAAAGCGATTCGAAACGAAGCATCGATTTTCAAGCTTTTGTTTATAATGCCGGTATTTCAAATCTTCGTACAACGAGAAAAATTTAATTTTCTATAGTTACTAGAAAACTTCAGCAAAATAGATTTTGTTGCAACAACTGTTTGAACACTGTTGCAATTATACGCAAGGAAATAAGGTACAACCGTAACTATTTTTTGCGATTATACTTGTCATTAGTATATATTTTCTGGTAATTGAAAGGCAAAATCAGTTTGTTTGGTTTACAGCACTTTTATTATTCAACTGATTATTTGACCGTGAATATCAAGCTTTCGCAACACTTATAAGAAAATGTAGCAACAGTAACCATAATAAAAATAGATAGTAACAGATAATAGATTTTCTAGTTACAACTAAGCAACCAATTTTCATTTCGTACCTGCGGAACAATATTTTTCAATCACTTTTAGCATAAAAGAAAAATTAAAAACGTGAAGGACTACACACTAAACCGCAACAAAAAAAGATCTCTCGATTTAATTTCAAATTGATAGATCTTCGGAAAACACTGATTCAATAAATATAGCACAATGTTCGACAATCTCGTGATAGAAGCGATCAAAATGTACGTGAATATACAAGACTGGCTTTGGATACAGATTCCTTTACTAAAATTTTACCGGCATTTAGCGAAGACGCAAACCCTTTTTCAGAATGTCGAGAAAGGCAAGGTAGAACAACGAAATTATCGTTATATTCGATAACGTCAGATAACTAAATGATCCGATGATCGATAAGATCAATCGGAGTGGGGATAGCTCTCACCGTTAAACTGTGTAGAAAAAGATTTGTGTCTTGGCTAAGTGTCGGTAAAATGTCGACGCAGGAATCTGTATCCAGAACCGGCTTTATATATCTACTATTATAGATCTTGGGCCGATCAATCCAAACGTCGCAATCTTACCTCGCGTGTTTAACCCGCGGTAGTTACAGCTCGTTCAACAAACGGTCGGAAACTGATCTTGGAGCGGGATCCGAGGATCCATGGAGCTGTGGCGATCAGTCGAGACCAAATCAGCAGCAGCAAAGGCCGAGAAGCAGTGAGAGCCGGAAGGAAGTATCAGGCGAGGCGGTTTCCGGTCAGAGATCGTCGACGACGCCGGGTGTCGAGAGTCACGCGCTTATTCAGCGGCCGGAATCCTCGCGGCAAACCAGTGAAGACATGTCCTGGGAATTTGCGATAAACGAGGCACCAATAGCGAGGCTCGAATCCCTCGACGAGTTGGACCAGGATCACGGGAGTTAAGACGTGATTATAATTAATGAATTACGAATTGCGAACAAGCGGGGAAAAATAAAAATATCGGAAAATTTTTGCCAACTAATCGATTTATTGGTAAAAAATATTTTTAAAACTGCACACGGTTTGTTGTAACCAAGGTGAATTTTTTTTTTTTTTTTTTCAAGCATTGTTTTATATATATCTATATAGTCCAATGGATTTGAGATCGTCGAAAAATTCGCCATTCAGTATAGAATTAATTATGATAACGATGACGATTATGATTATGATTATACGAACATCGTCCAGTGTACCTGATGATGATGACGAATAGTTGCAAGTCACGCGTGAACGATTAACCAACATATTGTAACGTGTAATGTAATCATTCATCAAGAATTATAAAATTCGAGGGGGAAAAAAAACAAAACAGAAGGGTATATATACATATATATAGGGAAAAAGAAATTAATTATCAGCGGGATTGATTACCATGGAAATATATACATACATGTTACTATAATTGGCAAATTTCATCCGATATTGTTATACGACAGTACGGTTATTAATGTTGTTTTATTATGATCATTATAATTATTTTTATTATTATTATTAATATTCGCGTTGATTCGCCTTGTTATCAAAGAATGAATTTTTATTATACAAGTTAACTGTATAAATCATCTTGTTATACATATACATTTGTACAGAATTATTATTATATGTATATGTATATATATATATATGTATATACATATATACACGCATGCAATGGAGTAAAAAAAGAAAAGAATGGTAACAGACGCGAAAAAAGTCTTATCACGACGAAATCGGAAGATTTGGTTTAAATAATTTTCGTTTACACTTTTACCTATTATTGTGATTATTTTTATCGATATTATCATTATTCTAGATCGGAAAGTAGGACAGATTATCACGTCAGAAAAAGAACGAAAGGAAAAATCTATCAGTTGAGAATTATTATAAACAGTTATTAAAATGGAATCAAATAGGAATACATACGTAATGTAATATAATAATAATAATAATTATATTAATTACATATAACGTTATACGCATTGAAGTGGCACTTTTTTAGGAGTTATTTAATTTTCTAATTTTTCCACCATATTTGCACTTTACATAAGAAACATGATATATAAATATAGAAATTTCATCTATTATATTATAATACATAAAAGATAAATATATACATTAATTTATCCATTTATCCGCTTCTGGTTTTTCTTCTTTGAAATTGAGGGAAAGAAAGAAAAAAAAAAAAAAAAAACGAACTTGAGCGAAAACGACGATGAAATTGAAATGAATAGATGAAAAAAAAAAATTCAAAAAAATTAAACAAAAAAAAGACAAAAAAAAAAACAACACGAAAAACGAAAATAACTTAATCCTAAAACGGTGCCATATACACATCACATAAATTGTGCGTTTATAAATTTTACGAAATGACCCACGGGGAGAAATTCCGAAAATCACTGCTGATCAATCTCTTCGAATAAGACACGATTTGCCCTAGTATTAAAATTATAATATATCATATATGATAGTACGTACGTAATATACATGATATAATACACCTATAGCTGCGGCATCGAAAAATTTATAATACTTAGACGAAAATAAACTACATTGCATAAAATTGTTACCGCCCTTTAATTGTAATTATTGTCATCATGTTGCATACAAAAATATTTCCAGAATTGGACAAATAGGATATCACAAGCTTTTCTATCGGTCCGAATTGACGGTTGATTATCAAACATTGAGAATATTAATGAGACGTCCTCTCCTCCTCGTCTTTCCGTAAAATCAGAAATATTCAGAAACAAAGAAAATCCTTTATTTTAGCTGTAAGCCTGGATATACATATATATGTATACACGAATTTTCCGAATCTTCGAAGACTTTGGGTTAATATTCAACATATCGCGTTCTATGCATTGTTTTTAATTATTTATTCCTTCTTCTAATTATGGAAAGACGTCGATACAAAACTTTTTAAGAAAAGAAATAAAATGAATAAATAAACACCGTCATTTCATTATTAATATACGGAATTGCCTGCGCAGCTTTAGGCCTAGTACCTATACTAGAGTGTCCATTATTTAGGGTATTGACGAATTTTTGCCACCCCCCTGCACCCTCCAAATCAACTTCAAATAATTTGAAAACATTTGCCTAATTTTTTCAGATTTCTACCTCAACTCTGGTATAGTCCGCTTTGTGATCGAAGTTTCTTATGGAAATAATATGGGAAAAACCTGTTTCCTCGGCATATATTTTGTTGCTAGAGTAATAATATTTTTTTTTAAATCTGTAACTGCGAGGTTTTAGTGGGCATTCGTGATACTATCTGTAAAAAAATTTACATCACGATACCAGCAAATCTAGACGAATTGCACTTCCTCTAAATAAAAAAAAAAGTCAGATTTCAAGGGTGTGCAATTCGTCGAGATTGCGTGAGATGATTATGTGAATTTTTTCCCAGACAGTAGCGCTAATGCTGACTAAAACCTCACGGTTACAAATTTTTTTTAACATTATTACTTTTACAATAAAATATATACTGAGAAAAAAGTTTTTCCCATGTTATTTCCATAAGAAACATCGACCACAAAGCGGTCTATCTTAGAGTTGAGGTAAGAATCTGAAAAAATTAAGCAATTGTTTTGTAATTGTTTGAAATTGATTTAGGGGGTGGGGCGGCAAAAATTCGTCAACATCCCAAATAAGGGACACCCTAACCTATTCGCATATATGTATACAGCTATTATACATACGATATTTCGGATGTCACTGATATGCCATGATTAAATTACGAAATTACATACACATGATAAAACTTTCAAGTAATAATAATAATAGCATTTACGCGTCTGTGAGGTATTATTGTCGTTATCATTGTTATTATTATTGTTATTATTCTTACCGAATCGTAATATTAAGAACATTGCAGTGTTCAATATATATTTATATATGTATATGCAAATTATCTACTTCTTTTCCTCAAATGCTTACATGTATTCATATCTATAACACAGAGTCGGTTGAAACGATTATCAAGCAATATAACGATGATTGTGATGACGATAACGATGATGACGATGATAATAATAGTAATAATAATAATAATAATAATAATAATAATAATAATCATAATAAGAGAGCAACTAATGCAACAATAGTAATAATAATGGTAATAAATACACAGTTAAAACATACGCAGTATGTAATTATACGTACATAATAATAACAATAAGAATAAGAATAATAATAAGAATAATAATAATAATAATTACAAAGTATAGGAAAGTAACGGAATTCGATCGTAATAATACATATAGGTATATATGTATATTTTGACATAAACAATCGCGTATTAGCATAGAATAAAATTCGCTCTTGCAAGCGCATAAGCATGAATAATAATTATTATAACAAGAACAATAACAACTACAACAACAGTAATAATGATAACATTAATAAGAAGGGAACGAAATTTTTTCACGCTGTATGTTAATTGTTATGTAGAATATTATTTTTTCTTCTTTCAACTTGCTACAATTTTAAACAAAATGTACAGATAGAAAAAACCAAGAGTCACAGGACAAAAAAAATTTATCGAGTAGAAAAATATATTGAAATGGGAATAGAATCAAGCAAGTTTGCAAAGAAAATGGAATACGAAATACGATGAGATAAATAATCGACGTGGTATTATATTATACTACATATTATGCAACGTTATCGATATTACGCGCCGAGAATTTTTACGTCTAATAACATTGATTTTCATTCGTCATTACGCGTATACGCGTACAATTTCTTATACGTTATACGCATAATACGCATGTAATGTAAGAAATGATATTTATCAAATTTTTGATGCGCATGCGCCACAATCTGGGAGCAGTTTCAGGGTATCCAGTATTCATGGAAATTATGGAATCGGGAAATTCTCAGGGAATTTTATATGCCCTAGAAACAACCTGGAAATCTTAGGGAATTTCTTGTCGTATCTGGAATATACTAATTTTCATCCTTGGTTCATAAAAATTTAGCCATTTGGTGAGAAAAAAATATTTTCTTTCAACTTTCAGGCACAATGGTCACGAACAAGCCCTGATTTATTAAAAATTGAACGTGCTAGCGAATTCTTACAAATTCGTCTCACAATGAGCTGTGCTTTAGTCAAATGTAAAATATTCTTGTTCATATGGCTATTGTATTTTTCATTTATTGTTTACATGAGAACAAACTAAATAAATAATAATTCTTGTCTGGAAAACTTCGAATTTTCAGGAAATTACATTTCCACAAATAACTGGACACCCTGAGTTGTTTTCCAGGGTGACCAACCGCCATAAATTTAGACCACAGTTCGCCATGACGTATATAACCATAAAAATTTTGACAGCTGTCGGTGTTGAGCATACTTGCCAGCTACAACTACCAACATTTTCGTAGATTCGTTCATGACGATTGGTCATCATGGTAAACAATTGATCTCTGATTGTTGCGCATATGCATTACGTTGTAACAGACGACGGACAAGTCGTCATACGTGTACATGTAATAAAACACGAAACTTGAGTGTTGAACAAATGAAATGAATGAATATATAACAATAACGATAACACCAATCTGTGAAAAAATTGTTATTGAAGCAGAATATCCAATTTTTCGTATTCCTTTTTTCACTTATTTCCTCTCAAGTCGCGCTCACATCCGCCCTTATAATCTATTTTCTTTTTCTCCTTGTCTCCTTGTCACCGGATATAACGAATAGTATAAAACTATACGTTTTAAAGTAGCTGATCCTGTACTTGTACAATAACAATAGAGATTGTTAGTTAGTCATTATCATTATTATTAGACAGGTATTACACATATGTTCGCGGACGGTGCTCATTTCTTACAATTACATTAGAGTGTTTGAAAAATATCGCCTATTTTTTTTCATAGAACATTGAAAAATCGTTAGAGTATCCCTAAACAAAGACCCTGTTAAAATATAAGCCCTTAATATTATTATTTGAAGGTGGCGATCCTCAATTTTTTATTTCCATTTAAATAACATGAGAAAATTTTTTTCTGAACTTTGGAATTTTATTACTCGCAAACAAATCACTGTACAATAATAAGCAACATAGATTTTTGCAGGAAATTGAATGCTCCATAAAAAAGGTCTGAATGAAGATTTGCGTAAGGCGAGCCGTTTCGAAATTATGAAACCTCAAGCATTGAAGTGTTCGAAATAATGACGTAATATTATTTTGAACACTTCAATGGTTGAGGCTTCATAACATACAAAAATTCATCTTCTTTATTATTGTATAGTGATTCGTTTACGAGCAATAAGATTCCGAAGAAAATTTTCTCATGCTATTTAAATGGAAATAGTAAATTGAGAATCGGCATCGTTGAATAATAATATTAAGGGCTCATATTTTAACAGGGCCTTTGTTAAGGAATACTCGACGATTCTTCAATGTTCTTCAAAAAAAAATAGCCGATTTTTTTTAAACACTCTAATATACGTAAACATGAATAGATATTTTAGGCTATTTGTACTCACCATAAGCAAGTTATTATTATTACTATTATTATTTATTTTTGTTGTTGTTGTCGTTGTTGTTCTTGTTGTTGTTATTGTTATTATTATCATCATCGTCAAAGTAATTGAAACAAAATATCATATATACCTACATAGGATAGAATCCACGCCACGTGTTATGATAGATAATTCTGCCTATTTATAATTAACAACATAATTCTCTGCATAGTTTCTCACTTTACGAAGAAAATTTTCGAAAATGAAATAAAAAAAAAAATCTATAAACATTTTAACGAATGGTGAAAATAGCGAAGGAAACTATTGAAATTGAAAAGTAAGGAAAAATTTAAAAGAGTGGCAAATAATTGAGCTTTTCTTTACCGGGCTGGTGAAATAGAAAGTGAAAGTGAAAAAAAAAAAAATAAATAACAACAAAAATTACCTACTCATGTACAATTGCTGTACGTCATATAATATACAATATAGCTGTGGTAATTTCACAAGCTGTGGTACAATACAATGTATGTGTAATACCAATTAATTAATAATCATAAATTTCATGAGAAAAAGACGCACAGTGTACATACATACGAGTATACACTATGAATAATTTTGCAATTGCAAAATGTGAAGAAAAAGAAAGGAAGAATGAAAACGATTGAAAGAATATTGATAAAAAATAAATATCAACACGTCCGTTTAATATAGTTATATCCTTCGAGATATCGGAGAAGAAATATGGAGGAAATTTCAACTTCTTTTTGCCCTATATTTTGAACGTGAGAAAAAAATAAAATAAAGAATAATTGTCGTCGAGTTGTATTCTAAAATAAAAGAAAGATTTGCAAAAATTTTCACTCCGATTTTATCATTATGTCTTTATTTGTTTCTTTTTTTTTTCACATTTTGATTACAAAATCCGCGCATTTTTACTTCTGTGTGAAATCACAGCCTCGCACGCCTCGCCATAATGCAAACCTTCGTCTCCTCATAACGTATATGCACTTTTCTTTTTATTATAATTTTTTTTTTTTCAATATGCGTATATAGTAGTATATAACAAAGTAATGCAAATACGCTGATTAAATCTTCAGCTTCTGTATTACATAATTACAATAAATATTAACGATATTTTACAATTAAAATTTGAATTTGCACAGGGTAGACGAAAATCGGTTGTTTGCGTAATAAATAAATATAATTAAATAAAACATGTAATAAGGAAATGAGATGATTTAAAATTAATCTCGAGATAGTATAAAACACACACACACACAAAATATTTTTCAAGTTCGATTGAACGCTTGTATTACGCGTTTGATAATAATAATAATAATAATAATAATAATCGTAATAATAAAAATGATAGGGATAATCGATAACTAATAAACCATTATTAACACGAGAACCGTTAAATGTTGCTATTCAAATAAATAATTATGACCTTTACACACGTACTAAAAATGAATAAATCACGTTATAAACAAACGACGAAAAGAAAATATAATGATACAATTAAATAAATGAAATATTGAATAGAATATGTAATTCACGATTACATTGTTATTATTATTATTGTTGTTGTTGTTGTTGTTGTTGCTGTTGTTATTATTGTTAGTATTGTTATTAAAACACGTCGATCAAATTCTTATCGCTATACATACCTATTACGAAAAGTCACCGCTGTTTTTATATTGCTAAAATATAAATTATATTATTATGTACCTTATTATAATATATTACATACAAAGTAAGCTTATCATATTAAAAATAATAGATTTCTTTCCGAGCGCGGCATAATTATATATTATGCGTTGCACGGCAATTGCAGGCTCTCTTATTAAGTATAATATATCACATATTTAATTCATAATGTAATCTGAATACAATATATATATACATATGTATACATATTATATATGTATACAGGATGAATATAATTATGTACATACATACATATATGTAGATATGTATATGTATATGTATTGACACTACGATGACATCATATTATATATGTATAAATTTTCATATATTGCATATAAATATGTTTATTACATATTTTTCGGTTTCTATATGGTCTGAAATTTTTTTAGTAATAGCGTAATACACGTCCATTCCTCCTTTGCATAATATAACATTGATATTATATTAACCCCAGATTTGACCTTCCTATTTTTTCTTCTCTCTTTTTCTTTTTTTACTTGTTTTTTCTCTCTCTCTCTCTCTCTCTCTCTCTCTTTCTTTCTATGTCCTGCAAACGACTTAAACGATCGTCGTACGGCACATTGATTTGCAGAAAAAGAATAGGTAAGGAGAATCGATGGTAAATAATGTACTTGTTTTTCTCCGATTAAATTTCTTTGATCTGTGTTTGCGCCCACAATCAGCTGCAGTTAGGATACGATCCAAGTCTACGTTCGCTAGGTAAAGATACCATTTACGTTAGTTCACGTCTATACACAGGTTTTCGACTTTTAGGCAGCCGACATGGAGGAATCAACCAACTCTGAGGCTCCTTACAACAATTTTTACCTCAAAAATCAATCCGTATTAGCTATAAGCGACGTGCAAAGACTCGAGATCACCGATCTCAGATACTCGAGCTCGATCTACAACATATCAAAGGAGGACACGATATGGATCGTCAGCTCCTCCTTCATCATATTCACTATGCAGACAGGTAAGTCTGGGAAATTCTATGCGTCACCGTCTTTAGTGGAAGACTCCGGCAAAATGGAAATCGTAAGAACTACCTGCGGTACAAGTAATTACATAGTTGTCAGTTCTTACATTTACTCGTTAGCTTCACATCAAGTCTATTTGTTTAGTTGACTATGTAAAATCGGTTTGGTACTCCACCAAAATCAAACTATCGCTATTATTTGCAAGAAAGTGTAGTGCGAGTGACCACAATCAGATAGATCGTACCGGATATTCTTGTTACAGCTCTGGAATATACCATACTTTTCGGTTATGGTCACAAGTGAAAATAATCGAGGACTGTGTAACCTCTACTGGACTTTTTTTACACGGTATTACACGAGATACAATACCACCTTTTCCAGGGTTCGGAATGCTCGAGTCCGGTTGCGTGTCGCTTAAAAACGAAGTCAACATCATGATGAAGAACGTCGTCGACATCGTCCTGGGCGGACTCACTTACTGGCTCTTCGGCTTTGGGATGAGCTTCGGAAAGGCTCAGCCCGTCAACCCCTTCATTGGGATCGGCGGGTTCCTTATCGATCCGAGCATCGATGATGAACTCATGGGCTCAACCTGCGCCGCGTTTCTCTTTCAGCTCAGCTTTGCTACCACTGCCACAACCATCGTCAGCGGTGCCATGGCTGAGCGGTAACCGCGCGTTGTGTTATGGTGGTTCAGCTTTAGCTTGGCAATCCAATGCTGGGTTCCAATTCATTAACGTCGACTTACAGTGCTTTTTATTCACTTCTGTCTCATGATGTGCTCTCGTTGATTGACCAGTGTACCAAATGGTTCCCATTGATTTCCAATGATTTCTCAGCGTTCTAGACGCATTTCTCTGATTACCGGATTGATAGAATCACAGTAAGTCACAACATCACTCAGAACGCTAAGAAAGAATTGACGATCAATGGAAATCACTTGGTAAACTGGAAGTCGTGGAATTAATATAATGCAAACGATAAAATAGCATGAATATGATGTTCTTCAGCACTATCGTATGATTTCAAGTGATTTTTCGAACGATACTCAACTCACTACAGTTTCTTTGATTTACAATTTCATATCCGACTGTTAAGTTTGTAACTTCCTCAATTCATTAATAAGAGCATTTCAGGTGCAACTTCAAGGCCTACAGCCTCTTTTCTTTCCTAAACACCATCGTCTACTGCATCCCCGCCGGCTGGGTGTGGGGCGATCATGGATTCCTGAAGCAAATGGGGGTTGTCGACATTGCCGGATCAGGGCCGGTTCACCTGGTCGGTGGAATTTCCGGCAAGTCGATGATGCAGACGAGGCACATGTCACCCATTATCCCTTCCATTCCTTAGCTCAAGTCTCTTTCCGTTGCAGCTCTAGCCGGTGCCATGATGCTGGGACCAAGACTTGGCCGATACGACAACGGGTTGAACCCTCTTCCACCAGGTTGCCCGGTCAACGCTGTTATGGGAATGTTCGTCCTCTGGTAAAACCCGAGAAGCTAATAAATTGGAAATCACTTGGAGATCGTCTTGTGATATTCCAAATGACTTACAATATTGAAGGCTAGCTTGACTTCCAAGGGTTTCCAGCGAACCCTCAAAGTCCTTTGACTTTTCACTGATTCCAAAATCATTTCCAATATTAAAGGGTTTCACTGATTTGCAAGTGATTCCAGTCCTTTTTACTTCTATTATGATGCACCCATGCATTGAATTCTTCCAAGGTGGGGTTGGCTGGCGTTCAACAGCGGAAGCACTTACGGCGTAAGTGGCGATCGGTGGAAGTACGCGGCCAGAGCTGCCGTCTCTACGATGATGGCAAGCATGGGTGGCGGCTTGATCGGGTTTGGGTTCAGCTTGATGGGCCCGAACGGGATCGACATTTTGAGTCAGATTAACGGCATCCTTGGAGCGCTGGTCGCAGTGACAGGTGAATTTTCATTCAGTACGTTATGGTTCGTAAAGTTGTTCCTCAGCACTGATGAATCAATTTTTCTTCATGCATTCATTGAGTCTTGATATGCCTCATCATTTCAACATCGCGTCTTGTTCGATATAGAATCACTTAATTCGGCCGTGTATAATTATTCGAATACAGGCGGGTGTTTCCTCTTCCAAGCATGGGAAGCGTTGGTAGTCGGATCAATCGGCGGGTTTATAGCCTGCATCGTGATGCCTGCTTTGGACAAACTGGGCATAGACGATCCTGTTGGTGCTTTTGCAGTTCACGGTGAATTTAAGCTACGATGAAGGGTAAAAGACTGGTGGTCTGAATCAAAACTTGGCGAGAGAGAAAAAACCTGCTTAGAGATGTTGTTTCATATTCACGTTCATTTTCATTTGAATCAATAAGATTGCTGGAGATTTTTTCAACGATTTTCTCTCTCTCTTTCCCTGACTTTTGATTTCCCCGTTACGGACCATTGATCCTTAATGGTTTAGGTTCCTTTATCCTCCCTTAGTTACAATGAATTTTGAATAAAACGAACTGTATAAACTCTATTTAAGTAGGAGCTAGTGGAGTTTGGGGAGTACTGGCGATTGGTTTGTTTGCGGACAATCCTCGACCATTGACAACGACGAACGGCCGAAGAGGCCTGTTCAAAGGTACGTTATGAATGCGTCAATTGATCAAGATGTCACAATTATTCGTGTGAAGTAGGATGAAAATTTTTTCACACAAGCCAAGAGAACGAATTGAACTTTGTCCATGATGCGGAGGTCGATTCCAATCATGTATAAACAACTCCGAGTATAATATTCATCAACTAAAAAAATTATGATATAACCGCATCCAAATATACGGGGATTATCAAAATTTCTAATAACACCGATTTGCTGATTGCCTTAATTAAGGTGGGGGATGGTATCTACTCGGGGTTCAAAGCTTGTCCGTGCTTTGTCTAGCCAGCTGGAGTTTTCTATCGTCGGTTATTCTGTTGTGGGTAAGCATGTGTGAAGACGGATGGAAGTGGTTCGAAATTTGAACTTGACCGTAATTACAGATGATCGACAAGGTGCTACCGATCAGAATGAGCACGCACGACGAATTGCTGGGTGCGGATTTGGTCGAGCACAGAGTAAGACACATGCAGGTGGGTAAATACGTGGTGATTTCGCACGTGTGAATTTTTCAACGAACGTGTTTCAACTTCATTTTCAGGTGGGAGTGAGCAGAGCGGTCTCCGCGCTTCGGCCATTCCCGGATGAAATTCAACTGGAGAATGTTTTGCGAATGGGATTCAACCCAGGTTTGATATTTTTTATTGTGTTGCATTGAAGGGAGGGAGTTGGTGAAAATTTATCGACTTGATTCAACAGGGCATGAATCGTACTTGGACAGATACAATCGTAGCCAGAGAGCCCAAAAACTGAAAAAGTTGATGGCACGCAGTCCAGGAAAAGTGACCGGTTTGAAAAACAACCGAATACAATCCGGGGTGAAGGATCTTTTAAAAAAATCATTAAAGAGCGAAGAGACACCAAAGTTGTCGTGGATTGAGTAACAACGAGGTGTAATGAAAGAAATAAGTAAACACGTAAAAACAAGACAAGATTTCCACTTTACATCGTTTTTGAGTGTATAAATTTATATCATAGAAACTTTTGTATAAATAGAAATACAAACAAGTGTTATTACCGAGTAAATGTACAATCCACATAAGTTTATTTATTTTTTTTTTTTTTTACTCTTTGTTCTGCCTTCTCTAGTTTCCTTTAACATTATGTTTTTCTTTCTTGCTCGTGTTTTCCGAAATACAAATAAATAGTGTAAATAAATAAATTAAAGCCTTTAACTTGTAAAATACATGTACGTAAGAGATAAATAATACAATCAGATAATCAAGAGACGAGATCTGTTAATCGCGCGATTCATTCTTTCGCCTAGACTTTACAGTAGTACTACCTAATAATAATAAAATATTGGCTACACAATTATTCTACCATTTTAAAGTATGATAACCAACGTAATTGAATATATTTATAGAACTAGAAACTCTACGTACGTTTCATTTTTACCTATCGAATACAATAATAGGGGTTGTACGTAAAACCCTATGAATACTGGTAACGGGAACGTCGTTAAATACGAGGATGTAAAAAATGTAAAATAAAACAAAACAACAATCCTATTGTCGAAGAACTGCGCAGCTTTAACGCGTTTCGTTAAAGTGAGTTAGATGCACGGATTTTCTATTGTAAACTGCTAACCGCCCATTGGGAAACTTCAGTTGGAAGCTCGGGATAATTTTTAACGGCATCGGCTATCTGCTGCCAGCCGAGTGAAAACTTATAGAGCTGATGCTCTTTCTCAACTCGGGTGTTCGGCCCTCCAACTGGCTGAATCAGCTCCAAATTCTGCAATTTCAATTATCCGTTATCAATAATGGGAATATAATTGGTACATTGATGCTCACCTTGATGTGTTCAAAAGCCTTCATGATCACAGGTCGCTGGACTGTTTGAATGGACGAATTCTGATTGGCGAACTTAACGTATCTGTTCAAAACCATTTCGAAATTCAACGGCTCGTCGTCGTATATTTCGGTCTGATGTTTCATGGCGATAATCTGCAAAGAGAGGTGGATAAAATCGGGAGATGCGAACAGACGCGCGTTCTTTTGTTCGAAGGTGAAATTCTCACCAGGCACAATTCTAGAACAGACAACCCTTGAAGGGTGAGAACCTTGTCGTCCTGATTGAAGAACTTGTTAGCCTCGACGAAATCGTTCACTTCTAATTTCGGATGTTTCTCGGACAGCGACGATATAACAAGGGCCAAAAAGTTTCTGAAACTCCTCTCGCTGACGTCCAGCTGGTACATTCTCTTCAAAAAATTGACCATAGTTATGTTTTCGGTCAGACTTTTTATGTACTCGTTCCATCTGGCGCCGAACTGCGGATTTATTTTACAATCCTCATACTGCTGATCGGTCTCGTTTACATTTTCGTCGTCAGGCAGGCTAAGGAGGTGCTGGAACAACTTGAGGCGATCGTCAAAAGCAGAGGTGGGTTGATCTGAGCCAGATGTATCGCCCGGAAAAAGAAATATCTGTCTGTGTGAGAACCTGGACTTTACACGCTTCTCCAAAAGCTCGATAACGTCAAGCCTGCAGGTGAGTCCGAGCACGCATATCGGGGACTGGAAAAAATAAAGGACAATGAGGGGTATAAATAACTATCAATTTTTGCCTTGTGTGATTCTCACCTGTGCCGATTGCGCTACGTCGAACAAATTATAGAGCAGAGTCTGGTTTCGGTGGGCGCAAAACAGGTCGAACTCATCCAGGATAAAAATTACAGGTTTTGATCGAGTCTTGTCTCCAGACTTGAGACATTCCAGTAGGAAGCTCAAGTTCTCTGCGAACGTGCCAAACACTTTGTCACCAACTGCGTTTTCCAGCTGCATCTGACGTGTGGTGTCTTTGAGCGCAAGACGATCGTCGGTATGAACTAAACCGTGCAAGTTCACGACGAGCGCTTCGTCTTTGAACGATTTTAATGAAGACAATTCCTTCAGGACGCTGTTGACGAGCTGAATTCAATGAAAGAAATATTTTAAGAAGATTTACATGCTACTTTACGCTACTCTTTTGTCTTTTAGTCTCCGATATTTGCATACATATTCTTGGGCATATCTTACCGTTGTTTTTCCACAACCTCTGGGGCCGATCAATAAGGCCGAATTGCTTTCACCGTTTTCAACAGTCCTTTTTAACAAATCCAGAATATGTACTCGCTCCTTGACATGATGCCTGAACTTTGTTTCTGGACACATGATTTTCCTCTTCAGATACTTTCTGGTTAGCAGTATCATATTGTCGTGGAAATCTATAGCCATGTTCTGTTTTTTGCTCATAATTTTTCCTGTTTCTTTCTGAGTTTTATTTCTTTCACTATCGAAAGATAACGATTAGAAAATTTTTAACCTGTTAATACTGCGATTAGTTTTATAACATTCATTCGTTTGTACGGACGATTAAATAAACCTTTAGGTTATGACGGATGCGTGCGGTGCGATAATCGTTAGTGAAAAAATTATGAATAAAAATCGCAATCCAATCACGAAGAAATAACGTCAACTAAAATGCGACAGAATTTCGTATACTAATGGTGAAAAAATTCACAGCGCAGGGAGAATTTTATCTCAACTTATTGGGTTTAAAAAACGAGAACTTCTCTGCACTCGGCAGGCTGACACGGTTAAATGTTTACAATTCACAGATCTAAACACAACACTTTCGCCCAGATTATTGCCTGAGCAGTGGTTACGACTGCGGAAAGATCGGCAGTCGTTTCGGAAAATTGAGTATCATCCGTCGGTAACGTTGATCGCATTACTTAGTTTATTCCATCGGTGCATCAGGCGCTGTTCTCTGACGAATTCAGATGCGCAAAGCCTCAGCCAATGCCACTCGCCATGAAGAAATTGGAATCGTCCAAAAATAATCGCCAATCGTTCACGTCGAACCAGGAATGACGGAACTGAACCAACGCATGATCGACTGCGGAAAGATCGGCAGTAGTTTCGGAAAATTGAGTAGCATCCGTCGGTAACGTTGATCGCATTACTTAGTTTATTCCATCGGTGCATCAGGCGCTGTTCTCTGACGAATTCATGCAGATGCATAAAGCTTTAGTCAACGCCACTCGCCATGAAGAAATTGGAATTGTCCAAAAACAACCGCCGATCGTTAACGTCGAACCAGGAATGACGGAAATGAACCAAGGAACCAACGCATGACCGAACCATCAGAATCTCGCTTTTCCGACTACCGTATAAGAAGAATTCCTTTCACGTTGCATTTACGATTTTACCGAGCGATGTGATCGAAGAATTCTTTGCAGATCGTGTTACTGATAGCGTTGACTAGAGTCCCTAGCGTTGACGCACGACAGACGCGCCTCGCCTTGTATTCATCGTAGCAAAACAAACATGGCAGAAGACGAGGCGTCAGAAAAGCCAAATTGCACGTTTTTGTTCAAGAAGCGAAAAATCCGCAACAACGCAGCCAGGAAACGGAAAGAAATTGTAGGAGAAAATGGTGAGATGACACTAACCAACAGTGTGCTCGTTAATTAAAAATGAGTTTTGATCATTCGACGGTTTGAGACGAGATTTTCGTATCAGACCACGCGTCATAGGTTAACTCTCAATATGTTGTTATCGAAATAAAACAACGGATCATTTACAGGCGACAGCGAAGATGAAGAAGTCACGATTGTCAAAAAAGAAAAAAAGACCGACGTTCAAAATCCTATGAGGCAAAGTGTAAGAAATGGTGCTTTTACAGATTTTTCTTTCCCATGTCATTTCATTTGTCATCTTCCCCATGTTCATCAACGACGTTAATATTACGATAAGTCTAAAACTCTAACAACCAATCACTGTTTCGATTTATGTAGACGAGCATGAAAAGGCGACGATCCATGCCAGGTGAAAATGACGAGGAAGGCGAAGATGACAGCGTCACTGTTTCCTATAAAAGCAAAAGGAATGTGATGCCCGCAGGGCCCAGCGATCAAGGAGCAACTGCCATTCTGGAAACAGAAACAGAATTAGACAGAGATGCCCAAGCTCTGTTTGAAAAGGCTCAAAAAATCAACGAGGTAACGTGACTACAAGCAATTTTGCTTGTTACAGTCTGAAATCTGGCCAAATTTTTGGTCTCCTGCTTTGTAATTAAGCATGTCATTCAAATCTCTTTGCTTATACCGACGTAATATATGATTCAGAAGGTGTTCTAATTGTCTTTGAAATCTTGAAGCATCCTTTTTCGGTCACTTTTTCATCAACTTTTCTATTGCAGGAGTTGGAGGGCAAAGAAGATGACAAAGTATACCGCGGCATGAACAATTATGCTCAGTATTACAAGAAAAAGGACACTGCAGCAGGCAACGCGTCCAGTGGAATGGTGCGCAAAGGGCCCATCAGAGCACCAGCAAATCTTCGAGCCACTGTAAGATGGGATTATCAACCAGATATCTGTAAAGATTACAAGGAAACGGGGTTCTGTGGATTTGGAGGTGAGAAGGGAAACAGATTTTTCATTCTGTGCAGTTTCAAAGAACTTTTTACTCTTTACCAAACTACATTAAAAGGGTTGTTCAATCACATGAATTGCACTAAATCGTCGCCTTTAAGGCAATCTCTTCTATTCTCGACACTGAGTTACGGGTTGGTGATCTGGACTCGGGTCCGGCTACACCCGGACAACGTTTTCGGCAGTTTCCATTGTCCCTCGTGCGAATGTGGGCTTTTCCATTTGTGACTGCCAACGTGCTTTACTCCCCTACGTTTACAAACATAATTGTAATTAATAAAGATTGTTTTTGTTATTATTATCATTATTATTATTATTATTCCCAGACAGCTGCAAGTTTCTCCACGACAGATCCGACTACAAATTGGGCTGGCAGTTAGAGAGAGAGGCAGCCAGCGGTGAATATGACAACAGTGGTGACGAGGATGACAAGAAGTACGAAATAGACAGTGATGGCGACGATCTGCCGTTCAAATGCTTCATATGCAGGAACAGATTCACCGATCCGATCGTCACAAAGTTTGTCAAATTATGTAGTCTGAGTTCTAATTCAACAATGAAAAACAAATTTTCCGTAAATCTTTCTCAATGCAAGAGAAATTTCTAAATGAGGTTTCAATCACTTTTTCAGGTGCAAACATTACTTCTGCGAAAAATGTGCCCTTCAGCAATACAAAAAGAGCACGAGGTGTTTCATTTGTAACGTACAAACAAACGGCATGTTCAATCCAGCCAAAGAGTTGGTGGCAAGAATGAAGCTGGAAGAAATGGAGGCGGCGGAACAAGAGCAGGCCAATAGTGACTCCGACTAGTACGGATCCCATGAACAGGAGTAGGCCGATATCAACTCCAACTAGTACGGATTCAATCAACAGGAGTAGGCCGATAGCGACTCTGACTAGTACGGATCCAACGAACAGGAGAAGGTCAATAGCGACTCTGACTAGTACGGATCCAACTTTGTGTAATACTTTAATTTAGGTAATTAATATATCAATTTTAATTCTTTCGAGTTAAAGAGGAAGAGAGAAAAAATAGGGGCGTAACCGTTTTATTATTCATGAAAACATAAGTAGTGTCGGTGCATCCGAAGGTGTACAACAACCGAAGTCAATAAAATGAGAAAATATTACATTACGAATAACGGTAAAACACGACTTGATACGCACGATTCGTTGCGGTATACCTTGAGTGTTCGACGAAAAACTTGTTCATCAAAGTGCGAGAGATAACAGCACGAACGATTGTATACTCAATTTTGTTATAAGATAAATGGAAAGAACGAAAAATAATAACAATTAAGATACGGGTAATAATAGACGTGTATATTCAAATTTTCTCATTGTCTGTGCAGCGAACCGCGCAGCAATCAACTTAAACAAATTTGCCCTCTGTTACCGGGTGGCGATGTAACAACGCGCGGCGGAGGACAGACTTTGGACTACATATATGTATATCAATTGTCCCAAGTCCCACACGTGCTCAGTCATCGCGTGGCAGCCGCACAGCCTGTGCAAACGCTCATTGTTAGCCGAGTATCTGCTCCCGACGGATCGCCGCCGTGTGTAGTCACAGACCCCCGGAGTTTTACGATCGGCTTTGTTTACTAACGGCTGAGTAACGAGCGCCACCGAAGCTTACGGGCACGTATTTTTTGGCCAAGAGCGTCTTTCTTCCGCTTTTATTCCCCCTTATCGCGTCTCTGAAGAAATGAGTGATTATACGAACTAGTTATTATCTAATCTACTCGGCGAGACCTTCGGCTCTGAATTTCGGCAATAAGCTTCGAAGAAGCAGAGAAATTTCATGTCAGTTTACTGAAATCACTTTTGGCGCTAAGTTTCACGTTTTTCAGCCGTCTAAAGTGTCTTCAAATCTTCCATTCGCCTTGAGATTCAGGCGAAATACGAGCGGCAGAAATACAGTGTGACAAGTGCTTTCCCTTATCTTTGCAAACGCGACGACGACGACGACGATCAGAAGAGCAACGACCGAAACTAGTGGCACATTAATGCGTATTCGTAAAAATGACTAGACACTGATAAAAAGTAAAACCAAGCAAAACTTCCTCCGCCTTCTGGAGGAACGAAAGATCCAAAGACTGCTGTTCAACATTGATCGCGTTTCCTTCCTTTCCGGATATATAAGGAGGAAACAAAGGGCCACAGAAAAAGCGGATGAAATGCTGGATTAGCAAGGTATTTTCAAATAATTTCGAAAAATGGAATGAAAATAACCGTTATATAAATTCCCAGTATAAATATAAGATATACTACAGGCATTCCACAGATCTTATCAACTTGTCTTCATAGCTCCGATATCACTCACTCACCCTGCTTGTATACTGTGTAAATATATTTCGATTTATCTTCTCCGAGGAGCTGATTATGCAGCTGCAACGTGACCGTACCGATTCATCCGTAAATACATACGCAAGTTGAAGTCTACAGGGCGCGGGGAAAAGAGGGCGGAAAATTCACGTCGCAGGTGCGGAATCGCGGCTTTGATAATATGGAAGGAAACGATGACTGCACGATGCGTGTGCAGCGAGCATCTTGACTGCGCAATTTCTTATCTCTCGCCCGGTCCCCGCTACCTACTATAATTACGGTATCCGTCCTCATCAATTAGCAAACAAGACTCGCTCCCGACTTTGTTTCTCCCCCAGAATCGTGTAGGCGATATTCTCACCGCGATGTTGCATTGTAGACGAGTTTAGAACTCAGGAAATTTGTTTTTCAGCAACGTTCGAAGTTCGAAATTTTTCGCGGGAAGCGAGTTGCGCAGGAAGAGAATTCAGACGAGAGTGTAAGACTTCGGCACGGAAAAAATTTGGAATTCCTCGTCTCTTCGCTCGCGGTACTAATTGAAGCGCCTTCGTCCAGGCGAGATTCTTGTCTCGCACAAATGCCGTACATGTGCAGTATGTCAGAGCTTGATAACTAAATTATCGATTTTCAGGCGGCAGCGGGACTGTGACGAGAGCGCCGAGCGGTGCAGAAAAGCGTCGAATATCATTCCTCGTCCAAACATCGTCGACGAAGGAACGACTGTTTTCTCCGTGTTTAGTATAGCCGACGGGGGTTTCAGATCGATAATACGCGAGTGTTTCCTACCATTTTCAGTACCTTTGCCAAAAAAAACCAACAAACAACAAGAAATAATAATAATAATACAGGACAAGTTTTCTTTCATTTTATCCATTTGCAAAAATATGATAATCTAAAAATCGGTTTGCCAAAACCGAACGAAAATATTCTAAATACGTTAAAATGCCACCCGGACACCGTGATCTCTTTCATATCGTATTTCGTCGGGTAGTGATCACAGTTAGGCTCTCAAAAATCACTTAAAACATATCGGATTTAACAGTAAATATATATACATATCGTATCGCATAATTCATCGTCGAAGGAGAAAAGATCAAAAAATATAATCTATGACAAAACACACAGTGCTATTTGGGTGCTGCGTATCACGTATAATTTATATTCATAGTTCGCCATAGTGAGTACACAAAAAATCGATTGAATAAGTTAATTTTTTTTAAATTAAGTGGCGCAATTGTAAGAGTAGGAACTACATAACTCTGACGCAACCTGTGATTAGCAGGAAGTTCAAGTTCAGTTTCAGTTAACTCTGTAACGTTCAGTGTATATAATATAACGGCGTAAATCTGTTATCATCTTTGTACCCGGCACGTTTTATTACATCGCAGCGTTTTACAATACGTTTGTTTTTAACTTTACATATTAATTTTATCATCGTCTTTGTGATTATTATTGTTATCCCGGTAGCGAATCTATTGATAAAACTCGTCAACCATATAGAAACGTGGAAATTTGGGAATTGCGTAAAACAGATTAAAAAAATGTTAAGTATTGACTTTTGGACAATTTCCGAAACGAGAAAATCCGCCTATTTATACACACAGCTATTTTTCAAACTCGACGCATAGTTTTTAATACAACGTTTAAAAACGCGGCATACCTTCCAACAAGCGAATATATGTATACGTATCTATATATGTATATGAAGTACAACGTATATATTTCGCGTTCAATATTATAATAATTTCGTACACTGAGATAGAGTGAAATGTTGCGTGAGTATACGTATAGCGATGAACATAATCGATAATAAAGAATATAACGCGTGTTACGTGATCGGAATCTAGTGATTATATCATTATGCAAAGCAAGTAGAACAATAAACACACTTCAACTCGTCGCTGCATTTACCCGCAAAACTGATATTACATTTCATTATTAATTACTTTCTTACATTTTTTACTTAAAATTTGCATCAACCTTTACATAATTGTAACACGCCTCGCGCTGTAAGCTGCATACATTCATACATAATAATTACAAGATATCGGGTTCGCGTCGAAAGTTCGCTGCGGTCAGTTTGCAGAGGATAATCGTTGGTTCCCGATTAAGATATCTGTTGATAGCATTTATGCAAAGTTCTTTAAACCAGGTAAGAATACGAAAATCAAAAAGTAATGCGCAAATATTTCATTGGAATACACAAACATGCCCACTCGCTAATTTTGTTTCCCCTCTAGGCATATTCATTTCTCTTATTCTCTATCTTCTGCCTCACTTACCTATCAATCTACTCGTCTTTCAGCCAGCATGCAGCTGAACTGCACTACTTATACTCGGCCGGAATCACGTTGTAGTATGCGATTTGACCTTATTCCATATATTATTATAATGCGTAGTTCACGCACCGCACACTGTAAATATATCAGCATACACCTGTGTATATACACATATATACACACATATATATACACCTGTGTATATACATAGTGACCGTGATTTCGCAAGAAGTAAACTCGCTGATAACGCAGCGTTGATTTTAGACACCGTGTATCATAAATTATACCTGCAGCAGATGATACATGACGTGCTAATAATACGCGCTAATTATTTCATCGCTTAATGACACACTTATTCGAGTGCACAATCGTCGCCCGGTGTAATTGGCGTTTATACACACCTGTCGTCGCCCCGATGCGGATCGACATGTTGTAATATTATAAATGGGTGCGCAATTCGTGTTGTGGCGAAAAAAGAGTGTACCTACACAGAAATTGCCAATCAATTGTCGGGCTGGTGAACCACGGCCACTAATTATTCGTCGTTCTCAATTCGTTAATTAGCTGGGGATTATAATTAGATCGGTCTTACAAACTGAGATAAACTCTCTTCAAACCGGAGATTAAGACGCGATCATTCCCTGCCTTCTTGCAGAAGGATTATTTCGTGGAAATTTCCCATGAGTCGTGTTAATAATTTGTTAGCGTAAATGCCCCTACATTTATGCATCTCAGGTTACATTTTAACGAAATCCGCCTGCATTTCGGCAACTGAGAATACATTCTGCCCTTTCTAAATCATCAGTTCACCTTCATTTGCCCTTATATAAATTTCACGCGAATCTTTTATTTATAACTATATTTTTTGAGAATAGTAAAAAATTGTAAAATAGTCAGGAAGATTATATAATGACCAAAACTATAGATTAATCAGGCGAAACATCGACGCATCTCATAACGTCTGAATCGTCGTTATACGTATACCGTGTAATAATATCAGTCTGCATGCAGCCGCACACACGTTTAGATCAATTCCGCAGACCCATCATACAGCAACGATATAATCTGTATAGTTGCCGGAGGGTTATTACAACTAGGTAATAGCGACGATGCATGTATATTACGCAGATGGTTTGTGGCAGTGATGCCCTCGTCCGAGGAGGAGAGCTTACTGTGGCTTGCGGGGAGCGGCGGGAGCACGGGATCCGTTGTGGGATCTGTCCAGGGGTCAGTGGGTTCGGTAGGAACCGCACCGTCGGCTCATCAACATCCTGCAACCGGTGGTCACCGCTCCGTTACAATTAGAGCCGGATTATTGTATACCGAGGAGATGTCTTCCCAGGGTCCAGGCAGTGCCGCCGTCGCCGCTGCCGCAGGTGTAACTCCTGCATCGGCTGACCCCGCTGAACACGACCTGATCGATTCCACCGCCGACGCGACCCTCCTCGCACAATTTCATGAGGACGCTATCAAGCAGGTAAGTCATCGTTATATCATACGCGCGATTAGATTCGCGCGTAACGACGTGCGTCAGTCGTGGACAAGTGGGAATATTGTATGAATGAACACTGAAGTGATCACATAGCTATTTTAGAACTCGAGCCAGTAATTATAATCGGAAACGAGCCAATTGCATGTACTCGGTGTTTTCTTTGAAACTCCTCGCTGAACACAGGCTGATAAGCAACCGAATAAGCTATATTGTTCAAAATGCAGACTGAGTTTCCTGTCTGCTGGCGTTGAGCAGCAAGTTTCTTAAAAAAAAAAAAACCTCTCAGAAATATATACGCGTCGATTGTACTAGATACACCGATGTATCAGACGCGTAAACACGCTATATATCTCAAATTCTCAATTCGAATACTTTCCAGTTTCACGGTTTTTCATCGATCCAAGGTGCAGAAATACATGATTCTAGTTTTTTTAGAGGGCAAAAACCCGTTCGGACACCAGCCGATTGGACACTGACGTTATTGGATATCAAAAATAATCGGAAGCCGTATTGGACACCAGCCCTTTGGGACACTGCCCAATCGGACACAGAGAATTATTGGACACAGCCTGATTGGATACGAGTGGTTTTGCGAACACATCCCCATCAGGCCACAAAGATTGATTAAATTTATAAATGCCCGATCGAAACCAAAATTGTCAGACGTGTAAAAGAAACGCTGCGGTCCCATTTTTTGACAAATTTGGTTTTAATCAAGCATTTATATATTTATTAAATCTTTGGGGCCCCATGTAGTCCACCTCCACGACACCGCTGGTGTCCAACGAGGCTTTCCATTATTTTTGGTGTCAAATAACTCTAGTGCCTGATCGACTGGTGTCTAAACGGGGTTTACCTAGGCCTTTTAAATACAATTAAGGATTTTTTAATATGCTTGGAACTTAACTTTCCCAATCGCAATTTGTGGTAGCATCTTTTCCTAACACATTTTGAAATGGTACAATGCTTTTTCCAATCGCATTTCGTGCTGGCACTTTGCACCTCTGATATGTGTACGTACGATCCGTTGAACTAGACGGTGATTATTTTAGCGCATACGTAACGACCGTAACGCTCAGCCGTGAAATCGCGATGCAAGCCTGAAACGGAATCGACGTCGCTCATTAATATACGACTCAGTCCTCTGTCGTGAACTAACGATGGATTTACTCAGCTGATTGTTAAAACGCAGCCGGAGACTAATTCCCCGACAATTTCATACCTATAATCGTTCGAAATCTCTGCTTCTATGCACAGTCGATTATTTTGCTCAGAAAACGTGTGACATCGACGATGATGGAATAACTTGTTAATTCTATCTGTATTCTTAGAATCTATGAAAAGTAGACAGAAGAGCAACAGATTGCAAATAATAAGAAAAAAATCTAAGTACAGATAATTTGTAATCAGTGCAGCGCCTGCATATCGATTTCTAGCAACTCACACGTGCACCACCAGTTGCCGACCAAACCATGCGCGCGTTTGATTATTCAAAAGTTTAAATAATCAGTGCGCGTTTTATTCGATGAAAATTTAAAAACCCCGATGAACGAGTGCGCAGCAGGGAAAACAGGCTAGAAATAAGAAATGCGATCGATGAATGCAGATCCCAGACGACAAAAATCGCTAGCCAGGCGTCGCGGGGTCGGATTTTGACCCGCGTAACGGCACAGGTCAAGAAACTCCGGTTTCTGGGTGTAATTAGACTGCTCGAACCCCGCGAAGATCGCGGGGATCGTCGACCCTTGCAGCCGCCTCTCTGTTTGAGCTGCCAGATATGCGCTGAATCGTCTGCCTCGAGTCGGCGCGACCGGTCTTGACTTGAGCTAACAGCAGCCAGCAGCCAGCGGCAAGATGTGCGGACGGGTTTTGTGCTGGTTTCTTTTTATTATAAAATTCCTGACCTAACAGTTTTGTTCGACGATGGACGTGCCACCGGGCCTCGAAAACTCGATGACTTCCCTCAAGTGCAGCTCTCGCGAATTTCCCGACATCCCGGAAGACGCGACCGTAAATATTCCGCCCCCCAAGGCATCTCGCATTCATTCGTTGACTCATTCGCACCTCAGATCCGTTGAGACGGACGTCAGGTTATGTTTTGTTTTGTCTAGGGGGGTTGAAGCTGTGTTGCCAGCCTGCCAACCCCTCACGGCCAATTTCTACATCTGCGGTTAATTTTATCTTCCTGGCAAATAACCGTACGGAGTCGATTGATTCTTTGCATTTTTTCAGTCAAGACCTGTCCGTCAATTTTCTTTGTTGTCAGATTAAAATGAATTAATTTCAAAATTCGGAAACGCAGATCCCAAACGACTTGCAATAATAAAAAATCAGTCATTGATTATTCTATGGTTCATGTTCGACTCGAGTTCTCTACTAAAAACCTTCGATTTAATATACGTATGTGTTTTCAGGCTGGTGTCGGTTCCTTTCAAGCATTAGTCGCACTGTGTGCCGGTTTGAGTCTCGCCGCAGACACCGTCGAGTTCTTCGTAGTACCCTACATCCTACCCAGCGCCGAAGTCGAGCTCTGCATAGAAGACAATGAAAAAGGATGGCTTGGTAACAATATATTCAGACTTTTTACTTTACCTTGTTTCAATCTCGACCACAAAATCCTTATCATTTTCGCTCAACTTGTCGATGCTCCTCATCTCTTAAATCTCACCTCACCGACGGATTTCAGGCAATATAACTTTGGTCGGTCTTGCCCTTGGGGGATTATGCTGGGGAGGACTAGGTGACAGGTTGGGAAGACGGAGAGCGCTGCTTTCCGCAATGGCAGTACATGCTCTGTTCAGCGGCGTCGCTACCTTTATGCCAACATACGGCACTTTCATGACCGCTAGATTCTGCTCTGCAATTGGGTGAGCTGAAAGCTTATTCAAAAAAAAGAGAACAGGCATAAACAAATCCATTGCAATTCTTCAACCATTAATAATATTTGGATGTAATTAAACAGCGTTGGTGGAGCACTTCCTTTGGCTTTCGCGTACCTCGCAGAATGCTGTCCTAGGTCCAGCAGAGGCTGTTGGACCGGTGCTCTAGTTGGCGCCGGAGCTCTGGGTGGTGTTTATGCGGCGCTTTTGGCCTGGGCCGTTGTGCCGACGACAGGGGAAATGGTAGTTCTCGAGAACAAGGAGCACTTTAGTGCCTGGCATAGATTTCTTCTGCTTTGTTGCCTTCCTGCACTTAGTGCAACAATTGGGCTTGTATTTTTGCCGGAAAGTCCACGCTACCTTGTCGAGGCGGGAAGAGACGTCGAGGCAATGATGGTGTACCAGGTGAGCAGTGTTTTTCCTTTTGCTCCTGGTCAAAGCCCCAGAATTTACCTATTTGACTTTTTTCTCACGCATCCTGTGCCTTTGCAGAGAATATACAAAAAGAATAACGCTCGGAAAGGCGGAACAGGTGCTCAGTATCAGCTCTCAGAATTGGAATTGCCGAGCAAGCGGCCCAGAGGATTGTCTCCGCCTTCACCAGCCACACACGCCAGTGTTTTAGCTGATATTTTGTACTCCATTGAAATGGTTGGTACATAGCAAACTTTTCCACTGTGCTTTCTGGATACTTCTTTTTATGACACTACCATCAAGATAGATATTTAATTATTTTGCAACTCAAACAATCTTACACGATGTGTATTAATCGGTTTTCAATGTGTTTAGCGTGTGACAAGTTTTCGAAAACTAACTCATTGCTTTAAAGTTATGAAAAAAAACAGACTGGGTGTCTTTGTATGAAAACAGATAACGAATCATAAATGATTAATAAGATAAACGATTCAATCAATAACGATTTACTTATTAAATTTACTTATTAAATTTATTTTTTTAATATATTTTTCTATTTTCGTTACAGTTTTGGAACTCTTTTCTGCAGCTATTCTCACCTCCTCATCTACGTATCACAATCGTTCTACTCATCATTTGGATAGCTGCCGCATTTGGGTAGGGATCCTTTTCTTTTTTTCTTTCCTATCTGCATAAAACTGTAGAAACATGTTTCTTACGCATGTAGAAATTCACCCATTGATTTTTCATTAACATTGTACTTTGTCTTTCACAACAGCCTCTATGGTCTGATGGCATGGTGTCCTGAATATTTGAAACTTCTTAGAGCGACAGAATACGAAGCTCAGACGATACACTATGCCGACAAGACTCACAATGGACAAGTTTTTAATGGGTCTTTGGAAAATCTTCAATACAAAAACTCTAAATTTATCAACTGCAAGTAAGTGGTTGAAATTTTATTTCTGTTGTTCAAATATCTCTACTATCCTCATCACTGAATCTTATCATCTAGCTAGTAAAAAATAATTCAAAAAACGTTTTACAAACATCTGATACCATCAAATTTTCAGATTCACAAAAATGATATTCAGCCACGTCGATTTTGACAACTGTACGTTTCAAAACGTCGAATTTAGCAGCATTAAATCTAGCAAAACTCATTTCACCGACAGTACAATCGTAGACTCAAAGTAAGTATAGAGTTGGTCGATCGATTGACTCCGTTTTGCTACTTTCTAATTCTACGAATAACATTTTTTTTTTCACAACTCGAAGTTTATGTCTCAACTTTTCTTTACAATGTTTGAAAATCAGATTCGTGGACACGGATCTGTCGGCACAAGTCTTCATTAGATGTAAATTGGAGAATAACACGGAGCTAAGCCTTAGCGGTCCGTGCCCAAGTCTCGACTTAGACTACAACATATACATTGAGGAGGCGCTGCACGGCCACCTCGTGGCGCAGTTGGCCTTCGTCCCTGCGGCAGCTCTGGCTGGGTTTGCGCTGACCATTGTCCAACGGCCGATGATGATTGGTGGGATTTCTTTCATCTCTTTCATGCGTTTCGTCTTCTTTCCTACTCATGTTAACTTTTCACAAACAAACGTTTCATTTTCACAGGCATATCATTGTTCCTGTCGTCTATGGCTGCACTCTCTCTCATGCTTGTGGGCACAAACAGCTTGGCAATTCTTGGCTTCGAGGGAGGATTTATTGTGGTTTTTGCAGTCGCCTGGACCTCACTGACCTTGGCTACAGTCGAGAGCTTCCCTACGCATCTAAGGTGAGTTATTGCACATTATAAGTATGTATCAAACATTTGCAGGCCAGTCAAATGATGTTACGAAGGTTTGAAAGTATACAACTGAAGTTAATTGAATTATTATTATTATATATAAATTATTTTGTCGCAATATTGACTTGATAAAAAAAAATTTTGCAACCTGACAATTTCAGCTGCAATAGCACAATTATTGATGAATTTAAAGAGTTCACGTTATTGAATCATTTTGACAATTTAGAAATTGTACCATTTGACCGATGTTAATTATCCAGCGCTGATTTCGATTATGAATGAATTCTTTATAAACCAACAGTCTGTCAGGTTTTTCCTATTTATCATTTAAGTTGATCAAAAACAAGTGATTATTAAAGTCATAACAAGTGTAGAACAGTTAGCTAAATGCCTTATGATAAAAAAATACTCCACCGTTATCCAAAATCTGAATCTGCAAATTTGTAGAGAATTCATTTAAAAATGAAGTAAGCCCTATTTTGTTATAATAGGTTAAACGATGCGATCTTGTCGTTGTAGAAATAATTCAATAATGCGATCTCTTCAAACTCACCAATCATTGTGCTATTGTACCTGAAATTTTTGATTTTTTTCCTATGCCAGAGGAATTATATGTCAACTAAATTCCTTTTGAATAACTCCATTTGATCTTTCAAACTTTCCCTTCGTCATATTACTGCCTCGACAGCTCTGCAACTAGGCTGTATATTCGCTACATCCCTAAAATCGGTTCCTCCATTTCATTGTCAAATCCAGAAGAAAAATATTGAAACACTCTTTGTTGTTTCAAGGTGTACCGGTTTTGGCTTCATGACAGCCGGCATACGATTATCGGGCTTGATAGGCACAGCTACTTACCAGACTCTGATTGGTGCACCGCTAATTGCGCCAGCACTTCTGACAGCAACGGCATTGTTCATTGGAAGTATAGCTACCTTCAAGCTACCGCAAACCCATACTGTCTTTTTGTAAAAGAAAAGAGACGAAAAAAGTTAAGTCATAACGAAATAATATGTGGGTTCGGTACCTGATTGACGACTTTTTAAACAAATTGTATATGTCTACCAGTGAAGAAAGTATGTTTGCTTGTATGTGCATGTCTGCGTGTGTGAATCTCTAATTGTCGTTTGATTTGTGAGTTTGTTTTTTTTTCTTCTTTTTTGTCTTCAAACAACAAAAAAGCTTCTAGGTACGAATATCTACATAATTTAATTACATTTTTAGCGTCAAATAACAATCAACGGTACTTTATACGTGTATTATAGTTCGATGTTGACAAATACTCACCGCTGATTTGGTGCTGCTGTAAACGAATCCGCAAAATTCACAAGAAAAGTTGTCCAGCGAATAAGTGTTTCAGCTATGGTACAAAAATTGATTGTGAAAAAAAGAAAGGCACTCTCGCCGATCTTTATAGTCACTGACAGGTTTTAATGAAAAAAAGAATCCGTAAATTTAAAATTGTATAATACAAAAATATTCTACAAGCTTGAACCCCCGCGTATTATGAAACTATTAAAATGACTTGAATTTAGTATATTTATAGCAAATGGCAGAAAAGATTATTCATTGAAGTTAAAAATTATGTCCTGACCTACTTGACTTACGCCAAATATTGCTACTAACGATAAAGCATAATGGAAAATGCAATTTTGAACAATATAACACCGTGCACGCTGCTTTTAACTTGTTATACTAGAATTAACACCTCTACGACTATTCGATCAATGAATGATAACGTGTAGAGACGAGTCAATGAAGTTATTATCTAATTCCCGTTGTCGTAGATTGTTGAGAGTTGTTATATATACACAGACATTGATAATGTATGTTTATTAAAATATTAGCCGAATAATTAAAAAAGAAAAAAAAAAGAAAGCGAATGGCAAATTAAAAGTAGCCGGTTCATTTATGAATTAGAATTTGAATCGGTGACTTTTTTAAATGCGTACGTCCCATTGTGGTTAGTGAATTGTTGTTTCATATCAAATTGTTATTTCATAATGGATGAAGATTCAGAGAGAGTGGAAAGGTGGTTATTATAATAACAAAATGGTATTTTTATTTCAATTTTTGTTTATAGTTACATGTAAACAAATTGCATGATAATGATTGTGATCTTTTGAAGATGAGGAAATTTCTGAAAAAAGACTTTGATATCCACGAAAAAACAAGATTATCTAATTCGTTGGCTGTTGTGCACTTGAACTAGAGGTACATTGTATTGTTAAGTAGTTCAATTATATCATCAGTTTTATCAAAATTGAAATCTGACGATAAAACAAATGAAAAATAGAAAGAGAAGGGAAAATGACGAGTGCTGCGTTTAGATACAAATTATTGTTTGATTTTACATATCACGGTTTAAGCAAAGCTGAAGAGATAACTTAGCTCATTAGCTTATGATTATGGTTGTTATAATTAATATCATCATTATCATCATCATCATCATTATCATTATATCATTATTATTGTGTAACTACAGCATCGATTTTAGATAATTATCGTGCATATACAGGTAATTTTAACATTTAGGATTAAAGGGAGAAAATTTGAAAATGGGTAGATTTAATTCACACAATGATGTGCAAGATTTGATGATGTAGCTAACGTAAGAAGGAAAAAGAGGGTGAGCGAGAGAGACTATGTGGTCCGAGGCAATATTAATATACATATTCTTATGTTTTACTTAATCTTAGGGACGGTTACATATCGAGGTTTTTTAGTAACGAACTTTCTATGTATGATATATATATATATATATATATATATATATATATCGTAAATAGAAAGTGTGTGTATACACACACACACACACGTATATTTATATTTATATGTTTTATGCGTATGGTCTTGGATGATGTAATCACATCACATGACAATTTGACTGGATTGAAAACGAGATAAAAACACAAGAAAAAGACTTTGCTACTCAAATCACAGCGTTCAGCACTTAGAGTGGAGACTGTTTTAGCTTTTAGTCATTACACATACCGTTTATATTGTATTATATATCATATTATTTAGTTGCTATGAAATACGTAGCTTCGAGTAATAACTATGTTATGAAACTAACCAGTGAGCGTCATTGCGACTTTATCCATCCGAAAGTTAGTCATAATAGAGAAGGATGACCATAACAAAATGAACTGTACCGTTTAACATACCAATATCGTAGTTTGTTCAAAATTCACATGGGAATAACAATAAAAAGCAGGAATAAATCGAAAACCCTGTTGCGCACTGTCACAGGCTGCGAGTTTGTTAGCATAAAATTTGACATCATTTCTCTTTATTACATAATAAGAAAAATATTATAAATAGAAAATAATGACACTTTCAAGAGACACTTCTACAAGCAATTGGTTCAGAAATGTTGGCGAATTTTGATACCAAGGAATAATAATACAAATTTGATCAGTTACTGCAGCCTGTGTCAGCGAAGATAAAAAGAACAAATAGAAATTATAGGATATTAAAATGATGGATCGCAAAAGACTTTATCAACATTTATTGTCTAGCAATAAGTTCCTTTCCAGATTTTACGAATAATATTTCAATTCGCTTTAAACAATGAACGCAAATAGGTATAAATATGTATTTAATATAATGTTAATCATTTGATCAAATTGAAATAAGTAATTGAGAAAAAATTTATCAAGAATAGGTGTTGGAACAATACGTATATCGGCGTCGGTATGAAAAAAAATCATCACATTTAGAATAATCCTGAAGCGCAAACTGTATTTTTATAATTTTGACATACGTGCACTGTTGCTATAAAGTCAATAAATGAAATTAACAAATACAGATTAAAAAGAATGCCTGCAAAGTTATGTTACACATATATATTTGAGGCATTCCGCCCCAAACCAACCTACGTCTGACTCTCACCATCAGGTATTGTTTTTCTTCTTAAGCATGGTGTGAAATCTACAAAAAAAAACACTTTTCACCGAGTGTTAGGTTTATTTGACCACGGATTTGATCCTTACTGCTCTCAAAAATACGAAAATCCAATTTTCGCATGAATAGCTCCAATCGTTTGGCTTCAAATTTTTCTCCTGAATACTTTGTTAAAAATTGAAGATTTCACTTCGTTTACGATTTCACTTGATTTATAAGCTACAGTCTAAACAATTAATCAAAAAGTGGAAAAATTTGAATTAAAAATGAATTTAAAATAACACAAATTTATACTTTATTCGTTTTTACTCACTTTTCAATTACTTGTTTCACCTGTAGCTTCTAAACAATATCGCAAAAATAGGAAAAATCAAATAGAATATAAATATGTGTTTTTTGAATTTATATTTAACTCGATCATCCCCACTTTTTAATTATTTGTTTCGCTTGTAGCTTCTAAACGAATAAGCTCACCCACTTCCATCTTGGTCTCAAAAGTTTCGTTTTTTAATAAAGAATTCAATAGAAAAAGTTGAAGCCAATCGATTGGAGCTATTCATTCGAAAATCACATTTGCGTGTTTTTGAGAGCAGTGAACATCAAATCCTTGGTAAAAAATAAATCTAAAACACGGCGAGACTTTTTTTTTTGTACACACTACACCACATTCAAAAATAAAAAGCAACACCGATGGTGAGAGTCAGACGTAAATCGGTATGGGGTGGAATCCCTGATATTCATAGCGTAGAATACATACTAAACTTTTGCTTCCAGATTATTTTTACTCTTTCCATATTGTTACTGTATATTTTTTTTTGAATTTTACAAGTGCAAATACTGTCGGATACATTTGCAAAGTAACTAAACAAATGTAGATACGGTAATAATGAAACCTTGCGAATACACAGGTATAGTAGTAAGATGGTACGTTAGACGTAAATCGGCGATTTGCGAATATGAGAAGAGGAGCAGTAAGCTAAAATAGAAATATATCTGTAAAGTTTGTTTTTTAGGCAATATACTAGTATTGTAACCTAAAATATTTCTATTTGATCTCAATTTCAGAATAGCTAATCATATAAGCGATGAAATTATTACATATAATAATAATAATAGTAACAATAAAATAAGAAATGGAGTAACAAATTTAATAAAGACATGAACTTCTTCGGAGAGTTTTTAAATTAGACGCCAACAAAGACTAGAATTTCACTTTCTTACCGACGGAGTCAATTCATCAGTATGGCCCTCTATATCTACGTATACCTATACCTATTATGCATACATATTCAGTATTTCAGTGTAAATCATATCTAATAGGAAAATGGATCAAAGTTCGTACTGCACCTCATGCATAACGCGCATTTATACAATCATTACAACTGTTGACCAAACAATGAGCAACATTTTTCCGCTATGAGCAAGTATGAAGACACGACTTACGACATACGTGTCGATGATGAACCTATTATTGTTGAGTCTCCAATAACCTATTGAATTATGTGAATGAAAAGGATTGAAAAACGGACTCATTATGCAGTGAGTAGTCAATAATTACACATCCATAGTAATGATACGTTGACTAAAAATGAACAAAAATTAAATCTAACGCGATACAGGTAATAAGTCATGGTGATTTTGATGTCTGCAGAAATTATACCAAACCAGTCATCTTCTTCGTAGCGCTGATATTCTTTGGCGGGATATTCTTGACTGCTATCCTCTTACAAATCGACGTTCAGATTCTCTTCACGCCTTCATGGCTGGAAAACGAGAAATACGCAGCATCCTCGTTGAGCAGGTTTGAAGTTAATTGTAATTCAATTCTGCCTTTTTACCTTCTTTGAGACCTCGTTTAATTTCCTTGAAATCTTTCAGTGGCAAGGTTGTTTGCTACTTAACAATACCAGGGAACGACACAACGACACATCTAAGTGTTTCAAGCGTCGATCCAAACCTCTGCACTCATGTCATAATCGGATTTGCCAGTGTCGTCAACTGTACCGTCAACCTCGGTGGAAATGAGAAAATTTACAAAGATGTCGTCAAATTGAAGAGCAACAATCCACAGCTGAAGGTTATGATCAGCGTCGCCGGTATGAATGAAATATCGACTGGATTTCCAGTGATGGTCCGAAACCATGCAAATAGGAAAAAGTATGACTGATTTTTGTGCATAAACGAATGTTTTTCTTTCAAATTGATCTATGCAGCCAATTGTGCCTCAACTGTTTACCTGTCTATTTACAGATTCATTAGGTCAGTATTAGCAGCAGCCAAATCTCTGCAGCTCGACGGTCTTGATATCGACTGGGAATTCCCAGCATGGCTAGATGCTGATGGTCGTCAAAGGATCCACTTTGTCCAGCTGTTATACGAGTTGAAGAGGGCATGTACTAGGAGAAAACACAAATTAGTTTTATCCGTAGCAGTTGCTGCATCTGAAGCTATGATAGACCAATGCTACAATGTACCTGAGATAGCAGAGTGAGCATAATCATATTCAAACTCATATGTTGTGCCCAGAACTTTTATGATCTGGAATATTTGAAAACATTCAATTCTTATTTTCCAGGCATGTGGACTTTATTAATTTAATGGCCTACGATTATCATTTCTATGCTCCTGAATTGCCCTTCACCGGTCTCAACGCCCCGCTTTATCGGAACCGGAAGGATGCCGGTTTGTTTGCCACCATGAATGTGAATTATTCAGCGAATTACTGGGTGGAAAAAGGAATGCCTCGAAATAAAATTGTCGTTGGCATACCCACGTACGGACATTCGTTTAAATTAGAAAACGCTGAAAATCACGGACTGCAAGCCCCTTGCAGTGGATATGGCTTGCTGGGTTACAGCGGCTTTGCATCATATCCAACAATCTGCAGTTTCCTTAATAATTCGGCCACGCGTGTCTTTGAAAACTCAAGTCAAGTGCCGTATGCCTACAAGGACACAGAATGGATATCGTATGACGATATTCTTAGCGTCACTACAAAGGTGAGTGAACTCGATTAGTGATGAAAAAAAAAGTAAGTACATTGATTTCTTGTGTTAACTTTCGTTTAATCTCTAAACTTGTTTCCTCTTTTCTTCAGGCGAACTGGATACGATCTTCAGGATTCGGTGGCGCAATGATATTTTCTCTAAACACGGATGATTGGAACGCGACTTTGCACCGGAATTCGACATTCCCATTGACACGTGCTGTCGCGAATATTATTCGCGATGATCTGAATGAGACACATCACGTGTATTAGATCTTATCCAAAGATACGATGAATTTTTTGTATAATTACTCTGAAAATTTAAATCATACCAAATTTAATTCACGCCGGCTAAAATGTGACTATGAATTATAGTACGAAAATTTTTTTCACCTTGCGAAATCACATCGCCGGACATTATAAAAGACTAATATTAAATCTTTACCATTTTACGTTATACTACGTATTCTTACATGCATGGATATATTGTCCGCGCATCGAAAAATGCTATACGAAAATTTTTTTCACCTTGCGAAATCACGTCGCCGGACATTATAAAAGACTAATATTGAATCTTTACCATTTTATGTTATACTACGTATTCTTACATGCATGGATATATTGTCCGCGCATCGAAAAATGCTTCGTTATAAATAAATAGAACATCCATTGTAATCTTCTGTCGTATCTTTTTTCTCCATTCGCTGTAGGCATAGAGTTCGCTCAGTCGATAACGTAGACCAATTCTTTATCGCGTTTATTATAGGTTATGGTACGCATGGTTTAAAGTGATAACACCAGCAAGTTCAAAAGTAGAAATGCCGTTGATAGTGATGACGGGGATACCGTCGAGCGGAAAATCTTCAAGAGCCTTAGAGCTCAAGGAATACTTGGAAAAAAATCATAGAAAGAAAGTTGAAATAGTTAGTGAATTAGATGCAATAGTGAAGGCTGGTTACGACAAGAATACTTTCTACGCAGGTAAGCAGCTGCCCGTTTACTTCGGTGTATTCCACTCTTCGTCTGCTGTTTAAAAAATTAAAACATTATGTTTTTACCAATGTACAGACTCGCGGAAGGAGAAAAGCATCCGTGGTGATCTCAAGTCTGAGGTGCAAAGGCGACTGAATCCAAACGACACCTTGATTCTGGATGGCAGTAACTACATAAAGGGATATCGATACGAATTGCACTGCATGTCGAAACTTTACAAAACCCCTCAGTGCACTATCCACTGTGAAATCCCCGCCGAGCACGCTTGGATGTTGAACAATCAGCAAGACCAGGAGCATAGATATACTAGAGAAATATTCGATGCTCTAGTAGCTAGGCAAGTAGTTTACTTTGCACGATGCACATCCTGATTCAATTTGCAAATCTCTTTACTCATTCTCCCTGCATTATTTGATTAAGGTATGAGGCACCAGATAGCAGAAATCGTTGGGATTCTCCCTTATTTGCTGTATCTCCAGAAGATGAATTGAAAAACGAGGAAATCTACTCTGCTCTGTATAACGTAAAGGCTCCAAAACCAAACATGAGCACTCAGTGCGTAAGTATTTGAAATTTTCAAAAAGACTAACAATTTCAAACATATCAGTGAATTGTAATACGTACAATATTTATTATTTCAGCCTCCTCTTTCATCTACCAATTATTTGTATGAGTTAGACAAAGTAACACAGGAAATTGTTAGCGTAAGTTATTACTCGTTGATTATTTACTAAGAATGTAACACATTTTTATACCTATGCTCTCATTTTTCAGGCCATTTTATCGGCAAAGCAAACTCTTGGTATTGAAAGTAACATAAAAATCCCAGGTCACGGATTGACAGTCAATCGTTGTGGAACTGGACCGCAGTTGACCAGACTCAGGAGGCAGTTCTTGACCTACAGTAAAATGCAGCAAAGCGAGCCTAGTCAAATAGCACCTTTATTTGTACAATATTTGAATAAAAGTTTGTAGGTATATTTTTGTACTATATATTTTATGACTCAAGAATGGAATGAATAGCTTACAGAGTATGGATCGATTGAGGACGTGATATAGAATTTTAGCGACAATTTTTTTTACTAAAAAAATTATATTGTAGAACATTATGGACGCTCTACAATTATATTTTACATATTAGTTCCAAGTACTTTTACATATACTTATGTCTAATTGAATTTTATATGTACACGAGTTTAATTTGGTACTTTGATTCACAGTGAAATACATATTTATTACTATGATTAGCTTGTCAATATTATTACACACGTGTGTAATGAAAGAGGAAAAGAACAAAAAATTCGTTATACATGCACTGATTGAATTGAATAATCGATCAGTACAAAATAATTGACATACACATATTTTCCAAGCATTGAAAAGGCACTATTAATATATTTTAATAATCGAGTTGTCTGTGTTTCATTTTATACTTATATTAAGGTTTAACTTATATCAAGGATTTCCTCAACTCATAGTAATCATTTGAAATGAAATTTACATGTGTCTGAGATACCTGCTGTGTCATGCCTGTGGTATCTTTTCAATGGACGATACAAATTCCACCCAACTAAGTGATAAGGTAAGACCTTGCATACAATTTTTGCGTACGACTTATGGTTCGGTTTTACCAGTGGTAGTGTTATAAACATATAATACATCTATCTACTCACGCATTTATGTTACAATATTTCATTATTTTTATTTTTGTCCGTTAAAGCTGCGTAAATCTATAAACATTAAACATGGAAGATTATTCTATATCGCAAAAGGGTGTTTCTAAACCCAAGGTAACGTATATGCTTCAACTCCAAACCTTAGAATGCATTTCACGCGATAAGACGAAATATGAAAGGTACTGAAGTTGATCTTAATTAACAGCTTTAGCCAATCACAGATATCAATCACCTTATTTATACTGTCAACTAGGATAGTTTTTCTTTTGTTTTTTCCTCAATAGCAAGTTTTAAAGTAATATAGCAATTATATTTATTCATGCTTGTTAGCAAAATCAATTGTGAGACATTTTCGCTTCGAAAATGTCCGTATTTCATTTCACATTAAAAATTGGTCAACTATTTACTAATTTCATAAGGACATATATAATTGGGAGAAGTATTCAGTCAGGAATGCGCTTATGATCTATTGATGATGCAATATAACACGTATTTGTTTTATATGTAGTAACAACAATAAAAATAATGTCAACAGTGTTGGATTTCGAAACAAAAAATAACATGTGCGATGTACTCTGATCATTTACCTTGCAACTGCGAAGAGTGCAATTCATTTGTACTTAAAGTATGACTGAAATTTTCTGTAAATCGTACTTATCAACGAATCATGTAGAAAATTCACTCATGATATATATGCTTTTGTATTTCTGAACGAAGTGTTTGAAACGCTTTTCTTATACACATTATATGAACACAACTAATAAAATTCTAACGTTTCTTTCTTCCAATTAATACAACATTGTACGTACAATTGATTCATTCAAAGTTTGAACGTCCCCAGGGTCTCGAATACCAAGTCGACTGATTTCATTCCTTTATTTTACTGTATTTTATTTGTTTCTCCAACTCTACGCCTCTCCATAATTTTCTCTAATGTAAAAATAAATGGTGACCTTTCAGAGCCTATAGTATCAATTTGGCAAAAGTGTCTTTGATCCAACTGTACAACCGCTTTAATTGAGCGCCAGTCAACAACACGTAATCAGCGCGGTAATTCCTACAGGTATTTCTTTCATTTCTTTTTACTTTTTTTCAGCCTCGCAGAATGTCCAATTTATCCAACAACATACGCGGAAAAACCCGTAAGCTCTGGCATTTAATTTTCCTGCTCCTGCGAACCGTTAGATTCCGAACCATTAATATGATTATTTAAATCCGATGACGAATTTGGCTTAGGTTTTCTGCAGACGAAATACACGCTGTTGTACTCGTACTGCAGCATGCTGTTCGTGTTCTGCGCATAACGGGTTTTTACGTGGGTATCCTCTCTCTGTAAAAACAAATTGTGAATTAAACATTACTCAACAGAACCCAGTCTGGGAAAATGAATTTTATAAGAGACGATATGTAAAGGATCTCGACCTCCATCCGAAATCCAAGGCCCACTATAACCTCGCGGACAGCCTCGTAGCTCGGTTCTATCGAATCTTCCATCGGTATATCGCTGAAGTGGTACAATAGCGGCCCCAAGTTTATCCAAACTCCGCCAGGCTTCAGAATTTTATAAATTGTTTCGATGAATTGTACTACGTTGTTCGCACAGTCAATGAAAAAGCAAGTCGCCACACAGTCCCAGTGATTATCCTCTGTGTACACCTGGAACGAATCAATTAGAATTAGAGGAACTAAAGTGGCTGTTAAACGATTATACAGGTAATAAATCAAGACAGATTATCTACCTCCAAAAAATCACCCGCAGCCATGGAAAACTGTGCATTTTCGGGAAGATCGCTAGGATTTACGTCGGGAAATGAAACTGCGTGCGTTTGATGCTCGGGCTTGAGGTTGTTCATGTATTGATGAACCCAGGGATGAACCTGGTACGTGTTTGTTCCCCTGCATCTACAAAACAATGATAAAAATTTATTATCCCAACAGGTTACGATTATTAAATAAGCATATGAATCCACTATCATATTAAATAATCCACACTTATTCCTACTCACTTGTTCAGGACAAAATGTGAAGCGAACAGCATGAAGAGAGAAAATTCATTTCCTTGACACGTGTATCCTCGTCTGGCTATTTCGTATGCAAGTCTTCCGAGCCCTGCGCCAGGTACTAGGACTTGCACTTCTGACGGTACACTGAAAATACATCCAGTAAGTTAGATTCAATTTGTAAATTATAATGTTTTGGTCTAGGACAAAGAACCTTTGACCAAGACTACCTTCCATTAAGCGAATCAATTTCCTTTACCAAAAATCAGGGGGAAACTGTTGGAGTATTTCATCTATGATAGGTTGATAACAGGACAGTCTTTCTTGGGCACCCTCTTCGCTCCAGTCTCTAACCAGCTGCTTTATTGTCGCTTGTACTTTTTCCTGGTCAGCCATGACTGGTCGAGGATTTGGCGTCTAGAATCAGACCTACCTATGTTTCGTACAATAGAATATATTTCTGTGAAAATTAATCGTTGAGATTCAACGAGGTTCAATGCAATTTTTTCAAGTTAACCACTTCTGTGGCGAGCAATAATTAATTGAAGTTCCAAAGAGTATATATAATATATACGGAACATATTTTCCAGATCTACTACAGAGAATTAAGACTCAAGGTATATACTATGTATTTGTGAGCCTTCTTTTTCTAAATGGCAATCATTTGTCATTGCTCTTGTGAACTTCGTGAAATAAAGAAACACAGAATATGAATTATGTACAACATATTGGATATACGTTGCAAAACGAAGAACTGTCGCCGACGCAAATGTCAATATTGGGGAATCCTTAACCCGATCAGGGTGTTGCTTTGTCGGTCCCTGTTCAGGAGATCGTGGGTCGCTAAAGACACTAAGCATGTTAGAACACATATTTTGCAATGAAAAAATTTGATAAAATTTCTGAAAACTCTTGAATACTTCTACTTCAAGGGCACACCATGACCACACGTAGGGTTCCAGCTGACCAAAATTTTTTTACAGCGCGAATTGGTATTTTTCCCTTACTTGAATTCTGAGAAATGGCACAATAGAAAAACGGCTCCGGTCTCCAGCGACGCACGACATTCGGATTGGGTTAATTGTAAAAATTGATCTAAGATGCAAAGATAAAAGTCGAAGGTATGGTGATGCACCAAACGATGAAAAACGTTTCTTACACTCTCGGTTTGAGCAGTCGTCGGACTGACGTTTTCAAAAATATGAGTGACATCTTTGATGATGAGTTTAATAATGTGGTCATTGTTCTCAATGCATCTTTTTATCTCTTGGAGTTGTTCTCTGTACTTGGAGAGTAGCTTCTGATGATGACCAGGCAGAGACATGAAGTAGGTTTCCGTTTTCTTCACCCGTTGTAGAGAATGGGGTCTGTAAAGAGAACGAAAATTCTCATGCTGTTGAGAAAAGGGTTGTTGACAAGAACCGTGCGAAGTATTGACAGTCGCAAAGTATTCCGAAATCAAACTCCGGTGATCGCATGCCGGCAGTTTCCTGCTGGTTGCGAAAACACCGAGAGTCAGAATGGCTCATCGGACTAAAAATACGTTCCGGAGTAAGTGGGGAAAAAGGCAGTGATAGGTTATGTCGCCGCTCGGTATTCAATCCCCAGCGAGAGCAAAGCGGTCCAACTCTTAACAGTTCAAGAATAATTTACCTGTAGTATTTAAAGGCCGATACTATGCGGAGAAAGTGCATTCTCTCCTCCTCGTCTTCGTACGAATTGTGCATTTTTCGGGAATAAGAATTCGGCGACGCATCCATTTTATTTTAGTTCTTAGTTTTAATTTATTTTCTTTTATTACTCGTATGATTTACCAAGCGACCGATCTTCGCGTGCACGATATTTATGTATGTACTGTACATACAGCATGCGCTTCTGTTTTTCGAAGATAGAAATATTTTTTTCGCCTCTTGGCAAGCCGCCTCTTTACCAACCAACTGAGAATGAACGATAATAGAATGGTGCAAATTATTCTGGTCGGTAAAATTGGAAACTACATTATCTTGCATGTTTATGAGTAGAGAGGAATTCGCCTCATCTGTTGACTGAGAATCAACCCTAAAGTTATTTTTTGTAACATTTTAGCGGGTCTGGAGTTCTATGGTCTGGGCGGGTCTGGAGGTATTAGCAGCTTTAAGTATTATCGACCAAGGCAAAGAGTATGACCAAGGAACTAACCACGTCGGTAAAAGAAGTTCTTCATAACCAACAACCATAGCGTGCTAAACGTTGGTAACACATCGTCGCCATTGTGAAATTGAAAAGTTGAGAAAATCCCGCAGCAGAAATAATAAATGTCGATCGAATACACGGATGTGTATCATTTATATTCACCTGAATGTATCAGACCTTTTATAGGTGACAGTAGCATCTCCAAGATGCTCAAGTAATTTTTTAAAAGTTTTTTACGATGTCAACTTTCAGATGCAAATATTTTGAAAAAATTTTGAACCACTTCATTTTTAGTTTCCATCTTTTCAAGAACGTTTCAATGAAGAAATTTTTGATATGTTGGGCAGTTTTAAAATAATAAATTACGAAAATTCAATGTCTCATGTTTTTAGGATATTCGAAAAATTCTAGAACACTTTTCTCTTCGATGGAAGTACGTTGAACGCAGCGTTTTCTGCAAGTACGTATATTTATTTCACTTCTCACAAGTATACTTTTCTTCCATATTATAACAAGCCAATTTATAACTCACTCTTTATTAATACTGACTCCATTATTTATTTTCCAAGTTCCAATTACTCTAAAAATATCCATTACAACAATCAGTAAACCTCAAGACCGATTTCTTACGAGTAACAATTTCACACTCATCAAGAGTGTTTTCATTAACGTTAAAAATGAATAATTGATATCAATTTAAACCATTTTTTCCGATTGATACTGATTCTTTTTCTGACTGTCCGTTCCCTGCGTAGAGGATTGGAGTCTAAAAAAATTTTTGCTCAACAGATTGATGTTGACACCTTCGGATTTGTGGTGAAAATTTGGACGAATTTGGATGCTGCTGGAATCGATCCCCTGATGCACTATGTGTACGTAATTTTGCAAGAGGAATCGTTTGCGCAATCTCGACTCGCTACAGACTACAGATTGATAGAAACGGCCAAAGAACATGAAATTTTCAGCCGGTTATTGAACACTTGGAAAAGGGAAATAACGAATTCATAGCTAGGAAGTTTCGTTTCGCTTCAGTTTCAGTATGTTTATTACGCCCTAATCCTAGAACAAGTGTTCGGGTGTCAGTGTGTAATACGTGGGCAAGTTGCTCGATACTGACGAAGTACGTGAAACTAATACAAAAAACCGTGGAACATTACTTGACAAATACAAAACTGACTACTATCTTGGAATGGAGGTGTACGATAAATGTTACCTTGAGCAGCGTATGAAGAGTAGTATATATAAGAGATGGTAATGAATGAAGTTTGTGAGTACATATTAGGTTTCGCCATACGCGAAGGTGCAATGCACCTCCGCCGAATACGATGTGTATAATATTGTATTGTTAGAAGTAACACGGATTGAAATAAGTCAATAAACGACATGCGATGCACTTTCGTCATATTTCCGCCAAGGTCAGTCCATTGCTATTTTCATGTCTTTCTGTGTTGCTCATGGCATAAATCAAAGATTAAAAAAACGTGAAAATCAATTCTTTCACACACTATGTGTATGTACGAAGTTTTATGAGCATATCCGATTGCGCGGACTCCAAAGAGGCTGCGAGGAACAGATCAAGTGTTAGACTCTAGAAACGAAAAGCGTTTCGTGATATATCTGCTCCTGGGCTTTCCTCCATCTTTTCTCTGCTGCTGATCTAAAACTCCTTTTGCTGCGTTTTCCGAGTTCCTGGGTTTGTGATTAGTTGGAAGGAGGTCTTACGAATGGATTTTGGGACAGAAGATTTTTTGCTCCGAAAAAAAGTACGGCTAAACCCTTTGGATTTTCGGCGCAAATGTTGAACGATTGGAAAGTGATGGGATCAATTCTTGAAAACACTATATAGTCGTGATTTTGCGAAAAGAACCGATTGTGCGCACTCCAAATAGGCCGCGAGGAGCGAATCAAGAGTTACAGCTGGAAAACGAAGCATCCTTTTCGGAAAATCTTTGCTGCTGGTCTTTCCTCCATCATTGCTCAGCTGTTGGTCCGACGCTAATTTTGCTGCGTTTTCTGAGTTCCCGGGGTTGTAATGTGTTAGAAAAATCTCAAACTGATAGATACTGAGACAAAAGATTTTTGGCTCTGAAAACAAGGTAAGGCTAACCCCTTTGGATTTTTGCCAAAAATTTCAACGATTTTGGAAAATGCTGCTGACGATTCTATCATGCACTATTCAGTCGTATTTTCTCGAGAAAACTCGATTGATCGCAGTCCGGATACGCTGCGAGCAACGGATCAAAAGTTACAGCCAAAAAACGAGAGACGTATTTTCTCAATTTTTATGCTGCTGTTCTTTGCGTCGTAATTTCTCTGCTGTTGGTCCTACGCTTTTTTTGATGTGTTTTCTGAGTTCCTGGGCGTCCAATTAATCTAGAAAGGGTCACAAAAATCGATTCCGAGACGAAAAATTCTGGGCTCCAAAAATGACCAAGAAAGTAAGGCTAACCCCTTCGGATTTTCTGCGAAAATTTTGACGATTCTGGAAAGTGCTGCAATGAATTCTTCCACGCTCTATTCCGACGTAATTTTGCGAGAGAAATCGATTGATCGCAGTCCGAATGCGCTGCGGGCAACAGATCAAGAGTTACAGCCAAAAAACGAGAGACGTATTTTCTCAATTTTTATGCTGCTGTTCTTTGCGTCGTAATTTCTCTGCTGTTGGTCCTACGCTTTTTTTGATGTGTTTTCTGAGTTCCTGGGCGTCCAATTAATCTAGAAAGGGTCACAAAAATCGATTCCGAGACGAAAAATTCTGGGCTCCAAAAATGACCAAGAAAGTAAGGCTAACCCCTTCGGATTTCCTGCGAAAATTTTGACGATTCTGGAAAGTGCTGCAATGAATTCTTCCACGCTCTATCCCGACGTAATTTTGCGAGAGAAATCGATTGATCGCAGTCCGAATGCGCTGCGGGCAACAGATCAAGAGTTACAGCCAAAAAACGAGAGACGTATTTTCTCAATTTTTATGCTGCTGTTCTTTGCGTCGTAATTTCTCTGCTGTTGGTCCTACGCTTTTTTTGATGTGTTTTCTGAGTTCCTGAGCGTCCAATGAATCTAGGCAGGGTCATACGAATAGATTCTGAGACGAAAAATTCTCGGCTCCAAAAATGACCCAAAAAGTGAGGCTAACCCCTTTGGGATTTCTGCGTAAATTTCGACGATTCTGAGAAGTGCTGCAATGAATTCTTCCACGCTCTATTCCGACGTAATTTTGCGAGAGAAAACGATTGATCGCAGTCCGAATGCGCTGCGGGCAACAGATCAAGAGTTACAGCCAAAAAACGAGAGACGTATTTTCTCAATTTTTATGCTGCTGTTCTTTGCGTCGTAATTTCTCTGCTGTTGGTCCTACGCTTTTTTTGATGTGTTTTCTGAGTTCCTGGGCGTCCAATTAATCTAGAAAGGGTCACAAAAATCGATTCCGAGACGAAAAATTCTCGGCTCCGAAAATGACCAAGAAAGTAAGGCTAACCCCTTCGGATTTTCTGCGAAAATTTTGACGATTCTGAAAAGTGCTGCAATGAATTCTTCCACGCTCTATTCCGACGTAATTTTGCGAGAGAAATCGATTGATCGCAGTCCGAATGCGCTGCGGGCAACAGATCAAGAGTTACAGCCAAAAAACGAGAGACGTATTTTCTCAATTTTCATGCTGCTGTTCTTTGCGTCGTAATTTCTCTGCTGTTGGTCCTACGCTTTTTTTGATGTGTTTTCTGAGTTCCTGGGCGTCCAATTAATCTAGAAAGGGTCACAAAAATCGATTCCGAGACGAAAAATTCTCGGCTCCAAAAATGACCAAGAAAGTAAGGCTAACCCCTTTGGATTTTCTGCGAAAATTTTGACGATTCTGAAAAGTGCTGCAATGAATTCTTCCACGCTCTATTCCGACGTAATTTTGCGAGAGAAATCGATTGATCGCAGTCCGAATGCGCTGCGGGCAACAGATCTAGAGTTACAGCCAAAAAACGAAAGATGTATTCTCTCAATTTTTATGCTGCTGGTCTTTGCGTCGTAATTTCTCTGCTATAGGTCCTTCGCTTTTTTTGTTGTGTTTTCTGAGTTCCTGAGCGTCCAATGAATCTAGGCAGGGTCATACGAATAGATTCTGAGACGAAAAATTCTCGGCTCCAAAAATGACCCAAAAAGTAAGGCTAACCCCTTTGGATTTTCTGCGTAAATTTCGACGATTCTGAAAAGTGCTGCAATGAATTCTTCCACGCTCTATTCCGACGTGATTTTGCGAGAGAAATCGATTGATCGCAGTCCGAATGCGCTGCGGGCAACAGATCAAGAGTTACAGCCAAAAAACGAGAGACGTATTTTCTCAATTTTTATGCTGCTGTTCTTTGCGTCGTAATTTCTCTGCTGTTGGTCCTACGCTTTTTTTGATGTGTTTTCTGAGTTCCTGGGCGTCCAATTCATCTAGAAAGGGTCACTCAAATCGATTCCGAGACGAAAAATTCTCGGCTCCAAAAATGACCAAAAAAGTAAGGCTAACCCCTTTGGATATTCTGCGAAAATTTTGACGATTCTGAAAAGTGCTGCAATGAATTCTTCCACGCTCTATTCCGACGTAATTTTGCGAGAGAAATCGATTGATCGCAGTCCGAATGCGCTGCGGGCAACAGATCAAGAGTTACAGCCAAAAAACGAGAGACGTATTGTCTCAATTTTTATGCTGCTGTTCTTTGCGTCGTAATTTCTCTGCTGTTGGTCCTACGCTTTTTTGATGTGTTTTATGAGTTCCTGGGCGTCCAATTAATCTAGAAAGGGTCACAAAAATCGATTCCGAGACGAAAAATTCTCGGCTCCAAAAATGACCAAGAAAGTAAGGCTAACCCCTTTGGATTTTCTGCGAAAATTTTGACGATTCTGAAAAGTGCTGCAATAAATTCTTCCACGCTCTATTCCGACGTAATTTTGCGAGAGAAATCGATTGATCGCAGTCCGAATGCGCTGCGGGCAACAGATCAAGAGTTACAGCCAAAAAACGAGAGACGTATTTTCTCAATTTTGATGCTGCTGTTCTTTGCGTCGTAATTTCTCTGCTGTTGGTCCTACGCTTTTTTTGATGTGTTTTCTGAGTTCCTGGGCGTCCAATTAATCTAGAAAGGGTCACAAAAATCGATTCCGAGACGAAAAATTCTCGGCTCCAAAAATGACCAAGAAAGTAAGGCTAACCCCTTCGGATTTTCTGCGAAAATTTTGACGATTCTGAAAAGTGCTGCAATGAATTCTTCCACGCTCTATTCCGACGTAATTTTGCGAGAGAAATCGATTGATCGCAGTCCGAATGCGCTGCGGGCAACAGATCAAGAGTTACAGCCAAAAAACGAGAGACGTATTTTCTCAATTTTTATGCTGCTGTTCTTTGCGTCGTAATTTCTCTGCTGTTGGTCCTACGCTTTTTTTGATGTGTTTTCTGAGTTCCTGGGCGTCCAATTAATCTAGAAAGGGTCACAAAAATCGATTCCGAGACGAAAAATTCTCGGCTCCAAAAATGACCAAAAAAGTAAGGCTAACCCCTTTGGTTTTTTGCGAAACTTTTGACGATTCTGAAAAGTGCTGCAATGAATTCTTCCATGCTCTATTCCGACGTTATTTTGCGAAAGAAATCGATTGATCGCAGTCCGAATGCGCTGCGAGCAACAGATCAAGAGTTACAGCGAAAAAACGAAAGATGTATTCTCTCAATTTTTTTGCTGCTGGTCTTTGCGTCGTAATTTCTCTGCTGTTGGTCCTACGCTTTTTTTGGTGTGTTTTCTGAGTTCCTGGGCGTCCAATTATTCTAGAAAGGGTCACAAAAATCGATTCCGAGACGAAAAATTCTCGGCCCCAAAAATGACCAAAAAAGTAAGGCTAACCCCTGTGGATTTTTTGCGAAAATTTCGACGATTCTGAAAAGTGCTGCAATGAATTCTTTCACGCTCTATTCCGACGTAATTTCGCGAGAGAAATCGATTGATCGCAGTCCGAATGCGCTGCGAGCAACACATCAAGAGTTACAGCCAAAAAACGAAGGATGTATTCTCTCAATTTTTATGCTGCTGGTCTTTGCGTCGTAATTTCTCTGCTATAGGTCCTTCGCTTTTTTTGTTGTGTTTTCTGAGTTCCTGAGCGTCCAATGAATCTAGGCAGGGTCATACGAATAGATTCTGAAACGAAAAATTCTCGGCTCCAAAAATGACCCAAAAAGTAAGGCTAACCCCTTTGGATTTTCTGCGAAAATTTCGACGATTCTGAAAAGTGCTGCAATGAATTTTTCCACGCTTTATTCCGACGTAATTTCGCGAGAGAAATCGATTGATCGCAGTCCGAATGCGCTGCGGGCAACAGATCAAGAGTTACAGCCAAAAAACGAGAGACGTATTTTCTCAACTTTTATGCTGCTGTTCTTCGCGTCGTAATTTCTCTGCTGTTGGTCCTACGCTTTTTTTGATGTGTTTTCTGAGTTCCTGGGCGTCCAATTAATCTAGAAAGGGTCACAAAAATCGATTCCGAGACGAAAAATTCTCGGCTCCAAAACTGACCAAAAAAGTAAGGCTAACCCCTTTGGATTTTCTGCGAAAATTTCGACGATTCTGAAAAGTGCTGCAATGAATTCTTCCACGCTCTATTCCGACGTAATTTTGCGAGAGAAAACGATTGATCGCAGTCCGAATGCGCTGCGGGCAACAGATCAAGAGTTACAGCCAAAAAACGAGAGACGTATTTTTTCAATTTTTATGCTGCTGTTCTTTGCGTCGTAATTTCTCTGCTATAGGTCCTTCGCTTTTTTTGTTGTGTTTTCTGAGTTCCTGAGCGTCCAATGAATCTAGGCAGGGTCATACGAATAGATTCTGAGACGAAAAATTCTCGGCTCCAAAAATGACCCAAAAAGTAAGGCTAACCCCTTTGGATTTTCTGCGAAAATTTCGACGATTCTGAAAAGTGCTGCAATGAATTCTTCCACGCTCTATTCCGACGTAATTTTGCGAGAGAAATCGATTGATCGCAGTCCGAATGCGCTGCGGGCAACAGATCAAGAGTTACAGCCAAAAAACGAGAGACGTATTTTCTCAACTTTTATGCTGCTGTTCTTCGCGTCGTAATTTCTCTGCTGTTGGTCCTACGCTTTTTTTGATGTGTTTTCTGAGTTCCTGGGCGTCCAATTAATCTAGAAAGGGTCACAAAAATCGATTCCGAGACGAAAAATTCTCGGCTCCAAAACTGACCAAAAAAGTAAGGCTAACCCCTTTGGATTTTCTGCGAAAATTTCGACGATTCTGAGAAGTGCTGCAATGAATTCTTCCACGCTCTATTCCGACGTAATTTTGCGAGAGAAAACGATTGATCGCAGTCCGAATGCGCTGCGGGCAACAGATCAAGAGTTACAGCCAAAAAACGAGAGACGTATTTTTTCAATTTTTATGCTGCTGTTCTTTGCGTCGTAATTTCTCTGCTATAGGTCCTTCGCTTTTTTTGTTGTGTTTTCTGAGTTCCTGAGCGTCCAATGAATCTAGGCAGGGTCATACGAATAGATTCTGAGACGAAAAATTCTCGGCTCCAAAAATGACCCAAAAAGTAAGGCTAACCCCTTTGGATTTTCTGCGAAAATTTCGACGATTCTGAAAAGTGCTGCAATGAATTCTTCCACGCTCTATTCCGACGTAATTTTGCGAGAGAAATCGATTGATCGCAGTCCGAATGCGCTGCGGGCAACAGATCAAGAGTTACAGCCAAAAAACGAGAGACGTATTTTCTCAATTTTTATGCTGCTGTTCTTTGCGTCGTAATTTCTCTGCTGTTGGTCCTACGCTTTTTTTGATGTGTTTTCTGAGTTCCTGGGCGTCCAATTAATCTAGAAAGGGTCACAAAAATCGATTCCGAGACGAAAAATTCTCGGCTCCAAAAATGACCAAGAAAGTAAGGCTAACCCCTTCGGATTTTCTGCGAAAATTTTGACGATTCTGAAAAGTGCTGCAATGAATTCTTCCACGCTCTATTCCGACGTAATTTTGCGAGAGAAATCGATTGATCGCAGTCCGAATGCGCTGCGGGCAACAGATCAAGAGTTACAGCCAAAAAACGAGAGACGTATTTTCTCAACTTTTATGCTGCTGTTCTTCGCGTCGTAATTTCTCTGCTGTTGGTCCTACGCTTTTTTTGATGTGTTTTCTGAGTTCCTGGGCGTCCAATTAATCTAGAAAGGGTCACAAAAATCGATTCCGAGACGAAAAATTCTCGGCTCCAAAACTGACCAAAAAAGTAAGGCTAACCCCTTTGGATTTTCTGCGAAAATTTCGACGATTCTGAAAAGTGCTGCAATGAATTCTTCCACGCTCTATTCCGACGTAATTTTGCGAGAGAAAACGATTGATCGCAGTCCGAATGCGCTGCGGGCAACAGATCAAGAGTTACAGCCAAAAAACGAGAGACGTATTTTTTCAATTTTTATGCTGCTGTTCTTTGCGTCGTAATTTCTCTGCTATAGGTCCTTCGCTTTTTTTGTTGTGTTTTCTGAGTTCCTGAGCGTCCAATGAATCTAGGCAGGGTCATACGAATAGATTCTGAGACGAAAAATTCTCGGCTCCAAAAATGACCCAAAAAGTAAGGCTAACCCCTTTGGATTTTCTGCGAAAATTTCGACGATTCTGAAAAGTGCTGCAATGAATTCTTCCACGCTCTATTCCGACGTAATTTTGCGAGAGAAATCGATTGATCGCAGTCCGAATGCGCTGCGGGCAACAGATCAAGAGTTACAGCCAAAAAACGAGAGACGTATTTTCTCAATTTTTATGCTGCTGTTCTTTGCGTCGTAATTTCTCTGCTGTTGGTCCTACGCTTTTTTTGATGTGTTTTCTGAGTTCCTGGGCGTCCAATTAATCTAGAAAGGGTCACAAAAATCGATTCCGAGACGAAAAATTCTCGGCTCCAAAAATGACCAAGAAAGTAAGGCTAACCCCTTCGGATTTTCTGCGAAAATTTTGACGATTCTGAAAAGTGCTGCAATGAATTCTTCCACGCTCTATTCCGACGTAATTTTGCGAGAGAAATCGATTGATCGCAGTCCGAATGCGCTGCGGGCAACAGATCAAGAGTTACAGCCAAAAAACGAGAGACGTATTTTCTCAACTTTTATGCTGCTGTTCTTCGCGTCGTAATTTCTCTGCTGTTGGTCCTACGCTTTTTTTGATGTGTTTTCTGAGTTCCTGGGCGTCCAATTAATCTAGAAAGGGTCACAAAAATCGATTCCGAGACGAAAAATTCTCGGCTCCAAAACTGACCAAAAAAGTAAGGCTAACCCCTTTGGATTTTCTGCGAAAATTTCGACGATTCTGAAAAGTGCTGCAATGAATTCTTCCACGCTCTATTCCGACGTAATTTTGCGAGAGAAAACGATTGATCGCAGTCCGAATGCGCTGCGGGCAACAGATCAAGAGTTACAGCCAAAAAACGAGAGACGTATTTTTTCAATTTTTATGCTGCTGTTCTTTGCGTCGTAATTTCTCTGCTATAGGTCCTTCGCTTTTTTTGTTGTGTTTTCTGAGTTCCTGAGCGTCCAATGAATCTAGGCAGGGTCATACGAATAGATTCTGAGACGAAAAATTCTCGGCTCCAAAAATGACCCAAAAAGTAAGGCTAACCCCTTTGGATTTTCTGCGAAAATTTCGACGATTCTGAAAAGTGCTGCAATGAATTCTTCCACGCTCTATTCCGACGTGATTTTGCGAGAGAAATCGATTGATCGCAGTCCGAATGCGCTGCGGGCAACAGATCAAGAGTTACAGCCAAAAAACGAGAGACGTATTTTCTCAATTTTTATGCTGCTGTTCTTTGCGTCGTAATTTCTCTGCTATAGGTCCTTCGCTTTTTTTGTTGTGTTTTCTGAGTTCCTGAGCGTCCAATGAATCTAGGCAGGGTCATACGAATAGATTCTGAGACGAAAAATTCTCGGCTCCAAAAATGACCCAAAAAGTAAGGCTAACCCCTTTGGATTTTCTGCGAAAATTTCGACGATTCTGAAAAGTGCTGCAATGAATTCTTCCACGCTCTATTCCGACGTGATTTTGCGAGAGAAATCGATTGATCGCAGTCCGAATGCGCTGCGGGCAACAGATCAAGAGTTACAGCCAAAAAACGAGAGACGTATTTTCTCAATTTTTATGCTGCTGTTCTTTGCGTCGTAATTTCTCTGCTGTTGGTCCTACGCTTTTTTTGATGTGTTTTCTGAGTTCCTGGGCGTCCAATTAATCCAGAAAGGGTCTTACAACCCGATTCTGAGACGAAAAATTCTCAGCTCCAAAAATGACCAAAAAAGTAAGGCTAACCCCTTTGGATTTTTTGCGAAAATTTTGACGATTCTGAAAAGTGCTGCAATGAATTCTTCCGGCTCTATTCCGACGTAATTTTGCAAAAGAAATCGATTGATCGCAGTCCGAATGCGCTGCGAGCAACACATCAAGAGTTACAGCCAAAAAACGAGAGATGTATTTTCTCAATTTTTTTGCTGCTGGTCTTTGCGTCGTAATTTCTCTGCTGTTGGTCCTACGCTTCTTTTGATGTGTTTTCTGAGTTCCTGGGCGTCCAATTAATCTAGAAAGGGTCACAAAAATCGATTCCGAGACGAAAAATTCTCGGCTCCAAAAATGACCAAAAAAGTAAGGCTAACCCCTTTGGTTTTTTGCGAAACTTTTGACGATTCTGAAAAGTGCTGCAATGAATTTTTCCACGCTTTATTCCGACGTAATTTCGCGAGAGAAATCGATTGATCGCAGTCCGAATGCGCTGCGGGCAACAGATCAAGAGTTACAGCCAAAAAACGAGAGACGTATTTTCTCAACTTTTATGCTGCTGTTCTTCGCGTCGTAATTTCTCTGCTGTTGGTCCTACGCTTTTTTTGATGTGTTTTCTGAGTTCCTGGGCGTCCAATTAATCTAGAAAGGGTCACAAAAATCGATTCCGAGACGAAAAATTCTCGGCTCCAAAACTGACCAAAAAAGTAAGGCTAACCCCTTTGGATTTTCTGCGAAAATTTCGACGATTCTGAAAAGTGCTGCAATGAATTCTTCCACGCTCTATTCCGACGTAATTTTGCGAGAGAAAACGATTGATCGCAGTCCGAATGCGCTGCGGGCAACAGATCAAGAGTTACAGCCAAAAAACGAGAGACGTATTTTTTCAATTTTTATGCTGCTGTTCTTTGCGTCGTAATTTCTCTGCTATAGGTCCTTCGCTTTTTTTGTTGTGTTTTCTGAGTTCCTGAGCGTCCAATGAATCTAGGCAGGGTCATACGAATAGATTCTGAGACGAAAAATTCTCGGCTCCAAAAATGACCCAAAAAGTAAGGCTAACCCCTTTGGATTTTCTGCGAAAATTTCGACGATTCTGAAAAGTGCTGCAATGAATTCTTCCACGCTCTATTCCGACGTAATTTTGCGAGAGAAATCGATTGATCGCAGTCCGAATGCGCTGCGGGCAACACAACAAGAGTTACAGCCAAAAAACGAAAGATGTATTTTCTCAATTTTCATGCTGCTGGTCTTTGCGTCGTAATTTCTCTGCTATAGGTCCTTCGCTTTTTTTGTTGTGTTTTCTGAGTTCCTGAGCGACCAATGAATCTAGGCAGGGTCATACGAATAGATTCTGAGACGAAAAATTCTCGGCTCCAAAAATGACCCAAAAAGTAAGGCTAACCCTTTTGCGAAAATTTTGACGATTCTGAAAAGTGCTGCAATGAATTCTTCCACGCTCTATTCCGACGTAATTTTGCGAAAGAAATCGATTGATCGCAGTCCGAATGCGCTGCGAGCAACACATCAAGAGTTACAGCCAAAAAACGAAAGATGTATTCTCTCAATTTTTTTGCTGCTGGTCTTTGCGTCGTAATTTCTCTGCTGTTTGTCCTACGCTTTTTTTGGTGTGTTTTCTGAGTTCCTGGGCGTCCAATTAATCTAGAAAGGGTCACAAAAATCGATTCCGAGACGAAAAATTCTCTGCCCCAAAAATGACCAAAAAAGTAAGGCTAACCCCTTTGGATTTTCTGCGAAAATTTCGACGATTCTGAAAAGTGCTGCAATGAATTTTTCCACGCTCTATTCCGACGTAATTTTGCGAGAGAAATCGATTGATCGCAGTCCGAATGCGCTGCGGGCAACAGATCAAGAGTTACAGCCAAAAAACGAGAGACGTATTTTCTCAATTTTTATGCTGCTTTTCTTTGCGTCGTAATTTCTCTGCTGTTGGTCCTACGCTTTTTTTGATGTGTTTTCTGAGTTCCTGGGCCTCCAATTAATCTAGAGAGGGTCACAACAATCGATTCCGAGACGAAAAATTCTCGGCTCCAAAAATGACCAAAAAAGTAAGGCTAACCCCTTTGGTTTTTGGCGAAAATTTTGACGATTCTGAAAAGTGCTGCAATGAATTCTTCCATGCTCTATTCCGACGTTATTTTGCGAAAGAAATCGATTGATCGCAGTCCGAATGCGCTGCGAGCAACACATCAAGAGTTACAGCCAAAAAACGAAAGATGTATTCTCTCAATTTTTATGCTGCTGGTCTTTGCGTCGTCATTTCTCTGCTATAGGTCCTTCGCTTTTTTTTTTGTGTTTTCTGAGTTCCTGAGCGTTCAATGAATCTAGGCAGGGTCATACGAATAGATTCCGAGACGAAAAATTCTCGGCTCCAAAAATGACCAAAAAAGTAAGGCTAACCCCTTTGGTTGTTTGCGAAAATTTCGACGATTCTGAAAAGTGCTGCAATGAATTTTTCCACGCTCTATTCCGACGTAATTTTGCGAGAGAAATCGATTGATCGCAGTCCGAATGCGCTGCGGGCAACAGATCAAGAGTTACAGCCAAAAAACGAGAGACGTATTTTCTCAATTTTTATGCTGCTGTTCTTTGCGTCGTAATTTCTCTGCTGTTGGTCCTACGCTTTTTTTGATGTGTTTTCTGAGTTCCTGGGCGTCCAATTAATCTAGAAAGGGTCACAACAATCGATTCCGAGACGAAAAATTCTCAGCTCCAAAAATGACCAAAAAAGTAAGGCTAACCCCTTTGGATTTCCTGCGAAAATTTCGAAAATTCTGAAAAGTGCTGCAATGAATTCTTTCACGCTCTATTCCGACGTAATTTTGCGAGAGAAATCGATTGATCGCAGTCCGAATGCGCTGCGGGCAACACATCAAGAGTTACAGCCAAAAAACGAAGGATGTATTCTCTCAATTTTTATGCTGCTGGTCTTTGCGTCGTAATTTCTCTGCTATAGGTCCCTCGCTTTTTTTGTTGTGTTTTCTGAGTTCCTGAGCGTCCAACGAATCTAGGCAGGGTCATACGAATAGATTCTGAGACGAAAAATTCTCGGCTCCAAAAATGACCAAAAAAGTAAGGCTAACCCCTTTGGTTTTTTTGCGAGAATTTCGACGATTCTGAAAAGTGCTGCAATGAATTCTTCCACGCTCTATTCCGACGTAATTTTGCGAGAGAAATCGATTGATCGCAGTCCGAATGCGCTGCGAGCAACACATCAAGAGTTACAGCCAAAAAACGAAAGATGTATTCTCTCAATTTTTTTGCTGCTGGTCTTTGCGTCGTAATTTCTCTGCTGTTTGTCCTACGCTTTTTTTGGTGTGTTTTCTGAGTTCCTGGGCGTCCAATTAATCTAGAAAGGGACACAAAAATCGATTCCGAGACGAAAAATTCTCGGCCCCAAAAATGACCAAAAAAGTAAGGCTAACCCCTTTGGATTTTCCGCGAAAATTTCGACGATTCTGAAAAGTGCTGCAATGAATTTTTCCACGCTCTATTCCGACGTAATTTTGCGAGAGAAATCGATTGATCGCAGTCCGAATGCGCTGCGGGCAACAGATCAAGAGTTACAGCCAAAAAACGAGAGACGTATTTTCTCAATTTTTATGCTGCTTTTTTTTGCGTCGTAATTTCTCTGCTGTTGGTCCTACGCTTTTTTTGATGTGTTTTCTGAGTTCCTGGGCCTCCAATTAATCTAGAAAGGGTCACAACAATCGATTCCGAGACGAAAAATTCTCGGCTCCAAAAATGACCAAAAAAGTAAGGCTAACCCCTTTGGTTTTTGGCGAAAATTTTGACGATTCTGAAAAGTGCTGCAATGAATTCTTCCATGCTCTATTCCGACGTTATTTTGCGAAAGAAATCGATTGATCGCAGTCTGAATGCGCTGCGAGCAACACATCAAGAGTTACAGCCAAAAAACGAAAGATGTATTCTCTCAATTTTTATGCTGCTGGTCTTTGCGTCGTCATTTCTCTGCTATAGGTCCTTCGCTTTTTTTGTTGTGTTTTCTGAGTTCCTGAGCGTTCAATGAATCTAGGCAGGGTCATACGAATAGATTCCGAGACGAAAAATTCTCGGCTCCAAAAATGACCAAAAAAGTAAGGCTAACCCCTTTGGTTTTTTTGCGAAAATTTCGACGATTCTGAAAAGTGCTGCAATGAATTTTTCCACGCTCTATTCCGACGTAATTTTGCGAGAGAAATCGATTGATCGCAGTCCGAATGCGCTGCGGGCAACAGATCAAGAGTTACAGCCAAAAAACGAGAGACGTATTTTCTCAATTTTTATGCTGCTGTTCTTTGCGTCGTAATTTCTCTGCTGTTGGTCCTACGCTTTTTTTGATGTGTTTTCTGAGTTCCTGGGCGTCCAATTAATCTAGAAAGGGTCACAACAATCGATTTCGAGACGAAAAATTCTCAGCTCCAAAAATGACCAAAAAAGTAAGGCTAACCCCTTTGGATTTTCTGCGAAAATTTCGACGATTCTGAAAAGTGCTGCAATGAATTCTTCCACGCTTTATTTCGACGTAATTTTGCGAGAGAAATCGATTGATCGCAGTCCGAATGCGCTGCGGGCAACAGATCAAGAGTTACAGCCAAAAAACGAGAGACGTATTTTTTCAATTTTTATGCTGCTGTTCTTTGCGTCGTAATTTCTCTGCTGTTGGTCCTTCCCTTTTTTTGTTGTGTTTTCTGAGTTCCTGGGCGTCCAATTAATCTAAAAAGGGTCATGCAAATCGATTCCGAGACGAAAAATTCTCGGCTCCGAAAATGACCAAAAAAGTAAGGCTAACCCCTTTGGTTTTTTCGCGAAAATTTCGACGATTCTGAAAAGTGCTGCAATGAATTCTTCCATGCACTATTCCGACGTTATTTTGCGAGAGAAATCGATTGATCGCAGTCCGAATGCGCTGCGAGCAACACATTAAGAGTTACAGCCAAAAAACGAAAGATGTATTCTCTCAATTTTTATGCTGCTGGTCTTTGCGTCGTAATTTCTCTGCTATAGGTCCTTCGCTTTTTTTGTTGTGTTTTCTGAGTTCCTGAGCGTCCAATGAATCTAGGCAGGGTCATACGAATAGATTCCGAGACGAAAAATTCTCGGCTTCAAAAATGACCAAAAAAGTAAGGCTAACCCCTTTGGTTTTTTTGCGAGAATTTCGACGATTCTGAAAAGTGCTGCAATGAATTCTTCCATGCTCTATTTCGACGTAATTTTGCGAGAGAAATCAATTGATCGCAGTTCGAATGCGCTGCGAGCAACACATCAAGAGTAACAGCCAAAAAACGAGAGACGTATTTTCTCAATTTTTTTGCTGCTGGTCTTTGCGTCGTAATTTCTCTGCTGTTGGTCCTACGCTTTTATTGATGTGTTTTCTGAGTTCCTGGGCGTCCAATTCATCTAGAAAGGGTCATCCAAATCGATTTCGAGACGAAAAAATACTCAGCTCCAAAAATGACCAAAAAAGTAAGGCTAACCCCTTTGGTTTTTCAGCGAAAATTTCGACGATTCTGAAAAGTGCCGCAATGAATTCTTCCATGCTCTATTCCGACGTAATTTTGCGAGAGAAATCGATTGATCGCAGTCCGAATGCGCTGCGAGCAACACATCAAGAGTTACAGCCAAAAAACGAAAGATGTATTCTCTCAATTTTCAAGCTGCTGGTCTTTGCGTCGTAATTTCTCTGCTATAGGTCCTTCGCTTTTTTTGTTGTGTTTTCTGAGTTTCTGTGGTTGTAATCAGTAGAAACTAGGTGACACGAATGGATTCTGAGACGAAAGATTATCTGCTTCAAAAAAAGCAAGGCTATACCCCTTGGATATTCGCGGAAATTGCGTCGATTTGAAAAATGCCGTGACCAAATTTTTCACTCACCACATCGACGTAAGCCTGCAAGCGGAACCGACTGCGCGTACTCCGAATACGCTGCGAGCAACGGATCAAGATTTACAGCCAAAAAACGAAAGATCCCCGGGTCAATCAACGATGTTGAGTTTTTTTGATAAATAACATCGAGCTTATACACAATTTCAACCTCACGTTACAGATGCTGGCATTAATCCAGAGACGGTCAAACATTCCCAGTCAACGGATGAAGTTTTGCCTGAGTGGATTATGTTGGTTAGGCATATTCAGTTTGCAGCGCCACCGTCGGCCGCACGGCGTACCCCATGCGCATCTTGCGTATAATCTCGATAATTTATTCATCCCCTTCCCCTCCGCCTCATGTTTTATTGTTTCAGAATTTGCAATGGTCGCCTGGGATATTTTGTACTTTCTTTTGTTAATTTCAACAGACTTGACTCACGAGACCGTTGCGCAAGCGCCAGAATTTTGTGCAAAGACAAATGGATATGACTTAGATGATGAAAACTGCTCTAGGCACACCGAATTCACGAGCAAGAGGTTTAACCTAACCTAGCTTTTCCGATTTTAACGCATGAGGACCTTCAAGTTTCATTGACATCAACCCACCGTTGCACTCACTCAACGAAACGAATGAATTATTTTCAGGTACATATTGTACGATGTGAATCCCCCCGAAGGATTCAACCTCAGGCGTGACGTCTACCTCCGAACATCGATCTTTGTTAGAAACTTGTCACAGAAAAGTAAAAAGCGCTATCAGTGGCACCTTGTCCTGCCACCGTGGGGTAACCGCTCCTATTACTATCATAATCGAAAAAAATTTAATGCATGAATCGACCCCAAAATAAAGAGATTTCTAACACTTTGTAACAATGATTATGCAGGGAATTTGTACCATTGGAGAAGCACGGACATTGGTCCCCAGAAGCAGATACCATGGAGTACGTTCTTCGACTTGAAGAGTTTGCAGAAATATGTACCAGTGATAGAGATGCACGAATTCATCAAAGGTATCTACTTGGCAAGCTAAGATTGGCAAAACAAAGAACTGTAACAACACCCTCTTTATTTACAGAATACTCACCGGACAGCAAAACCTTGGCGATAGATCGTGTCTACATTTTACAAAATGATGAAAAAATGTTTGAGACTGGTAACTTTGATGATAAAAATCAGCTCATCAACTGTACCCCTGATGCGTTGAGAAAGTACCAAGCCTCTAGCTCTGGCAACTACGGCTCAAAGTTTTGGGGCTACTCAAATATCACTGCTAACGAAGTAAAGTGCCTAGTTTATCATGGCACTATGTCTGGTCTTGAGGAAAATCTCTATCCTGATATTTACAGGTAGAAATTTTATCGGAAGTCTGATAAAATGAAAGGAAATAATAACTAAATTGATTCATGTTCCAGCTCTGTGATGTTCGACCACATGGAGATTCCCCTTCATGATTCTTACGGTACAAAAGAATACTGGGCAGCAAGACGCAGCATGAGATATAATTCCGCTCTCTATGAGATCGCTGATGATTTCAGGCAGAGATATTTAAATTCAAATGACACTAAGGACAAGACAGATCTGCCTGCGGACTGGACCAAGGAGAAAGTAATAGATTCAGAAAAAAATAATCCGTCAATTTAATTTCATTTCTTTTGCCGTGAAACACTGTAAAGTGATAAAAACGAATATGTTTTTTATTTTTCATAGAGCAAAAGAAATGCGTTGGGAGGACCATATCTATGCGTGCACCTTAGAAGACGCGATTTTTTAACAGGCCGCGCAGGTTCTGTACCGACAATAAAGAATGCAGCATCTCAGTTGAGTAGCAAAATGGAGGAACTAAATTTACAGTCGATTTTTGTAGCCACAGATGCAGAGAATAACGGTATGAATATCTTCTTAAAATCGCTACAACTATTTGTGAAAATATCATATGTTATACGATATTTTTCTTTCTCTAGAATACAATGAGCTTAAATCACTGCTGCATATGTATACAGTAACAAGATACACACCATCAGATACTGTTAAAAAGTTGTATAAAGATGGGGGTGTTGCTATTATAGATCAAATAATTTGTTCAAAGGCGAGGTAAGTTTCTATTAATTTTTACTGACCACAGAACTAATCAATGTTCTTAATCACGTCCAGGTACTTCATAGGAACGCATGAATCGACATTCACTTTCCGAATCCAAGAAGATAGAGAAATAATAGGTTTTCCATCGAACATGACGTTCAATCAATTGTGCGGAGGTGAGAGATGCAAATCTAGAAGTTCATGGAAAATTGTATGGTGATGAGTAACGATGGCGAAAATCGAAAATTCGGATTAAACACAATACGCAAAAATGTATCCAAGGAAAGATGCAGTAAAAAATAATATTCGGAAACAAAAATTGTCCTACCTATTCTAATAATTTGTACTTTTTTCCAACAGTTAATAAAAGTCAAATGTAATAATTTATGCGTCTTTCTCTCTTCAGTCCACTTTTACAGTCAGCACAGAGATCTCGCCAGGGAAGGGAAAATTGTGATTAACTGAGAAAGCGATTGATCTTTCAAAAAGTTTTAATTTTAAGATCTGCGGAATTATACAGGAATTGGTGCAACTGGGGGAGCATCCGGTTTGGCCACTTTAACATCGGAGGATGGATAAGTGGGAAGAGTTTCTTCCTTTGGCTCTACGACCGACACATTGTCCGGAAGAGGTTTCTTGGGTCCAGTCTTACCGTTGGGGTCCCAAGGAAGCATAATTTTCACTTTAATTCCCAAAACCCCTGTAATCAAGATAACAGTTACAATTATCACGCAATATGTTCAAACGCAGAGAAGTAGTAAAATATAATGTTGAAAAACATTTGATAGTCACGTCATTATTGTAATCTATTTCACTCAATGTTATTCAAATAGAAACGGTAAAATTGCAAATTTACCTTGTCTGAGAAGCACATGCCGGGTTGCTGTGTCAACGTAGTCATTTGTTGGCTCTCCAGAGTGGATCATAAGTCCATCGACGAATTTCATGGACTTTGCACGCTGTCCACGAAGTTTTCCGCTCACGACAACCTCGCATCCTTTAGCACCAGACTCCATAATAAAACGAAGTACTCCGTAACACGCACTTTATTTGAAAAAAAAACAGTTATAAGTATTGAATCTCCAATAGACAAACGTACAAACACTAGGAGTGATATTGTTTAAAATCCTTACCGTCTGACAGCCAGTCCTCCGATAAGTTTGTAACGCAGAGATTCGGCCTGTGCAATGGCGCAAAGACCACGGGTTGCTACCTTCTCAGCGTAGAGTTCGACGCTGTGTTCCTTGAAATTGAACCTCTTCTGGACTACGGAGGTCAGCTCTCTTATCCGGCGTCCTTTCTCTCCTAGGACATTCTGGGTACGTGTAGCCATGATGATGATTTCCGTGCGAGTTGGGGTGACACGCACTTCAACACCTGAGTAGCCATCCTCTGCGAGTTCACGAGTCAGAAACTCATTGAGCTCAGCTTTGAAGACTCCGTCTCCTACAAACTGCAATGAAAAGTAAAATTAGTTCAGAGTGGAAGACAGAGAATATTTCACATAATTTTGGCGTGGAAATGACGAATCGAAAAATCAACAACTGGAGTATTGTAAGGGGCGAACTGTGTTTACTGTTCAAACCTAACCTTAACCTAACCTACAAAAATCTGCGTGACTTTAGCATAATTAATCGGTAAAAATTGGCGTGCGATTCGCAGTTGTCAAAAGAATGAGTGTCACAGGAATGCATTACAACTGTTTTGTTATTTCCGACACACAAGTGACAGGAGCGGGATAACCGCTTTGGTAAGGAATAGGCGACAGCTGAAAGCATCCGAGCGATCCGATATGCAAACCTTGGCGATTCGCAGGTTTAGCAAGAAAATGTCGTGGGGAAATGTTCGCGTTTTACCGTGGTTGCGATATTTCTTTGATAAATGCGGTAAAAGCCGTTAAAACGAACTAACCTTCCTCTTCTTCGAAATCGAACGGGCTGCCATGATTAGCGCTGTTACGAGAAAGGAGACGGAAAACTGAAGGGCCCTCCGACTGGAAACGGAAATGGGACTCGACCGCGCAACTCGCAATCAAATCAGCGTCTTTTTTAAGCCCATTCAACGCTCAGACATGATGAGATGATTCGTTGAAGAGGGAAAAATTATATGTATGTAAGGATAGTTTAAATTATTCAAGCTGTAAGGTACAAGTTTGTACAAAAATTTTCTTTGTAATTTCAATATTCAATAATACAGTTGTTTTATTGTGCAGCAAGCGCAGAGGATTGCCACTATCAGGCGTAGATTCACTGCTACGCCTGACGACAGTCAGTTGGCTTTGCACGTGTAATTGCACTTTTGTCTATCAGCAGGAGCGAAGATAAGAGAATGGATGAAATGTGAAAGCTTCGTATGTAACTACACACCTATGTGTTTACAAATCACATAAGTAATATGTGCCGAGTGTGCGGGGTGCGTGTGCATCATCGTGGCGACACGATAAGGCATCCCGCATAAGAAGAACAGAGAGGCTAGGTCAGGCCGCAGTTGCGGTGGGGATTAATTGAATAAAAGAATAGTCATTATAAGCAGGAGGCACCTCAGTAATTAGATAACAATACATTTTCTCGGGAGGTATATTTAGTTGTCGCTTGCACGTATACTCCGGATTGTTGATATAGGTTAGAAACAGGGTAGTGTACTTTGTTGATATAATAAAGCTGTGTAAATCTGTAATGTAAAATTTTTCATGCCAATTGTCATGGAGTGGAAAACGGTGATAACCACAATCGGGGTCGTGAGTCTGTGCTTCCTGGCAATACCGATCAAGATCGAGCCCGACAACACCGAAAACGACCTAAAATTGTTCAAGACTTATGTTGAAAAATTTAAGAAACCTTATACAAGATCACCTGCAGAGTACGACGAAAGATTTCGCAAGTTTCAGGTAGGTGGCGTTGACTGTCTACAATCTGATTACCTCCAAATTGATTCAATTCAAATGAGCACTGTGTTAGATTTCGCGCCATATTCTGAAGCCAATTATCGCTCACGCTGTAACACGTGTAGACATATTTGTGAGGCTTTCCGCGGCTGCTTTATCTAAGTCTGCGGCTTTATCGCTCACTTGTCATTTTTGTTCACAAATATTTACGTATAACGTTATAACCGTTGCGATAAAATTTATACGCATCTTATTTATGCCGCTACCGTCACAAGGCTGAGGCTTCTATGCGTCAGAGTCTGAATGATATCACGATAAATTATAATTAACAGACAATGTTACATTAGCGATTTCAATTGTTTTGTTTGAATAAAATTAGCAATCCCTCCGACACATTGAGGAGATGAACGCCAAGCGAACATCGAAAGAAAGTGCTCGATACGGGGTTACAGAATTTTCCGACATGTCCGAGGACGAGTTTGCGAACTCTTATTTACGCCCTGATTTATCCTCTCGAGGAATGCGGCATCTCCATCACTCACATCATCACTCGCACCGGCACAATCGGGATAATACTAAAGATCGAGACGGCAGCAGTGAGAAGAACAGATTGCGGCGATCTACCACCGGGTTACCAGTAAAATTCGACTGGAGAGAAACCGGATTCGTGACGCCGATTCGAAACCAAATGAATTGTGGTGCTTGCTGGGCATTCAGCACCGTTGAAGTAGCCGAAACGATGTTTGCGATCAAAAATGGCACGTTGCACGCACTCAGTGTTCAAGAGGTATAAAATGCAGCAGTATGGACTGAAATATACCAACACATTGTTCACGAGAAACTGATGCGTTGTTTTCATTATCAGATGATTGATTGCGCCGGAAATAGTAACTTCGGTTGCAACGGCGGTGATATTTGCAGTCTGTTGATGTGGTTGACGGCAACGCGGGTCAAAATCCAGGAGGAACCCGCGTACCCGATGACGTGGAGAACGGACACTTGCCAATTGAAGAAGTATAAAATGACCACGTCGATGTATTAATTGAAATAAATGATCCTCTTTGCAATATCAATATTAATCTGTTTTTCAGGGAAGATTCGTCATCCGCTGGGACATTTGGCGTGCAGATTATGGATTTCACGTGCGACAAGTACGTATACGCCTGAACTGCATGCCACCCGTTTACTCATTCGAAACTCTAAAAAACATCGCTTAGGTGTTCTAATTGCTCGGAATTCTGGAAGTATGGCTTTTTCTTTTACCGCCAGTTACGTAGACGCCGAAGAATCGTTGATGGAAATCCTTGTCAGCCATGGTCCAGTTGCTGCAGCGGTGAATGCTTTATCGTGGCAAAACTATCTGGGAGGTGTAATTCAATTCCACTGTGACGGCGGGTTCAAGAGTCTGAATCACGCGGTTCAGATCGTTGGCTACGATTTGAGCACCTCCGTACCTTTTTACATTGTCAGAAATTCTTGGGGTGAGAATTTTGGCGAAAATGGTTACCTGTACCTCGCAGCTTACGGTAATCTTTGCGGTGAGAGATTACTTTTCTATTTGGTATTTTTTTTCTCTCTTTTGTTTTTCAACCATTGGTCGCGGATTTATTGCACTGTTGAATTCTGTTCGCAGGTATCGCCAATCAAGTATCGTCATTGGATGTCGCGTAGATGAGAAAAGTCGCGTGGCTCTTCCTTTTTATACTCATATTACGTATGTTTTCATGCAACATACTGTTTTTATGAAATACGCTGTGGCTGCAATTCGTTTGTTCAAAATTTAATGTGTGAAATGAGGAAAAAACTTTACTTATGTGTAGTTTTACGCGAGTAACGTTTTAATATGCAACACAGGCACATCGATAGTATGCACGTTATATGTTTATCTTTTTTTAATTTTATAAATATAGGTACATGTGTATAGTATTCGCAATAATTAATAACTTCAATAAGTAACACAGGTCTCTTAATATAAGTACGTTCGCATACGTACGACAGTATTAGCGTACCACTGTTGCTAGGAAATTATCTACATATTAAAATTAATTAACTCGTCGATTATACGTTTAAAATCAAGCATATTACTAGTTATACAGAAAGTATTCAAATGCCGGATGGGTAGGAAGCTAAAAACTCAAAATAACTTCAATTTCTATCGTGAAAATTAAGAAAATATAGACTCAAAACGAGAACGTTACCATCATTCTTATTATTCCCGCTCAAATCTACAACTAGACACGTAATCTGCTAAAGTACACCAATATCATTAAAAATGTAAAACCTGTGATTCAGTACTGACGAATATGTTCGAATAAAAATTTGATCTCTTCAATAAATCGGGTGTATGATAAATAAAATAACATACGAAACTATTTACACAATATTATCCTTTAGCCATCAAATGTGAACGTCTAAGTCAGAATGTTTGCTCTGATAGCTCGATTTAGGTGTTTGTGATTAGGAAACAGAGCGATACAATCTTGTGACACACTTATAAGTAGATGTGTTGAATTATTGCCAGAATTATTATAATAACTTTACTACGTCTCATGAACGTAAAACTTGACTCTTCATTTATCCCCCTTTCCGGTGTTGACATGAAGCAAATCGCATATCATTCGGATGCGTGAATTATAGTCTACATAGAAGCTTCGGCTGAACTTTCTAGATTATTTTGATCATCATCGGGTCCCCAGCATCCCCACGCGCCCGAGAGCTTTGCCTTCATGTCCCTGCTCAACGGCGGGATGAGATTTCGAGGAATCAAAAACGTTGACAGATTGAAAAGATCCAAAAACACCTTGTAACGATCGCTGGAATTTGAATGTAATTTTTACTCATATCTCTTCAGTAACCGCGAGAAAAAAAAGAACAGCACATCTTACCTCAGTGTGGACCGCAGGTACTGATAACCAGAAGAACCACCGGTGCCGAGCTGCTGGGAGCCAATCATCCTCTGCACCATGATGACGTGATTATCTGGATAAAAGAACTTGCTCGTGAAATGTTTCAGCAAGATAGAATATGACTAAATCCAAAGAGTAATCAATTTTTCAATTTTTTACATCGCCATTTCGTGATCAAGGAATCGATGTCCATGAGCAGCGTGAGGATCTGGTGAGGCTGACTAAATCGAGGCTCGTCCCTGTACAGCGTTATCATAACAGCGCCCTGTAGCGCCGCGTGAGTGAATCTCCGCTCTCCTCTTGACACAAGAGCGTCGTGAAGCGCCTCGTTTAATATCGTCTCGAAGACCGCCCTCCGCGAAGAGACGTCAGAGAGCCGATGGTTTCTCACTTGCTCGCTCTTCTCCGCCTTTGTATAATAATTCGATTCAAAATATGATCATTCAAAAACAACAACTAGAAAATCGTCCGATATTACTCACCGCGAACCATAATTGAATTTGGATCTTAGAATTATGCAACAGACGTACAATGTATACCGATTTATTTGAAACGAATCTCCGTGCCTAGCAAATAGAACTCTCGTTATGACAATATCCGCTTCTCTTGTCCCTTCGATTTAATTATTATTACGGCGACAGGTGCGGTTGACCGCAGAAACCGACGTCGCAAACTTGAGTTACGTTATGTAGTCGACAGTCGGTGAGTGGGTGTATATCCAATGCCACCGAGACACGTTAACTGACACAGGATCGTACAGTTCCTCGTTTCTTTTTATCCCGCCTTTCAACTTTTACCTTTAGTTATCTTCTATTTGCTTTTACACCTTATGCAACTGCACCTAATCCCTGGTAAAAGCTGCGTATACATTATCTGTTGGTTTGGTCGCTTCCTTCGCAGGATTTATTGGATAGTTTGAAATTTTCAGTACCATGCTGGAAACATTGGGTTTGACCCTTGATGTACTCTAACGCTCAGTAGCAAGTCAAATGTTTTCGGATGCAAATGTATTTTCGATATGACATCACGTTCCGCAACGCAGGGCGCGATTGAACCGAATAGACAAGCCTCTCACCTTGGCGGAAGCCTCCTGCTCGGCCAGCATCCCTTCAACCGCTCTGGTGTACTTTCCCCAGAAGTCAAAATTGTGGGGTTCAAGTCCAGGCGTGCGTTCCAGCCATCGTTGGACCAGGCAGCTCAGACTCGGTTCGTTCTCCGCGAGGCCAAGGGCTGTCATAGCCGCGGGATCTCTGCCGAATACCCTGGCGTAGCTCTGGTTGTACTTTACTCTGTGCTCCTGAAGCAGGCCGAGCTTGTTCTCGAGCAAGCGAAACTGGAGCGACTGGAAACCGGAAGCGGGGCAGAGGTAGTCGCGGAAAGCCATAAAGTCCAGAGGTGTCATTGTCTCCAGGATCATCACCTGGTCCACGAGCAGCTGAAACCGATTTTTCGATTCTCTCTCATCCCTTTCGGTTGATATACTCGGGATTTTTAATGAACCACGCGCACTCGACGCCGGCAGATAGGCAACCGACGCTACATTTCGCATTCCAAGGTATTCGAATTGCCTATTTACTGGCGTCGAGCGCGCGAGTTTCATAGAAAACTCTGGGTACCTTAACTTCCGCCCGGATCGAAAGACCTGATTTGTATTTATTCTTATTTTTTTCGTTTAACGAGGATTGACACTATCGATCCGAAGAACTAGACTAGACTAGAGTGCGAGAGGATTTCTTTGGCTTCTCATGGTAAGCGGAGACCCTCTTGTATCACGGAGCTCATTCACGGGCATGCTTACACACGTCACGTATATCGTGTACCTTGGCACACAATTAACTTGGGCAAAAATATGATCAGGTAGCAGGTCGGAGAATTGCGGTTATTTGAAAAGCGAAGCTAACGGAATAATCGGGGAATTCTTATGCGTTTTTCTGAAAGCGGGTCTTAAAACGAGGTCAATCGTCTCGGTTAGGTCTGGCGTCAATTTAAATTCACACGGTTACTTTGCACGATTTCTGTAACCATAAACGCAATCAAGGCTCTGACTTCTCACCAAATAGAATAATATAATCGTACCGGTTCGGATATGCTGGGATGTGAGAAAACCGTGAGTTTGTAGTCGCGGGCAGGTTGGACAAATGGGATGAATGTATACACACTAGGATAGGCTTGAGGTCTGTAAGTCGAGACGACGAGCGGGAACTCGACACTGGCCGTGACGACGGTAAGGGATTTTCGATCCGAAGAAAACGGGCCGAAGAAAAAAATTTCACCCTGGTTACGTGTGCATGACTCTGCAGAGTAAAATATAAGCATGATATTGCAGGTGCAGGATAACATGAAATACGCGTCTAACTATATACATATGTGTTATGTGTTTCACGGAATCCACGGAGAATGTTGTAAGACCGCGAGAGAAGTTGAGGCTGGCCTGACGATTATGCGTTATGCGAACTTCTCGGGGACCCAGCTTACACAATATATTGTTATTGTGAATTCGTGCATATTACCCATACAAATACAATGCGATGAAATATGTGTGTATATCGGATGAAAATGTCTACAACAGTTCATTGCGTTCAAGTACATAATATATCGATGCTGTACAATATTTACACATAGGAAGAGAGGGAGAATCATATCTGAGAAGTTATTTAACCAATATTTAATCCACGAGGTGGTAAATGATATCGGGAACGCGCTACGAGGTCGGATCCGTAAAATAATAATAACATCGCATATGCGTGTAATGTATCGTGATGCAAAAAATCGCGAGCTTGACCCAGATACCTTCGCTACACGCGCCAGGTACGACTGATCCTACGTCCTATATACACTCGAAATCCTAAATGTAGCGTGAAATCTAATACTTCCTTGATCATCGTTATACTCGCACGTGTATACATTGATAATTGGATTACCCCAGCCGTGAACACGGAGCAGGTCGTTCACCCTCCGGTGTAATACCACTGTCATTGTCACCCGGGCGATTTCGCACATTTATGTTTTTCTATTTCCGCATTCCGTACGTATTTCAGACTCGACATGTTTCACGTTTTAACTGCTGTACGCAATGTCTAATTTATCATCTCAGAGCATTAGATGTTCAGCCAAAATATCAGTGGAAAATGTAGCGGCCAAAAATAATTCTATTTCACTCATTATCACGAAATTTTAACAGCTCTTGCGAACTTTCGTTTGCTTCGATATTCGTGTGATTTACCTAAAACAATCACGCCTAGTCGCTTAGGCTGGATTCCAACGCGAAAGAAAAGCCAATTAACTTTCAGCTAGCCAGAGCACAAAAATTGTGCGTGTAAAGCTATTTCCTTATTTACCTCTGGCCATCGTTTTATCTGCTTATATATTTTCATACACATATCGTTCCGTGTCGCACCATCGGAAAGCACACGTGTGAGTGAAATTACGTGGATTATATTTTAATTATAAAGCTGCAGACTCACTTTTAGTATCAGGACGATTCGGTTCAGCCTCTTCAATATTTCGAGCGTTCTCGATTCGTCAAGACCCTGAAATTGACGAATTTCTCATAGAAAACGAAGAATGAGAGATGGGAAGCGGTAAAAATGTTTAAAAATTTGTGCCTGCCAATTTTCACCTCAGTGTTGAATAAGGCACGGACAGAGTCAAGTTCGAAGATGATTTGCTTGAACCACAGCTCGTATGCTGTAACAATAATTGTCATACTATTCATTGCTGTACTTGTTAACGTAATCGGATTACCTTAAAGGGTCAAGGCAAGCTTTTGCATCTCTGTAAGAGCGCTATTATGCAAAACAACTATCGTCGTGTAAAACTTCACAATGAATTGCTGACCTTGGTGGGTTACGATAAACAGATGCTCGTCGTGTACGCCTTCCTCGCCATATTGCGAGCTCAGCATCCTTTGCGCCGATAGTATTTTATCCAGGCGAAGGTATTCGCCGTAAAGCATACCCGGACCTTCGGTCAATTGATCACCATCCTGACTCGTATCATCGCTGCAGAGATTAGTAAATATTATACGTAATTCGTATTGCGCAAGGTGCTCGCGAATTTAAGCTTAAGCCTAAATTGTCATCAGTCTAATGATGTGAACACAGAACCATACGACCTGATGACCCGTTAAGTGATAATCTGACGAAATAGTAACGAAATTTGTAATTTTCATTGCGGCAGGAAAGAACGAGACGAAAATAGTGTTTAATTAAAAATTTACTACCCCACTGTCACTGACTCGAATAAGCTATCAGTTTATCGTACTTGACCTATGAACAAGTCGCGAGGACCAGAATTAGATAGCAACATACTTGTTTTTCTCCGGGTTATCTCGCAGCAGTATAAAAGTGCGAATACGTTTCGTTGTGAAACGTTTCTGTGCTTTTACGTGACGTCGAGCAATTGAAATGATTTATTTAACGAAATGTAAGCCTTCTTTCGTCTGATTCATTGCCCAAAATTATGTTTAAGAATTTTCATTCATCATGTCACGTACTACAATCTCTAATTATTATGTCTAGTATAAACTTTTAATTCTACTGACCCTCCTCCGTTTCTCATGGGGCACGCCATCGCTCAGACAAATCTCTCACGGCGTTCTGTATATTCACCAGAGCCTAACGCGGTAGAAAACAGATAATGTGTGATGAATTTTGTACAATTACTTAAAGAAATTAAAAAGTGAATAAAAAAAATCGTCTACGATAAAATTAATAATTCCAATACGAATGATTGTAATCCAAGAAAGAATTGAGAGTCAACTTCTTTGAAATTCTCTTGTTGTCAAACTTTGATTCAATGCAAAGAGAGGAAACTAAACGAGTGTGCAGAAGTTAGATGGCACGTTATACTCAATTCACGTGTACAACGAAATTAAATCCACGCGCTGGTGATGATAAATTTGATAAAATTAATGTACTTGTATGTATTAATATGTAGAGGAACAAAATGATCTCGTTTTGTTGACGGTCACTCGGCGACTGACACGTGAGCCTCGAGAAGCTATGGTTGACTCCCTTTATGAGCAAAGAACCTCAGAGGAGAGTATTATCGAACTCTGTCATCGACTTCGCTTTCGTTATAGGTTCACAGTTTTCTTACACACACGCTCCACTATAAATAATTACGAGATCATATCAGTGTCGAAACCGCTACTATCAAGGTCACTCTTTCCTTTTATACATATTCGCGCGATGATAAAAATGGTAACAAGAATGATAAATGTATTTCTTTATTAAACGCACATAATTCGATGTAACATATGATGAAGTGGTGCTCTAATTGCGCAGCTAATATCATCCCTCTATATATATATGTGTGTGCATGTGTATATATATAATATGCTTACAATCAACCTTAAATTTTTACATTTTTAATTCGTAGTATAGTGGTTAAAGCGGATTCATGCTGGATTGATAATTCATCTACCCAGATTATTGCCTCTCTGTTTATATCGTCAGATCTTGCGAGTTTCATGAAAGCCCTGCGCCAAAACCTATCGAAACAGAATATACTATAATTGTTCTTCCATATAAACGATACTTGAAAACTATTCGATGCTGTAGATCAGAAATAATTGATTCATAATTCAATAACTCCATTGGATCAGCTTGTATCCGAAATTTTTAGTTAAGTTGAAATCCAAATGCATTCTAGCGACAGTTTCGAAAAAAAATTAGATGTGCAAATGAAAAATTTCATTAATATCGTCAGATAGAATGTCGAAAAGTAATTTACACATGTTTTTTCTTTTTTCAATTCAATTTTTATTAACAAAGATATAGTAAATCGAATCCCGCGTGACGTCATAATGTTACACATTTTTCACATTGTAGTATATCTATATCTAAGCACATTGTGCGTTGCGCGTCAATTTCAAACTGCTATATCTTTGTTAGGGAACGTTGAATTAAAATAAGAAAAAATACGTGTCAATTATTTTTCGACATTCTATCTGACGATACTAATGGAATTTTCCATCTGCACACCTAATTATCTCCTTCAGTGTCTATGCATCCTTACCTGCATCCCGAATTTCAGTTGATTGATTTTTTTAATACGCCGGTTGAGCCGCAACTTGGATATCACATAAAAAAATTTTGTAAGGTCTCGTAGGCGTCAATACCTTATCATGTAAATACGGAATTGGCGTCATCTGGCGACAACCGAGTTAAATTATATTCATGCGCCTGTGTGTGATATAAGCCGTAGAGGAGAAAAGAAGTTTGTTAAAATTTACATTATTGAAAACAATGATGACATTAAAAATGTTGCGAATTTGTAGGGGGCCGATGTTATCAGGTTGCAAAACCCATACCGTGAAGATAAGGAGAAAAGAGTTGACAAATGGGCTGAAATATCTTAGCACAAGAATCAACGAGGGTGAGCCTGATACAATTTGTGAAATAATCAAACACTGGAGTCACCGGTTTGAAAATGAGGGTATTTCGGAACCTGTTGAATCAATCGAACATATTCTCGCTCACGTACTCGGCTCGAAAAAGGTATGCCTAAGATTCATAGAAAATTATGATCATAAAAAACTTTTGACACCATTAAGGGGGATATTTACACTAACGCAATGCATCAGCAGACCTAAGAATCTATGATCTATCAGTCTGTAATTGCAAACCGGGATCAGACATAACATCAAAGTAAAATGAGAGGAGAACCGCTTTTAAAATTTGTAATCCCAGATTTCTTCATAGACCATAAGGGGGGTGTATCTCTTGTATTCTAAGAAAGAATCTGACATCCAGCCCTACAGTACCAACACCTTATTCAGATAATGGACTTGGCTGATGCGCCGGAACAGCGGCTGTCCCCAGACCAAATAATCAAGCTTCAATCCCTTTGTCAATGCAGAATGTCAAGGTGCGCAGTTCTTGTTCATGCAATATTTCATGTTTAACTTTATTCAATGCCGCATGTTTTTCAGCAGTCCACATAATTTTTCAGAATGCCTGTGCAATATATCATCGGTGAATGGGACTTCAGAGATATTACGCTGAAACTAGTCCCTCCCATCTTCATACCACGACCAGAAACCGAAATTCTTGTTGACGTCGTGCTCAAGAGAATGGCGGAAGCTAAGAATAGTCATTACATAGTACTGGATATCGGCTGCGGCTCTGGAGCTATCTCTTTAGCTTTGGTTCACGCGAGCAACCAAATGGCAACATCACAGGCAATAAAGTCTCACTTCTTAATTCGTTTTTCCCCGTTCTTTGCAATTCCATTTATTTAATATCTGGTTTATTACAAACACTTTTTCAAGTCGAAAAGTTACCCTTTTCATCTGTTGCAGAGAAAGTTTTCTGTTTGCAGCCCTGTTGTCGGATTTCTAATGGTCATCGATTGATTATCTCCATGTCAAATGTACCAACTTACCTTTTAATTCATTTTTAGATTCAGTGCACGTCTGTAGACAAAAGTTTATACGCTTGCGAATTGACCAGACAGAATGCTGAGATTTTAGGACTGCAGGAGAAGTTGAGAATCGTAAACGCAGCTCTTAGGGAGAACGGTACAATTAAATCTCTGAATGACTCTGATCATGGTATTGATTTTGACAAGCAGCAGTTCGATATAATCGTCAGCAATCCGCCATACATACCGACTGAAAAATTAATGGAATTAGCACCAGAAATAAAAATGTAAAGAATTCATTGTGTGATCTTTGACGTGATTTAACTTGTCGATGAATAGAAATTGAACTGACGTCCCATTCTAAATGATCTTTCTGTTTTTAATTTATTTTCAACAGATATGAGGATCTCAGGGCTTTAGACGGAGGTAAGGATGGTTTAAACTTGATAAAAGCAGTCCTGAAGTATGCGTCAAAAGCATTGATTCCCAGAGGTTTGCTGTTCATGGAAGTCGATCCTATGCATCCGGAATACATTGAATTCTTCACCAAAAAATATACAGATTTGAAACTAAAGCTCGAACACACGTACAAAGATTATTGCAACAACGATAGGTTTGTTGAATTATCAAAATTAGACTGATAAATCGCAATTAGGAAAAATCACTTCAAATTTATTTTTTATTTACTTGAAGAAATTACTAATTTTTTCAACATTTCCAAAATTGCTATCTATTTAATAACTACAATTTTTAATAATTATTATTATCTTTTATTCTTTTCATCTGTCTTCATTATGAATAAAACACGTTCTTCGAAGATTTTTGTAATATACCTCAACTTCCGAAACCTTACAAAAAATTTTTGATCGTCTTTTAAAATTTAAAGAAACCCTTATTGCTTATTACACATATAGATGCGATTTGACATAGGTTATTTGTTGCAAAACCATAATACTGGTAAAACAATGATAACTGACGTGTAACCCAGCGCACAAGTCAAGCACCAATTATCCAATCCTTGGAATCTTTGGATGGCAATCGAGAATTAATAATTAAAAGTATTAACATACAAGATAAATTTGAACCATATAACGAGACAGCGAGCCTATCTTAAATGACAATGTTTTACGTACAGAACAACCAATAAAAAATAGTTTATATTCGTTCAGTACTTGTTTCCTATTATATATAGCTTAAGCTAGCCGCATCATTCTGTATTTAACGCATCGTTGCAACAGAACAATACAGATTTCATAGAATTGAAAAACAAACAAAAATACGTATAATTAATTGGATACTATAGTCAGTGACTGGTCTAATATACGCTCTTTTTCCTTCAAATTTCCAGACCTTAATTAGGTTATCTATGTTATAGATAATTACTTAAGTACAATATCGTAGCAAAGGGTATTGAATATACGTAATATAAATATATTACTACCCAACATATTACGAAGAGAAATTTGCGATTTCGTTATATAAATGTGGAGAAAACATATTATTGTCGGAATGTTAGCAGATTTCAATACTTCTTAGAGAATATATGTAAGTATAAGTTTTTGAAATTTGAGCATTGCGTGAATTTGAGCATAGCGTGAATAACAAGCTAATGGGTCACCTAAAACTTTCCGTATTAAAAACGCAGGCACAGCGTAAAGGCACCCGAAAATATGCCTATATGTGACATAATAAGGCTTAAATAATTTATTTATTTCGTACTTAAATACGTGGCTAGTAAAATTGCACTGTGCAGGTAAAATGTTGTTCCTTTTTTTTCGTAATTTCAGTACAACGGTATAATATGTATTTTAAACTTCCTAAATATTTGTACGGCGCAATAAAAAAGTGCGTAGGCGAATTTCACTTTCATTAATTTTCGTAAACTGGATTCCGAGTGCAAGGAAGCGTTATTCTGGTTACAATTCTTGATTACCGAATGATTAACTTTGATGTCTATCTATTCTCTTATCTATTATTATCTCTCGCCATTTCACAAAAAATGAAAAGAAAACAATAACAACACTCATAACAATAATAATACGAGGAACTACGCCACACAAGATTGGCGGTTTATTATTATGAGTGTTATCATCTTCAGACAATTGTCTTCAACAGCGAATGATTCGAAAAACACATTAGTAGATATAAGATAATACTTTGACCATATCGAAGGATCTGTATCGTTTCAAGTTTTTCATGTGTTTATAAATATTTATCGCAAAATACGATATGTAACGAACGAAAAAAAACCTACAGCACCGTTAGCCTATGACCGCTTGTTTGTTCTTTAAAAATAATAAAAATAAACACAACAACAATAATAATATTAGTAATAATAAATAATACGTCAACGACGTTTCATATATCTCGTCACTCGTGGATATAAATAATATGCGTAGTAAAATCAAAGAAAATATAATAAACTTAGCCGACCACAACCCAGGTATTATTCGATTTAGTTTAGCATCTAAAGTTATCAATCAAATAATTAAAATAATCTAACTAGTTTAACCGATCATTGAAGCTTCTCTAACTCGTGTTGATTTTTAAATACAAACTTGAATTACTAAATTCTAAATACCTAGGTCTAGATAAAATTATACAAGATACTAAATTTGTTGAATTTCAACTAATATTTACAAGTGCGATAAAATTATCGCGTCTCGTTGCATAAAAAAAAAAGAAAATAGCAAAAAACAACAAAACATGTTGTGAATTGAATAATAAACGTTACTCACTATAAAAATTCTCTAAGTACAGTTCGACTTTGCATGGAATTGCTTACCATAGAGTATATATTTAAAACAATTCTTTTTATACTGATTTCGTCATATAGTAACAACATTATGTATTACGGGAATGTAATACGTGTCTCAAATATTGAGCAGTGACAAGTGTGTCTTTACGACGGTAATATACATGACAAAAAGACTTTTAAAAAAGCGCTAGTGTCGTACGAAAAAACATTAGTCGACGGAAATCCACACACCTCATGAATTCCGTGTCATCACTGTTAACTATCGATAGTGGGAGAATTCCACTTGAAGTGCAGATCGTTTAACGCACCTACGATGAAATGTAATACAGTATAGACGAAGAGAAAGAAAGAGAAAAGAATTCACCTAAATTATTTCAGGCGCTAAACGTGATCGGTGTAGTTATCGTTCCTAGGCCTAATCGAAATACGAGAGGTTTGCGCGAGCTCCGTTAAAAGAGCCTCTGAATCACTCGCATTAAGATTTCCTGCGTGATTTATCTGCGTCTGGGCGCTAATGCTTCGGGCAAGCTTTAAAACCGCTTTATCCCGCCGTTGTTTCTCCCTTTCAGTTTTGAGCTTTAAAAATTCGTCGTCCGAATTCATCGTACTTGTACTACTCATGCTAATATTATCCATATCGTTGACAGGTCCCATCTCAAAGCCCGGTGCAGACTCGAAGTGAGCACTTGATCGAGCCGATTGTGTACTGCGTTGGGTTCTGAAAATGGAAGGGACTAAAGATAACGGAACTGACCTTTATCATGTCGGATTATGGGAATAAGTTTAATTCGATACCTCGGCGCACTGGGAAGTCTGATTGCGGCAGCAGGTGCGCTGGTTGACAGAATTTCACCACCATTTCGACCATTGATTGGGGAAACTGTTCCCGGAACGTTCATAGGAGCAGAAGGAGGTGGTGCTCCCTGTGGGAAAATGCTTTGCACATGAGGTCTAGTCTCCGGTCGCATCGACGTCATGGTCATCTGTTCGTCAACCTCCTCAATCACTCCGATTCTCATCGATCCGCCACCTAGGAGCAACAGCCATCGATTAGTCATTAGTTGAACTTTATTTAGTTGGGATCTTCAAGCATTTTGGTAGGATGAAAAATTGTTTCATACCGGCGTATCGAGACTGCTGTAAAGAAGCTGCAGAGTTTGAATTTGGTATTTTTCCTGGTGCCCTGGTATCGTCGTTTGTTTTATTACCGTCGGGTCTATCCTCTCTACTGAAAAGCCTCCGTAGGACGTTAGTTACGCTGTTTACCCTCGTGAGCGAACCGCCAATATTACTAGGTGTTGAGCCCCCGCTAAATCTGCGCTCTCTGGTACTGACCCTGCTTCCACTTCTGTGTGGGTGAAGTAATTGAAAATAAAGAAAAGGAAGAAATGGAATAAATTTTTCTTCTTTTTTGATACAAAGCTGTATCTGTTTGGTCAATTTACACCGTATATACACAGACGCACAACAATAGTAATTTAGTACAGAAGTATAATATTTCTATCGACATCAAGGCGTTCCAAACTGAAGAAGATTAATTCGAAAATCTATCTGATGTTTTTAACTCAGAATTTAAGTTTCCAATAATTGTATAAAAATTGTTACTCAGCCTAGAGAACTGCCAATTACATGCGTTATATTGTTCGAACAAATTATATAAAATGAAAATTAAGAGCAGATAATAATTCCATGAAACATGATCAAACGTTAGCCAACGTAACAATACAACATTGATTTACAGTGCATTAAGTTTTTTTTTTTGCAAGAAAACAACTTACAATCCGTTGTAAAAATAATCCATCAGCCAGTTTGGGCTGCGTAAGTGGAGTGTGCAAAATAAAAAAAGGAGGAGACAAACAATGAGTGATTATTGAATTATAAACATTTGAATTTAAACTGTGCAATAATATTACACTCCAAACTATTTTGAAACTGAATCGTTTCCGTAATTTCATAAATTTCGTTCAAATTGATGAAAGCGAAAAAAATCTTCCGTTAAATAGCAGAGACGAGATTACCTTGACATTTTTCCACCTGCGGTAAAGTGTATACCCGATGCAGCATCGTCTGCTAGATCATTGTGAAATTTGGAATTGTACTCCGGTGCCAGATCTTCAATCCTGACCGATGATGGCTGCAATTCTTGTTGAGCAGCGGAGAGTTGAATACCAGCGGTTGAAGACTCGGGATGTTCTTCTCGGAAAGGCTGGGCAGCCGCTGTGTAAGGCAATTCCATTGGAAATACTTCGTCCCAATATTGATCCCGAATAAGCTCTGGATGTTCATGATGCATTTCGTCGACGATCAGATAGCTGACCTGTAATTTGATGTGAATGAAAAATTTGGCGATTCAGTCCCATAACTTGAACCGAACGACGTTTAAAATCAGGTAATATTACCTGTAAATTTCTGTCTATTATCCAGTTAACTTCGAAGTCGTCGTCATCCTCGCCGAAAGGATTTATCAATGTTTCTGCCACTTTCAACCAGCCCATGTAGAATAGAAATTCGAGAGTCGTAAAAAAGGGAAAATACAAGTCGATTGCTTCCGCCGATAAATCACCTGTCCATTGCCTTCCCATGATGCAGGTCAAAAAGTATGAGTAAACTGCCAGCGTGACGACTTGAGTGTAGACCAGAGGCACGCTGATCATGTCGTAGTGTATGAGCCTTCCGGCGTTTCCCCGAAACTTATTTAACTCATCGATCAAAGTTTTCACTGCAAAATCGTCACGCACTCTGCCCTCTTTTCGAGCACGAGTAACGATGCTCGAGGCCCATACTATGGGTAGCCAGTGTTTACCAGGCTTTGGGAACTTGGCGTTCAGGCTTTGGAATATCGACAATTCATTTTCCAGCAGTAAACCGGCGTCAACGAAGTGTTCCAATGTTGGAAATCGCTTTTTAACTCTGGGCGATATGTTGGTAAGCACTAAAGTCAAGCAAACGCAGACATATCTGAAAGAAAGAGTAAAGTAGAGCAACTTTGATATACGAAATGTAATTGGGACTGATCGTTGTGTTATATTCTCTCGTTATCAGTAAAGGGGCAACCCGTAAATAAATCATAAATAAGTAAATATATAAAGAAATAAATCATCTCATGTTCAAAAAAAAAACCAAACGTAGAGTCAAGTGAAAAAACCGTCCAGGCACAATTGTCATGTGAAAAAGGTTTGAAAGTCAAACTGAAGTTGATTGAGCTGAATTTGATTCAAACAATAATCCATCAATATAAAAAAAATTAGAAAACCATAAATTACAGTGACGATACCACAATTATTGATGACTTTGAAGAGCTCAAATTGCTGAATTGTTTCTATAATGTAAAAATTGCGTCGTTTTACTGATTGTAATGAACTAGGGCTCGTTTCGTTTGTAAATGAATTCTCTAAAAATTTACAAAGTCAGATATTTGATAACGTTTGAGTTTTTTTTTTTTTTTTTTGTTTACTATTCATCAGTTATAATTATTTCACTCATCAAGTTTTATCGATAAACTGATAAGTGAATTAGAAAATATGACTTACGTTGATTTGTAGAGAATTCATTCAAGGACAAAATCAGCTCTAGTTCATTGAAATCGGTCAAATGATGCGATAATTGTGATATTCAATTATAGTTGAAATTCATGCTTTTTTAATTTCTTCTGTATGATGGTAACATCGTTTCAACAAAATTCAACTTGATTAACTTAGGTTGCACTTTCAAATCTTGTTTACGTCTTATTTCTACCTGGACAGCTCTTTGACTGGACTATGACTTGGGTATATCCTAAACAGAAAATTTAATATATCTTAAAACCAGTATAAAGACCATCTTAACCATACCGCTTGTTAGTTTCGGTAATTAATTATCGTCTACCTGGTTACCGTACCTCACAATGGTACGCCGCATAAGTCTTCCGCGTTCATCCTGGCCGTGAATAGTAGCAGAAACAAAAACTGCGATAGAGTCGGGCCAAGGAATAATCATGTACTGATTCCACCACCTGGTCATGACGATACTGACGTAGAAACCGAGTACAAAAGACAGAGGAATCTTGTCGCTGTAAGCTTTGCAATACTCGACAACTGCCTTAAAGTGTCCTTTTTGCACATCATCCAGGAGAAAACGATGTATGCCCGTGATAGCATAGTTGAGCATTAAAAAAGCAGCCAAGTCGAACCACACCAATTTGTAAACGCTGGCTCGCCATCTAATACATGAAAAATGAAACAACGATTTTCACAAATTTCATGCACGTGCTTATAACAAGGAATTAGAGATTGGTAAGAATATGTTGACGTCGTACACCGCATGTCTGTCTTTATTGGGTGAGGTGTTAATTTGAAAAAATAACAAACCTCTGTAACGTCAAGTGTTAAGTATAAGAACGGGACTAGATTGTGAAATGATCAGTGACGATGTCTAGCACACGCCTCGATGCGTACAGTCCTATCTTTGACAATGATGAGTTGATCGAGATAAACTACTTATCAGTCCCGCTGTGTGTATCCGGTTATGTGAGTCGAGACTGTAATAAAACAGAATCCACAAGTTTAAAATTGAAACGACAGGAACGAGGCTATCAGAAAGATTCTATTCTCGACGATAGAAGCAGAAGTAAAAAGAAAAAACTCTACCCATTCTTTGATTACATTTTTATATCAACTACAGGCAATAAAAAGTTATCACCAGCAATGGGCGTTTTGATTAGACACGTAATTAACGGTGTTATAAATAATTGCTCGGAATGTGTCTATTTAAAAAAAAAAGTCATTTTCAAACAATGAATTGTTTTTTCCGCCAATACATTGTCAGAAATAAAATTCACATAGCAAGCGTACAAATTGTGCGACCTTTGAACTTTGGACTCGATAGCCTATTGCCTTATTTACAATCTTCTTTACAATACTGCTAATCGGTTTTGGGTAATCTTTTTATGCCGGTTTTTTGCTAGACACTTGACTCACAGGTAAGATTACGGAAAATAGCTTTCATATTGCATCGCCAACAGCCGCCAAGGATCGCTTATCTTGTTTGAAACTTTCAATTAAGTGGTGTTGTAATGTGGTCATTTTGATCTTGTGGAAGATAAAAAATGTACCAGTTAAACAAGAGCTCGATCAAGTGGGAAAAAATTAAACTAAAAGTGTCCCGGATAGTTGAAGTCCACGAGAAATTTGAATCCAACAGTTATCAATTGACTTTACAGACGTAAATAACAGTATCGTATGAAGAAATATTATTTATAGTCATTACATCAATTATTATTATCACTAGTAAGAAGGATTATAAAATTTTTGTAAAACATTCTAAAAGAAGAGAAGAAAGTAGTATAAAATTGCTTTCATTCAAAAGGAGAATACTGGCAGAATTGTTTGGGAAGAATTCTTTCGCTTGAATGAGGACTCGATTTGAATAGTCAACTTTCGATTAAAACATTACGATCTCTACTGGTTGGATTTTTTCGTTTTTCACTCAAACAAAACAGACAACGCTTTTAAAGTAATTGAGAGAAAACGATGATATCGTTATCATTGGATACTGACATGGTTCAAATAACCATACGACATGCAAAGTAAACTGGGATTTACTGTCGAATAAATATGAGTTTGAAGTTAGTAACATCAGTGTAACGAAACCTTGAGGGAAAAAATCACTATTTCATAATAATGTAGTAAGTTTGAAGAGACCAAGTTTTCCAAATATGGATTTCTTTTGCCTTATTACAATTTACTGCATTTCAGACGTTTCTAAAATTGGGAAATAACGATTATTCCAAAACGTAAATCATTACAATAACGTTGCTAACTTTAGACTCATGAATAAATACTGTATATTGGTGATACCAGAACACGCATCACGTTTACCTGTTGCATCATGTATGCACTGTTGAGAAATTAGTAAGCCGTGATAAACGTTCTTGTTCAAAAGAGAATGAAAACACTGCGACTAAAGTAATGACAACAAGTAAATTATTGTATGTCCATATCTAAATGTCGAATGACTGACAATGATAGTCAAAGATTGTTAAATTATGATTTCTAATAATTAATTGGGTAAATAAATACGGCACTCGACAGACATTGCACGATGACCTTCCTAGAAGTTGATTATTGATCAGTTATTCCGACTCGGAGAAAGTTATGGGAGTCATCTTTTATAGCGAAAAACAACTGTGCTGGCATGGAATGACTAGCTCAAGATACGGTGATTCTTGAAAGGTGGATAATAAAAAATTCAGACTGATTGCAAATGGATTTTGCACCGGCAGTCGCAGCTACGAGTCATTCATTCACAATCTGCCATCGATAAAACCTTTACATGCTGCAATTGGGAATTCCGAGTATTAGATTAATTCTTATAAACTGACCCATTTGTTCACACTTATCTCGATCCATCAAGCACTGCGTGTTTAAACAGATGCCATTCATAGATTATCTGATAAGTTCATCAAGAGTCTCAAAAGCTCGAATCAATATGGTTTCAACGCTAAGAATATTCATAATTTTTTACCAACATACCAGAGGAGATGTTTGAAATCAATTTTTTAACTTGATCAGATCGATTCTCCATTTCAGTGGACAAATATTTCCAAAAATTTATAACTAAAGTTTCATTTATGAATTTTTTTTTGTGGGTTGGGTTTTGTTATTAGTTCCAGCATTTATTTTAAAAGTTATATTGAAGACTGTCCCTTTATTTAACTATTTTTTCTAGTTGAGAAAGTGAAGCTTGAGTAGTCAAAAAAAGATGCATTCCATTTTCGTTCTCATTTCTAATTATATATGCTACTTAAAATTAATTTTTTGTCAGGAAAAGGAATATTTATGTTTCAAGAATGATTTCAAATGTCATGAAAAAAAATATATAAGTTCGACAGCTATTAATGCGAAGTATTAAACTTGAAAAATATTACATATCTACCGAATAAAATATTCGTATAACTTCTGATATAGGTTTAATAAAATTCTGAAAAAAAATGAGATATCTTAGTGGAACGATACAGAAACGAATTCTGTTGTAAATTTTTATTTTTCACCGCTGGATATAATTCAGTTCTGGAAAGTTTAAGGAAGTGGCTGAATTCTGATTGACAAGGCAAATTCATGTTCAAATTTGAAATGCATAATTTTTTCTTTCTAATTCTAATACTTTCAAACAGAATTTTCATCAGGGAAAAAGGAAAGTCAATTAACAATTGTTTTGTTGTCATATCTCTGAGCAAGAAAAAAAAATATACACACACATATACCTATTAGATATATAAAAATATATATTACAAATATAAAAAAATACACACAAACAATAAATTTTTTACGATTGCTAAAATGATATTACATGCTTGTGACAATTGGTGATAGAATCTTATTAATCTATACAGTCTCATAAATTTTATACTTGACTTGTTATATTTGAGTAGATCAAAATTTCGAAGAACATGGGTTGAATTCCGATGTGAATGAAGTGTGACTAATATGACGATGACAAATCGAGAGAAATAAAAATAACTAACAGATTGTTTGTAATAACAAAATAAGAAATTACATAAGAAGTGACTAATATCTTTGGATAGCAGCTTTTATCATTTTCACGGAAAGTGGTTGTAACTACATGCTATTATTACACCTATAAATCGTGGAGGAACAAAAAAATTTCATTCTGACATTGTCCATTATCAGCTTTTCATCATGAACCGGGATTACAAGCCAGGAACTATGTATAACACAGCTAAGCTATTAGGAAAGAAACCGCGCGGCATGATAAGAAGCGACATTCTTGGCTAATTAATGATAAAAAAAAATGGTACCTGCGTATTTGTATCAAGGTCACAAGAATTCAAGGACAGGAATACGATATCTAAAGGAAGGAAGGAAGTTGCAGGTATGGAATCCGTCGTTTTCTGTCCTGAGACAGTGAAACGATCTGAAATATAGAGACAAGACATTTGTTTCGCTATTCATGGGAATGGGAATAAAATTAAGAAAATATTTGATAATTTAAGTTACCTGAGCAAAAGCTTGATGAAGCATCCAAATCCGCGACAGGTTGCGACCTCCGCTGTGTAGGTGACAGTCATCTTGGCACTTTTGACGGTTTGAAATTGAACGGAAAACGAAGGAGAAGAAGGTAATGACGAAGTGTCCCAACGTGCTATTCAGGTACCTTCTTGCGGAACAGATTGCCTCTGTAATTAGCCGTCAACTAGTTTTGTCATTTTTCAGATCCTTTTGATCTCTGTGGCGGCTCGCGGCGAGGATTAAATTGTTAATCGAGGACGATGTAGAATGCAGACAACAGTGACAATGGTCAACGGTCAGCATTAATGGCAATGTATCGATTGATGCATACTCATCCAGCAGTTGAATGTTCCGGTTACGAAGACGCCGACGATGCTGAGGTACAAAAAACCGAGTTGAAGGCCAACTGGTGTATGTATGTATGTATACCTCCTCTGCCAACTTATCGTGCTGCCTGTTGCATAATAATTTATTCTTCTTTGCTCGTGCGTATTGTTAGTTTAAGGATTTCAAAATAACGTCCCTCGTTAATTTAATAGACCGTGTCTTATTATTGTCTAGATTTTTTTTCAAGTATTATATATACACCTTACTTTGACAGTTTTCTTTTCACCACACCACTAAAATTATTATCACTGCCTGGTAGCGGTAATAATGATAATTTTTGGCTCCTCGTCTATGGACAATAAAAACAACTCAGGTAATAATGACATCTTGTCGTATCTTGGCATAATAATGAGCGTCAGTGTATACCTGAAAAACAAATAGAAATGGGAAAAAAATGAAAAATAGAAAGTCGGATCGTGGCCGTAAAATTATTCTAAGAGTTTCAAGAATTCGTATCGGTACAAGAAGTGCTTGAAGTATAAGAACAAACAGAAAAATTTTCGTTTCGCGACAGCCGGTATAAGTAGGTAATTTAATTTTTCAATTTCGCGGCTTGTACCGTCTCACGAGTTTCTTTTGTTTTTTCTCCCTTTCGCGGGATTACGAACAAAGGAAGGTGCTTTTTTTCCGACACGCGATGTTTGACGGACAAAAGAATTCTTAAAGTTTTATACGCTACCTGAATCAAGAAGGCAACACAATCGGCTATGCAGCGTTGCAATTACAGCACTCGAACGATTTAAACTATAGAATCAATGCAGTCCGTCAGAGGGGTGGAGAATTAGAAAGGGGAGGAGGTTGTGCGTTGCGGGAATTCCGACATGCATTCACGCGGTGCAATGTGCACGTATTGTGAGGCCACAATTGGTGAGAGGAAATGCTCGTAGAATCCTTTGCGGCACCAAATAATTCTACTTCAATTCCGTTATCACACACTTATAGGACGACGAGCGAAGCCGCGATACACACCATGTGCTTTTTTTCTCGCACCGCGCGACTCACAAACTCCGCACTCCACGGCCGCTGACAGCTGACTGCAGTCACTGTATTGAGTGAGACAAAAGTCGAGCGCGCCGAGTCGCTCGGTCGGTAAGATAGGTCTGTAATTTTTTCGCCTCTCACTGTTTTCGTCACGATTACGAGAAACAATTACGACATGGATTCATCCGCGTGCATACGAGGTTTATCCGGCCTATGACGTTCTCGTTTCCGGTTTGTCGGCTGATCCCTGTAGCCGACAAGGTTCAATTGTCGAGTTCCTGTATGAAGCCTACATCTATACGATAACACTGATTATTCAGGCAGGGTGAAACAACAATCGTTAAGTAACTTGTATAGTAAATTTGTTTTAGGCCTGAAACTTTCTTTTCAAATAAACCATACCTACATCGTCGTTTGTTTTTTTCCGCGAATAGCAGTAAGCGGTGATCAATCGACGCAAACATACCGAGGTCGTTAATACTATACAGACGCACGAGGAAGAGATTTTTCTTCCCTATTAATTGTCGTGTAGGTATGTAGACTTGCGGGTATGATGACAATCAGATGATAATTAGTCAGGTTAAATTGTAACGCGTATTGATTGTAATTCACAGTCACATAATCATTTCGATATTACAATATAGTTTACAGCTGGCATGTACAGATATATCTAGACTGTACTTTTTCATATAATAACAATTTGTAGTAGCAGCTTGGGTCTCAAACGCTAAATATAGCTATGATAATACATCCAACTGGCTCAACGTTTAAGTGGGCTGTATTCCTAAACCCAGGAAACGAATCTACATTTTTACGATTCAGGTGTGCGTCATGGCCTAACAATAAAATGTGAACCGCGCCAGGATGACAACCGTTAACTTTATCTCGTTGCCAGAATTCTTAATACACATAGATAACCGCATGTATTACAATTCCGCAGAAACGGATAGATAAATTATACATGTATACCCGGTATACTCCGATCCCTGAATGAAATTATGCCTGACTGGTCAATCTGGTTAGATAATCATTATCATTACATCTCTGGAGATGGGCTGAGCTTAAGAGGCTGTACCCGGAAGTTGGTGCAAATTGAGTTCACCTTCGTATTTTCATTAAAATTCTTATGCTGTGTAACAGTGTGTCACCGTGTAACCCTATGTATATAAATCGTACTGTACTATAGTGCAATATTGCAGTATAAATGACGTATGCGATGCGAAACAAATATGTAATTGATATTCTTCATGTGAACAGAGCTGACTTAACATCTAGTTGGATGTACTAGGCCTATAGAAATACGCACACGGCTATAAGCCGATGTTTTTCCCAACTGCTCAGTTTTATACATGTATGTACTACATAACTACATACCTATATACATACACCTTATAAAAACAAAAATAAATCGTACTAGAGGCCGAGGCCAATGTAAAGGCATACACACATTCAAAAATGTATTTCATCGTTGAACAGTATCAATATATCGATACTCAAAGCTCGATCTCAGTCAACGGCCCGATATTCGAGATCATTGACAGTGGCGCCAACTGTCGGAGGAAAAATTGAACAGCTGACGGTGGTGTGAAAGTGTCGATGGTATGAAGCGTATGAAGCGTATGAAGCAAACTTAACTTAGCCCAACCTGAAACTGACGACTGAACCGCGGGCTGGGCAAGATTTCTAGTAACGATGAACAGATTCGAATACGCCGAAGCTCGGCTTCAGGCCAACGAGGAGTTCCTCAAACGTGAAAAGGCTGTGAAGCTTTACGATGGAGACACGAAGGTAAACGGTCAAGTCGGGACACCTCGAAGCAAACACAACATAACCTGCCGAAATTTATCTTTTGACAGACGTCATTTGAGGGCGGTGAACTGGTCCTGACAAATTACAGAATCCTGTGGGGTCGGCCGGGCGAAATTCCGAGGGGTCTTACCTGCCTGTCCCTTTCTCTACGATATATCGTATACTTCGAGGAGGAAACCCCCGGTCCGTTCTCTTTTGGTCGGAGTAAAAAAATCGTTTTACATCTGGCCGAAGCTGCTGTTGGTAATTCATTCAGATATTCACATACATCGCATTACTGGCTCGTCAAACTACTCTGCAATCAATCATATTTCAGACAAGATGCCTGGTCCTATTAATTACAGCGCTAACAATCATGTCAAGCTATCTTTCAAAGAGGGAGTAGATCCCAATTTTATCAGCTACATCGCTGATGCGGTTACAAAGCGGGCTTGGGAACTTGTTACCTCTGTTCCCATTCCTCAATCGCCTACCTCCAGCACTGAGTCAAGCAGTCCGCGACAATTGCCGATGATCAAAACAAGGACTGGAATTGTTGGGATAGAACGAAGCCTTCAGGAGCGACAGAAAGCCACCGATGAAAGCATATCAATGGCCTTTCAGGACCTTCAAAAACTTATGGGGATGGCCAAGGATATGGTCTCCATTTCAAAGACCATATCCAACAAAATACGGGTTGGTAGAAATTTTGTTCACTCGTTCTGTTGCGGCGTGAGAGACTCACTGACATCCAATCTGTTTTTCAGGAAAAACAAGGTGATATAACCGAGGATGAAACGGTTAGATTCAAGTCTTACCTTATGAGCTTAGGTATAGACGACCCTGTCACGAGAGACGCGTACAAGAGCAGTAACGAGTATTTCAGACAGTTAGCTAGAGAGTTGGCACAAATATTAGAGGAGCCACTGAAGGTAGGCAGAGTTTAGAACTGGCTGAACTGATCTTGACTTCACACCTGCACTTTTTGTTTATTTATTCTCTTTTTCAGGAAGTTGGTGGCATGATGGCACTGACCGACGTTTATTGTAGAGTGAATAGAGCAAGAGGTCTGGAACTTTTGTCTCCGGAGGATGTGCTGAATGCAAGCAGACAATTGGTTCCACTTCGATTGCCAGTTATTCTCAGAACTTTTGAGAGCGGAGTGATGGTTCTGCAGCTGGAATCTCATAACGAGACTGTCATTGTTGAATCTGTGGAAGCATTGGTACTTAGTGAAATTTTTTATACAAATTTTTTGGTATTCATCGCCCGTTCACATACACTCATAGTATTTTTCTGTTCAGCTGGAAGAGAAGGGATCGATAACTGTCGAGGAGCTCGCTCAGTCTGCAGGAATATCAATTCTGCTAGCACGCGAGAGACTGATCGCCACAGAGAGACACGGAAAAGCGTGCAGAGACGATTCTATAGAGTCTTTGAGGTTTTACCCAAATCTTTTTCTCACTCAGTGTTGAGTGGTCAGGAGCCTCGCGATATTTTAAAAACTTACAAGCCGTTACAGTTTTCGAGCTAAATGAAAACTTAAGTTCAGTAATAAGTGTGAATAACAACAATAATGATAATAATGCGAGACAGTTTGAAGCTAGTTAAACTACAGAAGAACCTTATTCTAGATGTCAAGTATCAAATAATTTAGTCGCAAGCACTTCGAAGCAGAAGGAAAGGCTGTTTGTACATTTCTGTGCCTTTACGTATATTAATTTATATACAGTTTGCTTGCTAATAGTTTAAAGAAAAAAGAATTACTCATAAGGTACAGCCACAACTATTGTATATTAATTGTTTACTATAAATTTACTCTGTTTCAAAGAAGTTTTATGCTCTATTTACCCGAAACAATTTGAACGAAAGTCCCGCCGTTTGTTTCCAGTAGCGCAGCGCCTCTCGCGGAAAATCATGGCAATCTCCGTTTTGTCGTCTGCTGGTAAATAGTGGACTTGGAAACTGCTGGCAAGAGTCGCGTTGCCTTGGGTGGAACTATAGAATTTGATTTCTAGCCGTCTGCCGGGTTTTCCGTATTTTATCGAGGCACAGCAATCGCTTCCTGAGCTTTCAAGGACTTCGGTAAGCATAAAAACCGGTCTTTGCGTCTCGCCTACATTATTACGTAAACAAAACTTCTGCGACCTTTCGAGGTTATGCTTACGCTGCTTCGCTGTAAGCTCGAACGATTCTCGAGACGTTTAAAACTTTTTGCTACCCGTACCGTTTCACTTTTCGGTTGAATAAAAACGTGACCTTACTATTTTCTTTATTCCCGCCAGTCTTAACGCAGCCCGATGATGCTTTGAATGGCTTCAGTTACATTCTGCTCAAAGTCCTGACCGTCCTGAATCCATAGCCTTAGTTTATTACTCAAGACGACTTCCATGAGATTTATTGAGGATGAATTGCAAGAGGTCTCCAAACTTTGTCACAATGTGGTCGAAGGTAGCCGAATTGTGTCCTGCTTCCAAACTATGGTTCGGATCGAAATAACGTAAGAATCTGCCAACTCTGAGACTTCGGTTATTTCAAATCAGCTTTGTCATCCTTTGCATGAACGTCGAAACATTTTGCAGGAAGACGTCATTTAAGAAAATCATCGTATGCGCTCAATTTCCCGAAAATTATCCCAAAACTCCATTGCTGATTGAATTGAAGAGTAAAACTTTGTCCGAAAATCTGCTGGCTGGCTTGACCAACGTGTGCGAACAGGAATGTAAAAAAATCTTGGGAAAAGCTCAGGTGATTTATTTTGACAAGGCATTCATTTTCATCTTATAATAACCACTCGCAGCGGTTCATACCGAATTTTACTAAATGCAAACTGATTTATTAGGTTCTGCCAGTTTTAAAGTTCGTCAGCAATTTTATCCATGAAAATTCACTCTGCTGTTGTTACGACGAAATATCTGCATTGAAAAAGCTTCTTGGAGAACGTGACAAACTGCAGTTAAAACAGAAGAGTTCCTGTATCAATTTGAAGGTTTATCAAGGACTTTATTATTTTAAGACTAAAATATTGGTCCCTGACAATTATCCCGAAATTTCAGTCAGGTAAGCTTGGGATATTAGATAATAATTTCCTATATTTCTTATTTCTCGTCGCTTCTTGACGTTTCCTTATTTCAGTTTGGAAGAAATCGACACTAACTTCCCACCTGTTTTCACCCGTCATTTAGTAGGGCAGGGCAGAGAACTAGGCAGAAGATGCGTCGAACCGCCGTTAAAGAAACTCCCTAATCAACCGCTGTTCAAACCTTCGCCCTCTCTCTGCAAAGTTGTATCTTTTCTCATAAGGTAAATAGATAACTCAGGGTATTTATGAAATATCTTCTTTAATCTAGTTTCCTCCACTGAAATGTAATAATACTGGAATACTCGCTGCGATGGTGAGGGTTCCAGAGAGATAGAGATAACTCGGAGGTAAAGTATTGTCTCTTTCTACTAGCCACTGCGCATGCGTGGGACAGTCTAAGCAAAAATGTAATGTCACTGATTTACAAAAGGAAATACGTGCGAAACAGGCACTGATCTTCGGTGTACAAACTTTGTGAAAGATGGCACCGATGCAAGAGAGACAGCAATTCACATCCAAGCTATCTCTCTCCAGAAATCCAGCGTTTCAGTATTATTATATCTAAGTAGTTTTCTCGCACTCGAATGTCTCGATCAGCTTTTTTTACAAACAGCATATCTTATCTGTTATTAAGATCTGCCAAGACACTTCCAAACCAGCATTGTCAGCTCTGCAGAGATGCTTGTCTTCCTCAGAATCCAGAGGATGCCGTAACCGACGAGACGGCAGATTTGCACGTCGAAAGGCTGTACTGCAGCCATTTGTTCCATCAGCAATGCCTCATAACGTATATGAAAACTCCTCCATTTCACGGTATTTCCAAAGTTTTTCTCTTGTGATTCTCTCTGGTACATTTACTTTGATAAAAATAATGAAACAACTACCGCGTTTCTTTACAGGAGGGAAAAAGTGTCCTGGTTGCGGTCAAAGAGTTTATCATGACAAGTGGGTTGTCAGTGAACGACTAGCGGAAGATCGTTGGGCACACGAACAGGCTCGAGTTCGTGAGCTGGCAGAGGTTGCTGATTTCTTTGAATAAGTTCGAACATATTTCGATTGTAACACGCCATGATTGTATCATTGCGACAAAGTGTCAACCTTAGGTGACAAGGATTTATGTACGGCGTCTCTAAGGCATGGTATATACATATATTAATTGTATAATATATATATACTATATTTTAGTAAAATTACAATGGTCTGGGGATTTGGTTATTGAAAGAAACAAAAGAAAAGGAGAAGACTTGAGGGTTTAAGCACAATAATCACAATAACAGTGAATAACTTGTCATAGTTGACCAATTATTTTAACTGCTAACGAATGAGAGCCGACCTATTTGCTAACATTAATTTGCTAACTTGCTAGCTAAAATTTAGTTGTGTGAGTTAGGGTATTCATCGATCTATTATTATCATTACTTTTTTCCTACGTTGATAGGAAACAGCGCGAGAATCTGCCTTGATTACACGAATACACATGCCGCCCTGATTGAATCTGTCGAAAGAAACTGATCTCGTAGATTCAAGTGTGATCAATTGGGTTTAGAAAATACCGAACTTCAGAAGGAATGTTGTTTTACAGATGTAAAAGGCAAAGAAAGAACACATATACTCCCCCCCCCCCCCTAAATTAAACAATAATATTAATAATAACAATGATTAATCAATTTTGTACAGTTCATATTTCTCTGAATAAAACAGACTGATGTTGTTTCTACGCATATAAGTATACAATGCTGATTTCTTTTGAACACAAAAACAAGAAATTAATGGACTGATCGGATGGAAAGTGCGGAATATAGTTTGCAATGAACTGTCATAGTGCCTTCAAATTTGTTTTTTAATCCCTACTCAATGATCGAGGGTGAAGAGAGAAAGAGAACTTCATTACCCAATTTCTGTTGAAACAAGCGGCTTTGGGCCGTCGTCAGCCACCTCCGAACGCCCCGTTTTCACACTGCAGGTTCCAAGTTCATAGAGAAAATATAATATTAATATCCAATTTGAATTTCGAACTACAAATTCAGATTCGTACTTAATGATTTAAAAGCTTTGAGGTGCTAGATTACATGAAAATATGATAACTTTTTTTTGTTTCAACCACTATAATGGATACATCATTACAGTTTTGGAGGTCTGACCTTGGATTCGTTATTGGTAATATAAAAAACCTTCGCCTACTAATTTCTACCAAAAGCAAATATTTTCAGATTTTTTTACCCACCATATTGAATTAGCCATTTTGGATTTCGAAAATCCTACCTCAGTTCGTGATCAGCCTACCAACAAAACTTTGAGTACCAATTTTCATGAAAATCCAAAAGTTTTTAGTTTTTTTTTCACTACGTTGAATGCATCCAATTTTAATTTCGCAAATTTGACTCCGTGAGATTCGTGATCAGCGACTCACAAAACCTGTACAGTACCAATGTTTATTTGAACCCATTCATTCATTCTCGTGATGTCATCATTCTTGCTTTATTTTTTCGAATTTTGTTACTTAAATATATAAAAAAGTACCGTACGAATCAAAGCCAAAATATAATCAGTTCTCCGTTTGGAAAAGTCGTGTCGATTCAGAGAAAAATTATTGAACTCCGATAACTCGTTCTCGAGATCACACTAACAACAGTGTTGCGTCCTATATATCGCATGATAAAAATCGGTTCAAATAAATCGTAAGTATTTTCTGCAATATCACACTTAGGATTCTAAAATCATAGTTTGTATCTTTATTAATACGTGCTTCGATGATTTTAAATATTTGAATAACGTATCGTGGTCTAAATGTTTTTTTTCAATTTGTTTTTCTTGTTTGTTTTATAATGTATTTTAAATTGCTTTTAAGATATTGCGAATGTAAGTAAGTATTACTCATATTTATTACTAATTGATTGATCGTTACTTTTAGTACCTCGATCCTGATGACTCCTAAACAAGCAGCGTGGTCAGAAAAAGACCTGGTGTCAGCTGTCCGAGCAATTAACTCGTTCACTTTAAATGAAAATATTGACTCAAAATGCCTTTATTCGAGTAAAAAAAGAACACTTTTTGAATGATTTTGAGATGTTTTAGACATCTTGCAGAAAATAAGTTTTTTTCGATTTACTCGTAATAACTGTACAAAATTAATAGTGACAATCGATTTGACAGAAAATCTTAACCCTATTTCGTATACTTGACAATTATTTAATATGCAGTATATCTCGTGAAAATTCTAACTAAGAAACGAAAATCAAGATTGTTGACTTTAGTGTCCAAAAAAGTGAATGAGTTAATACTTTTTTATAAGAATCTTAAGTCTACTTGCTGCATTCGTGCGATTATTGATCTCAAATACTAAATATACTACGTATAGTTTGTTTATTTAAGTATGTTAAAGCCGTAGGCCTTATTTATTCTACCATAGTAAAATAAGGCCTACTGGCAAGGTTTTAAAAAATGTTTAATATAGTTTTTGTTTATGGTATACAAGTTACCACTCTTCTTTTATATCTCATAAAAAATGTACTTAAATAATGATTATTATTAACAAGTATACCTTAGCTAGGCCTTACTACCCGCAGGTACCTTGTATGTACATACAGACGTCCATGCGAAAAGGGTCGTGAGTGATTATTTGGATCTCGAAACGTCGAGATCTAGTTAAATCTCAACTTTTCATTTTCGGGGTGATTCTAATAACTTCCTTTTTTCCCTGGTAACGGTAATTTGAAAAGAATGCTACATCATAAGCTAAGAGTTTGCGGAAAAGTAGTACTTTCCTCCCGCTAATGAGTTGCATAGTTTTTCTGGTTTCCTCTTTTTTTTTTTTAACTTTGAACCATTTCTTTCTGTATTCTTGTGAATTTTGAATAACGTTATAGCTTCCAGGCTAATAAAACAATCACACTTACACGTGAAAGGAAAAAACTTTTAAGTCATCAATTTGGTCAGAGCTGAGTCGGCAATAGAGTTCTATATGGAATGCAGAAATAAAAGTCGTTTATTCCCTTGGGTGATATAATCTTCGTCTTTATTCCCTTGTTGCATAACGTACTATTATCGGTTTTCGACTTAAGTTACACACCAACTTGTGGACAAAAATTGGCTAATTACAAGAAAACGTAATCTAGGCATAAAGTTGGATTCGTCGAATAGTGTTTAGTAAGTATTGATCTTCACGACAGGCACACACATACATACGTGTATGCATCTCTACGTGTACATGTACGTATTGTACACACATAACATACGCCTCTTCGTCCAACTCGAGTTTACTTTTCTGGCTGTCTCTCTTTCTCTATCCATTTTTCTCTTCTTACGTGCCTTTCCGATTACATACGTTAAATAATAAAAAAGTCGTCGGTTACATTCCCCATACAATCCACTGGAGACTTAATATTATAGGAGTGGATCTCGTTTGTAACGTTAGAAAAACGTAAGCATAAAAAAAAAAATTTCGTTCACCATACTTCATAAATTAAAAAAAAATGTGTGCAAGTGAAAAGTCAAGTAAGCGCGATCTTTCACATATAACGTAAAACGCTCATTTTTTGACAGAAGCTTTCTTTTAACCTAAGCAAACTGTTTAGGGGTTGTCATGGTGGAAAGTCGTAAATTGCTTTTTTCCGAAACACCCTACATACACACATACATACATCTATATTTTACGCGCGAATGTTCTATCTCGTTTTATATCACGTGTGTGTGTGTAACACATTACGCCGTGGATAATCGCACACACGAACACACGAAGTGAGAGAAAAGTTTTAATGATTCTTGTGTGTGTGTGTGTGTGTGTGCGATTTCGAGGTTTATGCACGCGATGCATTATAGCTGATCGTGAGACCACGAGGCGCCGTACTAAGAGACGAAATACTACGACTCATTGATTTTTCATGGTTGTAAGCGCAGTGACCGACCGCCTCTGAGGCTCCCGCCACCCCATCCCAGCTCCGTTTCTTCCTTCCCCTCAGCCCTCCGCTTTCCTTTTCTTTCCTTCTGCGTTAGGGGCTGAATGAAGCAATTCATGAATGCCGTGCATGTGCCAGGGTTATGTACTGCAAACGGTATTTATTATGGGAGTACGCGATACGGGAAAGGGCGGAGGGCGGAGGGCGGAGGTACATAGGTAGATATACTCCTCGAGGAGAGTGAGTCATTTATCGGGTGACCAACGGATCCGCGCCTATCGTGCATGCATACGGTATACTGCATCGGACCTAACTGCATCAAGTCGGTGAAAATAATAGCCGTATAGACCACCCTTAAGGCGAATGGGGTGCCAAAATAATTCCCCCAGAAGCCCGCGCAGACGGGACGATGGCAATTTGCTTTCTTTTGCAATGAGCGAAAGAGCGAGCAGAGGGATTGACGAATTCGAATGCGTCGCGTGCGGCTAACCACCCAATTACTTTAATACCTTAAGGTACACTCGTTTATATGTACAACGGACTGAACGTGAATTGGGAATTATTACATGCCACGTATTCGCCGGATGGATGCAGTATGACTGCATTTTAGGTTTTTGATATTAATTTCAATTAGTCACGACTCGAGAATGACTAATCAGTTAGTTTTCTTGGATTTCTTCGGTCTCTTCTTCTGTAATGGACTTATATTAGATATACAAACTTGTAAAATTTAGGGTGGTACTTGAAAAGGTCATTCTTGAATTTCGACTTTTTCAGACCCCGAATCGGCTCCAAATAATTAAAAAATATATACCTAATTTTTTCAGATTTTTATCTCAATTCTAAACCGTACCGTCAGAGGGTTGATTTCTCCATTTAACTCTTTTCAAGAGGATAGTAAATCTACCAAACCGATTTCGATGAAATTTGATATGACAGGTCTTTTAGGTTGCTGATCTGGACTTCGAATTTCGAAATTCAAAATGGTGGATCCAATATGCTAATACCGAATGACTTTTGGGCTGTTTGTCCGCCACGTTGCATTTTGCATCCTTCTGCTAGGTTTACTATTCCCTTGAAAAGGGTTTTCCCTTGAAAAATCGACCCTCTGCCGGCACCGCCTAAAATTGAGGTAAAAATCTGAAAAATTGCGGGAATTATTTTTGAATTATTTGTAACCGATTTGGAGAATGAGCCAGTCGAAATTTACAAATACCAGCTATTTTCGCGCGAGCGTCGCGTTACGACAAAGTCGCAAACTCTCTCATTATATAGGGCCAGCCTTTCATGCAAGCGCGGATACATTGTTAACGTCGAGTAAACTCCCATAACATTTTATTTTAACCTGGAAAAATACTCAAGTGCCAAGATTTTATTAACATATCCGTTTTCTTTTTTTTTACATAGTGATTTGTGTAAACGTTTTGTATGAAATATTGTGTGTTTGAATGGTAATAAATTTGATTATTTGGTAAAAGAAATGACAAAACCGTTACATTTGCTGTGTGGCCCTATTGAGAGAATTCTGTCTCGAAGATAAATTTGAGCCAGGCAGTGGGGGATAGCAATCGAGTACGAAGTCGGGAAACGGTCCAATTAAATTTGGAGAGTGCACAGTATTCTTATTTTCTCATCATTTTGCAGTCTGCATATATGAGGAAAACGGAGCTTGCGTAACACCGAAATTCTAGGAGAACATGAGACATTGATTTACTCCCACGAGTGCGGGCGAGTAATATTGTACGAAAAACCCTTGTGTATTGCTGCCGCACGTTGCGTCATAAAAGTTCAATGATCCATTAGATAAAGTGCGTGCCAAATCTTCAGGGCAAAGATATAATGCGCATAGACAGCTTGGAGCATACTATACATACATATATACATGTACTTCTGGGCCTGCATGGGATGCCTAGACTCTGAATAGCGAAATGAAGTTAGCCCTCCGGCATTCTGTATGTACGCGTAATTCATATTGTAGGTATATGTAATGTATACATATATAAGATATATATATGTGGAACGGAGTGAATTATTTCGCAGCCAGCGGGTCAGTCTGGCTTCAATATTGGCCCGCGATACCCGTATTCGCGGGTCATTGTATATACGATACAGTATACATGCAAATTTTGTTACGTACTTGAAAATAGAACCTCCCGACATGCACATCGTTCGAATTTTTGTAAGATTTAAAAGCGATCTCAGGAGCGACTACAATTCTATGAATACATGTAGGCGTTCGCAGAATTCTTCTTTGTCAGGATTTCCTGGAAGCTGTAGAGTGAAAAAAAATGAAACGTACGGCTGAAATAGAAAAGTTTCCACTTTCTCCGTGTAATTGGATACACAGATGTATATTCACGACGCCAAATTACTATAAAATCTCAACGAACGTCGAAAAATGATAGATGCCGGTAGTTATCTCGTGAAGATCGCGGAAACGACGATTTGCAATTTGAAAATACAAATGCTTCGCGCGTAGAAGTCGCAAATATCCGAACTTCCTTACCGACCGCGCAATACTTCGCCCTTCCGGACCGCGGGCTGAGAATCGAGATAGTCGGGCATTGCGTAATAAATAATATATACGCGTGCATTTGCCACCATGATTAATTTTGAATTCGATCGTCGAATTTAACCATGAGCTGAACAACGGTTTGCGAGTAGAAATCGCAACTGTTCGAACTCCTTTACCGACCGCGCAGTTCTTCGCCCTTCAGGACCACGATATGAGATTCAAGACAGTTGAGCATCGCGCAATACTATAAACATGTGCACCGCCCGCCATGATTGATTCTGAATCCGATAGTCGAGTTTGTTCGTGAGTTGAACGGGTAAACGGTAAGTGTACAAACACCGATGCTTAATCGCGTTCGTTAAATATAATAAGACTCGACCAATGGCGAGGGCGGTACTTTAGTCAGTTAACGATCGTTACCAGTGGTGAAAACGACGATCGTAGTTTGTTTCGACCGACGCGATCTGGTGTTTATTTACTTTTGGCCATCCCCCTGCATCTGTTTTCCCGATGAAGCAGCAGCATTCGCAACGATGTTTACCTCCAATTAGAGGTGTCGACGGGCCATTTGTGAGTGTGTATTATACGCACGTTACACACATTCCATAGTCCGAGTTGTGTGAAGCACGGCAAACAATGGAACGGTTGCAAGCTGTGTTTAATCGTGAACTCGACTTTGTTCTCTTTCGCACATTCCGTGAAAAGTATCGTTCGGCTCGGATCAACTTGGCAAATACAGGCGTGATGATTGTGAACCGAACTAGGTATACTTGCCAGAAAAGAGTTTTGTGTGTGTCCGTGTATGTTTACCTCGCAATGCAATCAGCGCTTTCATCGGTGCCGAGAGCAATTAGCCTTACAATGGCTTGCAGCTGGGTGCAGAAAGAGTCAACGTGACATTTATACAGGTATATATAGTTTTCTACCGAGAAATTTTACCGTTTATATCGCAATATGAGAACACGATGATGATGATGATGATACCAATTCGATTATGAATACGGTTCTCATAGATCGACAGTTATTAGGTGTTTTACCGCTTGAGCTTCGTACCTTGGTTTTGTCTATAAGCCAGTGCAAAAAACACGAAACATCGTACAGATACATACTCAGCTGTTGTCGGAGTGTTTTTCATTCGTTGACGTAGTTCAGAGTCTTTGAAACAAACGAATGCGTGGATAATTGAATTATCGTTATATCGACGCGGTAAAAGGTGTGTAGAGGTGTATGAATACACGCATGTTTGCGTCACTGAACTGTTCGTGGCTGAATATATCATCCGTTAAAGAGATACAACAATAAATTGTCTGTGCGACAAAAAAGGCGGTTACAAAAATGTTATTCCCAGCGGATTGGTTAATTGTCTTTTACCTCTCGACGAACGAATAGCGCGACGCTCGTGTGTATCTTCAATTAGATGAAGATGTATGTACATACGTATGAATAAATATCGCGAAAGAATGTAAGTCAAGATGATTCTCGTCTACAAATTAGCGGACCAACGATCTCCCCTCATTCCCTTTTCACTTCTTTTACTCATTTCCATTGAACAGAATCGTGAACGTTTAGTTAAAGCGATGAGGGAGAATTCTTCCATTCAATTGTTCGTTACGCCGTGACCCGATGCTTCTTGTTGTTGTTGTTGTTGTTGTTCGATTGTTCGAAGTTCTGTTTTTCGTTGTCGTTTCTGCATCTATACGTTGAGAATTCATTAGATTTATTACATTATGATCGGTAATAAGAAACGAATGGTTCAGATCAGAAAATTCTGTCAACACAAGAGAGTATGAAATTAAGCTTATACATTTTCCACGCTTGCAGTTTTCAATAATAATTGCGATTTTTTCTCGCATCCCACATTGAATATTTTTTCATACCTACACGGGTATAACGTGTACGAAAAATCATGCGTCCACGTGACGTGAACGAAGGAAAAAGCTTTGACGATGATGACGTAATATATAGATCATATATCATATATTGTATATGAATATAAAGTTTACTTATGTGATAGAGAAGGAAATAAACTGTATGGAAGGGATTCTTTCGTGCTAACGTTGCATTAAGGGTGCTTCGCGTTTCGTTCGCATTTTCTTCTTTTGCGATGGCTAAAAATACACGCTACTCACCATCCCTGTCCACTAGACATCAGACAGACGGACAGATCTCCGTGTGTGATATCTAGACATCGTTTTATATATGCACACACACGCGCGCGCGTGACACCCGCTAGATGTTTTGAATTCTTTATTATACGCGCGAGAAGCTGGAAATGTGGTTTATATATACATATATATATATATATTAGACTGTATCAAAAAAATTGACTTTTTTTTTAATGGTATACTGAAAATATTGTTCAAGATGACGAAAAAGAAATACCATAAAAATTTCAGATTTTAATATTGATATTTAGATGTGCCTCATCGCGATTTTCTACTTTCCGTAAGAATAACATGGCAAAAATGGTTCTTGCTCCTTGCGATTTTTATAACTAGATAACGACGCGTCGTACACAAAATTCATAAACACGTTTTTGTAGGAAATTGAACGTTCTACAAAAAAGGTCTTTTGTCATTTTACGATAAATCTATTTTTTCAAAAGTTATTTGAGGTCAAACATCAGCAAAGAACCTCAAATAACTTTTGAAGGAGTAGATTTATCGTAAAATGACAAGAGACTTTTTTTGTAGAACGTTCAATTTCCTACAAAAACATGTTCATGAATTTTGTGTACGACGCGTCGTTATCTAGTTATAAAAATCGCAAGGAGCAAGAACCATTTTTGCCATGTTATTCTTATGGAAAGTAGAAAATCGCGATGAGGCACATCTAAATATCAATATTGAAATCTGAAATTTTTATGGTATTTCTTTTTCGTCACCTTGAACAATATTTTCAGTATACCATTAAAAAAAAAAATAGTCAATTTTTTTGATACAGTCTAATATTATATATATATATATTTATGTATAAAATACGTCGCCGAAAGAAAGTATCGGTTCCATAGTCAGAGGAGAAAAATACTTGTTCTGTTTCTTCTTTTTCCACCGTACCAATTATATTATTCATCATCCTTATACCTATATTATACGTATAATATCGGTTTTGTTTGCGATTGAAAATTTCTCGGTAACGATCAATAGCAATCGATCCTTGTACTGTCAGCTTTGCGTTTGTTTGTTTTTTGGTTTCTTATCATGTATAATTGTGAGTGTTGTTTTTTTTTTCTTTTTCAATTTTGCTTTACATACGATTTCCATTGTACGATTTATATAAATTCGATAGAAGGGAAAAGCTATAAACTGCATACCAAATTATTTCTTCTCTTATTTTATTTCTGTATTCATCTTTGTTTTATCATCTCACGTCTCGTTGTCTTATCCTCCGGCCTGAATGTGTAACGTTCTTATTATTATTATTATTATTATCATTATTATTATATGTATGCCCTTATTAAACGTGTTTATAGATTACCTTTTCAAGATAAATACATGTTACAAATAAATAAATTATTCGGCTGCTGCGCCAACCGTTGTTATTGTAAAAATAGTCTTATTCCTCTGGACATTAACTTGAGAATACCCATTTTCTTTGAACATACGATTTTCCCCGTATTTTCTGCGCTTCACTGTATTTTGCTTTGTTATTCGGAGAACCTTTTTAATTTCTTGTAAAACTAAGTCACAACATATATATTATATATACATACCCATACATAATATTCATGTAATAAAGACCGCATCATTTTGTATAAATGCAAAATATTCGCATTTCATTTTATTGCACACATTCGTTTTTAGAACCAATATCTTTTTACATTCGTTCTACTGTACGGACATATATATATATATATATATATATACACGCATTTTCCCTCCTTTTATTTCTCACGCAAGTATAATCTTATAAATAAAAACGTCAATAATTATATTGATATTACGTTTTAATCTCGACTATATATAATATCATATAATATGATATACATTCAGAGGAAAAATTGAATGCGGAAAAAAATGTTATACCGACTTCCGTTCCTCCTTTTTTTTATGCGTCTAAATTCTTATCCGCCCCGAGACGCAGACCGACAGCCATCGTAAATTGTGATATTTCTCTTTTCCTCTACTTTTTCCTCTACTTCCTTGCCTTCTAAGTTCTCGTTTATACTGTGCTGCACGTGCTGCCCGCAGGAAGAAATTCTTACCTTTTTACTTACCTACCTACCTACCGCTAATTCTGCAGCATGGCGCGTGTCGTGTCACGATGCGATAATGATGATGCCCTTGTACAATATTTATCAAGTCTGTAAATAATATATTATAGATTATTTTTCTATGCTCATAAGAATTTGTATCAGAATAAAAACAAAAATAAAAAAAGTTCGAAATTTTCGCAATTATTAGGCTATTTGTGTGAAGTATAATATTTCCGATATTCTATGTCAATTCGACCAATGACTTTCCCTCACCATTTTTGATTTGCTTTAGGATTTCTTATACGTTTCTCCGATCTGAAAAAGTCTTCCGAATTTTTTCAGATTTTTTCCTACAACCGTTAATTTTCAAATGATTATTTAAACTTATCTAAAAATTTGCAGTTTTCTTTTTTTAAATCTAAAAAAGTTGTCAAAACTCTCAGTTTTTAATTCCGATCATTTTGGTATCAGCTCGCGAAGGGATGATTTTTTCGGTTTCTTTAGCACTTGAAACATATTGAACGAACAAATCTTCAAGTCTTGTTTGAATGTTCTAAAAATTTTCAAAAAAAAATTACCAAAAATCCTGTGTTCAACACTGAATGTTTTGACGCATTTTCTTGAGAATTTTCAGAACGTTGAAACGTGGTGATTTTTTAGAATTTCAAAAAAATGCCAATTCCTGGTTAGATTTGAATATTCGTAAGAAACCTGAAAAAAATCTGAAAAAATTCAGGAGTGCTTTTTTGAGTTCGAGGAATCGCATTAAAAAAATTAAACAAATTAAAAATGGCGAGGGAAAATGATTGGTCGAGGGAAGTCGATTGCGAATGCCCATTTTTCAAAATCCGAAAAAATTCTCAAAAATTCAGTTGTTGACAATTTTTTTTTAACACCTAATTCGGAATTTTTAAATTTATAAACTCAAAATTAAATCAGGATCAAATCGTAAGCGCATCATCGAATTGCTGAAACCGAACATTTACAAATAAATTGTCATTTAATTAACGCTTACGATTTGATCCTGTGTTAATTTTGGGTTTAAAAATTAAAAAATTCCGAATTAGGTGGTAAAAAAAAAAAAAAAAAAAGTGTCAGTAACTGAATTTTTGAGAATTTTTTCATATTTTTAAAAACGGGTATTTGCAATCGACTTCAAATATTTATAAAAAATAAATGGATTAATAAAAGAAATTTTGAAAACAATTCAGGTCGCGTTTTTTATCGAGTAGAATGTTAGGAAAAAACATGGAATGATTTTGAGATGGTCGAGGCTTAACACTGCTCAAATTGGCGTGGAATACCCCGTATGTATAAACTTGGCGATGTTGTTTGATGTGGAATTCAAAAGGAATTCTACAGAAGACGCTGTGTTAATACAATATCACACGTTCGGACAATGGAGGATTTGACAAGGGGATAGAGGGCTGAAACCGAGTTTGCCAAACGAAAATACCTGGAGAGGAATCTAATCTCGCTTAACGAATTAATTAATCTTCTGTAATTAATTGTCCCTAATATTCTCGCATTCAAATAACTCGGAGACAGTTATGCGATTATTATTAAATAGTTTCTCCGTGTTTCGTGTGTACAATTCAACGATTGCATAGCTCAGATGTTTGGTTCACGAGGTGTATAATAACAATAATATATTAATATTATACAGTTCGATGTAATAATTGCATAATATTTGTGCATTGCGTGGAAATTTTGGAATGTGTTTTCATTTTCATTATTTTTCTTCTTTTATTCTTTCTACTTTCTCTATTTAAGAAAAGGTAAGCACGATTCATCGACTTGGCTTTAAAATGTGTAAAAAGGCGGAAAGTTATACGTTTAAATATATGGTGTATTACTTCTGTACATGGATAACCACCTGGTGCCCACACGAGGCGATCGACGCGCGACCAAAATCCAGGTGCAGAGACGAAAACGTGCAACCCCACCTTGGAAACGCGTCGTTAGACTCCTTCTCTTCTTTTTTTTGCGTTCTACCATCTTCCACGTCGCAGAATTATTACACGTGACATATATGGATATGCGATAGAGAGGAAAAGAGAATGGAATGAATTGGCGAACGTAGGTATATATATATGTATATATATTAGACTGTATCAAAAAAATTGACTATTTTTTTTTTTTTAATGGTATACTGAAAATATTGTTCAAGATGACGAAAAAGAAATACCATAAAAATTTCAGATTTTAATATTGATATTTAGATGTGCCTCATCGCGATTTTCTACTTTCCATGAGAATAACATGGCAAAAATGGTTCTTGCTCCTTGCGATTTTTATAACTAGATAACGACGCGTCGTACAGAAAATTCATAAACATGTTTCTGTAGGAAATTGAACGTTCTACAAAAAAGGTCTGTTGTCATTTTACGATAAGTCTACTCCTTCAAAAGTTATTTGAGGTTCTTTGCTGATGTTTGACCTCTCATAACTTTTGAAAAAATAGATTTATCGTAAAATGACAACAGACCTTTTTTGTAGAACGTTCAATTTCCTACAAAAACATGTTCATGAATTTTCTGTACGACGCGTCGTTATCTAGTTATAAAAATCGCAAGGAGCAAGAACCATTTTTGCCATGTTATTCTTACGGAAAGTAGAAAATCGCGATGAGGCACATCTAAATATCAATATTGAAATCTGAAATTTTTATGGTATTTCCTTTTCGTCACCTTGAACAATATTTTCAGTATACCATTAAAAAAAAAAAATAGTCAATTTTTTTGATACAGTCTAATATATATACACCGTTTTTATCGTAAATTCTTTTTCTTTCTCTTCTTTTCAATTTTCACTTCAACAAGTCGTTATCAATACTGTTTTTTTTTGTAAATTTTTTTTTCTTCAGTGTTTTTTATTTCCCCATAATACGAGAAACGTTGACAAATTCATTTCATGCAAGTATCAGGTATCGTGATTCTCTTATTTTTTCATATATTATTGCAGATATGTATTACATACTGTAGTTTATCTTACATTTATACGGTAAGGTTTATTATAACCGAGAGAGAGGGAGAGAGAGAGAGAGAGAGAGATGGGTGTTTCTATACGATAACATTTTGTCGTTCGAATTAAGGATTCGAGTCATTCTATTTCATCTTTGCACTGCACATGATGCTGCACAGCTGCACAAAGTACAAATTCCGCTTATTGTATGTACATTACAAATATATAAATATATATTTATATCATATAGAATATTCTTTGATCTTTCACCGAGAGTCACTCTTTCTGGACTTATTGTATCTTCTCTTCCTCTGTATCTATTTCCGTGTCGATTTCTCATCGTCACAAGTTCTTTTTCTTTCTTATATATATATAGTATGTACAATTGTACATCGTATTGTTATATGATATAAATAGTGAAGTTTTTGTTTTTTTACTTATCTTTGTTTTTATCAAATTTAAAAATTCTCTTTCGTACTTTCTTGTACGGTTCTCTTATTCATTATTTGAAATTTGATTTGACTTAAGTTTTTGTCGTCACCGACGAAACGGATATTTAGAATGTTTTATGAAGTATAATTAATTGCAAAGCGGAAAAATTATGTTACTTTTGTCGTTTAATCACGCCACATGTTATTATAATATTTTGCTTATTAGACATATTTGTATATATGTACGTACAGGAGAATGATATGAATAAATAATCTTTGCGGTTAATTAATATCGCGTCTAACTTTACACTGCAGTACTGCTGAAAGATATCTTTCGGAATTCCAGGTTTTCCCCAGTCAAACTACATCGAGTAGATTCGTTTTATTCGTAAGTTTAAGACGCAGGCTAAAATGAAAAAATGAGATTTGGAAAAATATTGCAATTAAGGGATTTTTGTTAAAATGTAATTGTAAAAAATTATGAGGAAATTTAAAAAGTCATGTCGAACATCTGGAAAAGTTATTTGTTTTTTATAGATACATATTTTGGAATACAACAGCCTTAGAGAAATACTATTTGGTATATGCAGGGCATTCCACGTCCATTTGAGTACGGTCTGAAACCTCCTTAACGGCCTTAATTTTTGAAACTTATTTAAAAAATCACATAGATAGGGTGTCTATAGCTGTCAGGGAAATGTGGAAAACCGGGAAATTTTAGGGAATGTATTCGGCATTTGAGTTTAAGCAAAATTGAACTTAACGCCAAATTGGACTATTTTAACTTACGATGGAAACATCTGACGTTTAATTTTTTAATAATTATAATGAAAAAAGTGAATATTTTTTAGTAAAACGTTAGGTTGAAACGAGTCTTGGAAAATGTCTATTTTCATCTAAAAATTTTATCGCCGAGTATTCGAATTCGAATTTTTAGTCACTTGAAAAACGTAAAACTCGGTATTAAGAGGGTATTTTAATTAAGAAATTTGACATATCTATCTTTTAACAATATTTGGGCCCAAAGCTGATGTCGATTTTCTGAAAATTGTGAAATTTATGAGCACTTGAGTCACGAGCGGAGTTCAAAGCTATAAAGATAAGCCTACGAGTAAGCTGCGAATGTGGCAGAAGACCTCCTATATGCCCCAAGAATCGCGGATTAAGGGGAAGAAGAATTTCTGTATCATCTGATACAGAACTCAACGTCCAAATTTTAAACATTTTTTTCTCCAAACTACATTTTTCAATCTGGTTAACATAAAATCCCAAGTTCTATTTCACAGATTGACTTCAAATTTGGTATGGACCTTCAGTATGTATATCCCTCTATCGTCCCTAACACGGACATTGCGAAGTTATTATTACCACCACTTTAAAAGATTAAAAACTGTGAAACATGATCTTTTCCTTCATGCAGTTGCCATTAAAAAAAAATTTTCCTCCTATTTAGTACCTGCCATAACGACATTCTTATTGATAAAGAAACTTGCTTTCATTTTTATTTGAGATGAATAGGAGTATTGGAATCCCGTCAATAGCCGCAACCCTTTTTTCACGTCGATAATCAGAGGCGCATAAGATTTTCAATTTTTCTTGTTTTTACATAAATTTTTTTTTGTAAGTCGTCTAAAGAATAATAAAAATACAGTACCAAAAAATGGATGGATAGATAGATAGATAGATACATAAATACATAGTTGGACAGACAGACAAATAGATAGATAGATAGATAGATAAATAGATAGTTAGGTGGACAGACGGGCAGAGAGATAGATAGTTAGATAGACAGACAGACAGATAGATAGATAATTAGATAGATAGATGGATGGATAGATAGGTAGATAGATAGATAGATAGATAGATATCAGAAATTTCGTCGAATAATGGTCAGTATAGAAATAATCTTTATTTAAAAAATTGCAACGTTTCGAAAGGCCACGGCCAATCATCTTCAGGCATATTCTTTCAATTAGTGACATCCCTACGCGTTTGCCGTGTTGTATACTCGACATGACGGGAGGAAGATCACTTCCGAAATTTCAATCACGACGAAATTTCTGATATCTACCAAACCACATGGTCACGAAAACTGCACTTCCTGATAGATAGATAGATAGATAGATAGATAGATACATAGTCAGATAGACAGACGGGCGGACAGACAGACAGATAAACGGACAGACAGATAGATAGATAGATAAGTAGATAGTTAGATAGACGGACAGACAGATAGCTAGATAAATAGATATATACAGATAGTCAAATAGGCAGATAGACATATAGACGTACATATAGATAGATAGATAGATAGATAGAGTAAAATTGAGAGCGGAGAGTTTTCCGCGAGACGTCGTTTCACATCGATTTGCTGCTCCTCGCGGGGCCTTTGAGTCGTCGCCGTGGTCGTACTCCGTCGGCTTATAGTCGTCGTCGTCCTCATAGTCGTAGTCGTCCTCATAGTCGTAGTCGTAGTCGTAGTCGTAGTCGTAGTCGTAGTCGTAGTCATAGTCCTATAGCCGTCGTAGGCCGTCGACGTCGACGTCGGCGCGAAGGTGGCTGCGCACGATTCACCCCCCACCCCTTCCCCCTCCCCACTCACCCAAGAAACACAGGCAAACGGGGAGGCGTGGTGTTTCACACGCGCACAGACACAGTCGAATGAATGCGCACACGCGACGCTTACGTAAACCAACGCACGCACGCACGCACGCACGCACGCACGCCGCACGCACTCACGCAGGCACGACGTCGACGACGACGACGACGAGTTTGGCCGGCCGCCGTTCGGGCAAACCTGGCCGCTAGCAGCAGCAGCAGCAGCAGCAGCAGCAGCAGAACCTCGGTTCGGAGTTGCGAGGAGAGCCAGTCTCCGATGAGCTCCCTAACAAACAGCCCATGCAAGTTACGGGCTGCTCGTTCGTCGTCGTCGTCGTCGTCGTCGCCGTCGCCGTCGTCGCAGCCGCCGCAGCCGCTAACGCAGCCGCTGCTGCCGTTCCGTCGCCGGGTATTAATTAATTAACATTGAATATCACTGATATTGAATATACATCTACATCTACATCTACGTATTGTTCAGGAACGTTCCACCTTCGCCAACGTCACCGTCACCACCAAATACCACCCCTCTTATACCCACCCATCCATCCACCCACCCACACCCCCAACACTCCAAGCCTTTCAACCCCCTGGAAACGAGATAAACCTTTTGCTAAATTTTTTCATATCATCGTTAATTATATACTTTCGTTTTTAAATATGAATGTCGACTGTTGTTTTATACGATGATGATATTGTCATCCGGGGCGGTAAATCTCGATTCATTACTTCAATATTATATATACCTAACGTTGGGTTTATTGCCTGCAATAAATAACGACGAAAACGGCAATTGATAAATTTTTCAATAACGGATATAAATATAATAAAATAAATAATTTAAACAGCATTATTCGCTTGGATAACATTTATTTTAAACTGAATTGAAATAAATGACGTTTAAAATCCTTTTTTTTTTTTCCTTTCTAAATGACAACAGTTATAATTGTTATAATTATACGATAACGGATGTCGATATTGACGTATGTTTAGTTGATTAATGAAAAAATAAATAAATAAATAAATAAATGAAAGAAGAAACAAGATAAATAAACCAATAATAATATTAACAATCACTGTTATTGTATAAATATATACACACGTCGAATGAAAAAGATGAGAATTGGATGAATGCGAAAAAAAAAGTACAAACTAAACGCGGTTGAATATCGTTAATCGTGTTATTATCATTACTATATTATTACTATAATATTGAAAGAAAGTATAATCAATTTTTCATCATAAATATATTTGAATGATTTGAATCGAACCGATCGCTTTATTAATTAATTTTTTCATCGTCTTCCTCACGTTATTATCATTATTATTAATAATATTATTATTATCATCGTACAGATAATAAATCATAAATCGTGATTTCGTGAAATATTCAACGAAACTATATATGTGCATAGATATGTGTATATGAACTTGATACATTTAATCATATTCTACGCGTGTATAACGTTGTAATAATTGTTATAATAATCATCACAATAATTTATATTGCTTACCGTCGTTTACTTACCTCGTCTGCAGGGATTACACACTGCATATCGTATGAGCTTCATCGATTATACTTTTCTTTTACTTGATTCGCGTATTCAATATTCTTATTTCTCGAAAATCGTTCTCTCTCTCTCTCTCTCTCTCTCTCTCTCTTTGTATCTTATCATTTGAAAAAACTCGTTTTTCCACACGCCGACAGGAACAATACGGTATAATAGTAGTACTAATGATATTAATAATAATAATAAGAATCATAATAAAACGTAACGAATTTGAAAATGATAAGAGAGAGAGAAAAAAAAAAAAAATAGAGTGACCAGAATAAGTGCATGTGTTTCTTTTTCTTTCTTTTCTTATTCTCAGTGATTTGAAAAAGACAAGAGAAGACAGAGAGAGAGAGAGAGAAAGAGAGAGAGAGAGACTGAAAATTGTTTATTAAATTCGGGTATTGATATGTGATCCGTCCATTACAATAATCGATGATAATAAACTTGAAGGGCAAAATATTTGGAAAAAATTAAAATACAAGATTAAAAGGATAGACTTGAAAAGGGGGGGAGGGTGGAGAAATTTGACTTCTCTCCTTTTTTTTCAACTTCTCTCTCAAAATTCTATCAACCGATTTCTGATCGTTTGTTGATAGCCCATTTTTTCTCATTCTACAAGAATGTATTATCACTGAGAACTGAAGAGGGAAAATGAGAAGCACGAAATAACAGTATATAAAGTAAAGAAATAAAGAGAGCAATTCTTGCAAGTGATAAAAATCGAGTATTCGAGAAAGAGGAACAGAGGGAGGAAGATAGAGAGAGAAGGAGAGATAGAGAGAGAGAAGAAGCGAAAAATGTAATTTTAGGTGCGCGCAGATTTTCAGTTTTCGTGCGTGTGCGTGCGTTGTTTTATTTTTTTCTTGTTTTTTATTTTTCCAATATTTTTATTCACGGTTCATTAATTCGTTCCGCAGAAATTATTCCTCATTCGTGAGACACAAGTGTGTTATTATAATGTATAATAATAAAAATGCCATAATATGAGCAAACAGATGTGGGAACGAGAGTTGCGGAGATCAGGATTAACACTGAAACAATTCCATAGATGAAAATTATAAATTTCTAATACGATTGGACGGTGGTAATCGTCGTCGATGTGCAAAAGAAGAAGGAGAGGAAAAATCGATATCGACACGAAAGTGTGAAATAAATAATGCCAGTCGTTGGTGTAAGTAAATCTGACGATCCATGCCATGCGGTAAACGTTATATATACCTACACGTATATATCAAATACATAAAAATCATACGCGTATAAAGAATTGACCACATCGACGGTCTAAATCATTCTACATTCGTACACTAAAGTGCAGTGACTGTTGCATATGATCAAATCAAAATGCAGTAGTTTTATTGAAAAAATTTACAACCTCATACTACGTATATATACATTACACGTACGTGTGTAGACGTGTAATATACGAATAGCGTGATTCGGGGACTGTGCAGGTGGTGTGTATAAAAGTATAAAAATAAATTGTGTCAGTTTCTTCTCTCCTCAACACACACACACGGACACGTATGTAGAACGTTTATAATAGACCATTGGACGATGTGGTGTTTCAATCAAGGTTATTCAACAGTGTAAGCTCCAAAAAGTATCAGAATCTCTTCTTTCCTCACGTGATATATATAATCCGAGAGAGAAATCAGAGGCTGAAGTGTTGTGCTAAATAGTCAAAGACGAAGAAAAGTGTGCAAAAACGGTGAAAAAGGAAAAATTAACCTCGTTTTAACTCTCGCGAAACGGGGGATAAAAATTTCATCATCAATCAAAGAATCGAGGAGGATAAGTGAAGAGAGAAACGTTTATCCACGTAGATTAATAAGAAGAAAAGAATAGAAAAAGATGAGTGAATGACGTTTCTAAATACTAAAACAACATCATCAACTTAATGGAATAATCAATTCTTCAACTTCATCTCCTGAACCTGTAATAACCCGGAACCTCGAAGAGAGAAGCTTTGGAGAAACAGAGGAAGTGGAAGGATAGGCAGGGAGAAGGAAAGAAGGAAGGAAGGAAGATAATTTAAGACTATTCCAGTGTGATGCTGCCGCGGTGGTCGCCGTCGGTCCAGCAGCTGCAGGCAGGAACAGTCGAGGGAATTGGTCCTGTGGATCTGAGGAGACGCTGACCTGAGGAGCAGCCCACGCTGGCCGATACCCAGGCCATGAACGGGCCCCATGACCGGGCCCGAACCCGCTTCCTCCTCCTCGAAGAACGCGATCCTCCGCGATTGCAGTCCTCGCAACGCCCTGCCGAGGACACGGCGTCGTCGTCATCCCCGAGGAGCACCCAGCCACACTCGTCTGCATCACTGAGGTTCACCGGACGTGGTCAAAACAGTTGGCGGAGAAGAAGAGACTCTAGTCATCATCGACGATCTTACACTAAGATCGACAAAGCCTTTCTCGTCATTGCTATCGCCGCTCTTTCCTTGGCACTGGTTACACATCCAGGTAGGATTTTCAATCACACGTATGGTTGTTTTATTATAGGATCGTTATGGCTGATCTAGATTCTTCTTGTGTGTGACGCAGTCTTTCTCGAATCAAATTAATCACACTCTTCTACTTCTACTATTATGTACTCCGTATGATCTTTTGAGATACCGATCACGCAGTGAGAGTACGAAGTGTAACTTGTATGCGGATAATCTGATTGTTTAATTAATCCAATCCGTTGTTAACCTTTTAATGTTACCAGAAAGTACACGCATCAAAATGTCTAGACTTTATTCTCTAGGTACTGTATACATATTTGAACAGGGGAATAGTACCGATTTTCAAACTCATCGTGTGATCTTCGCAGCTTTTGTGGTGTGTTACGCCCTTTGGTGTCCAATTTTGACATCCGCAACGATTTAACGATCTGACGTTTTCACTCGAACCATGGAAAACATACGTGACTTACCACTTATGGCTACACTTTCCTTGCATGCTTGATAGTTTCCTTAACCTTCCTAGCCTGTGGTTCCAGATTGGTCTTCTTAAAGTCGATCAATCCGTACTATTAGTTTCCTGGTTCAACTTGGAAGCATTTCTTTCTAAATGTTGCAAAACTTACATCGAGACTGACAAATACCATTAAGAAATAACCATGGAATATACTCATCGTGTGGTTTTCTCATCAAGCCATTGATAGTCCTCTTACATCAAGGTCTGAAGAGAAATGATAAACGGTTCATGTAACAGACAAAGTAAAGGTGAACCGTTGTTCAAATAATTTGTACCCCAATCAAACCCCTAATCTTCTTACTCACTGGTAGAAACTAGAAATTCTAGACTATTGAATCATGGAATCCAAATCGACCCAGCAACGTCGTTGGCGTATAGACGGTGTAGTAGACCTTTAGGTTTTCTGGTGATTCCACCTTCTTCTTCTTCTTCTTCTTCTTGTTTCCTGGTGTAATTCTAACCTCGTTCTCTTTTTTCCCCGTAAAAACGGTGCTGCGCGCGATACAGGGGTAACAAATGTGCTTACCTAGATCGTAAGATATTGGTCTGCAACGTGCTTCGCTTGGCCGTGTAGACACAGTGTCAGGGGTACGACGCTGTGGGTAAGAATTACTTGTACGGGGGTTTTTCGGGGCTTCGGACCAGGGACGGCATGTGCGTTCATGGCGTTACGCTCACTCACCCCTGCAGCACCACATCATCACAATGCGGTGGGTTGCCGGTGTTCCATCACGATGTTATTTCGTACCAAGCGCAACACACGCGCCCTCCACGCACCGGCACTTTCTCCTCTTTCCTCGAGCATTATACACCATACCTTACAGCACCGCGTATCTATGCATGTGTGTTGTACACGGGAAAACACCTTGTTCAATTCCCACGCTGCTGCTACCCTCCTCCCATTTTTCTCCCTGCGTTTTCTGATCCCCTCCACCCCTAATCCCCCTTTTTCTTCCCCCTTTTTCGTAGCTATCCTGCGGAAATTTTTTGGATTTTCGCGATGATACTGCTCTATAGAAATAAAATCGGTAAAAAAAACGTCCAGAGTAACGATCTATTGGATCATGAGTTTCAGATTTTTGCCAACTGTCATGTATACACGGACTACGTACACTATAATTTTTTTTCATTTCCTTCTTTCTTCTTTATCTTTTCTTTGTTGTTTGATTTATACTACTCCTCTGTGGTGTTTGGCATTATAGAGGGTCGTTTGGTTTTGTATTCTCTATTTTATTTTCGCCACATTTTGCCTTCTTCTCATCTCTCCCTTCGTCACGTATCATGTGTGTGCAGGTTCACTGATATTAGGATGACGCTGCTGATGACGACAAAAGGTCAATCCTTAACTTCCTCCTTCATTATTACAGTTATCTGGAAAAATTTTATAGCAACGTTAATCAGGAAACTAGTTTCACTTCCTCTGCTCTCCATTGCCGTGTATCACCGTAGTTTTCCGAAAATGTGTGATTGATATAGTTTGCGTCTAGTAATACGGCGAAAGCCTTGACTAGTGACTTGAATACTCGATAAAACCCGATCAATTTTCACGTGCTTGCAGGCTTGTTTCTCCTTGTCTTAAACTTGTTAAAATAAATTCATGAATATAAATATGCCCGAAAGGTGGATGATTTGTGAATTATTCACGAATGGATGGGTAGATGGTTGGATGGTTGGTTAGAGTACAGCAATCTATATTTAAGGTGGCAGAGGCATCAGCCTGACAGCTGGTGTCACGGGCAGTGACTATGCCACCTCTTCTCTCTCTCTCCCTCTATTTTTCCACTCTTTATCTCTCTCGCTCACTCTTCTCTTCTGCTATGCTGATGCCGCCGTCGTTGCCGGTTCACGGCTCTTGCCATGTGCTCGCGGCCGATCGACGCTTCATTCCACTCGTTTTCCTATCTGCATCGCTTAAGAGCATCAACGTCGCCGTCGCCGCACCTTTTCACACTTTGTTATTTACCCATACACGCGTTTACGAGACGGTGACAGCGGATAATCGTCAACGTTTTCAAATTCTTAACTACATACTGATCTTGAAGAAGTTCAAGGCTATATCAGATCACCTTCACACCGTTCCAAAAACTGAATTCTACACCTAAACCTGCATGAATGATGGAACCAATGAATGAAGATGAATTTTTTTTTTTTTTTTTGCCAGTCAACTTTTACATCTTTGGCACGTGATTCAATTTACCGGATATTCTCTTTTTCCACAAGTAATATAGGGAGTCTGTATAACTACACAAATTGCGAGATGAAGATATAATAGCTATACACATAATACGTATAGCACTGTACGTATGTATGCAGATACGTTATGTAGGCAGATACCTATCCTAATTAAAAGCGACAATGAACGAGGGACGGGTTTCCGATATGTGACCTGCCTCACGAATGACACGAGGCACGATCAGCGATACTATTACATCGCTTCTTCCGTTCATTTTCTTTTCTTTTTTTCAATTACCCTTTGATAACCAATTTCATTAATGACGCACCACGTCTGAGTATTTCTTTTTTATCCAATTTCCCCCGGTATATATATACATATGATATATATTCAATTGCTTTCGAGATCCGATTTTCCTTTACCTGAATTATTCTTATAGTTTATAAGAATTATACAGATTTCACTACCCTGATTAATATCTCAAAATCAGCGATTATAATATATTTAATAATATATTCCCTTTGCCGTAACATTCATATTCTCATTGCCAATCTAACGATTCATTATACCTATATTCCTATGATGTAGTATAAACTGTTCTCGATATCGAACCGAATCGTATCGATTTAGTGTCACACGCATACCTAATATAACGTACCTGAACCCCAATACCTTCAGTATCTTCTTATACTGTGACATATTATTATTCCACGCTGTCAACAAATTTTGTAGTCAAAAAGTTCACGTGCAGACAAACTGTACTGCAATATCTCTTACAAATTCTTCTTCCTTTGAACGTCATCAATATATACAGCACAATAAATAACTTTTAAGTTACACACCCTCCGTCGTGAAATCTACTCTTACATACATATATATCGCTCAAATCCGCACTATCGTCAGATTGTCATTATTATAATACACAAGATTTGAATTAAGACGAAAGAGAAAGAACGGAACGGTAAAGTACCTATAAAAGACATCTCATATGTACAGCATGAGAAGAAGATACTGTCTAGTGTCCCCATATGTGTCCATACAGAGAGGATGAAAGCATTCAGCGCGATATTATGTGTACGGTTACCGCCCTGATGACTGTATAAAATAGACACAGCCTGCACCCTTGCATCACGTTACATAAACACAGAGACCAACCATGTTCAGTGTGCAATAAAGTCACACACAAAGGTATCACGCGTGTGTTTGTATGTGTCCGTACTATTATACCTGCAGACTGTACGACGACAACAACGTTACAGTATGAAGCTAATGGGCGCAAAGTATTGGGGAAGAGGGTGGATGAGGAGGTTGGAGGTAGGAGGTAGAAGGAGGCGACCGACTAGCCCGGGCTGCATTATGCAAGCGGGGGAACAGACTCTTGTCGCTTGCTTACCGAGGGTGAACTTTTTTCGCGGTGGTGGTAGACCGACACCACGTTGCTGCTGCGATGCTTGGTGGGTTGCACCTACGGAGGGTAGAACCAAGGAGGACTACCTTCGTGTACACAAAAGTGTCCATGAAATGAAGTATAACTAAGATGGTACTGCTGACAAGCAAAAGTTTCACCGCCAAGTTCAGATTGAACCTTGATTGCTTATCTGCCCCACCATTCTAGTGACTTGTTGAATGACCATCCATCGCTTATTGGTGGACACTTTTGAAGTTGAAAACCCATACGAGATGCTTCTGCGTAAGCACCTCTACCCTCCATAGTTGCACCTCGCGCACATAGACTACCACCGTCTATCAATCTGGCTTCAAAGTATCGGTACTACAATGCAATTCGACACACTGCGCAAACGCCTCGTGTGCAGCTGCTGCTACCGCCCGTGATGATCGTTGGTGGTCTTGCAAAGGTGCGCAATAATCGAGGTTGTAGGAGTGGTGCGGTAGGAGGACTTCAACCCTCGTTGCTGGAGGAGGTGTGACGGTGGTCTATAACTCCTACACACTTCACTCTCTCCCTCTCTCTATCTCTCTTCCATGCCTTATGCCTTATGCCTTACGGTGTCCGGTCGGCCCGAGGGCGTTGACTTTTTATTAACACGTACTAGACAAGTAAACTCTACCTAACGTTTATACCGGTGAACGGGTTCAAAAAGTCAGATCTGAAGCAGTGACGACCGTTTCACTGGGAAGCAATCGGTGTACAATAACTGCAGATCCTGGGTTTAGGTACATCGAATCAGGTTGTCTTCGTTTGGAAAGTGGTCGTTGGATGTTTCCTCGTAGAAAATTGACTCTCGAGCAGAGCTCATGGAAGCTTAGAACCATTTGAGCTGTGGATTTCACTCACGGGATGTACTTTTCTAGATAATTCTGTTCATTGTGCTCCTCACATCCCTCCAGTCTACTCCTTCGTCCTGCACATTGTCCGTATCCTACCTATCGGTATACAAGTAGGTCTGGTTTGCCCCTGGCGAGGCCCTGCAGGGAAAGAGGAATAGAGGAAAAGGCGGAGGTTGGGGGTGGAGGGAGGTCGGGGGTTCATCGATCGGCCCCAATCACCCTCGAACTCCCACCACCACCACCACCACCACCACCGACAACGGGACTCGACGAACCCCCGAAGGCCAAGCGACGGCCCTTCTTCCACCGTTCCTCGTATCTATACCAGTTTCTGAAAATTGGCGTTAACGCTGTCTTTTTTTTTCCCCTTCATCTTCGCAAATTTTTTCGCCAAGTATTGGACTTAAAATTTTCTGGAAAAAAATCTGTTTTATACTGGAAAATTTTTCTCGCATATTTTTTTACATATTATATAATATATTAGCACAGAATTATCGATCAAATTATGAATTACCTACGTTCGGAACTTTTTGCACATGCATGTTTGTGTGTTTGTGTGTGTGTGTGTGCTGACAAACGACGACGATGAGGATGATCAGGTGACGTGTGTGTATAATTAAATACGATCATAAACCGTTATAATGCTAATCGCCTGACACTATCGTCGTTCGAATACAAGTTATTGGATTACGTCATTTGCGTGTATATTATCTCAGCAGAGACATTGTTGTACCTACGTTTGTCGTAGTTGTAATACACATGTATCACATTATTTCAATGATCGTTATTTCTATTCATTAATACTTGGCTGAAAATTTACAAGAGCATTTCTGCTTATTGTGGTTACATTTTCCTTCGATCGCTTACAGTGTTGTTATTGTACACACACGTCTTATTTAATACGATTTATAAAGTCTCTCACATTAATTGTCATATCGGAGTATATAACAATTAAGTGGCGTGAGGAGTTTATAATGATTGTTGTGTGTGTGTGTGTGTGTTTTTTTTTTATGGTTTTGTAATATATTTCTCATCTATTTCATTATTCGTTCCCTCCTCCCCCCCCTCCCCCCCCCCTCCGTCTGCCTTTACTTCTGGTCTTTTAAAAAATCATCCGATGTCTCTCATTATTCGACGCTTCCACAACTCTCAAACGCTGTTACGGCGGACATGTGGATGACTGAATTTATTAGTAGCTGTTGCTAAGGTGGATATATTTATAAAGTACATATTTTAATAATATTATCTTAGGTGCTGATTGATCATCAATCGTTTTATCAATCTAGTGATTCTTCTTTTAATATCTATACCGCGCATATCAATTTATATACGTTATATCGTATAATAAATATCAGTGACAACATGTTTATGCATACAACATTCAGTTTATGCACAATTAGTTTTTCGCATGCACACAGCTTGCGGATCACGCAATCGCGCTAATCGATAACACGGAATCACGTGTTTTCAATTTAACACTCGTTCGGATTATTGATGTTTGTTGTATATACATATATACTTAGTTTTTTACGAGAGCCTCAATCTTGATGGACTAGGATATCGAACCAGACCGCGGTATAAATATTATACACATAATTTAATGTCTATGTATTTACGCAGGTATACACTCTACATAGCTATAAACTTCATTTCTTAACTACAGCAATATTCGTCTTAACGGACTTCGATATCAACGAAAAATATATGCATATTGTATATATATATATATATATTTCCAACGTATTGTTACATTGTCTACATATATATGTACTTATGTGTATACATGTATACCATTCGACTCGGTTTAACATGAATGAAAGTTCATTTGCAGGCTTTTTGCAGGTACATATATGATAAGTTATATTATATAGTTATAGGTATCGTTAAAATACAACGATTCGATATATATAATTGCATTAAACTCATTGATAAGTAACAGTACAATCATAATTATTTAAAAATGAAAAATCTTTACCTATAAATGGAGAGATTTTTTTTTTTTTAACAAAGCAATACCTGCGATTCACGTATTCTCCTGGTGTTTTATTGTATGTACATATATTTTAAAGAATTAGTAACAATTTTTCGTCTTTCGTATCAAACGATTTTTTTTCCTATCCACGGGTCACGGAAGATCCTTAATTTTTGCGGGATCTCTTTGACGATGAATATTTTTTTGTTTTTCATTCCTCTTCGTTTCCTCCTCTTTCGTCAATTGTTAGAGAATACATATTTGCGACATTTATTACGACTCAACTATCACGTCGCGTTAATTAATATTGTTACAGGCAAACCAGCTAGGGGGGGGGGGGGGGGAGTAACTTTACTTTCTCTCTCTCTCTCTCTCTTTCCCTTTCTCCCTTCCACTCTTTCTCTCTCGCCCGATTTAAAGTGATTTTCACCTTAATCTGTCCTTCGGCAGACGCATCGGCGCTGTTCTATTTTTATAGTTATTTTCTAACGAAAATAACAACGTCTCTGCTTTATAATGTATGCGTGTGTGTGTGTGTGTGTGTGTGTACACATGTGTGTGCATGTACATGTATAATCGTCGCCGACGAGACGCGTCGCGTCCCGGTTACGCCTCTCTTTCTCTTTCTCTTTCTCTTTCTCTTTCTCTCTCTACTTCTTTAAACGACAACATCCATGCAGCTCATCGTTGGCGACTATTCCGTGTGTCGTCTTCTTGTCGCGTGTCTTCTGATCGTGCAGTCTCGTGCACCTCGTGCCTCGGAGAAGACGCCTCTCGACGCTTCCTCTTTCTCATCCCCTCGTTTTATTCTCCCAATCCAGAAATTAAGACCTACTGCAATAATTCGTTGATTTGTAAATTATAGATTAATACATATGGGGTATTCCACGTCAATTCGACAAGGGTCTGACCCTCACCCTCTCGAATCTGAGTCTTAATGACCGGAGGTGTTTCGTTAGCCTAAAATAACATCTCCAAATTTTTCTCAGATTTTTATCAAGCCCCCTGACCCCATAAGATGATATTTTGGAAAACGGTCAATCCGACATTTTTGAAAATTATGAAATAATCACATAAATTCTGTAGGCAAAAAGAAAAATATCCCAACCAAAGTCGAAGTGGGCAGGCAAAACGGTAATTTTTTATCAATTTTTTTACTGAATAATTTTTTTTTTCAGTAATTTCGATTTTTTCGCATTTTTCAGGACTCAATATATTTTCCTGTATAATCTACATAATCAATAAAATATATTGGATCCTGAAAAATGCGAAAAAAATCGAAATCACTGAAAAAAAAAAAATTATTCAGTAAAAAAATTGATAAAAAATTACCGTTTTGCCTGCCCACTTCGATTTTGGTTGGGATATTTTTCTTTTTGCCTACAGAATTTATGTGATTTTTTTCATAATTTTCAAAAATGTCCGATTGACCGTTTTCCAAAATATCGTCTTAAGGGGTCAGGGGGCTTGGTAAAAATCTGAGAAAAATTTGGAGATGTTATTTTAGGCTAACGAAACACCTCCGGTCATTAAGACTCAGATTCGAGAGGGTGAGGGTCAGACCCTTGTCGAATTGACGTGGAATGCCCCATATATATATCGTAATTGTTTTGTATTTATAAAATAATGATCCGTTGATAATATATAGATCTTTTTTTTATCTACAAAAGAGATATTTCGAATTCGTAAAAACTTCGGTTGTGATATTTAATCGCAATTTTCATATATTATATATGTAAAAATTATTACAGTGCGTAAAAAATATATATTTATATAAAAGCAATTCTGCAGATAATTTTCACTATTTTACCTTTAGTCACGCTAATATGTGCAGATATATTTCTAGCCAATTATTTCGTGAATTTAATCGTCATGCTGGTAGGTTTGACATGTAGAATTTATTTTTTTTTTTTCAAATTTTTTTTTATACCCTCTAACGAAGAGAGAGAGAGAGAGAGAGAGAGAGAGGAAAAAGAGGTCTCGACAAAAGAATAAGAATAATAAGATTGGCGGAATATAGAAGCAGAGAGGGATTAGACAAGAGGAGGAGGAGGAGGAGGAGGAGGATGAAGATAAAGAGGCGAGACACCGAAATAGGCCGCAAGAGCAGCGTGTAGTCGTCGAGTATTTCTGTTTCGCGTCCGGCACTCTTCGTACGACGCTACTTCTCTTCGCTGTGGTCCAGCATCAGCATCAGCATCACAAGTCTCGGCTCACGGTCGACGGACGGCTAAGTGATGGGCGACAGCTAGGAAAAGGCGGCTTTGCTCTTTTAGCCATTTATCTCTATCCACTTGGCTCTCACCGTGCGTCTCTCTGTATCATCATTTCGCCACTATATATATTATATTTATATATACATATGTATAACAGCTACAAGACTCTGTAGTTCCTCTACGATGACTGTCATATTCTATCATCGTTCACTCGCATTCTACATGCGTGATGCTGATATTACGAAAATGATCGTTATTTTTCATTACCATTTTACTCTACATTTCTTTTGTTATAAGTTTTTACTTCATCTAGACGGTTCTACGATTAGCCTGAGAATATTTTATATCAGGATGAAGGTGGTAACGTTAACGTAACAAACATACTTATAATCAAATAAACTGGAATGACTTTCGAGTAGTTGGGTTACCAAATTTTAGACACTCAGAAAGGTTCGAAGTAACGATGTATCCTAAACACGCATCGTCATAGCAACGTTACTAACTTTATTCTCATGAATATGTCACTTTCGGACATTTTCAAGTGTCATGCAGCTTGTCTTTGTAGTGTTTGATCGACTCTTTCGTCTCCCGAATATCTTGATCGATGAGGTTTTTCTAAATCAAAGTTCATCAGAATCGGAGCTCACAGTCGATGTAGCAAGATTCGAAAGCAACGGAACAAAACTCTAACTGACTTTTGATAATACAAGAAAAGAAACGGGAAAATTTTCTATTTACGGCATGTGCATTGAAAAGTCCACTTTTTGTGGCAGTTTTCGTACCGTAAAGTGACGCTTTATACGGCAGCGAACAAAGTTGCGGAATAAAGTCTTTATTCCGCAGTTTTGACGCGCAGTTCGAAGTGCGCATCCCACACTGCCTTATAAAGTAGCTTCGTCGAACAGATCGCGACATAACCTCACTCTTCGTTTTGCTTTTCAATGCCCATAGCGTAAAAAATATTGTATGTGGCATGCCCGTAAACCGTTTTTTGGCTCGGATAATTTCAGTACTCGTTTCCGGCTTGCTTCCGGCTCGCCTTCAGCTCGTCCTGAAATCTTTATCCTTGCCAAAAAAACAGGCGGTTTACGGGCGTGCCACATAAATAGCTATTCTCTGAAAAAAATCATCTCTAACCACGTGATGATACGTATCACGAATAATGTGTTGCGACTGATTGACATTCATTGGTTCGACATTATGATTCTGAATTTCGTTCACGAGTATGTGACAAACGCAGAATGTAACAAGGTATACCTGTATATACATATACCTAAGTGCGTAACAGCTGGTTACAACTATAATGACCCTCCACCTAATATACAGCTCCACTTATACGTACATATCAGGTGCATATTAAACGAAGAGGGATTACGAAGTTGTAAACCTTATATTATGTCCCTGATACGAGGGGTATTTGCTCGTAAAATATTTGGAACGATTACCACTATTTAACAAAGTGGCTGATGGTCGAGGAAAAATCATGTAATTTGAAAAAAGATTAGGGAAGTCAAGGATAAGCCAGGGAATTGTGCGGCGGTGAAGAGAAGGAGAAAGAACAAAGCAAGCATCTTCCTATGGAAAAGCAGAATTTTAATATAGCAAGAATTTTCTTATACGTTTTCGGTTCCTTTACCGCATTGAATTGATCGTAATCGTGTTTTTGAATGCTGATTGGTTCGGAGATTTGTTTAGTGGACATCTCGAATCGTCGTTATCAGTTTGAATTTTTTACTTACTTATGGGAATATCATTATTTCAACAGGGGAAGTCAGGAAAAAATGAGTGAATGCTTGTTAGCACTATTTTTACTATTATCACTATCTTCACTTTTACTAATATTCCCAGTATTTTTACTATTCCCACCATTCTCACTGTGGCCACTATTTCTACTATCACCATTGTTCCCACTGCGATCACAATTTCGGCCTTTTCACTATTCCCACTATTTAGACTATGCCCACTATTACGACCATTCCCACCATTCAAATTGTTTCTACTATCACCGTTATTCCCACTTTTTAAGATATTTCTACTATCACCACTATTCCCACCATTCAGACTATGTCCACTATCACCACTATTCCCGCTATTTAGACTATTTATACTATTACGACCATTCCCACCATTCCAACTGTTTCTACTATCACCGTAATTCCCACTTTTAAAGATATTTCCACTATCACCACTATTCCCACTATTTAGACTGTTTCCACCATCCCCACCATTCGCACTATTCAAACTATTTCTACTATAACCGTTATTCCCACTTTTAAAGATATTTCCACTATCACCACTATACCCACTATTTCGACTCTCACCATCAATCCCAGTTTTCTTAACTAATCCCACTATTCAAAATATTTCCACCATGACCACTATTTCCACTTTTTTCACTATTCCCACCATTTCAAATTTTTCTCACCACTTACACTTTTTCCACTCTAACCACTATGCCTACTGTTATCGATGTTCAAGCTTTTATTTATAATTCCATTTCAATAACTATTTAGCGAACGACTATCTCGTAATAAAGTTGATAAAAAGTGTCCAATCGTTAGGGAACCAACCTCATTGAGTATTAAAGTAAAGTAGATGGAAACGAAAGAAGAGGATGGGGGAAGGGAAAAACGATCGACTAACATGTTGCAGAGGGTATACGTCTCCGAATTACCGAAACCCAATACTTACCGAACTGAGCCGCTGGTCGCGGTGCAGGTTATATGCTAAAACTATACGTATATTATGTATATAGCATCCTAACCATCCATCCCATCATAGCTGAAGCCTCAACGGAACCAATCGATTCCTCAGTTCATTCTTATTCTTACCCTTGTTATTTCGCTCATTTTTCTTCCGATTCTTGTTTTTTTCTATAATATTTTTTTATCATTTTTCTTCAATTTTTTCCGTCAGGTCTGTGATTTGAAGTGAGTGCAGCCAAGTAAAGAACTCATTCGTGTTATCGATAGCGATTAAATAATTACCGTATAATAACGTGTTTTATAAAGACGACGGGAGGGGTGAGGGGGTGAGGGGGGGGAGGGATTTCCGTAGTCGTAAAATATAAAATTGAACTATTTTCAATAACAATGATGTATGTTTGCATGTGCATGCCTGAGAGAATATATTGTTATGATCTCTCATCTCCGCGGATGAATCTCCTGGCCAGTGAGAAATGCTAAGAATATCACGAAACGTCGCCGGGCTGCATTTTGCGGTCACTCGTCTTTCAATCGCTCTGTAGCTTCCCCCCCCCCCTCTTTCTCTCTTTCTCTCTCTCTCTCTCTCTCTCTCTTTTGCTTTGTGCTGCAGCGATGCACGGTTCACTTGAAAGAAAGTTCTAATTGCTGTAGACGCGCGACCTGCAGACCGCCGCCCCATCCAAATATACAAGCGTCAGAATTTCCATATAATCGGAGAAAACAGTTTCGTTGGAAAATAATTTTATACTTTTGTTTGAGAAAAAAAAAAAAAAAAAAAAAAAAATTGTACGCTGCGGAAAGAAAGAGCAAACTTGTACACACACACATATATATATATAGAATTAATTGAAATTATTATTTGCCAATGTGAAAAAAGTGCATAATTATAACGAACATAAAAATTTACAATAAAAAAAAAAAAAACAATAAAAAAAAAAAATATTCTTACAATGAAAGGGGATTGGTAATAATAAGGAAAACAAAAAAAAAAAAAAAAAAAAAATAATATGGAAAAACTCTTCTCACGGAGAAAATTGTCTCATCGTATCACGCAGCGGCAATTGCCCAACTTTGGCACGAGATTTAAATTTAGAAACGCATGCGCGGCGTCCTCGTGTGTTGTATAGGCACAGCTATTGCAGGCTCTTAAGTGGCAATTATACACAAACAGAAACAGAAGCACCAGCAGCAGATTTATAGCCTCTAGCTTGTAGTCAGACTGGCAGACGTATACATACACACCTATACATATACCTACATACAATATATGTATGTATATATTTCAAATGTACATAAATATGTGTATATATATATGTATATATATATATATATATATATACACTGGAGTGATGAATGAAGGTGTTGAAAAAATAGAACATGTGCAGAAAATAAGTACTAAAATATCTATGTAGAATATATTGACGTATATCACACATACTTGACATAACCATGATGATGATGATGATGATGATGATGATGATGATGATGATGATGATGATGACAAGAATAATTATTATTGAATTCTTTGTTTTTGTATTTTTCTTTTTTCCTCGTGAGTTTGCAAAAATTTCATTCACATAAATTGCATGTAAGGAGAAAAAAATCAACTCTATTGCGAAAAATCTCTGCAGCAGTTATATTATTATATATTCAGTGGGTTATATATTTATGAGAATATTCTTACTTAAGTTTTCTATTATTTATTTCATTCATTCGCCGTAAATCATTTTGTTTTATTACCTGGTTGTATCGACAATGCAATGCGACGTTTCATCCATATCAGGTTACGTTTCTTTTTCTTTCTTTACGTTAGACCAAATCTTGACTTATTGTTACAGGTATACCTCTAACTTTTCTTCAATTCAATAGAGCAGATTTTGTGGTGCAGTAAAAACATGACGTCGTTACTGCATCCTTTCTTTACGCGTCAAAATGTCCTCTGTATTCGTATATTATATCCTTCTTATTGTTGTTATTACTCTACCGAATGCCGTATGCAGGATCAGGCTCTTATATTTTCACATTATTATTATTATTATTATTATTATTATTATTATTATTATTATTATTATTATTATAGCTTTTGCGACTGCGAGAAAACGATTTTAAATATTTAACGAGCGAGTTTAACTGTCGTTAAATTTTGCGACACTTCAGATCACATTTCTGCTTTACGTAGGTATTGTCGACATAAATATTACAACTATACTTATATTATATTGTTGTTTTACACCCGTGCGTTATACATTTTTCACTGCGTATCAAACTAATAAAAAATTATTCTTTTTTTTTAATTTATCGTTTCGGAGGATTATTCTGCAATAACGATTTGTTGCGATTAATCATCTCGATGCAGAATATTTTTTCAACTATTAACTTTGGTTGTTTTTTCTCAGTAAAAAATTTATATACCATTAGGCAGTTTGTTAGGTTATAATGAAAAAATTAGCTTGTTTTATACATTATAAAGTAAATTTTACCTCGATATATACGTAATCGTTCGTGACAGGTTTCTTTTGTGCTTGTCCAACGCGGTTGAAATAAAGGTAAACCCATAATTGTGTAGAATATTTGTATAGTAATTTACTAATGAAAAAAACCTTAGTAACGATTCACTAATACGTAATACCTAGTTAATTTGGTCAGTTGTTACATAAGAGTCTCCAGGGTAGCCGGACGCTTGGAAAACCTGGAAACCTGGAATTGTCGGAGGATCTTTAATGTGCATATATGGCCGTGGAAAAAACTGAAAATATAAATTTTCTATCGTGGGAATTAGTAATAATTGTTCGAGGTAACAAGTCCAAATCATTTTTTTTTTTTGTTCGTCGAGAAAACAAATTGCCTTAAACTTAAACTTTTGTCTACATTACAATTTTCTTTTCAATTCGAATTCAATTTCAACGAAATAAAGAGTTAATAAGCTGGAACGATTTAGGTTTTATTAATATTATTTTTTTTTTTTTTTCAAAAATTTGTAGCCACCCTGAGTGTTAAAATGTTAAAATTCAATGTTTTAAAGCAGTTTTATACCGTATAAAAAAAGGCGTTCTTTTTTATCTTCTACATTTTGTAACCAAATTTATCCTAATTATCGTATATGCTTCGGTCAAACTTTCCTATATATAAACTTTTAAATATCATGTTTTTATTCCGACACTTTTTTCATCTCGTGCAATCCCGTCATGTTCGCACGTTTTTTTGGCACGATTGTTTTTACAGTTTGCTAACTGATCGGATTAATCAGGAATTGTTATACGGAGTAACAAAAAATAAAGGAAAAAAAAAGGAAAAAGAAAACTAGAAAAAATATCCCTTCGGCCTGAATCCTTTTTCCAGCTTTCCACGTATACGTCTATATTTTTGTACAGTATATGACAACGTATAGGTTATCAACGTTAACTATCTACCTTTATACTATATATATATATATATATATATATATATAATCTAACTATATAACGACCTCTCGACGATATTTGACTACCGTTGTTTGGATCATTGCCAGAATATTTCATTTTCCTCGAGTCTCGTCGGATGTGCAGACATTGTCGCTTATACATACTCTTGTACTTGTATCCTGACTTCAGCAGACTTTTGATTCTGAGACTGCAGCATCGCATCCACCGCACAGCGTCGCATGTTATATTTACAGATTTATATACCCACCATGAGTGATAAACTGTTCTAGTTTATTACAACGGTATGTTTGAAAACAGGAGGAATACAAAACAAAAAGATGTGAGAGGAAACGAATAAAAAAAAAGAAAAAAAAAAAGAAAAAATTGAACAAAAAATATATTGCAAATCCCGGGATAAATAATTTCACCGTCGTAACGTGTCTACCGTTTATATATACCTATATGTATATATATATATATATATATATAGGCATGTATATTACATACATATAGTGTGAAATTCATACTTATAGTATATAACATTGTCTCGACGATTGGCGTGCGTATTATTATTATTATTATTATTATTATTATTATTATAACTATCATTATTATTATTATTATTATTATTGCGCAAATATTTCTTCCAGGTCAATTTACTCAAAAAACTGAATAATCATAATAATACCTAGTCATAAATATATGTATATATAATATATATGTATATAGGTATAATAGAGTTTGAAATTTAAGAATTTTATGATCCTTGAGATATTTTTCTGGCACACAACTCATACACTAGCTGTTTTTTTTTTTTCTGTTTGTTTCACTATCTTCATTTGGCAGAATTACATGCAAATTTTTTTCTTCACATTGAACGATTTCTTTTACACAATTGCTTTCCTATAAATATTATTTCTAAATTATACAATGACAACAACAACAACAACAACAACAACAATAATAATAATAATAATAATAATTAAAACAACGGTAGAAATTAAAAAAAAAAAATCCGAAGCTTTAACGAGGTCGAACTTTTGTACGTGGTTTTCTACATAATATATATATATATATATAGAATATAATGTATTAATGACGAGAGAGGGAGAATGGTTTCACCCCTCGTTAGTCGGCTGATTAATTGATCAGTACAATTATCCGACCGTTCTAATTAGACGGGGATCAGTGAAGTAGAAAAATTGTATAGGTGTATACGTCGGTTACAACGTAACAGCGATGCTTTTTATTCTAAAAGTAGAAAAATAAGAAGAAGAAGAAAAAGACAAAGAATAGGTACAGGGATAGGTAAAACACACCCATATATATAGACCGGAAGTGCAAGGTTAAAGTTGCGGGGTAGGTTTAAATTACCCCTCGTATTTTTGTACCTTTTTATTTTCCTTCTTCTTCTTTTTATTATGGCTTTCGTCGTCGTCGTCTTCGTCGTCGTCGTCGTCATTAATATTATCGATGAAGACACCGCTTCTTCCAATTCTCGTTCACGGTGTCATTAACTTTCATCGTTGGTGCTGGACGTTTAAAGTTCACCGCTTCTCCTCATGAAGCAGCACTTATATGTCATACATACACACATACTTCTTATAATATACACGTTATTCACACATACGCACACACCCACACACACACACACACACGAACACACTTCAAAGGAACCGTAAATGCTTCTCTTTCTCTCTTCAAGCTTCTATTATATACCGAACGCGCTTACTCCAGCCGTGTTGTGACATCGGAACCACTACTAAAAACGGTATGAAAAAATGACGAAAAAAAAAATGGGAACAAAAACGAAAACAACTACAACGCAAGGAAAAGGATAACGCTGATGAGGGTCAGAAAAAAAAAAAAAAAAAAAAAAAAAACACCCCGCGTATAATTGGACGCTATTAGGTTACGCGCATTCTCGTTACACGGCTAATTTGATGATATTGTATTTCTGACTGGCCCCCCCCCCCCCCGCCCCTCCCCATCTTTTTCTCCCAGGGTGAACCGGCACGTGGTCAGTTTCACACCCCACATTTCAATTAGTCATTTTTCACTACCACAGTGTACTGTTTTTTTTTTTTTTTTTTTTTTTTTTTTTCTAATTTCCTTCCATTCTTATTCTTCAGTTATTTATTGCATAAACCGTTAAAGCGAAACGTGGTATTCAGTATACTTAAATTGAAACTTTGGGATCTTTCGCGTTTTGTCTTTATTTTGGCCACTGAAAAAGGTGGAAAAATTTTGAAAAACTTCAGGAAAGTTCGTTGAGGTTAAAGAACAAATTTTTTTTTCACCCCTTCTCACAGAGGGGAGAAAACCTCACGGATTTTTCTTTACAAAATATACTCGTAACAAGAAATCGACGCGAGCACGAAAGACCCCGTGTTTCACTTTTCAAGGTTAATATTTATATAAGTCTTTTCAGTGATACACGGACATTGAAACATTTTTACAAATATCTTTAGAGTTAAAAAAAAAAAAATAACGAAAAAAAAAAACAAACTAGTATTCATTGGGTGGGGATCAAAACCTGGAAGGATCAATATTTCGAATGGCTGATATATCGAAATTTCAAACGTGCGAAAATAAAATAACGATAGATGAATTGTTCGAAATCTTGATTTTTGAAAATGTCACCGATCAGAATGATTACTTACCAGCGATTCAAGATTTCGAACAATTGATCTATCGTTATTTTATTTTCGCATGTTTGAAATTTCGAAATATTGACCCTTCCAAGTTTTGACTACCACCCTTTCAAATGACCCTCTTATTATCCGACCCTAAGAATGATTTTTTTTGCTTTTCATAGTTTGGCAAATTTTTAGTCAGACCAATTGTAAATCCTTTTCAATATTCACGATGTAGTTGGTATATAACGAAACACAATGATGATGTACCAAACGATTCAATATGTGTCTATAATCGTGGTGGGGTGTGCGCTGCGCTGCACAGTTTGACGGGGGTGCAATCGATATCAAACTACAATCAAATTGACCCAAATACGCGATTCGACCTTTTTATTATTCCTATCCTGATCCTATGACTGGCTGCCTGGTTGGTTGATTCGTTCGTTCGTTCGTTCCCGGATAAACGACGAATGCTGATCGATAGTCGGCTCAAGAAGAACTGCCTCTCCCCCTTTTCAGATGATCGTTCAAAAGAGCAGTAATACAATCGGAGGCAAATTGTTCCGCTTTGCACAGATTCGAATAAAAAAAAAAAAAAAAAAAAACGAAGCAAAGAACGTGTTGTTTTTTCTCTAATTTTTTGCGATTTATTCAATCTCCAAGCACAATCAACGATTTGTACATAGGTAACAAGATACTGTGGTATATGGGTGTACGTATGTATAGGTATACTTTCTCGAATGTGAAAATCAGAGGTCTGCATAGAAACGACGAGAGCCTCGGGGTACGTGCTGCAGTGCAGCTTGTAGGTACGTGTTGTTAAGGGTTTAACTGGGTCGTAGTTTTTCTCTTTTACTTTTTATTATTTTCTGTCTTTGCTTATTGCTTCTGGTTTCAGCAATTTTTTTTTTGTTTTTTCTTTTTGCTTCGCTATTGAAATATCTTCTTCTTCTTATTCTTCTTTTTCTCTTTCTCTTTCTCTGATCACGATTTTTCATAAGGAACCAGCACGGCGACGTAACCAGAATTTGTCACCATCTACTCTGCGTATTATATTAGAGAGGTTAGGAATCTATGTTTATACACTTAAGGGTCTAACCAGTACCAACTTCCTTGGACGAAGTTTCGTAACAAGAATCAATGCGTTGAGAACAAAGAAACCACATTACTCCTTTACAGCGATTCGTATGTTCATATTGTCCAATTATCTAGCGATACTATGAAATTTCATGGCAACCAACCGTGAATATTTCATTTTATGGAAAGTTGGAAACAGTGTGTGTAGCTTCTAGAGTTGTCACCCTTGCTGTGTACTTGATCACGCATTTCACGGCGCGTGCGCAATAGAATGAGACCTGCGCAGATTCGAAACGATGGTGCAAACTAACCTTTAGGATTGCCGAATGTTCGTTTGTTTTCACTTACTTATTCAGAATGCTTCGTTATACGATACTCGATACTTTTTTCAATTTCTTACCGCCGCTGTTAACTTTTTCACCCCGTTTACTACACTTTTGTTTATGATTCCTATAAGAGCCTGAAGGAAGACCCGACCTTGACTACAAAAATTTCTCAAAAACGAAATGGTCGAAAAACTTCAAATTCAAAGACATTACTTATCGATACTAAATAAACGGATCCTGAAAATTCGAATAAATTCCTTAACTCTAAGTCTCCTTAACTCCTTGAGTCACACATTATTGTGCCAAGTCAATTTTTATAACATGATCGAATCTGAAATACGATTTAAAAATTGAAGATGGTGTATCCAATATGGCGGACGAGTTTCAAATTTAATTAAATCGGGGCAAAAACTCTGTGCAAAAGTTTTCGGATTCGCTGATTGGATTTGCCATACTGAGTTTTTAAAATTTGATTTAAATCAGTGATAATCAGCAATCCCAAAAACTCTAGAACAGAGTTTTTTCTCCGGATTCGATGGAATTTGAAATTTTCGTCCGCCATATTGGACCCGCCATCTTGAACTTTTGAAATCCGATTTCAGATTCATGATCAGAAACCCCAGAAATTTATAATTTATGTAAACCATGTGCATGTTTTAATTATTAAAGGGGTGACTTTCTCGGCAATGAATTATTCCTTAAATACTCACGATTTTCCTGAATCAATTTATTTCTAGCAATAATAATTTACATTGTATCGCAATAGTTACTCTAGAATATTGACAAGCTAATATAGAATACCATCAGAAATAGCAAAAAACCGCAAAAAAAAAAAATATGTGATAAGAATACTTACCACTATGACTCAAAGGGTTAATATAGTCTAGCCTCAAGTTTTATTACCCTCGTTTTTATGGTGCAGATGGATTTTTTTTTAATTTCCTCCCTGTTTTTCAACAGCACTATCATATATTCTCCGCTACTCCATCTCCTCGAATTTTTGGCCGCACTACTGCCTTAGGTATCGTCAATTCTCTTCTTTTTATTTACTTTTTTATTCTTCTCTTCACCATTTTCAGGCTGCACTCGCGTCGTTGTTACACTGCCAACTAGGCGGCGACCTGGAATTTCACCAAAACGTGCTTTACTACACTTTTCGATCCACATCGGCGTACCACTTTACCACACTCCATGCTATACTGCTGTTGAAACGAGTTCAAGATCCATTTGTGTACAAGATATGTAATAAATTGAACGTTTGAATTTTAGCGAAATAACAGACACTACTAATACTCTTTTTACGGCATGGGCATTGAAAAGTCCACTTTTTGTGGCAGTTTTCATTCCGTAAAGTGACACTTTATACGGCAGCAAACAAAGTTGCGGAATAAAGTCTTTATTCCGCAGTTTTGACGCGCAGTTCGAAGTGCGCATCCCAAACTGCCTTATAAAGTAGCTTCGTCGAACAGATCGCGACATAACCTCACTCTTCGTTTTGCTTTTCAATGCCCATAGCGTAAAAAATATTGTATGTGGCATGCCCGTAAACCGTTTTTTGGCTCGGATAATTTCAGTACTCGTTTCCGGTTCGCTTCCGGCTCGCCTTCAGCTCGTCCTGAAATCTTTATCCTTGCCAAAAAAAACAGGCGGTTTACGGGCATGCCACATAAATAACTATTGCAGGTACTGTCTTCCGTGCAATATTATCCACAACCATACCCATGTTCTATTGCACGAAAGAATCATTCTCGAAGGATCGACACGATCGAAATTGAAAACTTACCAAACGTATGTTCAAAGTAGAATTAAAAACCTAATGAGACTTGCCTGAGGGAAGTATCGACGGAAAGATGAAACACCATCGAGGTAGTATAGTTCCAACGTTATAAAATCGTGCGCATCGTAACCAAGAACACCAAAATAATAGCCTGCATAGGTATTACGTGTGTGTGCATGTATGAGGCAGCCGGCAGGTAGACACGCGTTCCTCGTCCAGTTGCCACATGACGCCGGTGTTCGTTCGTCCGTCGTCGACGGGGGTCGTCGAAGTGGAAAAAACAAGACCCGGGGGTTGGTTGGAAGACCTCTTTAGCTGCAGGTTCCTTCCTTCCTTCCTTTCTTTATTATACGTCCTATATACTAGTAAGAAGAGACTCTCCGCGAGCTTAAGTGCTTTTTACACGCACTGCACGCACCTCGTGCTGCACCGTAAGCAAGGGACACGTGCCTGCATCGTCCAATAACAGTGGAGCGGTATTATAACGAGAGAGTGACACCGCGGTTGGAATGAGCGAGTGCCTGCCTCCTGAAAACCCTCTTGCACGGCTGCACGTTTATTTTTTTCTACTTCAGTTTTCCCGCTTCATGAGTTACGGGGTAGACTTGACGCCGGGTTTTTTTTTTTTTTTTTGTTTTTTTTTTTTTTTTTTTTTTTTTTTTTTTTTTTGGGCATTTTGTAAGTCATCGTTGTCAAGGTACAAATCGATTTACAGGTTACGGTCCGTTTGGCTATTTGGAACCTTTAGTACATAGGTATGTTTAAAATTATATCCTCATTGGCTCCTCTTCATTATGGATTTTACAATAATACCTAGTATATCTATATTATCTATATTCCATGTAACTACATAGATCGAAAGTGTCCTGATCCACTGCGCTTATGAATTCAAATTCATAACACTTGCATCATGTAAAGATGAGAAGAGAAATGATCTGTTAGATTTACATTTACATTTACATTTACATTTACATTTACATTTACATACGCTAAGGGCGAAATACGAGAGTTATGGTACTGATTATAAGCGTAATTACGAAGAGGTTGGAGCCATGGGTGAAAAACAATAGGGGGAATGGGAAAACGGGGAGCACCAGCAGGGGTTGCGCAGGTGAAAGGACGTGCGCAATGCTGCACTCGTTTTCGATGTTACAAGCCTACGTTTACTCTACGCATATGTATTTCACATCCAGCACCTGCGTCACGGTGTTATGGTGCGGTATGATATAGCGTTATAGTATATACCAAACGCGTTTCGCGACTTATATAGTAACAATTGACCGAATTTGGTTCTATATTGTCATACATAACGGTGTATATAGACAGCAGTTGTGGGTGGAGATCAAAGGTACGAATCGAATCTTTACAGTTTACATAGTAATTGGTAAAAAGGGTCAGAATTAAAACGAGTCATAAATCGAATCGATATAATCGACTTGCGAAACCGTCTCGAGTTTTCTCTTCTTTCACTGATTTTCAATTTTATAAATTATATCGTTTGTCTTCCTATAACAATGATGGATTTAGAACTTGTGTATTATAATTTTATGGATGTTGTAGATCACGGTATACAGTAAGGTATACACTTGTCATGATATTGTATATTATTAGGCGCGTTTAGATATTATTATGCAACTATACCTACGCATGGTAATTAGGAAAGAAAGCGGTAGTCACGGCGATGAATTATAAGTTGGCTGTTTAATTCTGTGTGTTGTTTCTTTGACTTTCTTTTTCTTTCCCCATGCTTTTCGGCATACGGTATTTTTTTCTTCTAATTATAGACGAGGGTTAGCCTGGTGCAGAGTTTTGTTCGGATTCATTACAGCTGAGAAGTTGTTTAAATGAGTTAAGAAGAGTCGAAGAAATGTTGTGTGCCTGTGCAAGTAAGAGAGGTAAGAGAGGTGGCGGAAGAGGAGGGGAGGGTGACGTGTAATAAACACGAAACAAGAACGTTGGTTTATGGATGGATCGTAAAACTGCGAGAGTTAATTCCGGAGGTGTTTTCTCTCTACTTCTGTATACGTATGCTATCATGGCCATATGTATGTATGCATGTGTAGCTAAAAGTAAACCAAAACCTCGCTTGATGGATGATGTAGAAACTAGGGGGGATGGAGTGTTGCGGTGCGCGGATTTATACACCCACATTCATACGTTTTTTTCTCTTTCATTCTCTTTTTCTCGTTCTCTGTTTTCACCTGCATAGATTTTCAAAAACGTGAAATTGATCTAGTTGAAGATTAAAAATTTTAACAATGTAGGTATATTATAATGAATTCTGAAGAGAGATGAGAAATTCTTCTCTCTTTCTCTCAATATCCTCGGATTCAATCGCCTCCGCTAACAGATCTTGTCTTTTAATCCAAAGCCGTGGAGGAAATGGTGCTGGCGAATTGGAGAAGGCGGAGAAGGTGAAGGAGGAGGACGAGGAGGCTAAAGAGGAAAGACAGGCTTTAATCTCAAAGATTCTTGGCTGATGTTGCCTGCTTAGGTTGGAGGCTTTATTAAAGGTTACCGACTCACCTTCAACCCTCGATATTCGACGCCCCGAGCCTTTCTTCCTGCGGACGTTGCTGGAGAGCGACTCGCCTGCCGGGGTTGAATGTCTGTTCTCCAACCTCGGAAACCGAACCCTCCTCTTTAAGCCAAGAAAATCAATTTGCTCCCGGTAGAATGGAATGGAATGGACGATGTGCTGGGGTCGGGCTCGCTCGCTTCTTCTTTTCCACATCAGCCTCCTCCTCCACGTCCTCTTACTCTTACTCCTATTCCACTACGAGAAATATTTAAGAATAAGGAAAAGAAAATAGACAAGGAGAATTTACTATACGAGCATGAATTAGTGGAAGGAAAAGAACGTTTTTCAGAATGGAAAGAAGAAAATGGTACGTGAAGAGAGAAGTTACAAACTGTCTAAGCAGATTGAGACCAGAGACCAGAGAGCAGAAAAGAAAAGAAGGAGGAAGAAGGAAAGAAAGACGACCGAACTAAGAAAGGTGAAGACCCTCAACAACAAAATGCTCGAACGTTACCGGCGCGGTGAACTGACTGGGCAAGCCGACTGTCTGCGTGATGCGGATGGATCATGGCATAAGCGTGCTGCAGCCATTTCCCAATTATCTTACCACCAGACTTAAAGGCCTGCTTGCGGTTGCTGAGTCGAGATGAAGATTCCTAACAAGTATGAGGTCGGAGCTCTCTGAAATTCATCGGTAAACTGTGCTACAGAATAAAGTTTTGTAACGTAAACTACTTCAAAGTCGTGTTTTTAAAGTTACCTCAACATGTTACTTCAATCAATGTGGCGAAGTTTATATATATACTGAAGGAAATTCAATATCATGATGAAAAATTGACCTCAACCTTGATTCGAGGTTAACATAAGTCATCAAAAATCACATCGAGAGCATAAAGAAGTCCTCAATACTTGAAGACTACTGTATTTTGAAGAGAAAGAGTAACCGTAATACTTAATGGAGGTTGCAAAGACCTCTCGCAACCTGCATCCATTCTCACCGCACACATATTTTCCTCTCGACGTCAGTGGATCGCAGTTTGCATGATGATCGTGTCACGCTGCAGCTGTATGGGTGTATATTATGTGCGAAACACAAAAGCCAGGATGCGGCAGCTAAATGCACAACCAGTCAGCCGACTGCCGGCAGAACGAAGGGTTTGAACAATTATATATAAGAGGATCTATTGTGTAGTTTCTACACACTTGTTTACTCTTCACCAGCAGCCAGCAGCAGCCACATTCGGAAGTTCTGACTCCCTCCTTCTCAATTTCGCGAGCATTGGATGATGACGCTGATAAATGGATTACTTTAAAAAGGGAGAGAGAGAGAGATGAGAACTCTCCGGTCTTCAAATCGTGTGCATCGGTTCACTTTTATAACCGGCTTTCTATCGAAGTGTGTTCATACAATATGAACAAGCATTGGCTGTACACCCAAATCTCTTTCGTTTCAACGATTTTCCATGATCCATACATCTGTTACAGTATCGATAGTTAAACCATACATTGTTACGGGAGAAGAATTGGAGAGGATTAAAGCAGGACCGTGCAGGAAAACGTTGTGGATGGTTTGTATCGTAAGTTACGAAACTGTCGAAAGGTGGTCCCAGTAACATTACTGAAATAAACGAGGCACTTTGTATACAGATTTTTCACCAAAGACGAATCCTGTGAAGGAGATCGTGTAGATTGTAGATTCAGCACATGAAATTCAATGCATGTAGGGATGGATGGTAGTTAGCTGGTAATATATAAACTCGTCGAGGGTCGAAGGGGGGATGGATGGTGGTTGTGGTTGAGGGGGGGTTGGGGTTGGGGTTGGGGCCGGGGTTGGTCGTGGTTCTCCGAGTTCACTGGCGCAATGCGGGGTGGCCAGACAATATGGCGGCCCTCACTTCTCTGTCACGGCCTACAGACAAGATTTTCACATTCCTGTAGAGTACGAATGTGTTTCGTCCATTTCTCGGTGTCTCTCGAGAGGAATATTTGTCCCACCAATTTGTTTGTTGACTCTATATACGTTTATGACTTGAGAAATTTAAGGAATTAGATACTGATGTACCGCAGAAGAAAGAAAAAAAGTCTGTATATTCGGCACGATAATTGGATCAGAAGCTACCGCAAAATGACGAACCGAAACGAAGAAAGTGGGAAGAAATAATTCAACTTCATCCTTGCTATTGCTGTCCTAATTGCTTTGAGGAAAGGCACGTGTAACGCTGGAACTATACTAGAGTATTGATCAATTCCATCAGTGAAAAGTATTGATTGCTCGTCTATACTCGGCTGGACAACCGTCTTGGACGTTACTTAGGTTAGGCGGATAAATGTATTGACGTCTTTAACCTTAACATCGTTTTTGTCGTATATGGATAGATATCTGTGTATGATTATTGCAGGATGATAATGCCGGTGGGTAGAAATAAACTTTTATGAATTATGAAACGGATAACAGACAGACGTTGAAAAACAAGCTCATCCCAGTAATTTCGTCATTATTATACTAATAGGAAAAGTACGATTGTCAGTCTCGTTGCAAGACATTTAAGATTATGACGAACCAAGCGATTACCATACCATGTTTATAGGCTTCTGAGGCATTCAAACCGTTTTTTACATCACTTCATTCCGCATGCCGTGAAACGTTCTTTTAAACGTCGTTCATCCGTTAACTTAGCTACCTCGGGTAACCAGCATCCCGGTTATCTTTCTTCTTTTTTCATCTTGTGAAAATCACGTCATGGTCGATGTTCGCCCTCTTCTTGATCGCCATTCAGGATCTGATACGAAAATTTCCACCGCAGTAGCTGATAATAAGTAGTAGGAGCATGGCGTATCCTCTCAGTGCGCAGTGATATCGGTCCGTGTATGGTCAGCCAACAACTTGATGCAGCAATAATGCGCTTACATTCAGAGTTACTTCTAGTTCTGTGCGGTTGATCGATTTTGTCCTTCGATTAATCGAGTTTTTGCATTACTCGTTCTTTCGATCGATCGATTAATCGACGATTTCGGTTAATCTTTCCTCCAATTAATCGTTAATCGATGGTTTCGATTCCTTGTTTTTTCGATTAATCGATTAATCGACGGTTTCGATTCATTGTTTTTTCAATTAATCGATTAATCGACGATTTCGGTTAATCTTTCCTCTAATTATTCGGTTGATCGATGGTTTCGATTCATTGTTTTTTCGACTAATCGATTAATCGACGGTTTCGATACATTGTTTTTTCGATTAATCGAAGTTGCCTCACAATAATTCTTCACGTCAATCGGTATGTGAATCGAAACCGTCGATTAATTAACCCGAAAATCGATTAATCAAAATTGTCGATCAATCGATTAATTAGAAAAACGATTAACCGATGAATTGCACAGCACTAGTTCCTTCGACCTGGAACCGAAACTTTTTGGTTAGGATATTTCAGCGGCTGCTGCCGGTAATGACAGAAATATCTGAGATAAGAGTTGAACCATTTCCAGTCCCGCGTTTACCCTGATGGCCTCTCTGCTGCTGGAGTCTGAGATTACTCCGCCGATCATTGATTGAATATTAATGATCCTCTTTCGCCGTCCGTACGTCAATTACCGGGGGAATAGAAGGTGGATCCTTGACTTGGAAGTTCCTTAACAAGACTTGTTAAACTTTTATCAGATGTACAGTCTGGTCGAAAATTTGGCAAGACGAAAAATCTGAGTAACAGAGTCTTAGATCCAGCAAGTGAATTGATGTCTGATCCTCATTTCTATCCAAAAACTATCGATCTCTCTTGGCACGAAAAAGCTGTTGACCGTATCAATTAATAAATTCAAACAAAACCATCGATATAATTTATTGAAATTGGATCTACGACAAAGTTTTTTTCACTGCTAAGGAAGGTAGAACAGATTTAAATGATCTCTAAAAAGTCTCTGATAACTGCAGAGCTTTTTATCAGTTATTTTCCGTTAATCCGTTTACTCGATTAACCTCAATCGTACTTATTCGTTATTTATTCCATTATTATTCTCTCGCCTGGATATTGTTTTCGACATGACTGTATACTCGATAGATCTTTAAATATTCAGGCTGTTCAATGTGCAAGCTAGCTATTCGAGAATTTCGGAGCTTACGGCACGTGCCACGCGATCGTTAGTCGCTAGCTAGCACAAAGTGCCGATAACCAGCTAAGCACCTATCTCTTCTCTCGCAATTCGTAACTCAAAGTTCGATTGGTCGGTCGTATGACACTCTCAGCCTTCACACATACTCTACGATCGGTACTGATAAGTTTCACATAATTTAAACAGATATCGTGAGGATGATTATTAATAATATAACAATACAATCGTCGTTGATTTCGTTGTAAGCAACGGTGTATTTCACATGACGAATGGAATGGGAAAAAGACAATTTTTTTTCACAAATTGGGAAAATTACCGAGAATCATCGTCATCATCATCATAATCATCTCTTGATTGTTGTTGTTATTGTTGTTTGGATAATTCTTATTAATGTTGTTGTCGAAGAGTAGAGGAAACGGCATTTATACCTTCAAGTACGTAGACCCCCCCCCCTCCCTTCCACACCTCCTCCACTTTGGCAAAAAACAAACAAAAAATCGATACTTGGAAAATGACGAGACATTTATGAGCTCTTCGGATATACTTGTTTGAAATTGATACCTACAACCCCCAACGACCCATCCTTGAAAACCCTGAATTAGACTTAAAATCAACATGTTTGAGAAATCCTTGACGGTACAATGTGCAGTGAATTATGAGCTGACAGGATATCAGGTTTCTCAATTTTTAGATGCAAACCCTGAGCACCTACTCCTCGAAAAACTGTTTCCGCCTAGAGAGAACTAGGCTTCAAATTTACGTATACGAAAGAATTTTTATTACTGAAAATTCTGTGAATTATGAACTGACAACGTTTATGTAAGTTTAAATAAATTTAAATAATTTTATAAAAATTTATTAAATTTTGTAGAATCATACTAAACGATTTTATATAATTTCGTAAATTTGGGTAATATTTTATAAAATTATAAACGATCGTATGATTTTATCAGGCTAAATTCGAGATATGATTTCTCATAAATTTATTTAATCGTATAAAAACCGTTTATTCCCCGGAAGTAAGGTGAATATAAAGCATGAAAAACGTCACTGCAACTATATAAATGGTCGAAACTATCATATTTTGTGGAAATCAGACCATAAATCAAGGTCGAGGATCTACACAACGATGCATTCACCACATTTTTCTCTCATGTATCCTCATCACTCGTATACTTATAGGCAATACTTTGTTTGGTAATTTTTTTTAGTCTATTCAGTATTTTCACTCACTGCTGTAATAGGAAATCATGATCGATAAGCTTATGAACTTCTTAAGAATCATGGAAAGTTTTTAACAAAGCATTTTTGGAATAATTCCGATTTTCTGCGTTCAATAATCAATGGCTTATCATTGAGTGAAAAATTTGTAGAAAAATTGAAATTCATTAATTATTTTACATTTACGCGAGGCTCAGAGTTCCTCAATGAGCGGCGCAAAAGAAAAAAAAAAAAAAAAAAAAAACACAAACTATTTTTCAAAATACAGGCTGTGATAGCTAAACTCCCTTGATAACGAGCAATGGATTATCGGACGATCGCTTGCTTTCAAAACGATTATTCTAAATTTTTCTGTGACTCTGCTTTTGACAGTCACGCGTTTAAAATTTTTGTCGATTTACACGAAGATTCAATTCTCAAGGGTATATCATAGTCCTTCTTTATCAACCGAGACGGCTGCGTCTTATATTACATTAGTATTAATTGATGGATGTGGTTCAAATTTTGGCAGTGCATTGCTTCTTCAGAATTTTCGAAAGATATTAAAGTGCAAAAAATTATGCTGAAAAGTTTGTCCTTCTCAACAATGTATTACTACTTTCGTCTATAACGGGCTTAAGGGGCAATAATATTCATATGTGAGGTACTTTTACCATTCTAGAAGTAATAAAGAGTAAAATGAAACATCAGAGACTACGATTTAGAATAATTCACTTCATTTGAGATTGTGATTTACTTTTGGTTGAAAGTATCTCACCGATGGATGCTAAAATGAGAACTATTGTCAACAATTCGCCGGATGTGAATGAATTTTCCTAATTTTGCAATAAAGAAATTTGAACAAGTTCCGTTCACCACTTTATTAATACAAACGAAAGATAGTAATCAGTCAACTCATTGTCAGTGGATGAAATGGACTATCACATGCCTTGGAAGAAACTGCTCGAATAAATAGAGAAGAAATGATCTCAAGGTGGGACAGATCTTTATGAAATTGATATGGAATATGCAACATTTGAAATATTTTTGAGAATGCAAAAAGCAAACGAACAATCAGAAGGCTGGTTTGAAGGTCCTATTAACACCTGAAAAAGTTGCAACTGGATCGTGAATGGTGAGTTACAAAACACGGGGACTGTCTCACATAGAATATTGTTCAGAAACGCGTATTATTATGGTTTTCTAGTAACTATAAAGGAATGAAATTTCTTTTATTCTGGTGATTCAGGCAGTAGCAGCAGAACAATTAATCTCCTGAAAAAAAAAGCACAAAATGAATTAAATATACCTTTATGGTGTAATTCGCAAAAATTCAATTGTAAAAATTCCAGTTATTATTAAATATACTTAGCAATGAAAATCATTCAAACACCATCCAAAAAATACGTCAAGCAAGAACAAATCGTGATATATTAAGAAAATGATTATCACTATCAAATATAATTATTTAAAGCGTAATAACGAAACAAGTTCTAGATTTTTTTTAATACCGAGAACACGATAATAAAAAATCGAAACTGGGATTATCACAAAAGATCACGATGAGAGTGATTTTTTGCACAGTTCTTCTCTTTTCAATAATTTAGAGCCAATCTTTAGGACAAACGCATCCAAATTTTGTCCAACCCCAAACAAGGACCACCCTGATATATACTTTTCTATAAAATTTTTGCAACGTGAAGAAAGATGCTTCGTCAAAGGACATGTGTAAGGAGAGATTCGGTATTTCGCCGTTTACGCAACGAACGAAGGAACGTCACGACATTATATACTAGACATTCGTTTATAGATATAAGAAAGTATTGAACGGGGGTTCCCTGCCCACTAAAGAAGGGTGTGTTCAACGCTGAACGCTCAACTTCCGGTTTCTTCTCGATTCAAGTGTGCACAAGCTATGCCTGGCACACAGGATCAGCCAATTTTCTTCTATATCTCTGAAACTTATTATATTAATCATTAACACTGTTAACAACTTACTTTAGATCGAAAATAGAAAGAACTCAAATTATATTCACACGTGCATATAATAAGAAAAAATTTGGGGGGGTTGAAAAAAATAATACATTCATCTCAGAGAAGGAAAAAAACGATAACAATTTATTGATCAATCATCTATATTGATCTCGATGGTAAAAATTGCACATGCACATGCATAGTACATTGTACAATATAACGATTTATATACAGTAAAAGAGAAAAAAAAACAATCAACAACGCGGTATATTTACATTATAATACGAATAGCCGGAGTTTATTGACGACGATGCGATTCGGCTCATCGTCGTCTTAATTTTCTATCAGGTTCCAATTCCTAGTGGTGATGGTGACCGTGTCCACCTCCGGAGTGGTCGTTGCCATTACTGTTGTGGACCACAGCGTGGAATCCACTCTTGTCGGCGTGGTATTTCACCGTTCTCACGTTGCCACCCGGCTCGTGAAGTGAATATTCACCCGCGACGTTCTTTCCGTCTCGGTGCTCCTTTTGACTGTGGAAATCCTTGGTGTGGTGGTCCTCCACTCCGTATCCGAAGTCGTATTTCGGGTGGGCGACGTAGTCGACGTGGTGGTGACCGTGCTTTCCCTTCCATGATACTTCATGGTGTGGTCCTACCACAGGACCATGGAAATGCTGGTGCGAATGCGCCTTGTGACACGATGCGTCATCCACTGACATAAGTGTTCCTATTATCGCCACCGCCGCTACAAGAATCATCTGCGAATGGAAGGATAAGACAATATGTCTCAAGTTATCGCACAGGAATGGATATTGGATATTTATACTGACTTGAAACGGTTTTAATTTTGATTTAAACCATTTTTCTTTTTTTTCACGTCAAAACTAGAACTCGTGATTTTTAGATCATGAGTTTCATGAACGGGGGCTTGTGGGACTTATAATCAGACCAAAATAGTGCAATGAAACAAAATATATGTTTGTTATAGAACAAAGGAGTGTCAAGTTGAAATTATGACAGTTATAATGATTCGTTAGAATTCATTTACGTTTGAAACAAACTGTTGTTCGTAACAATTCAACAAGGATTGTAGAATTAAAGCGATTTCTTTTCCCGATATGTGGATAAGTTTCAGCGACACTTTTTTCAACCCTTTGTTTGTCGTGTGATGAAAACGAGGCGAAATCATTTGATTAAGAAAGAAACGGTATCAGAATCTTTACCTTGGACGTCATGTTCTCGGGTTCTAAAATATCACCGAATTATCACTAGCGATCAATCGTATGATATTACTGTGTAGCGACTTAATGAATTGTGACGATCATGTCGGATAGGAGCCTACTTTATATAGGTGCGTGTCTGGGGGTCCTGCGGAAAACAAACGGGGTTGAGCAACTTGTCCAATTGTTACGTTACGGTACGTATTTCGGGATAGAAAGAGGTGGAATTGGATATATCGGGTAAATAATTGAGAGTGCGAATGTAACGTCATACCAGCCCGCTTCGTAAGTCGCCGAGTGCAATAGCCCAGTAGCCAGTACCTGGTTGATAAAAAGTTTTATCCACGTGAAACTCTCTTGGGCGTTACAACTGCTCTTGCGGAACGTCAAGCATCGGGCAATAATAATTATAGCTATTACAAGCGGGCTACTGTGTCCCGATTACGAATTATGACCACCTCTCTCTTTCTATACCCCCCCTCTCTCTCTCTCCTCGTCTCTTATTGTCGGTGCCGATTGCGTTTTCAAATCAATCGAGTATCGGTGTTATAATAACAGTGCACTCTATGATGTAACGACGCTGTATTATAAAGATTTACATAAACTGTAGAAACTTTAGTAAAAGGGAGAGAAAGAGAGAATGAGATAGAGAGAAAAATGGGAGAGATTAAAAGCTGCTAACTACAGTGTAATAACGCGATTGTGTTGGATATAATAATTGGTTACATGTGTGTGGATGTTGTTCGTGTATAAAGAAATTGCGTAACTTATTTACTGTTTACTAGAGATTTTTTTTATGGGTTAGAGTTTAGTTAGTCACACTTTATGATATTATAGATATGTATAGTAACACCGATCGCGTGGTCTGATCGTAATCTTTGAATAGTATTATAATTATATCATTTCTTTACTGGTAAACTTGCGTGTTTCTTTTTGTTGGATATTGTGTATTATTATATTGTGTATGAGAAAACTTTCGATCGAGAGTTATTATGCTCTGTATTGTATATAATTTTTTCTCACTTGATATTGTAGATGTATATTATTTAAATATCTATAATACGAATTACTTTGCAACATGTTATACTTACAACGCGCAGGATAAATGGAAAGAAAATAATAAATTAGAAAGAAGATGAGAAGAATATCTAAGCACATGGTACAAAATGATTACAGAGCAATACAAAAAGCTTCCGATGTCGGACAATTGTCTTTCACTGATTCGTAATCTTTCGTATTTCGTTGTTTCTTTTCTAATTTTTCTTATTCCCGCTGTTGAAATTAATCCTCCGCGCGGTCAAAGTATATATCGCTTGCTTTCTGCCTGCGGATAAGAGGTTAGGAAGGCATGGAATGGACTGGAATGGGGATGTGAAAAGGAAGGAGAATAAGGGTGGTGGTGCTTTTGTTGGCTCAACTCGTCGCGGAAAACGGGAACGGAACAGCAGTGGCAGTAGCAGCCTTTGGCACTTTCGGTATTACAAATGTCTCTACATACACGGGTGCGCATATGTACATGAATACGTAGATACGTACCAACAGAGCCATAACAATAAGTTATGTAATGCGAGAAAGAGAGTCGTGGCTGAAGCTCCCAGCATTTTCCCCCAACTGGCTCGAAATTACGAGGCTTAATGGTCGTCCAATTTATGTCCTTGTGTAATTGGTACGTCATGTATATAACTCGAAAATACAAGAAAATTGCACAATACAATACATCTCTGTTTATATGAGATTGAAAGAAAACATTTGTGCGAAAGTAGTTTATTTTCACAATTTCTTCATGAATTTATCCGGTAATGATGGACAGGGGGAATCATGATCGCACCCCAGGAGTCCTCATGCCTGTGGAGTTGAGGAGCGTATTCCTTGGGGGATATTATTATTACTCTTCTCCCTCTGCCTAATGGAATCTCGGTACAAAGTTCCTGCACAATTAGCAACCCCCTAGGGAGTTGACCATAGGGTGCAGAATAAAACAAGAAGTGAGGAGAGGAGAGCATTGCTTCCAGAGATTCAATATCACACCAATTTATTCTCATCCCCGTGTAGTTTATATACCTTGTAATCCACAGTCGGCAGACAATTTCTGATTCATCGCAGAACTTTGCAAGGAATAGTTTCCCCCGACTTCGGTACAGTGACTCACTAAGTTTCATCCAATCCAATCCTATCCTATCCTCTTTGGTTTCATCCACCATTCAACCTCAATGGTTGAAATAGAACACTTTGTTGCCTATGTTGCATTGCAAGTCTACAGTTTTAGTTTTGAAGGTGAATCTCTAGATTATGTTTCTTCTTCTTCTGCTCTTCAAACTTGGCACAAGACTTCTACACGTAAAGTATAACGTATGAATAGAAAAGGACCGAATAGACGACGTAGCTACGTATAATAACGCGCTCCTCGCACCCTTCACGTACGATTTATACCAGAATGGACTGCCGAATGCACAAGGGGTTGGAGTTTGCCTCCGACAAGACGTTGTTGGCCTTTTAGTCAAAGCATGCGTGCGTCATGTGTGTAAACCCATACGTTAAACGAACCACGCGTGATCATCGCCTGTCTCCAACAACCCGTAACAACCACATGGCCATCACGCTGTGCGGGGTCCAAGTGCAATACGATACCAGGCAATCACCTGCCTTTGGCAGCCAGTTATGGATGGTCGATGAGGTTCGCGGTATTTCGTACATACCAAGCCTGCGGACGTTCTACCCTTTCCCCCATTTTCAAGCTGTTATATGTCGGTGACAGAAGAGTTATGAGTTATAACCTTTTTACCAAGTGTCCTGTATTTTGTCCTTGCTTGTGTTTCGAAGGTCCGGTTCACGTTTTTTCATCGACATTGATTCGAGCTTGGAAATCAATCGAGAACCCAAGTGAACTGTGATTTTTCTTACATCTTATTTTCAACTGAACCGGGTGTTGCCAAACTCGCCGTTTTTGACTTCATCGCTTATCGATACCTTCGACACTACTTTGATAATAGAGTCTCGAATGACACAACCAAATGAACAGAACCACAAGTGAACTAAGAACCATCTTCAAAAATATTTACACATCAGCGAATTTGGCGATAGCGTTACTTTCAAGCAACAAACGAGCACCAAATTACTACACTTTTCTGTTATTGTATTCATTCGATTGTGTCAGTTTGATGGACCTAAATGAAAGTTTAAGCTTTTGGACACGTGCTTTCGATGGTATCGACCAGTAATTAGGTGATCTTTTTTTTCTCATCTTTCTTTCAGGTTTTTATTTAATCATTTCATATAGTTTCTGCATGTATACACTGCAAATAATGGTACATGCGGTATTAAAATTGACGAAAATTCACTGCTGTGGAGTAGGTACCGTACCCACCCATACGGAACAATTTTTGTCGTCAATTCGGAAATTCAATATCAGACGGTGATGAATTGACACCAAATTATAGGCTACGTATCCACAAATCCACATCATATGTTTTTACTTTTTCGAAAACAAGATCTGACAAAACGAAGCGTACAACCGTCCTGTAAAATAATAATCAATAACATAGTAAACGCTTATTATCCTTTAGTGTATTGTACCATATACTGCAATGTGTATATATATATATATATATAGTTTTGAGACAGTAAAACGGCACCGGCTTATACAGCCTGTACCATTATCATTTCCTGGATGGATGCTGCGGCGTCTCGGCGCCTTGTAGTCGTCGTTCCCTAAAGACGGCGCCGACATCCCCTGAAGTATATGTATAAAAGTGTATATATATGTATATATAGGAAGTGGCGGAGGTTCGGAGAAGGGTGGAAAACCGTGAGACGGTGCTCGTATTTTCCCTTCCCTTCGCTCTTCTTTCTCATATCCGCGCCGAGAGTTTCTCTTCTTTCTCCTTCTCCTTCTCCTTCTCCTCCTCCTCTTTCTCCTCTCTGACTTATCCGCGATAAGAGTTTGTATACCTATTGGTATACCATATTTAAGTGTGTGTGTGTGTGTGTGTGATGTCGAGTGTAGAGAATAGAACGTAATATCACGCGTGCATGGTGTTTACATTTGTACGTGTACGTTTGCTCGTGTGTTTGTATCTCGGTGTGTTACATCAGCTTGGACCAGTAAAGAATATCAATTTATACGTGGAATAATGCCACCCTTGATAATGCAATCGGCAACGACGACGTTGCTGAATTGCCCCCTGCACCCCTTCCTGGAAAAAACACGCGGCGACAATCTTGCCAAATTTCAATTCACTCTCTATTCGACGACGCTGTCTCTGGTTGCAAGTGTATGTGAATGTTTCTCTCTAACGCACTCCTCCTCCTCCTCCTTCTTCTTCTTCTTCTTCTTCTTCATCTTATATTTCTCATTTTTCAATCTGCTTCACCCTTATGTCAAGGCTTCAGTACCGGAGTAGCCTAACTCTCATTGCCCATAAGGCTCATGTGTTTCTCTCTAACGCATCGAGAAACTGCTCTTCCTTCTTCTGGTCCATCTTCTTCTTTTCCTTCTTCTTCTTCTTCATCTTCTATTTCTCATTTTTCAATCAGCTGCACCCTTATGTAGCCTAACCCACATTGCTCATAAGGCTCGTTTTAAATGGCTTAGGATAGGTAAAATCAGGCTTATGGATAATTTGGGTTAGGCTACTCTGGCACCGAACCCTTTATACAGTTCTTCACCTCGAAGCTCCGTTTTAACGCATCTTTATTCATCTATCATGTATGCTGTTTCTAATAAAACATTACAGACTAAGAATAAAATTAGAATCTCATATTCGTTCTTCTTCGATATCCCTCTTCCGGATAACGCAGGATTAAGTTTTTCAAATAATTTCCTCATATTCATTCATTCATTCCTCTTGTTACTCTGACATTCTGCAACGATCATGAACCTCCGTGCACGTATTTTAATTCTCTTTTTCATCATCATCATCATCATCTTCTTCTTCTTCTTCTTCTTCTTCTTCTTCTTCTTTACACCCTCTCGATGCACTTGTGCAGTCTGCAGTCCAGTTCTGACCCGAGTTCGAAGACCCGCGTCTGAAAAGAGAGAACAAATGTTTATACCGAAGTATTAGTATACATACGTAATATATATGCTATCTATTATATATACTATAGATATGTGTAATATAATAGATATAATATACGATATTATAATTAAGCGCTGCGCACGGACGTTGAGAAGAGGGTGATTCATTTACTTATTCATTTCTCGCCATCATCATCCTCATCCTCATCATTATTATTATTGGCAGTATGATTTCTATACCGCATATCTCGTTTGACTGCCTGAAACGTTTAAATGTGTCCTTGAGTATAATATTTATAATAACACGCCCCGCTGATGCTGATGCCGGGGTTGATGGTACGCGGTTCGACCCTGATTTTGAGGTCAAAATACTTAACCTTTCATCGCTCTTCGGCTCCCGTCGTCGCGTCCAAGAAGATTGCCATAATTTGGATAAAAATCTGCGTGTGTAGCAATTTCATGCTTTCGAAGATGTTTTTCTTCTTCTTATTTTTCTTATTCTTCATCATTTTCATCTTCTTTTTCATCCATTTATTATACAATCACGTCTATCAACAACTACAATCGGACTTTCATGCAGACTCGAGTCACGTGTACTTAGGCTAATTATGCTAATTGTATACTCGGAGAAAAAAAAAATCGTCCTAGTTTTTTGCTTTTCGTTTTGTTGTTTTCATTTTTTCAACTTTTTTCCCGTTGATAAGTTAGAGAAAAAGAAAGAAAAAAAAAAAGAATTCGGGATTTCTCTGTGAGACGAGGCTTGTGAAAGGTAGAAAACCACCTGCAGTCTGAGCCGAAGCTGCACATCATTTTTGTTCTTCCTTTTAAACGCGTTGCTTGTGTGCGTAACTCAGTCTTTTTTTTTCTCTTTTCTTCTCTTCTCTTCTCTTCTCTTCTCTTCTCTTCCTTTCTGTACATAAGATAATGTTCAGCGGCCGAGTAGTTTATCGATGTCAAATAAAGTGTAAAAACGCTCTCCTATTATAAACACCATGCATATAATCTCCTTTGGCCGCATCCATACGCAGCGGAACATGAGACTCCTCAAATCTCTACAATCTTTCCTTATTTCCTTCTTTACTTCTTTACTTCTTCATTTCTCAAATGAACGATGTTGGCTCAGCGCGATAAAACTTTGCTTCCCCTCCTCAGAGAGAAAGAGAGAGAGTGAGAGAGAGAGAGAGAGAGAGAGAGAGAGAGAGAGACGGAGAGAAATCACCTTGTGATAAGAAACTACAACCTTGAGCTTCACTCACGTATTATTGATCATTATTTGCTATCTTGAAGAGAAATTTTTAGTTTTGATTGTACCAATCCTTGCGTTATTTATTTATTTGTTTAATTTTCTTCCAAAGAAAATTAACTCGAAAATGTTTAAACCAAGTGATTTTTTTTTTTTTTTACCGTCTTTCTTTTTTTTTCATCCTAAACGAACATCATCGTTTTTGACGATATACACGACGATGAATGAGAAATGAATAAAAGGAGAAAAAAGAGGCTACGCGAAATCCTCATTTTATGTAGTTCAGAATTTGGTAATTAATTTCTCATTTTCGATTATATATATTTTTTCTCTTCATACTTTTCGGATGGAATCGAAATGAAATTTAGACACTTTTTGGGTGAAATCCGATGTCGTATAATAATGATAATACAACTTGTCGGCTTCAAGAACAACGAAATACAATCTAATCTAAACCAAAGATATGTAAAAAGGAAAAGGAGAAGATAAAAAAAAACCGCAAAAAGTACCAAAAGACAAAGAAAAGAAAATAGAATATCTCCTCTCCTCCTTCTCCTCCTCTTTCTCCTCCTCTTCTTCTTCTACTATACTATACACATATACATATATACAGTATACGTATCATATACTTTTGTGTGTATAAGTTATACACCGTTGTTAGGCGGCCTTGCATCAATATTTGCACAAAATATTAACACTCCCCGTGAAGAATGCTATTTATTTCAACGTAACCTGCAAATATATCCACACTCGGATGTCAACGTGAATTTCAGTGCGTTAGTGTGTGTCAAGTCGCGACCCTCCGACTCTTCAGAAAAAAAAAAAAAACAGAACAAAAAAAAAACAACCAATCATACAGAAATTTACACTTATACTTGAAGTCAAGTATATATAGCGTAGGTTGATATCTGAAAATAGATTTTACAATTATTGTTATAAAAAAAAAATGGCTCGAAATTTCTGTATTATAAAATGAAACAAAAGTATTTAAGATTCTTTTCGTTATTGTTGCTCTTGCACTTTCGCAAAATGTCATATATAGATATAGATATAGATTGTCTTGGTCGTTTGCGCAAATAACCTTATTATTATAGATATATATATATATATATATATATATATACTGCGACACATCATGAAATGTCAACGATTTTATTACGTTTATATGTATAAATAAGAAGCAAAGGTATTTGAGGTGTACTAGGCAGGTATACATATTATAAATAGTATAAACATTACGTGTGAAGATTGAGGAAGTGCAAGAAATGATTTTGAAATTTATACACATTATGTACGTGTAAGAAGATAAGTAATCATCTTACGCATTAGGTAAATCAAGAATTTTCTCTCTTGAATCTCATCTTCAAGTGTTATGATTACAAACAAAGCGAGGAGAAGAAATCCTGTATAAAAAAAAAAAAAGTCGATGACCCGTGTCTGTGAAGCGATAATTAATCGCGCAGTAATCAGAACTCTATACGATACGAATATTATATGTATTTTGAAAAGAAAGAAAGGAAAAATAATTTGAAAAAAAAAAAAAATAAAAATAATATTCGCGAACGTACGCTAAAATTTGCGTAAATGCTGCTGCGCGTGGTTTGTAAGTTTTCAGTTTTTTTTTTCTTCTTTTTTTTTTTTCTTCATCTTTTTCCCCACCTGAAAGCCTGGATAAGAAAGGCGAACAAACTGACCGAGGTTCAGTAAACGGAAACTACTCTTCTCACGGTTATCGAGTGTCAAATAGATACATATATATATATATATATATATTATACGTTATTTCAATGACATGGCATAACTAATTATGTGGGAACGTTGCGTGCAGAGGTTGAAATAGAGAAAGAAATGAAAATTGAATAGAATGAAACGACAAAGAAGGAGAAAAAGAAATAGAAGAATACGAATAAATAGGAAATCTGCAGTGTAATTATATATTTTAATAATGTGGCGCGTGGGTGAGAGTTTGCTTACCTTGAATGTTATATATATATATATATAATACATATGATATAAGTGTATGTATGTATATACCTAAAAAAGCAGATGTCATTACGCTGTAAGTTGGTCTGAGATCGGATTTTTCGTTTACGATGCAGTAGTGTGCAGGGGAAAAGAGAAGAAGAAGAAGAAGAAGAAGAAGAAGGAGGAGAAGAAGAAGAAGAAGGAAAGAACGAACGAAGTTGAACGTAAGAAAAGAGAGAGAAATAAAAAAAAAAAAAAAAAAAAAAATTAACGTTCGAACCTTCAACTCATTGTCAGTGTGCAGAAAAATTTCTGAATCACGTTTCATCGGCGTCGCCAGTCAGTTCGCAGGAATGTGACAGTGAAGAGCTCTGCTGCGGCAAAAAAGTTGTATCATGCTCTCGCTTTTTTCAATGTGTTCGAAATACTAATTACGATCCTATTTGATTACAAACTGTTAACCGATCTATACGTATATATATATATTATATATATATATAACACGTTATTAAAGTGGTTTTTACCGGGTGATGAGGGTGCAAGTAATTCTTATCATTACACTTGCGTTTAGTTTTCTTACCGAGGATCTTGTCGCCGTTATAATGCCGGCGCTCCTCGAAAGGTATCCCATAAAAAAGGGCCTCTCAAAGCTCGAACACGACTACGAACTCAACGATAAAGAACTGCCCAACTTTTTATACCGATTAGGAAGAAACTCCCCCGTCAACGTCAGTGAGTATTGCTTTTGTTTTGTATATATTATTGTTATTATTATCTCTGCGAGATGTGCTTGGATTAGAATAAATTTTTTATCCGGCGATTCATCTATCATCTTACCTGATTAATTAACAAACTCGGTTCAGCGAAAGTTGGCAAAATTTTTCAAAAAGAATTTAATTTCCCCATCCGGTCTGGTTGTTGTAAGAATTTCGTTGGAAAATAATAGAATTTTTTAAAATTTTATACCAGTTGTTGAATTATTTTTACAACGCATGGCGCAGACTTAACGATCGCTTTTTATAAAACCTGTTTTCCGCTGTGTGTTATTCCATGCGATATTATCGTCGTTGTTCATAAGGCTTGTAGCCTAATTTTTTGCAAACTTTTTTCGATCTTCTTATGTGTTATTCGTCGACCAGTCAAGCAACACGTGTCGTATATATATATATATATATATATAATGCAAAAACTATGCAAAAATGATGCGATACCGTGACAAAGTGAAAAGAGCTCTTTAACGTTAATAGCTGATGACCAAACGTTATACTTATAGACAGCTTACAATTAAATACACTTACAACTTCTATACCTATATGTATAAGCCAACGGAACAACTAATATTGAGCTCTGGGGCTGCGATTGCCGCATGTTTTTACATATTGATTATGAGTTACGTAATAAAAGTTTTATTCCGACGGTCGGCGAGAAGAGAAGGAAGGAGGAGGGGAAGGCTATAAACTTTATTACGCGACGTCGCCGTACCAAATTTCTTCCATCTATTCGTTCTATACTTATAGGTATATACGTGCATATTATGATTACACGCATATATTCATAGATCATCGATCATTTTTCTGAACTGGTAAATCATCTGTACACGTTTTATTAATTTTATTACAAGATAGTCGTACATCGAGTATTTGTCAAATTGTTATACGTTCCTAAGCTGCAAAGATCTCTTTGAAATTCATTGAAATGAAAAAAAAAAAAAAAAAAAAAAAGAAAAAACAGAAATTACCGCAGTTATAAACGAAAACGTAGAATGTCGATAGATTTCAGTTCAAATTACTTGAAAATTCTTAAAATCTCTACTTACGATAGTTATATATTTTGAACATTATTTTCCACAAATTCACCGACATGATTAATTTTTCTTACCATTTTGTCACCTTGAAAAATTTCATTTTACAATATCGCACCGATTCTGTATATTTGTAGAAAACAGTCTTTCGAATAAATTGTTGAATAATTTACTCGTACCGAAACATTGATATCTAATTTCTATTTCGTATATATACATGTGTTTGTATTTCTAGTATTTTTTAATAAAGCTCTTCGCGACTACGAATATAATATTTATCAGGTATAAATATCCAATCTACGACTATTTCTTGTGGAAAAATTAATAAAAAAATTTTGTTTTTGGCCAACCACCCTCCTCAAATGGTTAAAAACACGACATCCATGACCGTGGCCGAAACTCCGGACCGATCGGATGTAGCGTAAGAGTTTGCCGAAGAGGCAGGAAGACTCAGAGAATCCCGATTAACCGCGAGACTAACCAGACTCTGGAAGAGGGGCACCGAGACTCGTCGTGCTGTGACACTAGCTGCCTAGCTCCCCGGTTCGATAGTCAGCGTCTCGACGCCCGGCTGTCTGCCACCTAGCCGACGTCGTCTGGCTAGCCCTGTCCGACCGACGACGCCCTATATATAGAACGAGGGAGGCTAATTCACCGACTTACGCGTCTAGAGATACGTTGTAGTTGGCAGAATTTGCTTTCGCCTTCGGCTCACCGGTTACACCCTGTTCACTTTATGCCATTATGCTTATGCTCTCTTGTTTGCATACGTTATCATGTATGTATGTACCTAACAAGAGGCGATTTGCACACACGGATCAAGTCGGAAACTGTATCCAACGATTTTAAAACGATTCGAACCTATTTCAAATTGACTTCAAGGAGTTTTTAATCATTTTTGAGTCGTTTCAAGTTATTTCGATCAAGTCACAAACGGTATGCAATGATTTTAAAACTATTCGAACCTATTTCAAACTGACTTCAAGGTGTTTTGAATCATTTTTGAGTCGTTTCGAGTTATTCCCATCAAGTCACAAACGGTATCCAACGGTTTTAAAACGATTTGAACCTATTTCAAACTGACCGCAAGGAGTTTTAAACCATTTTTGAGTCCTTTCCAGTTATTCCGATCAAGTCACAAACGGTATCCAACGGTTTTAAAACGATTCGAACCTATTTCAAACTGACCGCAAGGAGTTTTAAATCATTTTAAGTATTTTCGGACTCTTTGAAAATTATTACCAACGGATTCGAATGCTGTAGCAAGCTGTTTGAAACTGGTTGCAACTAGTTTCAAAACGATTTCTAAGATGTTTTAAGTGATGACGAACGGTTTCAAAATCACTACTAATGATTTCAAAGGTGGCTTCAAACTAATTTCAAGTAGTTTCATATGATTTTTAAGTTATTTAAAATGGTTTCAAAATTCTTGCAAACATGTTCAGGCTAATTTAAACGAGTTTTAAACAGTTTCGAAATGGTTTCAAGCGGTTTCATGCTGATTCTAAGTGGTTTCATACGAATTCAAGTGATGTCTGATCGATTGTCATCGAATGTGGTTTGCAAATAGAGTATACAAATAAGTAAATGTGCACTAAATAATAATGTAAAATAACAATATGAGAAGAATTGGGGAATAGTGATCTTTAGATATAGTACGGATATAAACTAAATCGAGCTTTGGTGAGTTTATAAAAAAAACCTCTCTCTGTGGTATGAAAAAACATGTAAAGCTTTGAATCTTGCGATTGAACTAATTTAGCTCTTGACTTACACTACCGAGTACCTTTTCTTATCGCCAAATTCGTATTGTTTGTACAACTTCAATGCGTACAAACATAGCTCATATTATTCGTTATTGGATTCTCCCAATTATTCGTCTCTAATCATGGATTCTCCGATGACATGAATATATTTTGAAACATAACATCGGTTTACAAAACACATCCTTTGCTGATTTATTTCGTCACTCGTTTATTGGACACTGTTTTTACTGGACGGATCTTCAGTTTATTCCTCTTCGATCCTTTTAAAGGGGCAATCAGTTTAGGAGACCGAAATTTTCGTGTTTTTCGTGAATTTTTTTTAACAAGGAAGGAATAATCAGAATATGATGAAACTTGGAGGATATTTTATTCATGTTTTGAAGTACACTTTGTAATTTTTTTCAAGTCATTTCCGACGGAAATAGTGAAGCTAGAATCTGCTGTCCATGGACCATCCGATCACCATCCGAGTTTTTTGCTGGTAGACATTCCTGAAGTCACAATTTTCATTTGTAATCATTAGAATTTTTTTTTTTTTTTCATTAACAACATTTCCTAAGAATATGAACCTAATTGTGATCAAGAAGTTGAAAATTGCATGTTTCTGATGTGTTTGAACACAATGTCATGTTTTCATACCATGTTTTTTCACCTTTTTTGCATTAAAAAAAATATTTTCAATAATAATATCATCCCAGAGTTAGGTTCATATTCTTAAGAAATATGTTGTTAACGCAAGAAAAAAAAAAATTGTAATAATTACAGTTAAAAATTGTGACGTCAGGAATACCCACCAACAAAAAACTCGAATGGCGATCGTTCATCTTCTAGCTCCACTATTTCCGGCGGAAATGACTTGAAAAAATTACAAAGTGTACTTCAAAACATAAATAAAATATCCATCAAGTTTAAACAAATTCTGATTATTCCTTCACTGTTAAAAAAAATTCACAAAAAACACCAAAATTTCCGACACCTAAACTGGTTGCCTCCCTTAGCTCGTGCTTTTTAGGTTCTAAATGTATGCGTCTACATTTGTAACTTGTATAAATTGAACATTAAGTAACAAGGACTAGAGTCCACAGGATGAGAGTTGACCATTATTTCAGGGGTAGTCGAGTCGTTGCGTCAGAGGCTAATTTGAGGTGGTTTTAGTCTCTATGGTTACACAGTTGAGTCCACGCGTCTAGCCAGCTCATTGTGTAACAATCCTGAGCTCCGAAAACTCGGCAAACATTACCACGACTGCAGGCTCTGCCAACTCTGCAGTGTCATAAAATGAACCACAAATCTATTAGTAAAAGAGATCGAGCGTGATTTCAACTGAGTATAAGCGAGTATAAAGTACGTCACTGCATCGAATCGCAGAGTGTAGTATCAATTGGAAACTACTATTTTTCTGTGTTATAATTTTAAAAATTGTACATACGTATGTCATGTGTTTATGCCATTACGAGTTTCACTCATAAATTAAGGTGTACCTACCTCGCTGATTTTATTTATTCTATGATATGGTGTGTTACGTTCGAATATATTCGGCACGTATTTATTTTGTACACTGATTCAGACGCTTAAAGGGTAAAAACTTTCCTAAAAGATTATCCCTTAAAAATAGATTTTTTACGATTCTTCTATAACGCCTTCAAATTTTCTGTTAGAACCAATTGGACGTTGTTCTGTTACATCAACAGACGATAATGTGCGCAGTGTTTCTAACTTCGGGACTTCCATGCTTTATTTATTTATTATTTATTTTTTTGACCGGTTAATTTTGGGGTTTATTTTCACCCTTTTAACGGCCGAATTGGCACGCGAAAAATATAATTATCTAATGTTTTTTGATGTACCACCGGCATACTCCAGAATGAAGTAACTTGGTGATGTACAACCTCCAAAAACAAATTTCTATATAGTCTGTAAATTTTTTATACATTTTTTATAATCGATTCGTGAAACCTAATTTGTTCATTGCTTCTCTGTTCGACAGTTTCCGGTTTGTCGTCGAGCGAGGCGAGTGTTACTTCTTCTTCTTCTTCTTTTTCTTCTTCTTCTTCTTCTTCTTCATCGTCATCGTCCTCTTCTCCTTCCGGTCTTGGTCTCGCTGCGTCAACCAGATCCGGATTATCTAACAAAGGTGCAACGGCTAACGTTGATGGATCTGTGATTAACGCCGGTGCAGGTGTAGGTGCAGGCAGCATAGATCTACTCACCATATTACAACTTCACAACACAACGCGACAAGGCGTCAGTCGGACTCAAGGATTGGTCACCATCAAACCCGCTTACTATCTGCAAGGTGAGTGATTATCAAAACGTATCTTATCCTTTATATAGTATAGATTTCGATCAATCCAGCCGGCTCGAAAGTTTCTAGGAACAACACTGGACTAAAAACATTTTTTTAGAACAATATGACAGTGAGTTATCTAATGTTGGCAGTATGCGAATTCCGTTTTTATTTTTATTTTTTCTAGCTATCTTAGTAGAATGATAGTAGTTATGTACAGATTAGCTTCAGTGTGACAATTTTTGAAAATTTTTGTGTATCACGTCATTTTTTTTCAACGTTACTTTATCTTAAATGAAATTTTTAATTACACGCAAGCTTTGAAGTGATTCTGATTTAACATTTTTTTCACGTTCTCTTATTTCTTCGTTTTTTCTTCATCTCTTGTTGCCAATCGTTGCCAATAACTTATATACTTCTATAATATATGTACATATATAGTATAAGTTTTGCGATGCACGCGATGTGTGGTGTCACTTTTTTATTTTTCTCCTTTTACTCTCCCCTTCGGGGTAGGACGAAAAAATTTCACAAATTCCGGGAATGCGAATAATAAAATGACATGAAGATAAAACGTGAAAATTCCCCAATGTATAACGTGTGTATAAGTATACCTCTATACATTATATATTATGTATATTGTGCGCGTAATGGTTGGTTGGTAATAATAGATAAATAGGTAACGTGTTTCGTGAGACACGTGATATTATATTTGCCGTGTGGCCGGCGGCAGGGGCTGCGGGATGAACGGTGAAGGTCAACGTCCTCGTTACCTCTCTTCCTCCCTCCCGCCCTCCTCCTCTTCTTTCGACTACTTTTTTACTTTCATCAAGATTATATACGATTACATAATTTTTTTACGTATTCCATTACGTATTACACATATATATAGTCGTTTTTACTTTCTTTCGTTTATTGAAATGTACAGAATATTTTTGTATTTAATCTTCTTGTACTTGTTTTCTTTGTGAAATCATAAGATAAAAAAAAAAAAAAAAAAAAAAAAAACATCTCCCGTGTTCAGTTTCAACTGTTATAACATAATTATAGTTGAGCGAATTATTGCGGAATCGAGATCAAGCTTTTCAATTATATTACATATAGATGTTTGTGTTCTTCAAATTTAAACCGCGTTGTAAATCATGGTGAAATATAATTTTTCGAGTAATGATAGGCGTGTAGTAATTAATATTCAATTTTTCTAAATTTTTTCGGGTCCGAAACAAAATGCGACTTCGATTCTATACGAATTATGTGACAATGCATCCCATTCTCTCATGTCAGCTACATCACCAGTCATTGTCACGCATTTTGTTTCGGACCAAAAACAAGTTAACTGGAAGGTTAAAGGATTAATGAATATTACTGCACAATAAAACACATTCACACGCAGATATATTCAAACTCTTATCGTTGGGTGATTTTCGAATTTTACTACGCCTGCAAACGAGCAACACGATTATCACGGTCTAATTCTGCTGCGCCTGCATGCCGGCAACAAAACTGTCATGGTTCAGTTGTGTTGCGCCTGAAAACGAGCAACACAACTATCAGACTCATAATTTGCCAGTAGTTCCGCCTCGTTATGGTCAGACAATCAACGCTGAAACGTCGCTCTGAGGCCACACGCTGATACTCAAGTTGGAAATTGAATGTTCATTCTTATCGAAGGCTCTTTCGTTAATTATCTATAATGACTACAGTAACGATGACTTGATCAAATTAAATTTTTACCTTATATCGGTACTAACGAAATAATCTAATTTACGTTTAATAGATATAGTATCGCCTGAACTTACAGCCTCAACTTAATATCTTTCTTTGAGATACTCTGCCAGGGATTCACCTTGCAGTTCTACAAGGGTGGAAAAAAATTCTCTAGTCATTTTTCATCTCTCTTTTTCGAATAAATAACATCCTGTCGCGTTATTTCATTAAAATATTGATCATTCGCTTGCTCTTCGTATTCAACTATTATTATCGAAGCGCCTCCGTGTAATATAAATTCGCGACATCGCTTTTCTACATAACCTCAATTATTTTATCTATAATTTGTTCTCTTTCCGATTGCGCTTGAATAACTTATCTTGTATGTTGTAAAAGGAATTCACAATTAAAAAGACGAGAAAAGGAGGAAAAAAATGTTTATGCGATTTGAAGATTTTCTTGCCAACGATTTTTGTCGTTTAATTAAATTTGCTCTACATATATACAATGCATTACACGGGGCGTTGTCATAATTTCACTGTCGCGTCTTCCCGTTGTGATCGTCATAAAAATACATTACATACAATTCCACATCACATCGCGCACATAACATTGCAGGTATAATAAATATGAATTACTTTATCGTCGAAAAAATTTGCTAAGAAAAATTCCTTAGATCTTTTTTTTCGTCTTTCGTATATCTATCGGCATTTCTTTGTACCAATTTTTGAACCAAAGACAACATTGTAGCTGTTGAAAAAAATGAATAAAACGATTTTAAAGAAAAATTGCATAAAATCGGTTCGTATAGCAACGTTATTTGTTTCTCTAAGTTTATTTATCTAAGTACTGCTGCGCCGTCTGCAACGTGAATAAACGATCATCTATTGATAAAATTTCGAACGTTCGTTAGGAAAAAGCAGCTGCCAGTCAGGCGAGGCGAGTCTCTCTATTTTCTCATTTCACGAGAAACGACAATGCCACCCTCTCTCATCTCTTATTTCCGGTTGGTCAAATCGCCGCCGGCTTTCCACCCCCTGGTCACTAAATCAAATTGCGTGCAGAGACCGTCTTCTTATTAGACACCATGCCTCTCGGAATTGGAGGGCGGATTTGTCATCCAGGGTGAACAGTATTACGCATACCTGCAGCAGGCAGGCAGGCCCACCGACCCCGGAAATGGACCATCGCCATTGGGCAGCGAACCTCGCTAACCAGCTCCCTCGGGATCATTATCTATACCATTGTTGGTTTAACACGTCGTTCCAACTCCTCCTCCTCCTCCTCCTTCAGAGGGTCACGGATCCGCCCAGCATACACGCATGTACACTTTACATATCCATATGTATGGGCATCGCAGATCATTGCACTTCATTGCACTTCATTCTTCTTCCTCTTTCATGTGTCCAAAAGTGTTGTCATACTTGTTATTTGACAATTCTTTCCCCCTACCTCTCTGACTTTTAATATCGTTGTTTTCGTGTGTCTCCCACGTGTGTCCTCTTGTTTCTGTTATTTCGTCCATCCTCCTTCTCGTCCTTTTTCTATTATTCCACTTACACCCTCGCAGTCTTTATACATATTGGCTCTTCATACTATTCCTGTCTGCAATCCAGTATTTGTACTCGGTGTACAAGGGGTCGAATAACACGTGTTGTTTGCGATGCAGCTGTGGAAATACTGTATATATATACAGTATAACTTTATAACTGATATTGCAGAGTCGATCATGCGAATGATCTAGAATCTAGATATTGCCTAGCGTTACAGTATTTATCCATTCCATCCGTACGTTCATGTGTGTACAAATGCATACCTGTTTCTACATTTCAGTTTATTTCTCTTATACTCTTACTATATATAAGAAATAAACTCTCCGATTTATAATTTTTCTATCTCGGTTCGAACAATTCATATCGCACATAGTTTACCAATATAAAAGGAAAGGAAAAAAACACACGATGAAGGGATACAAATGTGCCGTGCACAGCTTTCAAATTTTCTATATATGTATTTCACATACCTATATGTATAACATCGGGATTAGGATCGATAAACCTGAACGCTTATATTCTAGAATCTTATACACTTATACCTCATACAGACGTGTGCGTGTGTGTGTGTGTGTGTGTGTGTGGATATACGTATATGTATGTATACATAGATAGAGATTAGATCTCCTTTAAGGGATAACCGAATAATGTCATATGGGTATGGGTTTCGTTCGTTGGATAGATGTACCCCGTATATACTATGTAAAAAAGAGAAAAAGGAACACCCAGGGTATAAGAAAGATAAGAAGAAGATTAAATCGAGCGAGATTTATTTTTCTATACATATAACGCAGCATGGTATTCGAAGGGAAGTAAAAAAAAAAAAAGAAAAAAAAAAAAATGAAAGGGAATAATAAAAATGCGAGAAGAGAAGAGAATTTTCTAATATTCATACGGCATATATATTACATAGTATATATACATATTACATATACATATATACCTTTGTGAAAATTCGTGAAGCTTCATACAGCTTTAGAGGTATAATACTACATCGATAACCTGTCCTTTTGTATTCGCAGTTCTATCACGCGGAAAATTTCCAATTATCTTCAACAATATTCTCTTATCGGCATTGCACATTCCTCTCGCATGCTTTCATTGTATACATATATGTATATGTATAATATTATGGGTAAGGAAGTGATGGCGAATAGGAACAGAAACACGTATAATAAAACAAAATGTATATCGCGCGTGTACTCCATGTTTTATCGCAGACTGTATGGTGTGTTCTTTTTTTTTTTTTAATTATTATTATTATTATTGTTTTGTTATTAACATTGTTATCTATTTTATTGTATTCTAATTTTGTTGATTTTTTACGATTTCAGGTGACGACAGAGAGCTTCGGGTTAGCGAAGCGGGATTTCAAAGAGCTGCGGCAGTTCTTCGGCAGGTTCCGGAGTTCACGGTAGCTGCAGCTCTTCGTCAGGAAGAGGCCAATTCCGGTACAATAATCGCCTTTTCACACGGGAACAACAGGTTTGTTTGTGCCAATGTAAACAAAACTATATAGAAAAAACAAAAACGAATCGTACACACCTGATATTACACCTATGCAATTGTGTATGTATATATACAATAAGTTGGCAGAAAATCATTGAATTCGAAGAAAAAAATCGCACAAAATTGCTTTCTGTCTCTACATCTCTGTTTAATTACGAAAACCATCAACGACAAGTTAAGATCCAATCATATTTTTTTTTTTTATTTTTTTTGCCATATGTAATATACACACGTAGTACAAGTGATTTTCACGGGATAAATTCACAGTTATTAAAATTTAATCAACGGTGAAATTGTACTCCAGCAGTTCTTGCTGTCATATTATTTGATAGAAAATAATATTTGATATCCAACGAGCTCTGAAAATCAGTTTAGAGTTGAAATAAAATTTCAAGTGTGTGGCTTAACAACGGCCATTTTGATTATGTGCCTATAAATTCGAATTTGCAGGTCGAATATCGTAGAAAAACAATGTTTTCCTCGATAATGCTAACCTGAAATTGTGGGATGTCATAGATATATCAGGTGAAATATTTATATCGAAGGAATAATTTTTCTTTCAAACCAAATATTCCATTTGTTGGAAAAAGGAACTGTTACGGTTAACGCTTAATAAAATATCCTCTTTTTAATTTCGAATCGTGATGTCATCAGGTATCTGGAGCTGCAGAGCAGCGGTCGGAAGGACGAACTTCGGCTCCACTATCTTTCCAGGAGGGACGGAGCCGTTCATGTCGAGGCGTTTCCATTCCGATTAGCCGATGGCGCCTGGCATCGGGTCGCCCTCAGCATAAGCGGATCCCAGGTTGAGCTTTTGGTCGATTGTCATCCGCTCTACAGGCGTTTGCTGCGACCCGGGCCTCCGGATACCAACTTCACGATACCTCAGCTTCAGCTCTGGGTCGGGCAACGAAGCGCCAAGCATTTCTTGTTCAAGGTAATTAGTGAACGAGAGGAAATACCAAGGCGAATAAGATGTCAATAAATATGCGAGGAATGGGCCCCTTAAGAAAATAATGCCTAAAATCAGTATAAAATGTTTAGAGTAATTATGATTTGCGAATAATTCATATTTAATAATTTGAGTTCATGTGGTTAGTTTTATTCCTTGTTATTTAAAAAAATTCAGGGGACCCACTTTGCCCCACCCTCCCCTACATATATCGATTACGCACGCTGAGAGAAAATTTCAGTGAAAATTGCTGAGCACTCAACCCATAGAAATGAAATGCACGATTAAAGCTTTGTGCAAATCGCGGTGAGAATTACTCGTTTGTATGTATAAAATATAATGCGGGAAAGCCTGCGCCAGTCGATATGGAAAACACATCGAAAAGCACTTTCTGTAAGCTCTGCTCCCCCAATCTCGCGTAATAAGTGCGCGATTTAGGGTGCATCGCGTCCGCTGCTGCTGCTGCTGCTGCTGCTGCTGCACCAACGACTTAGATAAGGGAGAGATTTTTTATTCCGCGTTTTTCATCTCCATGCAATCGTTGGGTAGAGCCAAGAAATTGAATAAAACATTAGCCAACGGGGCGGGGGGAGGGGGGGGGAGGGGGGGGGGCTAACCTGGATACGGCAGCTCTGAGGGTGATGGGTTGCAGAAAATGTTGCCAAATCATCCTGTATAGTGGAGAAGGTTCTTATTCGTTTTTGAAGATCGATTAATCTCTATATATGAGGGGTCTTGTTATTATCTTTCTTTTCTCAGTTTCGCGGTGTAAGTCTTAGGCAAAAAATGGAATATTTTTCACGCGAACTTTAGTCTTAGGTGTAATTGTTTTATTCCGATTCATGGAAAGACTGAAAATAAGGAAACAAACCTTGATAATCACACGTTGTAACATTTTGTGGTTTCAAAATTAACTACTTTCCTGTTTCCGTGTAATTTGGCTCACGTGTATATTTACGCGCAGCTATAAGTTATTCAGTATTCTTTAATCTTATTTACACCTTTTTGTCAACGCATTCAATTCGAGGCTTGTATTTTACGATGATCTAATAAACGTTTAGGGTGCAGCGAAAGCAGTAGCAGCAGCAGCAGCATTTTACCCTAAGTAACTCAATTTTCCCCCATCTGTGGAGTTTGAGTAACGAAATTACGCCGAAGGACGGAAGAATTTATCGGGAGAGTTAATCGCATCCCGACTTCTGATGTAAATCTTCTCTGTGGAAATTCGATTTTCATTCCTTGTGTTTGTTGTTTAATATTTCTTCTATATTCTTGTAATTTATGCGCATGAATTTCTCTCACGATGTTTTATTATGAACATTGAAATTTTTCCAGACTGCACAGCTGTATATTTTCCCACACGGATCACAAGATTTCGAAGTTTTCTCATTTAATTTCTTTTCCCTTTTTTCACTTCTCGATTCCATTTGCTACTGCAGATCGTGTAGGCTTAAAAACTTTTCGTGGGAATAAAACAGCTGCTTCTTCTTTCTGATGCCGCGAGATTGAATGCAGGAGTTGCTGAAGCAGAAATAAGATCCTTGGAGAAGAGTTTGTAAATCCTCTTGAATTCCAGATTATCCAGAATCGTATCAAAGAAAAAGCCGTGCACGTATTTCTCATTCACATCAAATTATCGTCCATTTTTTACCCGAAACGATATTAAAAAAAAAAAAATTAGTCCTTAGTGTGCAGAAAAATATGTTTTGACATTTATTCACCTTCTCTCTTATACATATAAGCTGTACAATTTTTATTCTAAAACTCATTTACTTTTATTCTTCTTCTTCTTCATTTATTTTTACATTCCCATTTCATAAAGGAAAAATTTAAATCACAGCTAACCACAGAATCTTTGTAAATTATCTGTCGACAGGGTGCTTTACAAGACGTCAAGCTTATCCCAGGTCCCCACGGATATCTGTCACAGTGTCCGCAGCTTGACTCTTCCTGTCCAACCTGTGGCCAATTTTCCATGCTCCAAAACACGGTCGAACAACTTATGCAGAACCTAAACGAGCTGACGCAAAAGGTAAAGCGACGGCAGGAAAATCCTTGAAAAGAATCAGTACACACACATCTAGAGAAAAAAGTTATTTATTACAGAACAATTTTTTTTTGTTTTTTATTGCCGAAATGTCTTCAAAGTAAACAAAGTCTCGTTTGATTTCGCAAAGTACGAAAAAAGAAAAAACACTTTTCTCGTTGATTCAAACAAATACTGTTTTGTAATGAGACATATTCCGGGAACGAAAAACCGATTCTAAACAATCTGTTGGAACGTGTACACATAATTTAGAGAAATTAAAAAATTTACAAAGAAGCGATCGACATCTCGTGCTGTTTTCAGTTAACAGCGGCCGAAGGTAGGATAAGCAAAGTGGAGGAGTGCGAGTGCCAAAAATCTTGCAGAGCAAACGGAACTCTTCACGAAGACGGACTTAACTGGAAGAAAGGCTGTCTAAAGTGTTCCTGCACTCACGGGAAGATCGAATGCGAACCGGAATGGTGTCCGCCTGCCCCATGCAAAAACCCCTACATACCCGAGGGTAAATGCTGTCCGGATTGTCGCAGTAAGTAACCGAATTAGAGTTCCAAACGCTGCGTGCTCGTCTTTCGGAAGCATTGCGCATTACGCAATTAACGCCAAGCCACGTAATTTTTGCAAGCAAATAATCGCCGGACGGATATCATCTCTTAATTCCTTTCTCCGCAGAACAATGCTATCGGGACGGGGTTCTTTACGACCACGGTGACAAGTTTGCACCAAAACCCTGTTCCCTCTGCGTGTGTAACGACGGTGTCCTCACCTGTAAGTCAACACCGCCCGAAAAAGTCTGTCCCTCTTTGAAGTGTCCGCCTAGCGAGCAAATCAGCGTCGCGGATGAATGCTGCAAGTTTTGCCCAGGTAAGTGAAACTCGTTGTTTCGTTATTTTTGTTAATAACTCGTTCGTTTTTAATCTGAAATTTTTCATCCTAACAAACTCGCCTACTAATTATGCGTATGATTTTTGTGTCTTGTCACAAGGCGACTAACATCACATGTCATCTTCTTAATGTTAACAATGCTTTTCTAATCGACTAACACAGGGGTGAATTACTGCGCTCAAAAGCATAATTGTCACGTCAACGCGTCTTGCTTGAATCTTCAGACAACGTACGCCTGTCAGTGTAACGCTGGTTATCAAGGAGACGGACGTAATTGTCACGGTATCTATCAAAATATGTTTTTTTCCTTATCCTTCTTCTTCTTCCTCTCATTGTTCTACTAATACTAGATCCAGTGTTGTACAAGTTAATGAGTATTGATATATTATAGATGGACATAATACTATTTGTTTATACAATTAATTTCATGCCGATATGATGTTTCTCATCCAATTATCTCCACAAAAGAGGATAAACTATCCTCATTTTCATCTAAATATTTGAAGATGTTACGACGAAAACGAGAAATTTCACCACACGCAGAAAAAAGAATTATTAATTTGTCAAACATTTCTGTGCAAAGTTAAAAAAATATTTGATCCACTCGAATAATTCTTTTTTCAGTGTTCCAAAATGCGAAAAGAACTGATTTGAAAGAGACGTTTTTGTTGAATTATTTATTTACACAATATTAAACCGAAATATTTTTATTCTGTATGGTGTTATTTATGCTTACTCAGTAATTAGTTTATTTCATATTTATTCCGTGAAAAAACAAATTAACACGAACAGTAGATTTAGATTTAGATGTAGATGAAGGCGAAAGATGAACCTTACTTACATTATCTCCAAAGGATAAGATATAAGTTGAATTTATCTAAGATGATTGTCTTAGGTAGAATTCGCTAGATAATGTACAACACTGATTGTCCATCTCAGATTTAACAAAATATTCTCACATGGCAATAATGGGCATATGTAAGTGAATCTGTGCAAAACTAGCTTAGCAATATTACTAATTATTAGTTACATTCGTTTCTAGACGTCGACGAGTGCAAACACCAAGGGGGCTTCAACGGTCATCACTGCAACGCCAATACCAAATGCGTCAACACCAACGGGTCATACATTTGCGAATGTTTGCAAGGATATCGTAGAGTAGATAAGTACAATTGCGCTGAACTCGACGAATGCTCAACGGGCAATCACAAATGCCACGAAAACGCGATGTGCATAAACACGGTGGGTAGTTATCACTGCGTGTGTCGGGACGGATATAAAGGAGATGGAAACACGTGTACACGTGAGTAATAAACAAACAAATATCTCTGAGTGGCTGTAAATCGATAGTGGAAGCCCAATAAAATGTCTTTGAAAGCTTTAATTCTCATCGATACTCATTCGTTTCTAATCCACAGCGGTCTGCGACCGACCTTGTCAGAACGGCGGAGAGTGCGTTGCGCCTGGAAAATGCTCCTGCAGACGAGGCTACGTTGGCTCAAGCTGTGAACTTGACCTCGACGAGTGCGCCAGCGATCTTCACAGATGTCATCATTCTTCGACCTGCTACAACATGCAGGGGTGGTACTATTGCCGATGCAAGCCCGGCTATCATAGCGCCTTCCACGACACCACGCAGGGCACTCAGTGTCAGGATATCGACGAATGCAACGATCAGACCAATGGCCTAAAACACACCTGTCATCCCAGCTCTCAGTGCGTCAACACTATCGGCGGTTACATGTGTGCCTGTCCCCCAGAACGCGGGCCGGATTGTAAACTGAGTAAGTTAAACTACGTATGTTTGAAGATGCGTATACGAAAGTTTTCATTGTGATGGTTTTCCATCCACGTGCTTCGGTTCTTTTTTTTATCCACTTAGCATCACTTATATTGAAAGTATTCAGTTTCAAGATTACTTTTTCTTGTGTTCATATGAATCTTCATATTTTTGGACCTCCGATATTCACAAACCAGATTTTTAGAAAAGTGTCGGTCTGTCTATCTTTCCTAAAAAAAATTTCGCGATGATTTCGGAAACGTGTTAATAACGAGGTCTGAAATTTATAGGACTTTATAGTTAAATGACGAGCATGAATTTTTCTAACGAAATAAAAATTAATAATTCAATATTTTCGAAGCACGCCGACACAGTTTATACAAGGTTTGTGAAAAGTTTCATGCAGATTACTGTGAAACGAATAAGATAATGCAGCAGGAAACAGTTTTTCAGCATAATGGAAAGACAATTCTGTAAAAAAAAAGTACATTAACGACAAAAGATTTTGATCATACCTGACGATATTTCCAAAAATTGAATTAGTTTGTCAATTGATTGATACTCCCGGGAAATATACTATTCTTCATCGTTTGTTTTTCTTTCTTAAACAGGCTGCATGTTCGAGGAAAAGGAAATTGAGAACGGGAAAACGGTCGTCCCTGCTGGGTATCCCTGCAGGCGATGCACCTGCCTCGATGGCGTTATCACTTGTAGAGATCCCACTTGTAACTGTAGTGATACTGCGAGCCAGAGAGACAAGTGCTGCCCACAGTGCGATCCTTTGGCATCGTGCAGACATCAGGATCTCTATCATCTTATATTTAGGAGCGGTGAAAGGTGGATATATCAGTGTCAAACTTGCGAGTGTTTGGTAAGACATATTTTCTCTTCGTTATTGTTAACAAAATGGCTGAAAACGTGGGTGAATTTCTGGGAACTAATTACATCTCGTTAGCCAATTATTCAATTCAATTGCACTTTATTTTCCTAATAAATTATACAGATTGGGCTTAATTTTCATATTTTTTTTTATTAGATTCAATAAATTAGAAGCATTTTTATTAACTATAATGTAAATCGTTTCAGTGACATCTCTTACAAAATCTGCAATATCTCAAAAACGGCTTATATAACGGAATAGTTCATAGTTTATATTTGTTTTGTTAATTACATTAACAAAAGTCCTTAATTTTCGTCGAAAAATTGAATTTCAACTTCAAATAGTCGCCATTTTGTAAAACTATCTAAAGATAATATCTCTAAATTTCAAGTACAACGTTTTAGCCGTTTTTAAGATATCTTGGACACCGTTAAACATATTGGTGTTGTTGTCAAAAAGAATGCTTCCTATTAATTGTTCCTGATTGAAAAAAAAATGTTAACGAAATTCAATTAACGTACTTTTGAAAAAAATCAAACTCCAATCAAATTTAACAATTGATTGTCACAATATAAATTCTTAAAATTCACTAACTTTTTCATCAATGAACTCGTGTATACTTTCATAATGAATTGTGTATGAAATTCTGGTCAACCTGACTTGAGATGTATGAAAAGATCCAATCGTTATCGTATGTCGTTAACTTTACATGGACGATGTGGTAAAATTTATTTTGTACAGAACGGAGAAATAGACTGCTGGGAAATGGAATGTCCACCTGTGACGTGTTCCAATCCTGTTACCGAGGACGGCGACTGTTGTCCTAGATGCGAGGATGACCCTTGCGCCAGAGAATTATCAAACAATGGGACTTCCCTTATATCTAGTCATCCTCAGCCGTGCAGTTACGCGGGTATAATGCATGAGAGTAGCAGCTCGTGGCAAGATCCGCACGACAAATGCACAACGTGCGAGTGCAAGGTAAGGAAACATGTTTAAGTTGCGAATCCCGAAATTTCTATATACATTGTATACACCCTTCCAATATATATAACTCCATTTTTCTACATTCCACCTGTTTGTATTTTAGGATATACATTATACATACTTTATATAGGTACATTATACAATGTATACATATGTGCATAGGCGAAAGAGGTTCTTTTAAAATTCATATACAATAATTTTAGCTAGTAATTTCCCGTACACATTTATTTCTATTCATTTTATACACTATATGCATACATTATCCCATTGACGCTTCAAATTCAAGTTTTTTTTTGTCATTTTTAATCGCTCTTCCTTTCTTTTATTAACAATGACTGAGAAATAAAGGGAGAGAATATGCGTCAAAATCCTACAGTCTTTCGTTACTTTTGCTTTACTTTTGTAATACCAACAATATTATAATTTTTCATACACACACGGACACACACACACACACACATGCATATAGTATACATACATGTACATACAACATGCATTTAATTTCCCATACAAGAAACATAATATGCGATACATAGGTATACCTATATGTGTAGATGGAAAAACCGAATATAATTTGTCACTATAAATATTACATTATAAATCTGTTATGAATGTATGGAGTACAACCTCGATTTATCAAAGACTTAGCAATATTATAAGTATATGCAAGGTTAGTAAATATATAATGAAAAAAGAAATAACTTATGGGAAAAAAAGAAGAAAAGAAAAAAGCATATTGCCTTTTGCTTAGTGGGATGCATATTATTACTATTGTTATTGTTATTATGATTATTATCTAATATATACATATACATATACGTCTTATACATTTTTTATTGAATTATTAATATTATCGTTATTGTTATTTTCTATTATTATTATACATGTATACATGATATCATTTCTTTCATTTTATGTTGCATAATCGGTGTGTGCAAGATTGCTACCGCTAGATTTTACATTTGTCATTAGATGAATATAATATTGTGTTAGCATATTAGCGTTGACTTATTAATTAGCCACAATACAGGGGCGTCCCTAAGCTAGTCTGATTTTTTATGTTGCCTGCGCGACTGGCAGTGTTTATATTGCGCCATTACAGAACGATTCTCTTAATGAATTAACTCAATTCCATGTGAAAAAAAGAAACACAAAATATGAATATCCACCTCTTGTTGAATACGTTATTTTTTCCGTTTTTAACTAATTTTTCTAACCACCTCATGGCTTTTTTTTACCTCGAGCTTGAGCAAAAAAGAAAAAATTGCAAATATTGTTCTCCTATTTATCTCACAACGGATGTAAAACTTTGAGATTGTGTGTTTTATGCTTGATTTTTTTGTAAGTCATAACGTATACGTATACGTATAAATCGATTTTAGCTAAACCATAATGACGCAAATAAACGCTGCCTGCGAGAATTTATTGAAAAAGTATATTTATTGCTAGCTATTGCTTATTTTATAGCTTTTACAACAATGTCACACTGTGACTATATATTTGCTTCGGGTCGGCCCTGCATGGATCATTCGTACATAATACATACTTTGAACTCTATCACTCACAAAAATATATCACCATTCTAATGCGCCTATAAAAATATTGAGCCACTACTAATCATTACTATGTATAAGTAATGAATCGATGTGAACTTCAAAGAAATCAAATGAGATATTTTTCAGAAAAATTAGCAGAAGAAACAAAATTAACAACTATATTACGAACCTGTGTCTTATGGATCGTGCAATTAAATTCAGCTTCGCGAATTGGTACAAGTTCTCTGTTGAAAATTTTACATCCTGGCAACAAACCAACACGTATAATATTTATTTGCTGAAGTAAAAACTGATACTTGCTTTGAAATATTTTTGCGAAAGAAATCGATCGGTATTGTTGTTGGAAATGAGTAAAAGATTCGTAATACAGTCAGGATCATACAACTTGCACGATTTAATGCGTTCACCAATTGGTGGAAAAAAACAGTAGATGACTGCGACGCACAAAGTATTATACGTGTAACATTTTTGTCTATGGATTTATACGTCTATCAAAGGATTAAATAATTAACAAACACTGTCTATTTGTTTGCGCGCAATAGAATGATGGCTAGTGCGAATGCGGAGTAAATACCAAATAGAAAAGACGAAGAGTAAAGTAATGAAATGAAAGTGGAAAAGAAAGAAAAATGAAAGAAATTATAGCGACATCAATACCTAACATGCTAACATGCCTAGCTTGAGACTAACAGCCTAACACTGGGTATCCTTGCAGGTGCCGTACTGCGCCCAATTGGTGAGCAATAGCGCGTGTTGTGTGCATCGGTAATCACGTCACTCTACCTCACCTTACCTACCTTTTAATCTTACTACTCTTAACTACTTATTTACTAATCTTTCTCTTATTATCACAATTCTCTTATGATCATTTTCATTATTGGGAAAAAAAAAAAAAATTCAATCACGTTGCATTTGTCATTATTTAAACAATTTCTTTATATCTCAATATTTTTTGTTTTTTCTTCTTCTGTTCTCTTTCAGTTTTGCTCAGTTATGTTTAAATTAAAGAGAAAAATTTAGCACGTGGCTTGTATTTTCATCCATAATTTGGATATCGAAATTTTTTGCACAGCTTGCGCTGCGGATTGTTGGTGTAAAATTTGGTGTATCAAAAAATTTTAATTATTTACCATGATAAAATACAGGTCACTTATATTCACTGCAAAAGTAATTCATCAAATATATGTGCATCACTTTTCATACCACTTACATTTAAATCTGTTCACAATTCTATGATATACGATTGTTGAATCAAGTGCTCTTTACATGCGCGGTCACTGTGCACGATCACGACGCATGCTCTTTCTATTTCATATACGCCCTTACGAATTATATACCTTCGAGTTGATAAAAAAAAAAGAAGAAGAATGAATACAAAAGAACCAATTAAATTTTTGACGATAAACACATCTTCACATTTACAGCATCTTGACACAGTTATTTGAATTTTTTGTTTCTCTTTTTGGGATATCTCAGCCTATTTTGCACCATTTCTGATATTCTTTGCATATGAAATCTATGCATATATAGAAGCACTAGGAACTTTTTACTCCTTATCATTGAAACTATAGCGGCCGATCTGGGATTGTATTCTGAAATACATATATATATATATATATATCTGAAAAACTAGGTTTATGTTTGCTAAATAATCGAAAATAATGAACAAAAATTACCTCATGTTACTGTTCATTGTATTTACCGCAAAATTCAAAGCGAAGAATTGAAAAAAGAGAATGAATAAATCATTAGGTCGATTACGAATTGTAAGTGACATAAAATAAAAATATCGATAGAAAAATCCCATCGAAGTCGCTATAGTGTAGCTAGCGTAGTAGAATCTACCTATAGACTGAAGACATATCATAATAATTCATTGTTTTGTTTCGTATATCCGCATGATTTTTATATGAATGTGTGTGGATCTTAATTATGGTACCTATATGTACTAGTAATTTACAAACCACCCCTCCGTCCCCCGTGTTAGTTCGGAGCTTATGTATCTGAATGAAGAACGACTCTGCTGAGAGGTAATGTGTTTGCCTTCCTAATTCTTAATTAAATCTATGATCTATTCGACGACAAATCAAATCTTGAGAAAAACCACAAGCTTGTCATACCGTCTATTCTAAAATACTGATTTCCGAGAAGAGCAAAGTTTTCATTTGTATGTGATACATTAATGTATTGCAAATAAAATTACAGTCTCGTTAGATATTTATGTAATTAATGATTATCATCGATTCAACTCTGTACAAACGAAACAATGAATTATTTACCATATGCTTCGTCAAGTGAGATTTTTTAGACAGCGGAAAGTTTTGTCTTCGTATTGTCTAGGCGAAAGAAGAAACGAATAAAAGTTTTCGTAAAGGAAACGAACAATGCTTCAAATCTTAAGAAATGTTGAAAATTTCAACCACGCCGAAAAAAGAGCAAAGCTGGTTAAATTTCAACCGCTCTTGTGCTGTAATCTGAGCAACTAAAATGTAATGTCCATTCATAATTTTTGTACTTCTGTGACGATTGATGAATATAAAGATTCTTGACATCTTGACTCAGAAAACCATAACGAAGACAAGATTTTCCGTAGGAGCGATTGGTAACGAAGTAAATGCAGAGGTGTCGCCAGCAATGATTAAACTGGGAAATTTACTTTCGCAGGATGGGCAGTTATGCTGCAGTTACGATTACCACTGTGCTGGTGATGATATCGGCCAGCGGGCGGGAGAGCTTCGCAGCTCTAGCATACTGGGTGTGTCGAGGACTGCGTCATTTGGTACATCGGAAGCAGCGCTACCAGCGGTCAACCTGGGGGGTGGCAAAGATTTATTATCACCACCTGCCAGAGCTCAGAACTCTTTGCTTTTTACTAAAAGTGGTGATATCGATGGTAAAATGCCCGTTGATTATCGGGGTAATAGTGGCGGTGTTAGTAGTGCGTATAATAATAATAACAACAACAATAATAATAATCATAACAACAACAACAATAATCGTAAGAACAAAGGTCGGCAGAGCGCTGCCAAGCATTTAGTACAGAGTTTCTCAGCGCCGGCGACGGCTTACTCGTCCCCAAAGTCAACAACGCGTCGGAGGTCGACAGCCAAAAGAGGCGGAGCGACTTGAACCTCTATAAGTTTAAATATCGTCAGGCAGCATTCCACGGCTGGGAGGTTCTGAACGTTGGTATTTATATACGCGGTACAAATGTGTCGTTTATGCGTATCGTACTAAAGATAAATGAAATTAAATACGTCGCAGGCCTCTCTAGCAATTAAATCAAATTAAATGAAATCTCTCCTACTCAAATCTCTAGCCACTATACATACATATATATATATGTGCTACTGCATTACGCTCTGATTGTCCTATGCGTCTGTGTGTGCGTGGTGCGTGAGTGCGCGTGATTGTTGGGCGGATTTAAGAATTGAGTAAAACGAAAGCGTTATATACCTGTACATGTATACATGTGAAAAAATGTGTCCTCCGCTTAAAGATTTTTTTATTTATATATTTTATTCACAAACCTGGCGAAAGGAAGATAAAATTTTAACTTCGGCGTTATAGCTTAAAATATAAATGTTATATAATATTGAATAACAATTAATGTATTACTCACGCAGGTAGATAGTGACAGCTGGAGAAATAGAGTATGTTGCCATTTATTCCTGGTCGTTCGAATCGCGAACACAACAAAACTGACAAATGAAACACAACAACGCAGGCACAGATTTTCGGTGTAAATTTGAAGTAAAGATTATTTTCAAATCACTGTTGTAATTGTAATAGGTAACAGCCAATTGGGTGGTAATAATTATTAGTATTACAAACGAGCTTTGTAAATTACAAATGAATACGTTAAGCTTGCTCAATTCTTATCCTTGCTCAACTACGCAACCACCAAGTACATTCCTCCTTTACTAATTAGGCGTTATACATATACAAGTAAATATACCTAGGTAATTTAAATGAAAAGTAAAATGAATAAAAAATCATAAAAACTTAATCAAAGTGAACGATATCTCCAGGCTAATGGCTTATCTGCATCGTTATAGCACAACAGAGAAATTTACCAGGTTTAATCATTTGTTCAATGTGCAATAATTTATCGTAAAAACTGCTTATAATTTAGACATAATTGTTAACATTGATTTAGAATTTTTTCTCTATCTTCTCGTTTCTCATTCCGCGTTTCGTTTATTTTTTTGACTATTTTTGTCCCTTTCATTTTGTATGTTCTTGCGATGAAAATATCGCGTCATTTTTTTTTTCACTTCTTCTTCAATTAGGAAGAAAGTAACAAACAGAGACAAAATTGTGCCGTTGAATGTGTAAAATTTGTCGAAATTCAAGCTCTTATTGCTTTTCCAGGAGCAGCTCAACAACTAGTATCGAAAGAAATTGGAGAAACCGGGACACAAAATCGTCGAGAGAACAAATAGAATAACAGTTTTTCACTGTAGTGATCTCTTATCACTGTTGAAAAAGGCAAATATTTATTCAACGATAGCGAGTAAAATAATTAGTATCTGGATGAAGGCGAACGATACGGGTAACAATTCAAGCGAAAAATAAATTAATTCTGTTTGGATTACAACTTGGTACTTAGATCTAAACGCCGGTTTAAGAGGTAGAAAAAAATTGCACGACAGTTAGGCAATCTCATCTCTGCATGCATAAATCTGCGGCAATGACTTAACGATTCTCCGATGATTCAAATTTCTAGGGCAATATTATTTTGAAAGTGTAATTTAGAAAGAAAAAAAAAAAAGAAAAATATGAAACGTGTACTATAAATCAACTAAATAATGAATCGATAAATCACTTTGAATGGGACGACGACATGTTTTGGACAGAAGTAAAAGAAATAAAATAAACTCACAAGAATACCAGAATTATATTGAACATGATTATATACAGAACAAAGTATAATAGGGTATTGATTAATACATATTAAATGAATAAATAAATAATAAATAAAATATAGATTATAATACAATGACGACATGAAGTTATTATAGGATTTAACAAAAAAACATGATGCTTTTCTACCGGCTAAGAAATATATATAATACAAGTGTCAGTCAAACACAATGTAATATCACCAACGAAATTCGATAAGTTTCAAAGAATTCGATTCAAAGTTGCTTCATTCTTTATCATTGTGTACAATTTTTTTTCCTTACTTTTTCTTTGTAAGAACAAAAAAAAAACCTTTTTTCAACCCACAAAATTAGCCCGACGAATACGTCACTTTATCTGTTATTTCCTGTATTGATATACTATAAATATACGTATTGTGTATATGCGAAAAACGTAGTTCCTCACGAGCCGCTTGGCAAGCGTAACTCGTAAAAAAAAAATATTAAAACAAAAAAAAAACAAAAACAAAAAAAAACAAAAAAAAACAACAGAAAGAAAATGAAGAAAGAAAAACGCAGAGCGCTTATACCCTAAAGAGCTCGAATGAGTGTTGAATGTGTGCTAAGTTGCTGATGCTATAATGTATATAGTTATATATACACATACATAAATATACACTTATTTATTTATATATATGTATATGTATATGTGTATATATATATATATATAATATACACATATATATACATATATATAAATACATGTAATAACGATTATAATTATTATAGCATAAAATTAACGAATTAATAAAACAAATAATAGAGATGACTATGAATTAAATAATAATTATAGTAATAATAATAATTTAGTAAAAGTTGAACTTGATCGCGCTGATACAGAATCGAAGAGATGGTGAGAATGTAACTGTGTACCGAATATCAAGATGAACCAGATAAAAAAATGACCCAAATTTCAACTGATTGAAAGAAAAAAAAAAACCACTCCGAAAAAATCGTGATTACCGATTTTGTAGTACGAAAGATATCTTCTTTAATTGTCTCCGTACAAAAGTATAATTTTATCCTAAATTTGCGATAGCTGGTAAATATGTTTACTCAGAATAATATTAAATTTCTTTCCTTGTTCCTTCAATGTTTAAATTACTATTAATTCAGTTATGCATTTGAAGCGGTATCTTTGTACTACATAATTATTTTAATCCAATACTCTGCATACACTCTTAAAACCATTGAATAAGGACATAGGAACAAAACAATTATTATACATCATACAAATAATAACGAATAATAATATATTGCTACTATACATATTATTATACTATCAATATCATAAGCATAATAATAATAAGCATAATAATAATAAGCATAATAATAATAAGCATAATAATAATAATAATAATAATAATAATAATAATAATAATAATAATAATAATAATAATAATAATAATAATAATAATTTAAACAAAGAAAAAAAATGAATTGCTAGTTATGAATGCGTCTCAAGATGGGGGTTAAAGAACAAGACAAGCAAGAGACTTGCGTCGTCGAAAGATTGCTGAATTTTTATTCCCAATGTTTCGCTGAATTATTAGACAAGGCGTTAAATATTCCGAAAATGCAAATCATTGCGTTTGTTTTTTGTTTCAATTTTTGATGAATAAATTCATAATTCGATGACCTAAATTACGCAGAGTAGGTAATTGATATAATATAGAGGAGAGAAAAAAATAGATAATAATATATTATATGAAATGGAAGAAAAAAAAAATGAGGAAAAAAAACAAAAAAATTATAACAATAATAATAATGATAATAAAAGTAAATAATATAATGAAATATCGAAATATTAATAATAATAATAAGCATAATAATAATAAGCATAATAATAATAAGCATAATAATAATAATAATAATAATAATAATAATAATAATAATAATAATAATAATAATAATAATAATAATAATAATAATAATAATAATAATAATAATAATAATAATAATAATAATAATAATAATAATAATAATAATAATAATAATAATAATAATAATAATAATAATAATAATAATAATAATAATAATAATAATAATAATAATAATAACAACAACAACAATAACAATAACAATAACAATAATAATAATCATACCAATAACAATAATAACAATAACAATAACAATAATAATAATCATACCAATAACAATAATAACAATAATAATAATCATAATAATAATACTAACAGTAATAATAATAATGATAATGATAACGATAATAATAATAATAATAATAATAATAATAATAATAATAATAATAATAATAATAATAATAATAATAATAATAATAATAATAATAATAATAATAATAATAATAATAATAATAATAATAATAATAATAATAATAATAATGATAATGATAATGATAATAATAATAATAATAATAATAATAATAATAATAATAATAATAATAATAATAATAATAATAATAATAATAATAATAATAATAACAATAATAATATACTTGGCACAAAGAATCATTGAGTAACGATATTAACTACATATTATATATAATTAGATTATATATATATATACATATATACATATATAGGTATGGAAATGTTGCCTGGTTGGAGTAAACATGGGTAACAGAGGGCAGGGCCACGGTCGCGAATCACCGATAAATAAGTACAGTACCTATAATTGTTGAGAAACTAAAAATGTTTTAAATGTACCTATACCGCTACTATAGCGTTTAAAATAACCATGCCTTCCTACAGTAAATATGAGAAATAAACAAATAAATAAAAGAATAAATAAATAAATAAATACATAAATGGATAATAAATAGCAACTGCTAAAAATAATAACAGTATAATAGTGGTAACTAAAACAACTACTCCGCATGTATTACTATACTCATATATTGCGAGGATGAGAAACGCGAGTCCGGACTGAAGGCAACGTAACATGACGACATAATTTCGAAGTCCGATGGAAAGGGATATTTCATGCCACAAAAATCAGAAATCACAACATACAGATATACATGACAAATTCAAAAACTCTCGTCATGAACTAACGCTGTTTTAACAATTCAGTAACATATTGATGTATAGATCAGCTGCGCAGAAAAAAAAAATACGCAGCCAAGACGATGCGTTTCTTATCCAATATGACTGTCAAAGAAAATATGTAATAGCTAATAACTCACGCTGCATAACTCTTTAATACTGTTCTAACTACTACTATAGATGCTTTGTTTATCGGCCACACATAATCACAGTTTAAGCTTGTTCAAAGTTAAAAAAAAAGGGAGAGGGAGAAAAAAGTAAGGGAAAAAACCCTGTGTTACCGAAAAAAATGGGGAAAATAATACTGTGTGTGTGTGTCTATATATATATATATATATATATATATATATATATATATTATATAAATTATATACGTTATATATATTTATATATTATATAAATATATAAAAAACACGGTGAATGTATTGTCGATATGCTAAATAGTACATTACGATTGATTCAGGTAGTGTTGCCAGAATAAACTTTATTTATATCTAGCGTAAAGATTTTTGAAATTGTAAAAAAAAAAACGCATAAATCAAATTTGCTGGGTATAAATATAATTTAATTTAGTATGTTATTTGTAAAAACGAAAAGAGAAAAAAAAATTGTCTCATCAATACATTCTGACACTTGTCTGTTACTTTTCTGCTAATTTCTCTGGAAATCATTTAAACCCTATTTTTAATCACATCTTTTGTATTCAAAACAAATTATCAACTTCTTATCATCGTACCAATAACATTGAACAAGAATTAATCGAGTTATTTAATTATAAGAAGTTGGTTCAAAAAAAAAAAAAACATTCTTGTAGTTAACAATTAGGAGTGAAATAATTTTGTGTGCTTTTATTGATCTATTTATATATTTACGAGTATCGGTGAATTTTAGGTAACCAATGTAACAAAATAGTATGAAAAATTCGCCCAGAAAATTGCTGCAATCTGTATAGAACAGGAAAATAGAAATCTGAATCAATTCGAAACTAACGTTCGAAGGAATAGTATATAGCTTGTTATAAACATTATTCAATTGTTGAACAATAAACACATACATCGCGTTGAGTACATACGGCATATACATATGTATACATATATACTGGTTTAATTACAAATATAAATGAAAGAATACTATATGTTAATTCGTGGACCGTGGTTCCTTCAGAGCTGTTTACAAGTAGTAACATTTCCTTGATCAATTTTCACATTATGCTTCAATTATTTTCCTTCTTTTTATAAAGGTTTTCCTTTTTTTTTTCCTTCTTCATATATATATATATATATATTTTTCATATATATGAAATATATATATGAATATATATATATATCCTACTGTACTTATTATAATTCTATACCTTATTTTTCCATTTCTTTGTCAGTGTGACTTTAGGGTGTTATTACATTACCAAGTGAATGGGGACGAATGAATGCGGGCCGATCCTCGCTGATGCTAATATCTTGCCCATATCCATACATAAATATATTTACATTTTGACACAATGCCGTTTTGTCGTTCAAGCTTTGATAATAGAATATCATTGCAACGATGTATAATCTGTGTTCTGTGTTGTATCTGGGAGAAGACAAACATGTTCCAAACCAAGTATTTCAGCAGTCAGTTTCACACAGTCAAAATCGAGTCTACGCAATTTTATAGATTAGCTTTTTTTCGCCAAATTCAAAACTGAGTTAGTATGAAAAACATTGCAAGGTCTACGTTTTGTTTCTTCAATCTGGAGAATCGATTGTATTAGCGGTGTCAGTGACGAGACAATAATAAGACTATGAAAATTGAAATTGCGATTGAAAAAAGAAACATGGTTCATTTTTATCGTAACGTACTTTTCTGCCACCATCTAAACAAGTTTTCTTTAGCTTTACGATGACTTCAATTCAAATTTGGCCACGTCAGGGGAAGAGCCTTTCGTCGGTTCAATTTTGAACCGTTCCCATTTTTACAAACTTACATTGTACCGAATATATACATCGGTTCTATAAAATTTTATTTACGAGAATATGGAAACACATCTCTGTTCTCTACGGAGCTAACAGTTATAGATAAATATCGTATGGAATTTTAAAATGAGTAAAGAAGGTTGAAAGAAAACAAAACGGAATAAGAAAACCGTACAGGCGCAGTATTTTCCAAGTTTTTATTATTATTATTTTCATTTAACATTTTGTTCTCCTCGTCTTTATTAATTATAAAACGCGTACACGATACGTCCAACTGCTTAACGTATATGTTTTATACATTATATATATATATATATATATAGCTTTTATTTACAACTAATCAGAGATAATTGTATAAGTATACATTGATTTCTAGTCAGGAATGATACAAATGCATTACATATTTAATTTAAAATAAATGAATAAAGAAAAAAAATTTTGAAAAAAAAACCAACAAAAAATCTGACATGTATATATATATATATATATGTACACAAATATATATATGTATATATATATATCATTAATTTGTCATTATTACTACGATAAATACTTGGGATATTATGATGATATGATGACGACAATGATGATCATAATGATGATTATGATATAATGACGATGATTATATGATATAATATTATTAATTGATATATTATAATTATTATATGATGATAACTTTGTAAATGAGAATCAAGACATTGATGGCTAGGGAACTTAATAAATTGAAATTCTATTAACCCCAAGGTGTCAGCGGTGATTCTACGCCATAAATACCGATAAATCCACATGTCATCCAAGCAGATCATTCACAAAATATCCACCTGCTACATATCCTGTACCAAAATGACATACCAGTCAGTTCTCAGTTTGAAATTGCTTAGAGGCAATTTTTGATTTATTTATTAGTCGCCATTTCGCTAAGGGAGACCTGCAAAAATGAGAAGAAGCCAGATTACTGGTCTCCTACAGTCGATGAATCCTTGCTTAAGAGAGAAAAGAACGTTTTGAATCTTTATCTACAAAATAATACATGCGCGAGCTAATGAAAGTTTCAGTGATAAGTTGTTATTAGGATTCGCATGGAATTAGAATAGAAAAGGTAAGGTAAAAACACACAACCAACGTTTTTTATCGCATTTTCAATTCCTAGTCTGTATTGTTCTTTAATGTCTTATCAGACTTTCTAGACAGGGTATACAGTAAAAGTTTTAAGTATCTCTCCATAAGTTTAGTAGATAATAAAAATAGATAAGTTTGGAAGCAGTAGCGTATTTACCTGGATTTGACAAATATACGAAAGAGAATCACACGTGCGTTAACGAACTGAAAACGTGGTAGACAAGTTTTGATTCACGTTTTTTTATATTTAATACTGTTATACAACCGGAGATAGAGAAAAAGAGCAAATTCACGTCGTTTACGACTTGATAGCTCTCCCGGAGTCTAGATAAAAAAAGCTTGCATCATTTTCATCATTTCGGTGAAATAGCTTCCTCTGATCTTTGGTATTCCGTATGCTCAGTCCGCCGACTTCTAGTCACTCGAAAAATATACATAAACGTCGGAAATATACTAACAATGCTGAATACTTGGTAAATTATTCTTTTACGGAGCACTGATGTATCGTTGGTAAGCAGGTACATGTAAGCAAGTCTCAGTGCGACAATTGATGTAAGAGATTAGAGAAGATTCACGTCCTGATTTTCTTTGCCCACAAATAATGTCTGAATTTAAAATTACCCAGTGCCCAGGCTTTCTGGATAGTTGTAATAAAAATCAGGATTAAAACTGTTTGTGTCTTTGACATGCTTATTGACTAATCGTCGTCACTTTAACATGGTAAATCTAACAATTGATAGCTCTGAGCCAGAAGAAAATGGCAATACATAAAACTTTTAGACTAATGTCTTAGACGAACAGTTCTATTTCAACCGTTTCAGTCTTTCAAATATTCTGATGTATTTATTACAGGCACTGATGTTCCATGAACAAGTGTAGATAAGAGAAAAAAGGTGTTTAGTCACAGTACACCTTTATGGAAAAGCTGGTCCCACCACCCTGACCCGGGTCTCCGCTATATAACTCTGAAGCACGTCAGGCCTCAGATCAGTTGAAGCAATCTACTCTCCACTTTTACACCATGTCAGACTTGGCCGAACTCTCCCTCCAAAGCAGCGGGTAATAAAAATAGGTTACTCAGTTTGTAGTCATACTTTCATCAGCAATAGCAAAAGTCTTTATAGTCTTACGTTCAGTATGGACTTTGCTTAATGAAATACGATTAATGTTTTCAGGAGCATAAAGAAACCGCAGGATCTACGACAATTTACCACACAGCAATTGTACAACTTTCTTGATTCCTTCGACACAATTTTATCGGATTGCGATGGTGATCTTACAGCTTATTATTTTCTTTTTTTTAGCAATTATTGATGCAGCAAAATAATTTTATCATTCATATTTGCAGGTGTCCTCTGGAATTGTCACACTCCTATTCCAGGTGCATTAGCCACTCTGAAAGAACTACAAGACATGGGAAAGAATATTTACTTCGTATCAAACAATAGCACTCTGTCCATGAAAGATTTTTTGAAGAAACTGCACACTCAGGGATTTCCAGCAAAAAAGGTATTTGTGCTATTGTTACGCGGTAATTTTCTTTCTAACTCTATATTTCACTTTCAGGAACAAATAATCATTCCTTCACTCGTTGTCGTCTGGTACTTGAAATCTATCGATTTCAAAGGAGAAGCATACGTTATCGGGACTGAACCCTTCAAAAATGTCTTGAGGGAAAATGGAATAAAGGTTGCACCGCCAGAGGTAAATCGATACAAAGATTCGCTCGAAAAACCTTCAGAATGTACTTTCTTCTTCTCACTGATCAATTTCTGATTGCATAAATCTGTCGTATTGCAGCCTGACTCTGTCAAGGAGGATTTGGCAGAAGTAGTAAAAGCTTTGCAAGATGTTCCGTCTATTAAAGCTATTATTCATGACTTTGAGCCTAACTACAGCTGGATGAAAATTATGCGGTCGATAGTATCACTGAGACGAGACGACTGCCTTTACATTGCTGCGGCACTGGACAACAAAGTCGCAGTGGGAGCTGAGCACCCATTGCTTGGTAAGAAAACTTGTTAGTTGTCTATTTGCTTTATCGATGCAGGAGACAAAATTTAAAAGCAATTCTGGGTCGATTATCATATAGGTACAAAAGTCTTCACGGACATAGTCACAGAGTTCAGCGGAAGAGAACCCACGTTGACCGGAAAACCCAGTAAACTACTGAAGCAGTACGTTTATAAGAACTGTTCCATTGCTGATCCCAAACGCTGCATATTCGTGGGCGACACGTAAGTGAAACAGGGAAAAGAAGGAAGTAATTCAACATTTATAAGTAACCAATTGTTTTATTGTTGTTTTCTTTCGCTACAGTATTCAACAGGACATGGGATTTGCCAAGTTGTGTGGTTTCAAAAAACTTTTTGTCAGCTCTGGTGTGACCAGCTTGGAAGAAGTGCTGAAAGAGGAACACCTGTGTCCGGAACTCTACATACCGTCAATCGGTGGACTGCTGCCTTTACTAAAAAACTTACCCCCAGAAAATGCTGTTTCTAATCGAAAACCCCAATAAAGCGAGTCTGTGGGACGTTGAATTGTAATTTAAGATTACCATTAATGAAATATTTCTGTATAACTGTATCACCTGAGTGAAATTTTTATAAAACATTCTTTACAATTATTTATGCGACGGGTAAATTGAAGTAGTTGTCATTTTTGCATCTAAATCTCATTCGTTGACTTTATAAAAACTAATCGTAAGCCCTGCAGCCATCGTCGGGCTGAATCAGTTGCACTTGTCCGATTGAATACGTTAAGTGCTATGGCCCAAAAATATGTACGCACACATTAATACCATGTAAGATATTCCTATCTCAGGTCACCATTACAGTCATATTTATACACATACGTCTGAGCTCCCTGCTGGCAAGTAATCAAACTCAACATTCTGAATAGATTGTGGTAAGCTAGTGTGAGCCAAACATCCAGCTCTTCATTCTATCACTCTGTTTTGAAGTGTTCGCAGTTCATAGTTGAATAATATACCTGGAAATTTTCTAATTCTTTACTAAATGACTGTAATTACAAAAGAAACTATAGTGTTTCTAGGTGCAGGTACAACAGCTGCTTTAATCGCAGCAACGACATGGTACCAGTGAGTCTACAAATATCGAATTCATTCGCACCGAGAGAGAAAAAAAATTAATTTAATCTAGACAGTTCGATGTGTATATGGATGTATTGAAAGGATGATAAAACTTGTAGGTATGCGAAACGAAAGAATAGGATACCTGACAAATGGGTGGAAATTGGAACGGTTGGTGATCTCTGGATTTATCCATTAAAATCTGGGCAAGCCATGGAGGTCGAAGAAGCCGAGTGCACAGAAACTGGCCTGATTTATCACGAAGAAAATAAAGTCTCCCTCAAGGATAGGTAATCTGCTATAAACTTGACTCATTCATGCGTGTGTTCGTGCAAAAACTTTGCTAATTCTGTATTGACGTTTTTTTTTTCAAGGGGTCTTTTGGTATACAAAGGGGATAACAAGGAACAACGCAATGCCAAGAACTATCCGAGGCTGCTTCTGATTACTGTTACTGCTGTAAACGAGAAAGAAATTAAGCTTGAAGCACCGGATATGAGTCCGTTAAGAATAAAAACTTTAATCGAAAATCCACAATTGGTTGAGTGTACTCTCCACCAAGGCGAACGTCAGCAGTGCGTTGACTGCGGGGCTGAAGCTGCGAAGTGGATATCACAGTACTGCACCGAAGAAGATTTCACTCTTAGACTGGGTCTGGGTATGCGTTCGAAACGTAGTGTGAATTCAGAACCCATGAAGTCGTTGGCCAGAGTTTACAAGAAAATGAAGAACGAAGATCTGGTAATCGATCATTGACAAGCAATTGTGGAACCACAGTTCTATATCTGTGTGTAAAATCGAACAAATTTGACCTTTTTGCAGGGAATTTTTTCAGACATCTGCAGCTACTTGATATTCAATCAAGCCTCGCTAGAAGACCTGAACAAAAGATTGCCTGCCGATGTATCACCGCTCAATTTTCGTCCTAATATCGTTGTCGAGGGGACCAAAGCGTACGTTGAAGATGACTGGGACTGGATCAAGATTGGCAAAGATGCAGTATTCAGGAATGTGAAACCGTGTACGAGGTAAACGATCAAGGAAAATTATTGTGACAATTTCAAATCAGTAAAAATTTCAATAAACATGACAATTTATTGAATTGCAGATGCACACTGATCAACTTTGATCCAAAAACTGCAGTACCAGTGCCTGAGCGAAGAATTTTGAAGAAATTACAGGAGTATGTATAGCTCGTACGAGAATATTCTAATCCAAAAACTGATAACAATGACGCTTTGATTCAGGTACAGACTGATTACGGAAGAAAGGAAACGTAAAGTTGAGGGCAACGCACCGGCAATGGGTGTCTACGCAGGAATTCGTAAGCCAGGCCAAATTAAACTGGGAGATAAAGTTTATATCGGATAGTGAACAGCAACTGTACAGTGTTTTTATACTTTATTTATAAAATTATTATCTACATGTAATGCAGGAGTTGCATAAACTGATAGATGCACCTTGATTACAGTATAATCTTTATCACAGACATAGATTATTTATTAATAAAACAAAAGAGGTACTATCTCTACATTCGATAAGCTTCAGCTTAAGATAGAACATTGTTCCTACGTACATACTTTGCAATAGTTACGTCACTGATATATTACTATCTCATTAAATTATCATAATTATCTGTCGACGGAACGTCCATTGTTTCCTTGTGGTCGTGGTGGGCTCCTTGTTACCTGTGTCAAATCTGTGCCTCTGGTAGCTGCGGGTGATGTTAACACCGGTTGTTATCTGCTTTACAGAGCGGCAGATAAGAGAATATATATTACACCTACACTTCTGCCTCTGGGAATAACGCCTCACATTTGGATACTCGTACATGCAACCTCTGCTAATTACTTGAGTTATTATGTAAATCCTGATAACTGTGCGCGATACATTCAGTCTAAATGGTTATTGGATATATTAAAGTTAATTGATGAGTGATCGGTGATCAGTGATTGAATTGAATTGAATATGTTACATCTTTGCTTATGTAAGCTGTGCGAGCAGCGCTCTAAGTAACGTGTAAAGCGATGTTTACTCTTTAGAGTGTATATGACTGATATCTGCATGATGTAATGTTTCTCTCTTAAAACGGCGGATGAATAGATCAAAAGTGACAGGTACGTAATTCGTCACTGAGGATAGAATTTTTCAAATCTAATCAATACGCAATATACAAAAAATGAATATCCAATTGAGTAAAACATCCATTATAATAATGTGCGGGGCAACGGCAGTGTTGACAATTGTATATTGGGTAAAGCGGCGAAACACTAAGCAGACTAAGTCAGAACAGGATAGTTCTGTCAATGGAGAACTGATTTCCGAACCGATTGAAACCACAAGCAATGATCGATCGGAAAGTGTACCGGCAAAGACCACCAAAAACGATACGCTACAACAGATTATACCCAAAGAATGGAGAAAAATAGGACACGTGAACGAACTGTTTATTTATCCATTGAAATCGGGCCGTGGAAAATACTTGAAAGACTCCGTTTTCACTGATTATGGCATCAGTATGAGCATCGATGACAGATATTTCTTGCTAAGAGACAGGTATACGCTTGCAGGTCACTTCGAAAGTCGAATTTCATTTTTTAATTCGAGAAATCGACAATCTTGATGATTTTGTCTGCTTTTACTCAAACTTTTTTCTAGAATGTTCCTCGTCTATAATGAAGAAACCGGCGAGTTCAGAACAAGCAGAAATTATCCCACGTTAATCTTGGTGACCCTAAGTGCTGTTGACACAGCCCATGTGAAACTAGAGGCAGTTGGGATGCCTTCCGTGACGTTCAAGGTGCCGGAAAGCACTGTCAAAAGCGTCTCGACTCCAGCTCCTTGCTTGCTGTGGTGGGGTGGAACCCTCCAGTGCCTTGACTGTGGTTCCGAAGTGGCCAAATGGATATCTAAGTATATTTTATTTAGAAGAGAGTAATTTTCTTCGAGCTAAGAAATATTGAGTCAGTATTTTTGCAACAGGTTTTTAACTGGGACCAATAACGGTCTTAGATTAGGCTGTGCTGTTGGAAAAACGAATATCGATAGTGCAGAACAGGAGCCATGGGAAAATTTTGACGAAGTCTACGCCACTCTGAAGAACACAGGCGCTGTAAGATTACAAAAAAATGTTGTATAAAAATCTGAAATAATACTTGTTTTTTTTTGTTTAGGGCCTTTCGTCAGATTTAGCGAGCTACATGGTGATGTCCGAATCCTCAGTCCACGAGCTTAATCAAAAGATGGACCGTCCAGGTCTCGCGTTACAGTTTAGACCAAACATCGTTATAGCAGGACCCGAACCTTTCGCGGAGGACAACTGGGACTGGATTAAAATCGGCGAGAGCGTTGTGATAAGAAATGTCAAGCCATATTTGAGGTCAATTACATTTAGAATATCATCCTGTGATACCTACAAGCAGCGCTGAGATTTAAAGCAGATACTGAACGTGTTAATGATCACAGTTTCAGAGGCCAAAGAAACCCACAAAGAGTCCAGGTGGAAGGCAAAGCACCGACGATGGGGATTTACTGCGGTATTTACCAAATTGGGAGCGTTAAAGTTGGAGACGATGTTTACATCAATCAAACCTCGTCTGAGAAATTTGTGAAAACGAATAGATCTGTTAGGTCTGGGGAGCAGAAATATGAATTGCAACGCTTTCTGGATCAAGAAACTACAGTGAATAATCATAACTTCACCAGCAATGGATTGTCCTAAATTTTGAATTATTTATCAGAAATCTTGTACCTTATTTCAACTTATTTTGACGATTTACAATACTACGTTAGGAGTCGCAACAGCACAATGATTCACTAAACTCTCGACTCGTGAGTCTGACCTGCGGCATTATAAGTTATTGGTAATAGAAATATAAAGATCCTTAGGACCGAAACGAAACTATTTATATTCAACTTAAGAATTAATAAGAGAAGAGAAAGATATGTTACAACACAAATAAAGGCAAGTCAATTGCTAGTGACTTATAAGTGAGATAAGAGTATATAATATATGTACGTATCACTACAGTTCATTTTATTCATAAACTCCACCTATATTATTTACCGTGGTAACTTAATCTGGCAGTAGATAATTGAGGCAAGGGTCAGCAGTAAGTGACAATCAAGTGCAACTATCAGAGTCAAGAGAGTGGGGAGTCTCACAATGATGAACCGGATGAGAGATAAAAACTTTCCTCTACAGTAGCGCAAGTGATCTTGCCGTTCTAACATGTGGATAATATGGCTGGCCTGTTTATATTATTTATCAAACAACGTGACCGCCGTTCACAGTTACGAAAGGATAAAACATGACGGTAAGATTTCGTTGGTGAAAAATTAATTCATTTGGCAATTTTACTCTTAAACGGTTCAGCAAAGTCAAGGATCGCTTACCGTAGGCTTGTGCAGCTTTAGAAATTAACTTGCGTTATGAAAATATGCGTTTGAGCTAATGATTTCTGAAATAGCATTCCAGCACACTTTGGGTCACCTTAAACCCCGCACACCGCCAGATGTACAGGCTGAAGCGGCAAAGGAAGTAATACGAAGGCTTTTAGGGGATGCGTACAAATTATTCCCCGTTTCTGTCGATCCCAGTATTGGACCTGTCGGAAAAGACACTTTTCACGTAGATATAATTTTCTTTCAAATATTCTTTTATTCTCATCCCGATACAAATGAAAATGCTGTGCAATAATGCACGTTAAACACGATTATAACAGGTATTCAAGAATACCTTGGGTCAAATCGAGATTATTGGAACAACCGGAGTCGCTGCGGTTTGGGGCTTCCACTATTATGTAAAGAATTTTTGCAATGCCCACATTGCATGGGAAGAATCGCATGTCAAGTTGCCAAACTCTCTTCCTGATGTCGACATAAAAATTACTTCCAACGATCGGTAAAACATAGACAGTATGCAATGCGCAAAAGTTTAACGAAGCACGAGCACACATTAGAGTCTGTTTCCATTATACACTTTCCAGTTTCCGCTACTACCAAAACGTATGTACAGCCGGCTACAGCACCGCATGGTGGGATTGGCCGAAATGGGAGAAACACATCGACTGGATGGCATTGAACGGGATAAACTTAGCACTGGCTTTTCATGCTCAAGAAGCGATCTGGGAACGAGTTTACACTAAATTGAATCTGACGAGACACGATATTGATGAACATTTTGGAGGACCGGCGTTTCTCCCTTGGTAATGAGATAAAATTGCATGATAGTTTTTTCAACAGAACTAATCACAGTCTTGCCAAACCGTTGTCCCTACGATTGCAGGGCCAGAATGGGAAACATACGTGGCTGGGGCGGACCGCTGACTTCTGCGTGGCACAAACATACAGTCGAGCTTCAGCACAAGATTTTAAATAGAATGCGAGAGCTTGGAATCATTCCTGTGCTACCCGCCTTCTCAGGACAAGTGCCGAGAGCATTTAGCCACCGCTTTCCTACTGCAAATTTTACTGAGTTTGGGCCATGGAATAGATTCAACGAAAAATACTGTTGGTGAGAGAAAATTGAATGCTTTTTTAAATTTAAAATTAGAATTTTAGCTTACTTAATGCTTACTGTATTAAAAATCTGAGAATATTTCACGTATCAGAATGTGTTAAATCAATTTGATGTGTACATTTTCAGTCCCTTTTTACTACTGCCAAGTGACCCGCTGTTTAGAACGGTCGGATCTATGTTCCTATCTGAGGTAATTAGCAAATAGCAAGCAGAACTGTTCAAGAAATAATTAACTATTCGAAATTTAATTGACGTAGAGAAAATTTAATCGTTACAGTACATTCAAGAATTTGGTACAGATCACGTCTATAACTGTGATACCTTCAACGAGAACGAGCCGCCAAAAAGTGATCTTGATTTTCTGAGTGGAATCAGTCGCTCAATTTACTCGACTATTACTGACGTCGATCCAGAAGGCATATGGTTTGTTGCGCTTAATTTCGTATGTCTAATTGCAGGTTTCTAATATTTTATACAAGTCATTCATCTCCTCGTTTGATAATTGTTGAATTTTTTTTAAGGATCTTACAAGGTTGGTTGTTCCTGCACGAATTACCTTTTTGGACAAATGCAAGAGTAGAAGCTTTTCTAACGGCCGTTCCCATAGTGAGTGTATAAATATTTCATTATTTGTCGCAGGTTATTTCCTCCAGTACCAAAAAAGTCAAACAGCTTATGGGAATTCATTTTTCTTTGAATTTGCTCGTTAATAACTACCTCTAAAAGAACGTGGTAATTCATGCATTCCTGACATTATGAATTTAATGAACAATTTCAGTTTTAGCTTAGCTATCTATCATGCTGAAATAGTTCAATCATGTCTGAAATGCTGCGTAATAATGTCTGATAATTTTCTCAGGGAAAGTTGATTGTGCTGGATCTTCAGTCGGAACAATTTCCGCAGTACAAAAGACTGAGTTCATATTACGGGCAACCGTTCATTTGGTGTATGCTTCACAATTTTGGTGGTACTCTTGGACTATTTGGATCCGCCGAGATAATTAATCAGGCGAGTGAATTCATTTTTATATCCCGCGTACATAACACGGATTTTTTAAATTACTTTATCATCACAGCGAGTATTCGAAGGAAGAAATATGAAGAACAGTACAATGATCGGAACAGGATTGGCACCAGAAGGCATTAACCAAAACTACGTCATGTACGATTTGATGAACGAGATGGCTTATCTTCGAAATCCTGCTGATCTTAATGCTTGGTAAGCAAGCTTTGGAAATCAGTCCACTGCAATATTATGACAGTATTTCCTCACCTTAAGGTTCGAGAGGTACGCTGCCAGGAGGTACGGCGTTTGGAACGAATACGCGGTGCAGGCGTGGCAGAAATTAAGGGTATCAGTCTACAGTTTTAGTGGTCTGGAAAGAATTCGTGGAAAATACACGATCACGAGACATCCCAGTCTTAAAATTAGCCCTTGGGTTAGTAGAAGACACGATTTGCTGGCGTGGCTATGAGAATAAGGTTTTGTGCACCGTCAAGAAATTCGGTTGATTTACTTGATTGAAACTTTTTTCTTACCGCAGACATGGTACGATACTGAAATAGTGTTATCTGCATGGGATGATATAGTGAAAGCTAGACACGGTCGTAGAAATAATACTTTCTATCAACACGACGTAGTCGATGTGACTAGGCAGGCACTGCAACTCAGCGCGAACACGTTGTACCTGAACATACTAACTGCCGTGAAGCACAAGAATATCTCTCAGCTTCGGTAAATGCATGTCGTAAGACAGAAAAATACAAATCTTACACAATCGTAGCCACAATTAGCATAAATTTGTTTCCTAACTTCGTAGGGAAAACTCCAAGCTATTCGCTGAACTGTTTGACGATCTGGAAAGAATATTGGCATCGAATAAGGACTTCTTGTTGGGCACGTGGCTTCAGGATGCAAAGTCTCTAGCGACTGATGAAAAGGAGAAAAAACTGTACGAGTTCAATGCTAGAAATCAGATCACTCTCTGGGGTCCGAGAGGCGAAATTCGAGATTACGCGAACAAACAGTGGTCAGGAGTTGTTGCTGATTACTACAAGCCTAGATGGGTTGTTTTGCTAAACGAGCTGGAAACTTCTCTCGCCAATGGGACACCGCTGAATTCAACAGCGGTCGATTTCAAAATATTCAATCAAGTCGAGCAGCCGTTTACATTATCGAACAAGATCTACCCAGTGACTGCAAATGGTAAATGCGTTATTAGAATTCGCTAGATCTGTCCCAACTACGTATAAGGATATATTTAAATGATTTATCAAAATGCATGTTATCTTATGCTGTCGGCGTAGATAATTGTTATATAAATACATGCCGATGTATTGTTTTTAGGAGACAGTATTGAGATTGCTGTAGAATTGAACAAAAAATGGAGAAAGATAAAACCGTCATCAGCGATAAGGGTCACCGGGAAACGCATTTTCGGGGTATTATAATAGTAACAATGAAAAATCATATGCATATGATCTTTCACTATTTTTGATTCCGCGTATGAAATGTTTGTATGCAATTGTGATATGATGATGATGATCTTTTCATTTATTACACTTATTTGCTACATTTTGCTTTTTCTTACTTTAATGCACCTAATTGTGGAATTTTTTCAGAACACCATATCGAATCGTAGAGCGCGGAACAGGGTCAAAATTATGACGAGTATGAAATTGATGGTAGCATGGAGGAATTGAGTCTTATACATTATAGGTATATACAATAATTTTATTTATACAACAAACGGTTACTTAATATTAGGTATATATTCCGGGTACACACAATAAATGTCATGACATTTGAAACAATTACACATTTACACATGTATATAAATGTTGCGTCTTATGATTATATCCAAGTCACAGAATATAAATGCCGCGAAGAAATCTTTGTTGATGTATGTATGTACATACACTACGCCGCCGAGGTCTAAATACCACGTGCAGTTTAACAATCATGAACGAAAACGGAAATACAAAAAGAATAAAAGTATTTCCTCGTTTCTGTCTTTTTTTTCTTTTTTTTTTGTTTTAGTTCTTTTTTTCTTATCGATAAATAGAATCTTACATCACTAAACCAATTTTATCCGACAAACATACAATTTGGTACATACATTTCGCTGGAGTAAATTCATTTAATCGGTTCGAAATGAAACAATTTTTTCGATCGATTTATCGACCGTAACGTTTAAATAATCCCGGGAGAAAATAGCGGCGCAGCCAATTATTAGCGCCGAATGAGACGCAACCGTTGTCGCAGAACGTGATGCGTGAAAGCTGCCGCCAGGCGAGCAGGAATTTGAACAAATGAGCATCGCCGAATCACTCGCCGAGCTGAGCCTACAAAGTTGTCTGTGGAGTTCAGTCAAGCGCCGAACGCCATCGCGAGAAGTTCGCGCTCTGTGATCGGCAAAAGATTTCGAAAGCATTACGCACATGCGGGTCACCTAGTCGTGATTGCTAATTCGTATATTTTGTTAGATATGCAGTGGAGGTATAGTACGAGTGGTGGAAAGGGATTTATTTGCCAAACACAGTGTTGTATCGTAATTATGTGAAAAAAATTTACAACGCAAACAAGTATCGACTCTAAGGATTATAAGTGTACACAAACGTGCCGTTTCTTTCTTTCTTTTTCTGTTCGATTAGTCTGCTACATGTGGTGCTAATTGTATTTACACCTGGAGAGATCTGGCCTCAAAACTTCGATCATCCCGATTATACGACGATACAATCAAATATTCACACAGCTGCACTTTCTTCGCCGAACATTGATTGAAAGCCGGTGAGTAAATCAACATAATTGTTATACGCACAATACGATCATTATCATTCATGCACGCGAAATCTACGCCGCATATTAAACGCGGGTAATTTCTTTGCATTCATTCATTATTACGTCTCATTGATACGCACGATGCGATCCACTCGGCTTGGGATCCGTCTAATTACAAATACATTCAGCAGGGTTAATTATTTATTAATCAAGTTGTAAACTGTCATCAAAGAACGACCGTTTAGGCTGCATTAAAAAGGCAGCACTACTCATACGGCTGGCTAACTGTTATTATAACTTATGTACAATCATAGAGCATACTTTTAAAGAGCCTACGTTATATGCAACAGCTTACGCGCAACAGCGTGCGTAAGGCTATAGGTACTTACTTACTTACTTACTTACTTACACATTATCACGCATATGTGACGTTGAGTGTAATTTTCGAGTCGTTAACTCGGCGATACTTGCCTTCATGCATACACATGTGTGCAACGCCTCTCTATACGTGTAGCCCATGAATTAACGAGGAGAGAATTGAAGCCTTTATTGTATGTTCTAATATTACGTATAGTGGCTGTGAATGCGTTAATGCAGAGCGCGATGCGGATTAAAACAACTGCAAGGTCTGATCATCGCCCGCTATTCGCTTAAGCCGATCCTTTCTCCTTGCTTGAACGGTTCTGGAGCTCCGCGACGATCTCAAATACCTATAGTACGCTGACTTTTGTTCCACTTTAGGGTTTCTTTATTTTTATTTATTTTTTTTTTTGTATTTGTTTTGCTTTTGTTTACTTTTTTCTCATCTCATTAGCCATAGTGGAAAAATCCGAGAACTGAGTAAACGGTCAAAAACCCTGCATAGATTATTCGTACTGCTGTATATTTTCGATGAGTGACTGATGTTCACCTGAATTGATGGAAATATACAGTTATTATTATATTCGTACTCACGTGTGATGCATTTGGTACGAATTACGTCACTTTGAGTCTGGAGCGTCGTTGTTGAAACCGTGATGTAGTCCTCCTCCCGTATTTATTAACTATACACTATTCAGTCATCGACATTAATAGCTTAAATTATAGATGTGTCTTTTTGGCTGCAACATCGCGTAGAATGTAATATTGTATACAGAAATTTACAATAAATTGTTGTACAGGAATGCATTTTTGTCCCCCTTCTCTGTGCACTGTGAGAACTTCTTCGAACCACTTTTCCTTACATTTTCCCCTTTATTATACATAATAATAACGGGAAAAATTGAAAATTAAGACGACGCAGCAGATAGTCTTTACCGACTGAGGAAAATGTCACCCTATTTTGACTATTATACTACGCAACAAATTAAATACTCTTTTTTCTCGAGATTTACAGTATGTAATTATGATTTTATCGGTTCAAAGTCAATTGAGGTTCATAAAAAAAATTTTCACATCACTTCAGGTTTGATAGTGGAAAACAATTATTGATTTTTTAGAAATTATATAAATATGCAATACAAAACTTTATTTATCGCTAAACAACTTATATTCTTTTGAACGATTAGCTTTCCTCTTGTAGTCAGTGATTACAGTATCCCTCCGAAGGTACCAATGTTAGTTTGCAGGCATGAATGGTATGTACCTTGATAACGCTTTTCAAACTGCTATTTTCCGATGAAAGGTTCCCCGTATTCATCGCTTATTACCGACCGCATGTTCTCGGGAAAATGAAAACTCAAGTGGGAGTGTAGAAAATGGTTTTTCAACGAAATGTTGCGTCCTAGTTTATGATAAGCATTCAGCATAAATTTAATTTTTCCATGAAAATCTGGTGACTTTTAGTTGCCGAGGAAATGAGTTTCCAGCCTGTGTGTAAAAACCGTGGTTTTGAGACGTGATATCTAAATATAAATACGTTTTCTTTTGTTTACTAGGTATACCTAATACGAATAACTATTCGAGATATTAGTGATTTTTTTAGTGTCGCATAGTGTTATCAAAGTCTGCGCGGCAATGATGCGAAAATAATAAAGTCAGCGCGATTCTAGATGCCATACCGAATAAAACTATTCCAACACTTTTTGGTTTTAATCGAAAATAAGTGTATGAAGATAAGTGGTAATTCAATTATAAGAATACATTTTTTGGCATTATGATTACGTAAACCAAATTTTTTTTTTTTTTGATATTTGTATTCGGTAGTGCATGTAGAATCACGCGGACCGTGGTGTTTTCTCATCAGTAATGCATGGGCTTTGATAATAGTCAAAATATGTGACATTTTACTCAGTCGGTAAGAACTAACTGCTGGAAGAATTTTCGATCGATCGTTAATGTAAAGGATATTATTATACATTTGAATAACTTGAGAACTTTATAATTTTAGTACCATATTGCATGTCTTGGGGTTATAAAATCCCGATACAAAATACAAGTAGTTTACCTTGCGTAGCTCACGACTCTGTATTGTGAATCGTAATATAGTAGATTTGATTATTGGGTGCAAATGGCGACATTCCATATTTTTTAGTTAAAAGAGAAGCTTACCGAACAGATTTCGCTAGTTCACACAAAATGCTCTGCAGGCTTGAGAATATTGAGCCGAGTCAAGGAAAAGACTAAACGTGCATGCAGCGATTCTAGAATTCGAACAATTACAAATGGGAACGAAAATGGGGGTGTGGCTAAGCAATATGGCGGCGAGAACTAGGCTATCAGCACAGTATTTTAGGTCAATTACGCGAATACGGAAGTACAGAAAACTCAGTGCAAGCTGTGAAGCTTTAGTTATGTGGCAAGGAATCGATACATCGCGAAAAATCCGATGAAAAAAATCTTTTGAAACTAAATATGGCCCATTGGGAGTAACGCATTGTTTTGCCACCAGATGTCACAGCCATATATTTTCGATCCCAAAACAGCTCGGGTCAGAATCCGCGCGGTTCTCTCTTCCATTTTGTACCTATATCTTCATAGATATACGTACAATACTTTAGACAGTTTTACGCTTCTAACGAAACGATATAACGAATATGTGACTAACGATATAGTTTAACGAAAGAGTATTTTCGACTTTTGTTTATTTGAAATGGTATATTATTATTATGTATATCTATAGGATTAAATACGTATGTACGTCGATCATGAGGTACGCTCAACACGTGGTAGCCGCTTCCTCTTCCGCTCGCGAAAGATATTTCACCTATACATAATATTAATTTCTAGTCAGGAAACGACGACGACGAAGACTGTACAAAATCGCACCTTATACGATATACAGGCACGTTTCACGTACGGCCGAAAGAAGCGCCTTACCCGCATGATATGCATTTAACATTGCGGTCAGAGTGCAGTATGAGTCTTTCTTTCTCTTTCCATCTCTCAGGTAGAATTATTTCAGCCGATCTACACATGTACCTGTAAGTATGCACGTACATACCTGTTAAATAGCGTAAGGTAACGGAAGTCGGCACAGGTATAAGGTGATACGATTATATACAGTGCATGCCTATTAGAGGTTCAGGATTAGCTGTATTGATCGGTCTTATATGGGACTTTATATACAACAACTTTCCGGGGTTTTTGCACGCTCGTGCGGATCTCAAAATGTCGTTTTTCTCTATTTCTTTCCATTTTTGGATCTACCGTTTGGAAAACATATTATTATTATCATTATGAAATGTACATAAATTTTCTTGATTGATATATACATAGATCGGGACATTATAAATATACGTAGACAGGAAAAAATAATTCTTAAAAACGCATAATATGTGTTTACCTCAGATCAGCAAGTATTTCTCTTCGGATACACGGGTCTTAAACATCGAGCAGCAGCAACAGAGTTCCGTTGTACAGTCATAGGTATGTGTGTGTGTGTGTATACATTCATGGATACACGTGCAGCGTGTATACGAGTCGCGTTGTAGGAATTACGATTTACGTTTTGGTTTAAGACGAGCCGCGTTGCACGGTTCGAGTGGATCAGGCAACCGGTTATCAGAGACGAAGGAACTCTCTTGCGATGCTTTTTGTACGTCGACGTTCAGGTACACGTATATTACATGCGTACCCTAGTTGTAGAATATATACATATACAATGTGCAGGTGAAGGTGAATTGAGCTGTGTAAGATGAAAAAGAAGTATAGAAGTATAGGTTGAATATAATATAATAATGCAGCAGGAAGAAAAAAAGTAGAGTTTAAGTTATAGATGTGTGCGTCTAGGTATACGTATATCTATGGTACACCTGTGATTACACCGAGATCCCGATAAGCCTGCGGGAAGATTGTAGCCACTAACGTTATGCCTGGCTGACCTGCAGGTGCTCGCGTGTCCGAAACGTGGCTTCCGGAATGGGTAAAAAAAGCTCGCAGTACAACAGACGTGCGTGTAGCCGCATATGCAGGGTGTTTGTGAATTGTAACAATACGGAATGTTCAGAATTAGAGACGGAGGTAAAAGATTTTGCAGAAAGATAATTGGACAGTTGAAGAGTCATGGAATATCCTATTTTGAAAAATGCAAAATGGAAGATTTACTGAAAGTCGAATTGCAAGAGGGAAAATACGCTGAATGGTATAAAGTATACAATATCGAAATAATATTGAGTGGTCAGAATTTTTACAATTCTACGCATGGATACTTCTACATTTTTTGAAAAAAAAAATTTTGTTTTCTTTAGTTTCTATCCAATTGTCAGGAGTGTTTTCAGCTTGCAAAGCAAGTAGAGTATTCAATCAGTAGCAATTGTGACAGTCTGACGGCAAAGAAAGAGAAAGAAACAAGAATCAAGTCTCTTTGAACGAGATCACTAGACGTGACTTCCGCCGAAATTAACAAGATTAAATTCAACCCCTTGTATCCCCGAAGCTATTATACATGCGGGTTGTATTTCCGCTTGGATTACAAGCTGTTATCAGTCTTGAAAATATTACGTGTCCGACGATTGTCGGTCGAAACCGTTAGATCAAATTCTGCAGAATGAATGGGCAAATCCTGTCGTGAGAAAATAAAAAGTGATGACCTTTTAGCGTCTCTCATGTAATTCCGGTAATTGGGAAACCTCTTCAATAAATATGCGTGTAAATCGATTAATTTTAGACCAATTAATCAGCTTACAATAGTGTAAAAACTGCATATCAGGTGTAAAATGATTTTTTTTCTTAAACGTGAATTTGAAAAAGCATTGAATGTATTCTATAAATAGAACTGGTGCTAATTTATATACTGTCGGAGCTGTTCTGTGTAAAATAATTAAGTCTCGATCAAAAGTTCTCACGGACACAAATCTCAAAAATGATTAACTTCCAACAGTTCCGAGATACAGGCTGCGGAAGAAAGGTGTTCAGATTTATTGACATCTATGGGTTTCGTGATTTTCATGGATTATAACGCTTTGAGGGGACTTGAAATCAAAAAAATCACTTAAAAAACTGCTTTTGATTCTCAAGGATAGGCAGGAAGCTGTGATGGAGGTGCAACGTCAGATTTCGCGTGAAGAAACGACCCTCTGACTCTTGCAATAATCGGCTTGTCTTGTTTTTCACGCGTGTGCGAAGTCTCTGCGAATCGGCTGTGCACTTTTTGAAATTTCGATCAGGAGGATGTGTACTATATCATACACTGAAAATCCAGTATCCATAAGGATTCCTCGGGGTCGTATAATCCAATGCGCGTGTTATTAATTGACCTAATTTTTCTACCACACGCGGGCTTGGCTCTGTTGTTTGTTATAGTTATGTGGGTCACAACTCTTCATATTATGTATAATAATTTTAGCTAGTAATGAAAGCGCGCGCACGCGCGATTATATTCGATCCTATACATGTAATTGTTTTATGACATCGTCCTCGGCGTTTCTTTCTTTGCTTTGCAGGTTTCTCGCTCTGAATATTCATTCATTTATTTACGTATGCAATACAAGTAAAGAACCTAACAGAAGTAAAGACAGGATAAATAATAATCTATCTATGCGTAACGTAACACGACGGGCAGAAAATGAACAAAAGTCTGAAGAAAAAAAAACAAAAAAAAATACTAACTAAATAGATTCAATCTTTTAATTTGATCTTATCAAGATTCGTAGTTATGATCTTCATGAACGAATTTTTCCTAAGTTGGAAAAAAGTCGATAATCCATTTATTAATGTTTACTAATTTCATACATCTCTGGCTTAATTATAGGGAGGCATTGGTTTCAAAGAAAGGCAGATTTGATTGTGAAGTAGATCTTGAAACATTATAACGTATTTTGAAGTTGAGTCTAGATGTCAAACAATCATCAATATTATATTACTCATAAGATTGTAAATGAAGAGGATACAATTTTTTGCACGGGAGGTTTTTTGAAGCAGTCGAATGTTCAAAACTTTCATAATACGATTATAATATAATAATTATGTCATTACGATAACTTGTACAGGTAAGTCTGTGTGTGTGCGTGATTTCTGAAAGTATCTCTTTATATGTATATTTCCATATTTTAGAATAACAGAAATAATAACGTGTGAAAGTACTTAGTTATATCAAACAATAAAAAATACGTCTGCAGCATAAATTTTTGATTAATACGTATGCACGCATCGTCGAGGAACGTAAAAACCGGTTGGATTTTATTTAAATATTTTTCTTTTTTTTCTTTTTTGCTCTTTTTTGCAGTTTTCTTTCATTTACGAGCGGAATTTTACCTGTATATCATAATACGCGCGAGTCGTGGTTTCGAGCGATGCGTGTTAATATGCATTGAGCAACTGTCTATTTTTAGACACAGTGCTGCTCGTATAACATATATTTATCCAAAATTTGTCGATTTATCGTTGTATACCGTATAATATATACACCATGTATATCTATTATGTATATTTTGTATATTACATAAAAATGCGGGCGATCTCGCGATTTTTTGGAACTTGAACTTTAGAGGATCGTGTGATGACGTAATGGCAGCTCGCAGTACACCTACTTACTTATATGTATAGGTATGTGTATACTTGACCTGCGTCTGAACGGTGACGTAATTGGCGAGAAAAAGAAACGAAGTCAGAAATCACCCTTCTATGTATGCATACGTGATGCCTATACGTATAGATAGATAAGTGGGACTGACTGTTCGCTATGGGTTGGCGGCATTTGAACCAAGGTTGGCCGGTTGTGCCGATGATATTATACGGGTTTGTCACACTCTGCGGTGAAACGATCTGTGCAGGCGTCGATTGTAAGAATTATTTTTTGAAAGTTTTTCGTTTACAAGGAAAAATACGAAAGATATACATATAGGTGTAATATTACAAGCTTAGCTGCCATAAACAATGGAAACACATATTTGTTCGGTTTACAAGCAGGGCTCTTGAACGACCTGCAGATGATCGTTGATTATGCTTCGTGGTATATGAAAAGAAAGTAGAAGAAAGAAAAGAAACAGAAATGAAAGTACAGAGGAAAAGAAAACCGTGCAACGAGACAAATAACCGCGACTAATTATTTCCAGCTATTAGCGATAGTGAAAAGAAGCGATTTCATGGCACGAATATTGTTCCCTGAAACTGTTTTCTGATGGTGTCAGAAAGTACGCTCTGGACAGCTAAGACCGACAATTAATTATCATAGGTGTATCAATTGATAATTGAATAAGTCACAAAATATAACCTCATTTATTCACGATTATTTTACAAAAAAATTTCGTAAATCGATTCTAAATTGTAATTGAAATAAAAAGAAAAAAAAAAAAGATCCCAATTATTCCCCAGTAAAATACTGAAAAAAATTATTCACGTGAAATCATGTTGAAAATATCCTAAATTTTAAATACAGTCCCGCGTTACATTGGTACCAATATAAAATAATTTTATGCAAGAAAGCAAGTATTCGTTATAAGTTTCGTTTTTATTTCAACAAATATAATGTATTGTGATGTAGCGAAATAATTTTACCGCACGTCTTACGAACGTCTCGTGAAACGATGTATAGATCGAGCGTGAAACAAGCTGGTCGATGACGTCATGTCACAATTTTAAACCAGTCTTTTCTCCCGCCACGCCGATCGTACGCCGGGCAGCGTGGCGGGACTCTCGATTCAAATCTGTCTCTCACAACAATTGTAACCGCTCAATTATTAATTACGTTGTATATTAACCGGTTACGTTTCAACCAAATCGTTGACTTTTTTTTCATTTAACATTAAACGCCTACGATATCTACTGTCGCACTTATATTATTGGTATCGTCATAGCGATTACAACAGATAAATATTTTTTTCTATCGGTGCAGTATTAGAATCCCGTCGATCAAGAGAATAATGAACTGTAAGAATTAGGCGCTGCAATCGCTCGCTTGACGCTGCATTTCACTAAAGGTTCAGAGTATTCTAATGTAAACACTACGTCACTCTGCAGACCCGTTATAGAACGTGTTACATGCATGTATTTATCCAATAGGTGTTGTGCCGCCAACGAGTTGCGCGCGGCTCTCTTACAGTAAAATACGAAGACAGTTCCGCGTGTCCTCGATTTCATAAACTAATCGAGAATAGAAAGAATATAGATATATTTTTGCTATCTAACAATGACAATAGATCGAGAGATGTGGCTATTTTTATACATGTAATACGCAATGATCTTGTAATACCTATACCTTTATATACCCGGCTATGTAATTACGGATGTCGTAGATTTTTCAATTACACCTACAGCAAGCTTAACTCGTCTGTCAATGTATTATATACATACCTGCAGTATTACTTCACATATATATGTATAATTTTAATTAAACGTTTCCATCTTTTTTTTTATAGGAGAGTGGCTCAACTTGGATCATAATTATGGATCGTCGTATTATTGTAGACATAGAGCACTTACTGCAGGCCAGGAGATAAACGGAATGGAAAGAAGAATTGCTCATCGACTACTTGAGAGTACATCAATGCAAATCTTCGGCCTGATAACCAGCTCTTTCTATCATCGCTGACTAGCACTTTTACAGTGTAGCTGCGCAAAAAACAGGGATTAGTGAAGCATAAATAAAAAAAAAAAAAAAAAAAAAACTTTAACTTGATCGTGAGAAGAGAATAAAATTAGCACCATGGAAGGAAAAAATATTATACGAAAGGAGTTGGTCAACGTTAATCTATTGTCCCTGAAATGCCTTATGTTCTGCTTCTTCGGAGGTAATTATTATTTATTTATTCAAATTCAAATTCAAATTTATCCAAAGAGAAAATTATAGTACATAAAGCTAGGCAGAATGGAACTTGCAAAAAATTTTCAGACATTTGCCTGTTTCTAAGCCCCTTTTGTAATTCACTTACTTTATTATCTGCCATATACTAATAATCACAAAAATGAATGTTAATCTAGTGTTTTTGATCATTTATCTCCCAAATTTTTATGTACTCTTTTTATTTTTTACTTTTGGTTTATTTATTTATTTACTTCTTTATCAACGATCGATGCCCATGCAAGAATAAACAATAATAATTCAAATATAAAAAAAAAAAACGAAATTAAGATGTTTGTGTTACACAATACGAATCATCTACTTAAAAGAAAACCTTCTTTCGATACCTCGTTTCCAGAGTACAAATTGTTAACATAAATGTTCAATTAGTCCATGTGTTTGTTGAAAACTGGTCAAAACCAAATTGACAGAGACTGTAATAAAATATTGTGAGGTAAATGGAATTTGAAAGTGTTTTAGCTTTGTTTTGTCTGAGTTGCATATCAAGTATATTGACTAGAAATTTACTTAATAGTTCAATAGTTTGACGATAGTAACTTAAATACAATTATTGTTATCATTGTTATCATATATTCGATAAGTGATTGACAAATTATGACAAACTGAAAAATGAAACATTTTTTACTCCTCAGGTATGGGCTGCCTTTTCCCTTTTCTACCGCTGCACATGCTTGCCACAGGTCTGACCTACGAAGAGGCTAAAATAGTTTCAATCGTTTCGCCGATAGTGGCGATGATAGGCCCTTTGGTGGCTGGTCCATTGGCAGACAAGTGGGCTGGTCGACAGGGTTCCAACAACAGAGCATCGACAGGAAAATACCTTCGAGTAATGATAGCAGTGACTTGCATACTCGGTGCTATATTTTATGCTGCACTAATGGCGATACCCAGAGTCGAGAGGCTGACAATACCCCAGGAAAGAAATCCCCAGGTGAAATTTTCGTGCAACGAATCTGGAGCCATTATATTCAAGGACAGGTGTAAGCTCTCAGCGACCTGCTACGAATGGCCCGAAATCAAACCCGGACCCATTCGACTCACCAACTGCGACTACCGGTGCAAACCAATCGATTCTAAGCCCCTCGTTCAAGACGACGTCAACTCTCCGAAGCCCCTCAACATGGATTACTTCGATCAAGGCGAGAGCAGTGGTGACCTGTCTGTCATTCCCATCGAAGAGAATGAACAACTCTTTCTGGTTAGTAGGTTTTTCTTTCCCTTTTTTTTTTTTGTCTTTATCATATGTTTTCAAGCTCTGCATCAAGTTAGTGTATAACGATAATATGTCTTGAAGGATATTCAGAATCCCTCGAAATCTGACTATGAGAGAAAGCCGCCAATTGAGCCACCGCATCTCTGCGTCAAGAAGGATGGGTTCGACATTTGCCACGTGTACACAACGTCCTCGGGCAACGTTACCATATACGCTACACTTCAGCAGGCGAGAAATCCCGACGAGACATCAGAGCGGTGTGCCTATCCTTTGAGCGATCAATTCTCTTGCAGGATACCTAAGCAACTCAAAGCGGAGATGTTGGAATTGAACAAGAGCTGCAGCATTGACTGTGATCTTTATGAGCCGTACAATATGTCAGGTAAACAGAATATACCTCTGCATCAGATTATTATTTCAGACGACAGTGTTGCTGTGTTTGAATTCTTTTTACTCTGAGAAATTATTCAACGTCTGCCAAAAATGGAAATATCTCTCTGAGACACTTTCTTTGTTGTTTGCAGACAGCGTTTTGGCCCAGGCGGAATGTCAGCAGATAATTGGCGACCCGGATCACACGTTTTGGAGTTATTTGGTGGTGCGATCCATCGCTGACGTGTTTCCAACGACTGCGGTAGCTCTTCTGGACGCAGCTGTGGTCATTGCGACTCGTGAGACGTCCTGTGGCCGCGGCGACGTCGGCCGACAACTGGCCTTCGGATCCCTCGGCTTTGCCATATTTGGCCCATTGACGGGCTATTTGACGACTCTGGTCGAAGGAGCTAAGCCATCCTTTTCAATACCCATTGAAATATTTGTGGCACTCATGGTAATATCAGCTCTGATTGCTGTTTTTGCTAATGGCATGCCTCTCAGCCCTCCGGAATGGTGGTGGCACACCAGGAGCGGAATGCTTGCCCTGCCGATGAGCGCCATCAAGAGATATGGCGGCGAAACTGCAGCCTTGCTGTTTGTTCTGGTGATAATGGGGATATTCTGGAGCGCCATGGATACCTATCTACCTTGGTAATTTGAAATTTAACCATGAGCACCGCTCTGCGACTAACGATTGTAAATTCTCATACCTGCAGGCATCTCGAACAGCTGAATGCCGACGTAGTGTTGATTGGCATCTGCCTGACCATCGGTGCTTTGCCAGCTGTGATTTTCCTCTGGAAATCTGAACACCTCGTCGATTACTGTGGACACAGCAATCTGCTAATTACAGCGTTTACTATTTACATCGTCAGGTATAGATACGAGCAAGAGATCAGAAAACATGGAAATAAACCATTTTCAGAAAGATATTATCATTCGCATTATTCAATACCAGATTTACCGGCTTGAGTCGAGTGTCTGGAGATCCATGGTGGTCCCTTGCCTCTGAGGTGTTGGAGCTGTTCACACTTGGAATCATGTGGGTGACAGCGATTCTTTATCTCAGACACTTGGTTCCACGTCATCTGACCGTTACCGCTCAAGCTTTGCCTGTGATTGCCCATTTTTGCATAGGTGAGTTTGCACCACGGAAACGTACTTAAATCAATTGGAGGATATTTTATTTTTTACCAATTTACAGGTCGATGCATCGGGGCAGTTATAAGCGCGTACGTCGACGTGGGGGAGAGAAACGTTGACTCACTTCGATTCGTCTACAAGTGTATGGCAGTTGCGGCAGCGATAATTGCGTTGAAATACTTCATCTGGTATCACGCATTGATAAGGCCTAAATGCCACGCGCAAAGCACTCAGGGACCTCGTCAGCCACCAACTATAATGGAAGGTGGGTAGCGTAGTTAGGATCATTGATATTTCTTCTTTGCCTGTACTTCAAGACAGACTGATTATGCTTCTTACGATTTCAGCGATGAATGGTAACGGCAATTACACACCCTTGAGAGTATATCACAACGGCAGAGGCAGGAAAGGACAGTTTCGGTACTAGGAAAAGGATTGTTACTTTATCTTTATTTTTTTTTACTTGTCAACCACGGTGCTTAATTATAATGTGGCTTTTACACATATCCACAACTACATATCAATTGTTTCTATGTTACGCATCCATTTTTTTAAAACAGCTACGTGTAACGGCTGGTAAAGGGATATTTCATATGCACGTATAGTATTCAGTATTATACGAATATGATGATTTGAGAGTCCTAGAGGAGTAATTTGATTCACTTTAATCGAAAAAACAACTTCTCCTTGCAAAGCATTTGTTTCAAATTATAGTAGGTATGCTCTCTCTGTGACTGCATCAGCTTTATTGTGCAATTTATACGTACGAACGAATAACCAATTATACGCAACTTCATTGATTAGATAATGATTGAATATTCTTTTTTTTTACTGTGAAAAATGTTCCAAGTTTAAAAGTTCTTCGCTCCCAACAAGAATGGAGAAGTTTCTTTTTTGTAATCAAATATTTTTTGTTACATGAATAAGAATAATTATCATAATAATAATTATATTATTTATGAAAAAAATTGCGAACCTAGATAACCTTGTCTCGTTTCAACGATTATATGCAACTTACAGTTAAGATTCTTTTCCGTCTAATATCTCAGTTTAAAATAGGACAGAATTAACTGAGCAGTAAATAATTCTTCATGGCACATTACTAATATAATGTTTTTTGTCTATATGGTGTTAGTTATGCATATTACTTGATAATATATATAACTAGTACCTGTTTCAGAGAAGAAAATTTTCTATTGTATTGCGATGATATTCTGTGAAAAATGAATAATACTCTTGTTTATTGTTTTTCACTTTCATGAGACGAAATCTGATGGTATTATTATGTGTTTATTTTTTTTCTTTTAGAATATCACGGTTTTTACTTACACATTTGTGTGAATGAAAAACTATATCAACTGTTGTGACAAATTATTTTTGAATAATTTAGTTTCAAAACATTTAAGGTAGATCGCAAACTATCTATAGCAACTGCAGTGTATTAAAATTTATTATATTCGTAATTATCCGAAGATGGGGATCACGCTTGTACAGCTAACAAATTTAATGTACGAGTATTATAGTCTGTGTTAATTTTTTTATACCCTGAAAATATTTTTGGTAACAACTTTCTATTAAAGTTATTGACTACCATGTTATATAGCAACCAAATACAAAAAAGATTATTTATATAACAGTTTTTTCGTCAGTTGAAACTGAAATTTTTATCATTATTATCAATTTGTCTAATTTGTTTTCTTTTCTGCACGGAGAGAAAAATCAAGCTTTGAAACGATGGAAACATGTCAAGCTTTGAAGGCTTGGAAAGACCATCCTTTTAAAGGATGAATTCAACCTTCTAAAGCTTGGACGGTGTTCTGCTCGAAACGCATGAAACTCATGCTTTTGCAGCAAGAACCTCGTCGTTTAGGACCATGAATACCACCGGGCAGAAGCTTGCAGTAGCTCACGATCCGAAAGCAAGACTTTCACGGTTCTAAACTGTGAATCTCTTGGTCTCGAGTGTTAAAATTAATAAGCCGCTAGAGCAGGGAGGGGGAACGCTCGAGATTCACAGTTTCAAGCGGTGGAGTTCATGGTTTGGAGGCTTGAATCATTCCGAGCGTTCAAACCATAGACTCCATGCTTTCGGACCACGAATTCCATACGGCTAAAGCATGGATCTCCTCCTTCTAGCCCGTGAATAGAGTCTTGCTTTTAAACGATGAATTTACCGGTTAAACTCGTCAAATTCATGCTTTGAAAGCATGTAAAAATTACAAGGTCCGAAAGCATGAAGGTTCATCGTTTCAAAGCTTGATTTTTCTCTCTGTGTAGTTCATTATTTATTAATATCGCTGAATACAATAATAATCACAATTAACGTTAGGTTTTTTTTTCATTTTTACCTTCTTATTCATCTTCATATCATTTCATTATTGTGGAAGTTAAAAACTGCCAGTATAAATCATGTGCAGATATTACTTATTTACAATAAAAATCTGTTAACCTGATCGTTTCCTAAAAAACAACTTTCACAACATGTTGGTGCTTTTAAATCGGATGCTCTATTCACAGATCAATGAAATAAAAGAACAAAGAAGTGATTTAAATGTAAAAACAAGAAATTGACTAAAGCATGTGGCAGAATGGTCTCAAAAATCTAATTTCTTAGCAATACATTTAATACTGAATAATTAATCACATCATTCATTATTGAACAGGTATCAATATTTCTTTTTCCATTTCAAGACTACATTAATTGTTTTATACACAAGAAAGAAGAGAGAATGATGTAAGTGTCGTTTTTCATTTTACAACAAACATTCAGTGCGTCACATCACAGATCACACTAGTATATTGGTAGAATCGAACAGAATCAATAGAAAGAAAACCCTCAAGCTTTAGAAAAGAGATTTTTATTCTTGTTAAATTCGGCTAACACCAACTGTTTATAAACTTACTTAATATTTAATAAAACGAAAAAATGACAATGTAACAATTTCAATGAATTGTTAAGATGGCAAAATGTGTGTGTAAATATATACATAGGTGTATGTACTTAAAATAGTTAGATCCAGCTATATAATTGTAAAACTGGGTGTTGTCAGACAATTGGTGAATGAAGTTCCATGAAAGAATTTTTTTGTCCTTTTTGAGTCACAGATTAAGGCAGACAGAGAAACACGTTTTACCGTGAAAATGTCGAAATGTAAAAAGCGCCATTTTTGTATTCGGACATACAGATTCTTAGCTGCCGGTAAAATTGACAGAGATAAGTGGAATGATGAATTACCTGCAAAATATTATCACAGTAAACCATTGATTATATCCAATTATTATTAATATAAATCGAAGATGAAGTAAAGAAAAAACGGTGGCAGCGTTTGCTAGCTTTATCTATACAACTCTCGATGAGGAACTCAAAGTTTGGTTTAAACTAACTAAAAAAATAGTAGGGAACAAATTTCATTTATCGTAAGCACGCATGACTATAACGAACTTGATATTAATATCTCATGTTTGTTATTAAATTTATTTTTTGATGCAGATAGATGGCAAAGTCTTTGACCATTTAAATAGTCAAAGTAAATTGCTTTTTTTTGTTATTATAAGATGCGAATGCAAGACATTACACAAACCAATGGAAACCAGAATAATGTAGAAGAAAAATTAAGATGAAATGCAAAGTATTTTGGACAATGTAATTATAATTCGTGTGGTATTTACATCTCTGCGCTATACCAGAATAAATATACTTTATGGTGCAAATATAAGGCGATATAAATCAATAGTTTTTGATCATGAATTATTTAAATTAAGTTTTATAACCATTCACACGAAATCGAATCAACCTAGAACAATTGAGAATTTTCGAGAATTTACTGATGAAAAACTCATGATTGATTGCTTGTTTGTGCTACATCTAGAACCGTTCACAAAATTGGTACAGTGACCTGGCTCTCTGCGTTAATCTGTGACAATGATTGAGAAAACAAAAAATTTCTAGTCAATGATGGTACACTCGTCTTCACTGGCAACAATAGTCGATGTTTTAAGTTGTCTTACGTGGCGCGAAACAACCTCGTCGTCATTACTGCTACTCCCACTTCGTTCGTCTTCTTCGATTAGAGCCTGTACAGCAATATCTATTTCTTTCTCATTATCGATCCGACTAAAACTCTGTTTTCGCCTGTCCTTTTTACCATGCTCCGAATGTTTCTTGGCTAAAGTATCATTATTTCTACTAGTTTTTAAATCCTCAGACAATTCTGTAACAAGCTTTGCCAATTCTTTGATCAAATGAGTTGACTTGCCCTGTTCTTTGTTTTCTTTTCCGGATTCATCGCTCGTCTCAGAGGCACCGGTTTTACTTTCGCCGTTATTCACGCCATTTTGTAACGGAGAATCTATGCTCTCTAGCATTTCTAGAACGAACGGTGAATTGGCTTCTATTAAATCTTTTAATGGCGTTTCGTTCGGGTCCGGTAAACCTTTATCGTCCTCCGTTAAAATCTCGTTATCTTCCCTATGCTGCAAATAGAATATAAATTGTTCCTCAAATTTACCGTCATACTCGGCGGGTACAACGACTGGCTTTAATATTTCAGACCCATCCACCGGATCATACTCGACTTTGGTAAGCACAGAATGTCCTATGCATTTCTCATAATCTCTTTCAACGATGTCAAACGCTTGAACAGATTTGTCCGCCGTTTTAACCGGATCACCAATCGCCACATCAATTGTGTCTCTTTCTTGGAATGATTTAATACACTTTATTTTCTCCGGTATATGCATATCATCAGACTCATATTCATCGACGTCATCTGATTCTGATTCCGAATTTGTACAGATCATATCCAGTGGTATTGTGACATGTTTTTTAGCTTCATTTTCTTTTCCCTTAACGTTTTCGCAGCTGGGCTGTTTAGTTTGCTCGAGCGTTGTTTTTCTCCAATTATCATACTTGTTTATGACCTGATCATTTATATTGGATAGTACGGTAATAGCTTTGGAAATTGCGTGATGAAATCGTCTCGTTTTAATACGCATAGCCCTCAGCTTATTAGATTCCGATAGACCTGACAACGGTACTTTCTTCAATTCCCAACTAATCATTTTGAATAAAGCTTTCACTTGTTCGGTACAAAGATCCATCTCTGCTTCAACTTTGTTGTTAATCTTCCGAATAAGCTTGTCTTTGAGAAGTTCACGATTTTGTCTTGTCGGAATGTCGTTACCATTTCCTTGCCCGATTGTAGAGTCATCTGAATCGCTGTCGATTTCAATAACTGTTTCAGCTTTGTTGTCCCCATCGTTCTCATTATTCGAAAGTCTAGACGTGATGGAGTCTGATTTTTTTCCTAAAATACGTGGCATTGGCGGTTTATAATTCTTCGATGTCGTCGGTATCGTGACCATAGGAACTTGTGGCTGAATAGGCGGAGCTCTGAGCGGCAGCGAACTGTATTCAATGGTATGAACACTTGTAGGCGGGCATGACGTGATTGAGTTTCCAACCATAAGCATTTTAATTCTAGAGTTAGGTTCGGGTAAAATTGGCTGTAAGGTTCTCGGACGTTTACGATTGACGTAGCTATTTCTTATGGGCGAAAGCGGGGGTAACGTTGGCTTGAGCAAATTGGCCGTCGGTATAGGATTAATTTGAAGTGGCGGTGCGGGACAGTGACCAGTCGATGGTAGCTCTGGTATAGTGGGATCTGGATTCAGGGTATCGATGAGCGTTTCACTGCTGCTGTCGCCTTCAACCATGGATTGAACGCAGGGTATCATGGGTAGCGGTACGTCATCATCGTCAAAATCGACAGTTTCACTTGGATTTTTTACCGGACTTTGAGTATTGATCGTCTGCCTGACTTGCTTGCCGTTTGTAATCGACGAAAAGCGAGGCGACTTTCTGTGCATTCTCCGTCTGAGCGACAAAGATATTTCCTCCAGTTCAGGATAGAACGTTTCGTCATCCTCTTCCAAATCGCTTGTCATTCTGCGACGTTTACCTTTGCGTTTGCGCATGCAGCATTTTGCCTCATCCAACAACATCTTCTCCATCAATTCATCCTCGCTCATTACTTTGTCATTTCGCAGTATTCTGAAACCAATGATGACAATGAAAATAAACATTCGTCGGAGCTGTACTTTTGCTGAATAATATGCTAAGCTAAAATTCAACCAAGTATTACCTCGTTACGGTTTGAATGTGGTGTAATAAAGCCCAGCATACAGCCCTCAGGGTGTAAACATCCGTCGGGTCGCAAACAAAGCATTTCCACTTTTCTTCTCCCTCTATCTTGATTCGCATAAGTGGATCAAAGTTTCGCTTGATACACTTATTGCAGATTGTGTTGCTGCAGTACGAGCAGCAGTACAGATTGCCGCCATTGGCACACCATCGACAGAACATATCCGTTGCATCTTCCCCTGAAAAAGTTACATGAAACAATGAATAATTGTAAAAACAATTAGCTGTTTGAAAATAACTGAGATTCTTTTAATACTTCAGATATCTAGTGAGGAATGAATCGCTATTTCATTGAAAATATTGGGCCAAACTAGCAGAAGTTTCACCTTGTTCAAACTTTCCATCTCCATAAAAGTCACGGCAGGCGGCGCAGAGTAGAGTACGGAGCACAGGATGTGCGTACATGTTACAAGCACTTGCGGGTGCAGATCCAATGTGAATGTCGCACGCTGTACAGTGAAGCTTTCGATGACGTACAGAGGCGACGTCTGAAAGGAAATTAGCCTCGCTAAAATCAGGTTGGGGTAATATTTCTGCCAATTAATAACGAGCTAGGTAATATGGGTGTATTGATTTTTCAAGACTTGTCAAGTTCTTTAAAGCTTCAAGAGCAAAGGATTCGGAATTTCGAAAAAATGAAGGATTGCGAGCGCTGTATCGCGATGCTTTTGTAACGTCGAGAGCCTGAGGCGGTTGAGTAGAAACATTTAGTGTGTTCGTGTTCTCACCATCGCCGAACATTAGATTGTAAAAATGCGCCTCTTCTTCGGACAATTCCGAAAGATCGGGAACTACGAGCTGATATTCTCCCTTAAGTGTCACTGGAATTAAGGTTAGTTTAGCTTGACGAGTAGATCCGAAGGATATTGTTTTCCTTTCGACAACGTTTAATACTAACCCTTTGATTTGTTTATTATCGCCTGCATCGCGGTTGATATCGACTGTTTCAGATCCATAATATTCTCGGTGAAATAATAACGATATTTCAACGAAAATGTGGCATTCTGCTGTTCAAAATTCGATGTACGGCGCCACCATTTTTGTGCTGGTTGGCTGGCCTTGCGCCGCTGCCAGGTTTCTCTGCCTGCCTCGATTTCGGGATTGGAGACTCGACGACGTACTTTTTAGGTCTTATTGCAATTGCGCGTATGGATCATACAAAATCGAACGGCTCTCCTAGTTTATCTGACTTCCCAAGCCACGGCCTTTTCATTAACTTTTTCAACAATGTATTTCGTTCATCCGACGCGGACGTATTATATTTCGTTTGTTTTCCTTCATTGCACGTCACGTATGTATGAATACATCGTGTAAGGTGCATCAACACAATTCATTTTCAATATTATTTTGACGAGTATACCTATATACCTCCCCCATGCATAGGTGTAGGCGAATATTCGATTCTATAAGTGCACAGATGATTTCAATTAGGTGCAGCTTTTATCGGTTTCCATCATTCGCACGGTTTTCTCGCGAATGGCGGTACATCTTATCTACAATTCTATGCCAAAATTCAACTAGTATACAGTCAGTAATGTATGACATACAGGAAATTCGCGGGAAGAATGAGTATTCGCACATGCAGGCATTCAGACGTAGCATACGTATACGTGACACATGCGTTCACGAATATCTATATACATTATACACACGACAGTATCATAGGCGAATCAGAATCAAGCGGGAAAAATTTGTTTACAAATGGCGCTGATTTTGACGGCGCGCTTCAACCTCACTTCACCTTCGCACCCCGATTACGTCGGTAAATTGACGCGTATATTCATTGTATAGCAACAAAAAAAATATGGAGAGTGCAAAAGAGATTGAACTTCAAAAAACTGCGAACAAATTAACCGACGATATACAGAGCATGACAAACTACAAAAATTTATATAACGAAATTCAGGTAAGCCGCGGTGCGTCTTGATAGAGGAATTGTATTTGACGATTTTTTGTTCGAGAGGAGCTTTTGCCCTTATTTAAATTCGCATCAATCTCTTCTATCACAATAATTTTCATTGCAGAGACTTGTTGCCTCCAGAGCCGTGCGAAAAGAGGACTTTAAGAACACGCTTGTAGATGCATTGAAGAGCAATGGACTGGAAACGGAGCTTCGAAATACAGTATTTCATTGGGCAAGAACACACGTAAGCCCTCACCTCAGTATCCATAAAATTATGTCAATAATGTTCTTATTGCATTTATTTAGGGACCTTTGCAACGAGAGCCAGAGCCCCTTATGCCAATGCTGGAAGCGGATCTCAGCTACCTGAAGAGAGCACAAATACAATGGGAGCGTAGAATTCAAAAGTCTTTAAACTCCATGTGCAATGAATTGAATGTTCCCCTCGCTCGAATCAGATTGAACATGGACAAAGACGAGTTGGCTGAGAAATGGGATGAATTGAGCACGTACGATATTGGTAAGCGAGACTGTTTCCCCATTTTTGATTGTCCACTTATCATTTTGGTGAAAAACTGCTTGCCAGGTATTTCCTTTTTTCTTTACAGATTTATCACAGTACAGGCCACTATATGCACCGAAAGATTTCTTGGAAGTTTTGTTTATGGTTCGTGATCCAACGTTTAAAAAACAACCGTGAGTATCTTGGGCAACCGATGAAACTAGTTAAATAATACTTACAAACGAATATGGAAAAATAAAATAATTATGATTCTTCAATAAACGTTACACGGCATGCAACTTCAGAGGGGAACCTAACTGGGAATTCAGTCATATACAGATTCGCGTAAAAACTCTGTCTCAATTGGTTAGTATTTACCAAGAGATAACTTTCGAGGATAATAATTGTGATCAAAAAATATCAGCAAGTTGAAATACTGTCATTCGTTCGTTTAATTCAATCTGTTTTTTAAAATTTATCATTCATTATTCTGCCAGAGAGCCATGTATCCAGAGCTTTCGCACGGTGTTCCGCTGCTCGGAGTTAATCCACACATGACGGCTATGGGAAACTATCCTAATCTAGAAGCTGAAAGAACGGCACTAGGCGAAAGAGTTCTTGCATCTAATCATGCCCCAATTGCTCAAGAATTTCTTAAAAGAGGAGCACCACGAGCTATTCGTGGAAAGCTGTGGTCCCTTGTGCTTGGCTCCATAGTCAAAGAAAATGTACAGTATAAAACGAAAAAGAGTGAAAAACCGTTCAATTCAAAAAGTAAATGATGTATTTTTTCACACAGGATGAGGATTACTATGAGGAACTCAAGTCGTTGGTATTGCAGTACGACATAATGGTTGATAAATTGATAATTAAGGTTAATAAACTTAGAGCAAACTCTGTGTACCGTAATCATGCCCCTAGATTTCGTCTTTTCAGTCCTTGAATTCTCTTTAATTTGTAGGATGTTCAATTAACGGCAAGCAACGACGACCAGTATTTTGTCTTCGAAGATGTTCTGTACAAGACAATGCTATGCTTTTCAAGAGACTCCGAAGTTCTAGCACCGGTTACAACAGACCGAAGTGCTGGCGGCCAAGTGATACATGCGGTCCTCCAAGGAAAACCAGCGACACTTGAAAATACTCTAGTATTTCCTCCCAGCGGAGTTATACCCTTTCACGGGTTTACAATGTATGGTAAGATCCTTTGAATGGTTTACCTGATTCATTGTTCATGACAATTTAAAAAGAAAATGAATTTCATATTTTTAGCGACTCCTTTCTGCTACCTGTATGATAATCCATGCGCAATGTATTACACCTTCAGAGCATTTTATCTCCGCTACTGGTTTAGACTGCACACTGTTTCCAGTCACGAACAGGGAATAGTGGCACTCTGTCTACTTTTTGAAAGGTTGCTTCAGTGCCACGAGCCGCAATTGTGGGCACATTTTAGGAACATTCATATACAGCCGTGAGTCGACGTCAAAAAATTTTCTTGCGTTCTAAATTACAATTGCAAATACTATTTTTCTTCACTTGCCAGAATCAAAGTAGTCTTCAAATGGTTAATGAGAGGATTCAGCGGACATTTACCACCCGAGCAACTTCTCTACTTGTGGGACTTAATCCTTGGGTATGACTCTTTGGAAATTGTGGCTCTGCTTGCCGTTACGATACTGAGTTTTAGGAAAGAAAATTTAATGCAAGTCAACACGCTCATTAATATTGAGGTAATGATCATTTCACTGGGTATTTGCATACTTTGAACAGGTATAATAGGTATAATAAATAACAGTTTTGAATGAAAAATATATAGGCAGTTCTGGCCGACCTGTCTTCCTTGAAAGTGATGCCCCTCCTGCAGTTGGTTCTTTTAAAGGAATGAAGATACTCTTCTGATATACACATAGTTTAAATCTACGCGATCCTTTTCATCTCTACTTTTTATCTACCTGTACTAATTCGTAAACAATGAACTTAAATAAACGTGTATTCGAATTTTCCCGCTCGTTTTTTAAATCGCCAACAATCACGAACAATGACCCAGCAGCCTCACGTCTTTACCGACAGAGCCTTGCTGACAATTTCGGAATCTCCGCGAGAGGCGCTGCGGTAGGATTAGGCTGTCAGCAAGGGTGGGGCGGGCAAATAACTTGCGAGAAGAGGACAGAGCCAGGTATTCCAAGTTCGAGGTCGAAACGAGTGCGAGTAAGACGGAGCTAGCAGTCGAAAAGGGGAGGTTTCCCGTTTCCGGCTGTCAACGACGAGACGCTGCTAACTGCTGGGTGTTTATACGTGTTTTTACTACAAATAATATCAAGGGATAAAGAACACAGTGCGGCTCCACATCCCGCGATCAAGAAAGACGGACGCTCATCTTTTGTGAGTATAAAACGATCTTACGAGGCCCTAAAATTGTATGTATCCGATCATTACCTCGGCTCAATTCACACAAAAGGAACCATTCCACACCGCGTATATTTATCTATTCGACTGCATACCGCGTATCGCTGCTTCTCCGCTCTAGCCCGGTATCAAGGGTGGGGTGTATCTCACCCCCAAAATTAGTCATACGGGCCTTACTTAATTTGCATAAGCGCACACATGCAAAGTTTCCGATCATTCGTTGTTTCTTTTTTTTTATATCACTTTTTTCTGTTTCACTTTCCTTCTCTCTCTCTCCCCATCTCTATCTCTGGCATCCTGTCAATTGATTATCGTTTTCGAACAGCTATTCGTCATACAAAACTTCGATTTATACACTTATCGTAACAGAGAAACTAAAACGAACTTATTCGTCTCGAAATTTACGTTTGCCTTTTTTTTTTTCGCCCTGCGGCTAAAGCGTCGGAAACTCATAAAAACAGATCGAATTAAATTGTTCATAAATATTCGAAAACTCCGGTACAACAAAATTTATTTATTTATTCATTTAATTATTATTACACTTATTCATTCTTGTCAAAAGAAATAAATTATAGTTCTTGGTATTTTTATAACTCTTTTTTCAGATTACATGAGTTAAGTGAACAATCATTAGGGGAGCACAGAGTAGCGTAAGCAGCAGTTGAAAAAACATGGCTTGGCGATTTAAAGCTTCAAAGTACAAAAATGCTGCGCCGGTTGTGCCGAAACCTGAAGCCTGTATCAGGGATATTTCCGTCGGATCTTATCAGACCTATGGAAATAATATTGCCGCATCTGCAGCCTTCATGGCGTTCAATGTCGACCATAACGGTAAGACTTGGTTCAGATTCTCTTTTCTAATACATGATATTCGATGCACTGAATATATCCACGCTCCATTGTCTGCCACTGATAACTATATCTTTTGTTTCCGGTATTACGTCTTCTCGTTTATATGTATATCAAGTATTACGTATTAGGCACATGATATCAGCACGGGATACTTTTATCTCCATTGAATTGACGTTCTCCAAAATGTCAATGCTCCATACTTAGAGAACAAAAATGTCAAATGATCACAAGTGTCGAAATTTAACATAAGAAATGAACGTTTCAGGATCTAGTCTCGCTGTTCTTCCACTCGACGACTGTGGAAGAAAGAGTAAAACCATGCCTCTGCTACACGCACACACCGATACTGTCACAGACATGGATTTCTCACCCTTTCATGACGGGCTGCTAGCGACCGGATCGCAAGATTGTCTTGTACGTGAAATTTTATTCAACTAAGAGATGTGAAAACCAAAAGATTTAAAGTAGTAAAGTCTGGTTGTGCCGTTTTTCGGAACCTTTTACACCAGATGAGTCCTTGAGTAAATCCAAACATCAAAAGCAATGAACCGTATCTCATTGTTTTCAACATATCGTAGGTGAAGCTGTGGCACATTCCTGAAGCTGGGATTGAAGAATCCCTGTGCAATCCTGAATGTACGTTCTCTCACAGGCAGAGAAGAGTTGAGGCTGTGCGGTGGCACCCGACAGCCGAGTATCTCCTCACTACAGTGTCCTACACGAACCTTTCACTTTGGGATGTTATCTCTCAACAGGAATTATTTTGTGAGTCATTGATACTCTCGTTTATTTTGCTGAGCTTGGTTTTTTTTCGTTTTTCTTTCTTCGTTAAATAAAAAAATATTCTCTTCTCCACAGCCAACAACGAACATGCAGAAGTGATTCAGTCCCTTAGCTGGAAACAGGATGGCAAGCTGTTGGCAACATCCTGCAAAGACAAACAGGTCAGAATCATCGATCCTCGATCATCTAGATGCATCGTCAACACATCGCCTAGTCATCAGAGCATTAAAGACTCAAGAATTGTGTGGCTCGGTGACAAGGACAGAATATTGACTACGGGATTTGATTCCGCGAGACTGCGTCAAGTTTACATCAGAGATCTGAGGAACTTGAGCGAACCAGTTAAAACACTGGAACTCGACTGCAGCACAGGGTGAGCATTTTTATTTCATTGTAATCCCAGTTTTAATTTTCATAATAATTTCATTGACCTAATTCGGTCACAGATTTAGACACGTTTTCAACTCATCAAGTAAGTTGTTCGCTTTTACCAGATTGAAAATTAGGGACACATTCTCCATTCGCACTCTTTTATGTCAGTGTTTTAATTCGGAATGTCATCAATTGTTTGCTAATTACAGAATACTCATGCCTCTGTTCGACCCTGACACGAACATGCTTTTCCTAGCTGGGAAAGGTGACACAACAATTTTGTACATGGAGGTGACAGAAAGGGAGCCACATTTAGTCGAGGGGATCAGACATAGCGGAGAACAGACAAAGGGTGGTTGTCTTGTGCCAAAAAGAGCTCTAAACGTAATGCAGGCTGAAGTTAACAGACTCTTGCAGCTGACATCTAACATGGTTATACCGATAATGTATCAAGTGCCAAGAAAAGTATGTATCAAATTATTCGTTGGAGCTATTTTCTAAATCGCGATCTTGTTTACAAAAAAAAAAAACTGATGACAAAGCATGTGCAATTTTTCATGATCGATACCAATTTTATTCTTTCAGACTTACAGGGATTTTCATGCCGATATATATCCTGAAACAGCTGGTTGTGTCGCACAGAATACAGCGGCAGCTTGGATCAAAGGACACGATGCCCCGGTGCCAAAAATGTCGCTTGATCCTTCGAAAAGGGAAAAGGGCGAGGATCCTGTAACGGTACGTTGTAAAGTACACCTTAATTTCCGACAAAACCGTCGCGACACGCATATATTGCAATTTAAACAAAATTTGGATCTGTATAAATTATGCACATCTTTAATCTGCCTCGCAGAGTTTCATTTGTTCACTCATTATGTTGCGAACATTGTATATAATATCTACTTCACCTATTTCCCCTCCATTGATCCGTACATTTCTTCTGCATCGTCAATTTCATTTTTGCAGCATCATTATTATCGTCATTATTTTTAGGCACAAAACTGCAATATTTTGATCCAAAAAATTGTATATAACTCTAGAATAGTGGTAATCAGTTGTTAGATGATATCATGACGGTTTGGCCTCCAATAGACCACACACACTTGATTCTATACACCCGTATCTATCCTGCCCTGTATATTGTTCATTGTACCTTTGTGCGTGATTGCATTAGAAATTTAAATACTCATAGGTAACGTTGTTGTGTGAATGGCTTTCTCGTGAAATAAATCTGCGGCTGTGGCATGTGAACAATTATCGAGCGAATCAAGTCAAAAGTACTCAAGTAGTCAATGACTGAAATTGATACATTACATAGCCCCAGAATCTTTAATTTATGAGAATCGATGAGAATGAAAATACGTGTTTATTTTATTTCATATTTATTTCTTTGTAGTTGAGTTATAATTTATTTCGCCTGTAACTATAAGTATGCGTATGTGTTTTTTTTTTTTTTTTTCTTCTTTTCACTACTTTTGTATACATTTGATATATATATATCAAATATATTATATGTATACATACACATGTGTTTCTTTAACGTTTTTTCAGATTCCCGAATGTGTATATTTATTTTTAATTTATGTATTTAGCCGTCATCTATCCCTGTTTTGCAATGCATCTGTCATAACTGACTGTTGATGTCTGTAGATCCGTGTTGTTTTGCGTAAGTAAAAATGAAAGTTTTTGAAATATTCGTGTACTTGTTTATTTCTCGGGTCCTTATTTTTATTTTTTTATTTATTTAATCTTTTCAACAAGAGAGTGATCTTCATGCAGTATTAACGATCACCTTGCTTAATTCATGCAAATGTCTAGTACGATTCCAACAGCATAGTAGATAGACATGTAATATAATATTGTAATGTATATACTATAAATTTTACGCAATAAATCATTAATTGGTTAGTTACCAATGTCGCTTGATTTCTCATTGCTGTCTAAGATTTTGGTTTTCACTGTGGCTTTCGACTGTTCAAATATGAAAACAATAACGTAGTAGAATATTTGTAGTTTGAAGTGCAGAAGTTGGTGCTCATAGATTAGGATAGCTCGAAAAATTTGTATTCTGAGGCAAGATATTTCATTGTGGAACTTGCGGTACCTTTAGGTACACAAAGGAAACTTAACAACGCTGAAAGAAAATCATCAAGAAATACAAGTCGAACAGCCAAAGTCTAGCCAGACTATTACCATCACAGCACCAAAGGGCTACGCCAAATTACAGTCCGTCGTGCAAGAAAATGACAAAAAAATTGATATTGATATAAGACAATGCGAGGAGATAATACAGACCGACATTGAGGATGAAGAGTCAAAGATACAAAACGGCAGCCAAACTGTACCCCCAAAACCACTGCCAAGAGCGTCAAGGGCTAACAGTATTTCTGAGGAAGATCCAAAGCCGGTCGCTAGGCCTCGTACAACGCCGAATCCTGGATGCGTAGTTACGCCAGTAAATCCTAACGCTGTCGGAGGATATAAGGTCAGATTTAGCTGAATGATTGTTTCCGAAAAGTGGTTCGATCATTTCTGTTGTAAATTCTATTTAGGAAAACATCCAATGGTTGACAATCCTTTATTTTTAACCCACTCGAATAGGTGTGTTTATTCCATAAAGATAGAGAAATGTTATGATGATAATTATTACTTTTACGCCTTGGTATGTGAAAATAATTACCACAAAGTCGCTTATTTTTTCTTCATTTCTACGCATTGCCAATGAAATTATTGTGTTTTCTTGGCCTATTTTTTCATTCTCTTATAACGGCGTCGCAGCAATACATATAGTATTAGCATATTATATATAGTTTATAAAAAATGTGTATGTTTGTTACCATGTGCGTGTGAGTTCTGTTTATTCTTTTCAATCCTTCCACCCATCCACCTTTCATATCATTGTTTGTACCCTTCAATGCTTCTATACATTCTTTTTTTATATTTTTTTCTCGGTATCATTTATTTGATTGTATTGATATTTGCCCTTGATTTGACATTGCATAAAATGGATACACTTCTTTTTTATCACAGCCACGCCTTGGCCCAAAACCGTTTCAAGCAAAATCCGGAAGCCAAGAATTCTCCTTTGACAAAGTCTTCTCTGTTCCGGTGGCCCCGAACACTGAGAGTAATGGTCATCCAACTGACATCGGCTGTTCGGCAGACAGCAATACCGATGCTGACAAATCTCCGACGTCTGAAAACGAGCAGGTCAAAGAGTCGGAAAATGGCAAAAGCGACTGCAGTTCAATGGAAGAGGATGCCAATTCCAGCGATTCCAGTTACAAACCAAAAACTCCGAGTACAGCCGAAAGGCGTAAATTATTTGAGACTAAAGTTAAGGACGAGTCACCAGAGAACGAAGAGTCGGGCAACTTTGAGCGCGGTAGCGTCAATAGAAATTCCATCGCAGAAAGGCGGAGGCTATATGAAAGTCGTTCGGTCTCTGTTACCGACGGTAACTTGGCTGAAAAGGCAATGGGTTCTCCGACTCCTCTAAGAAGGCGGGATTCTTTCAAGGCGAAAAGCGATGTGATCAAAGAAGACGAAGTCAAGAAAATCATCCCAGTGTTGAGACAGCAGAGTATGGATCCTCGGCTTGAGAAACCTGAGCCCGTGACGACGCCAACACCCAAAAGAACTTCCACTGTGTTCGGTGAGTTTATATGCTGGGTCGAAAACTACATTAGAATTCGAGCATCTAAAGCAACAGAAATATTTTTCACTTTTCAGGACGAGTATCGAAATTCAGACATTTGAAAGGAACCCCTGGTCACAAATCGACTCACATTGAGAACATAAGAAACATCAGTCGTCAAATATCTGGAGAATGCGACGGTTTTCATGGTAAACTGAATCCACCTGCGTTATTTAGAATGAACTGCGAGCGAATATTCTCGTGACATTTGTTATCTTTAATGTATAGCTAATCCTGACCGAGTTGCTGTTCCGTTGAGTGGACCGGGTGGCAAAATAGCAGTTTTGGAACTCAAGAAAACGGGTCGATTGGCAGATGGAGTAATGCCAGCACTTGTTCATGGCGCAACAATTATGGACTTTCAATGGGATCCTTTCAATAATCAACAACTTGCCGTCGGTGAGATATGCTTACGTTTTCAACTGCTACTTGACCTCTGATTTATTTAGTCAACAACAATAACTTCTCCTATCGAATTCTGTACAGCATGTGACGATGGAATGATAAGATTGTGGGAGATCCCTCCGACCGGGCTTGAAGAGCCAACGAACGAGCCCCGCTCAATGATTGAAGCTCACGCGGACAAAATCTACTTGATCAAATTTCACCCTCTGGCTTCGAATGTTCTCGCGTCAGCCTCGTACGATATGACTGTGAAAATTTGGGACCTGACTCCCCTTCAGTCTGGCGAGTCTGCGGTCGCCAAAATAACTCTGACTGGTCACACAGACCAAATATTCAGTCTGGCTTGGTCGCCGTGTGGTCAGTATTTAGCCAGTGCCTGCAAGGACGGTAAACTGCGCGTTTATAAACCAAGGGATGGAGACACTCCGATCAGAGAAGGCAAAGGACCGGTTGGAACAAGAGGCGCTAGAGTCGTGTGGGCCCTAGATGGAAGATTTCTAGTCGTCATGGGCTTTGACAAGTAGGTGAATTCGTTCATTGCATCGACAGTTGCAGCATCTTTGCTACACGGAGAAAAAATCATTTGCTAGACCAGCAAAATTTAGTGACCGTGAAAATTTGAGCTGGTGAAGCAAAAATTTTGATAGCAAAGATTTTGCACCTACAGCCAAGCGGACTTCCCAATACCGCAAACCCGTTAGTTAAACTTGCAAAATTTGAGCTGTTGCAACAAATTTTCATGCTATCTGCAGATTAACACTGAAATTTTCTACTCGAGTGAATTATTTTAGTCCATGTGTGTTTTTCAAATATCTTTCTTTCCAGTTCTAATTTTTTCACTACGCTAAAATGATTATTTCCCAGGGTCTCTGAACGACAGATAATCGTCTTCAAGGCGGACAATCTCAATTCGCCACTGAATACAGTCGGTCTCGACGTGTCGCCAGCCATATTGATGCCATATTACGACGAGGACAGTTCTACTTTGTTTTTAACTGGTCGGGTTAGTAGAACGTGTATATTCTTGTTGATTATTATGACACTAGGGTTTAACAGGCGACAAAACTGTATGCTAATATTCGTTTCATCATTCTTCAGGGTGATTCAACGATATACGCTTTTGAGGTAACAGAAGAAGCTCCCTACTGCTGCCCACTGAGTCACCATCGCTGTGCAAGTTTACATCAAGGATTGTCGTTTCTGCCTAAAAATCGATGCGATGTGACAATTGTCGAGTTTGCAGCTGCTCTTAGACTAACCAACAATACAATAGAGCCTCTTAGCTTCACTGTGCCTCGTATAAAGGTAAAATTCGGTTTACCCGTCTCCTTATTCTATCGAAAAATACTATTAGACACATCATCTTTACGATCGCCTTAACATTTTTGCACCATGAACAGAGCGAGTTGTTCCAAGATGACTTATTCCCTCCTACAAGAGTCACGTGGAGTCCGACAGTCAGTGCAGCTGAATGGTTTGGTAGAGCTAACAAACAAGCGCCCAGAATCAGTCTGAAACCTCCAGGAATGGACAGCTGTGAGTAGCGTTGTTTAGTTGAAATTTTTCTAGGAACATTGCCCTACCTTCACACAATGTAAAATGATCACTGCTTTTTATTCCGACTCTTCTTTTTTCCCATGCTTTCCTTCAAAATAGTGACCGAAAGTCAGGGACAAGGTGTCGTCACTGCTCCGGTATCTGCGAAGCAGTCAACAGCCGCTACAACACCATTTGTCGGTGCGACGCAACCATTCAATAGACTGGGATGGAATCCAGACCTGGCTGGCCAAACGAAGGCAAAACAAGAAGAGGTATGCATCAGATTTATCATTTGTATAGTTGATCAAATTATAATAATTTAGTACGCATGTTATCAGTTGTTGGGAGAATTTCAGTGTAGCTTAATTGATTAATTTTGTTCAAAATCTTGGTCACTGTAATGATTTATATTCTATGTGTATCCCAGTTATTTCAAAGATAGCTTTCTCGCTTTCTCCCTCTCTCTTTTTTCCTCCGTTTTCTTTTCTAGCCATTAATCACGCATAGTACATATTCACTTTTAAAAACGCAAGAATTAGAATTTTTTCTCTTATCTGTAAAATGTCTGAATATGAATATATCAGCGAGGGAGTTTCGACTGAATATTAAGAAGCCTCGTTAGCTGACCTAGTAATAGAAAAAAATTTGAACAAACTATGAAACTTTAGAATTGCACACATTTTAATGTATCTTCACCAGTTGGAAATTTTTGTTGAATTCCAATTTCATTGAAATATGCGTTAGAATTAAAAAAAAGGTGGTTCTATTTCATTAGTATTGCGTGTGAAATGTGTTATGGTAGATTCAAAAGTCAGTGAGCAACGTTATGGGAGATATTGTACACCGTTCTTTGGAGCAAGATCACATGGAAGGAGTCGACGAACGCGAATGGGTAGGTGCTTTTTCATAAAAGACTTTATTTAAAATTATCAACATTATTGTGAATATCGTTATCATCATTTTTAGCAGTAGACATAGAATTTTTATATTAATTTTGTTATTGTTCTCACCTTTGATCTATTCCTAATTGGATGAAAACTGATTAACAATTTTATTTGCTATGCCGTGCACTGTTGTTCCTTCATTCAATGTATACCGGGACCATCTCTAGAAACTAAACAGGAACTGCGCCTGCGCGAATTTAAATCCGCCGTCCGTGCAGTCTGGCCACCCCGAGACCCTGCTGTCAAACTCTGTTTCTGTCGGGGATGTAGTTCACATGCATTTTTGAGGTTAGAATCTCAAGTCATTGAGATAGTCACTCGGGAAGACTTGGGAAGCATTTGTTATTGAAAATAGATTGTTCAAAGAACGGTCGGAATTTAATGCTGATGCTCTTTGAAAATTCGTCCTATTCGATTGAAACAAGAAATCTGTTCAAATGTTGGGTGCTTGGAAGAAACGAAGCAGGTAGGTGGGGACAATTTATTCAATCATTTTCATTACTTCATACATTAAGAATAACAATGAAATTTTTTTCTTTCAACAGAAAATACAGCCAAAATAATAGCATCTCTGCTGTTAGCTGATGTCTTCTCTTCCCATTCAATTCGTGACACATGCAGAGATCATCGGCCACTTTTGTTGGTTGGAAAAGGAAGTTGTAGATCTTACGGTTTCTTTCAATTTCAAATCTAATCTAAAGAAATCTAATCCGAAGAGTAAAACTCAGAAACATTCTGTGACACAAGTTAAAAATCAACATTTTCAAAATGTGCCTCAGTAATTAACTTTAAGGATAATCATGTTTTAGAGTAATGTTCAGAACATTCATATGAAAATATTGACTTATCGGATTCAACATTGTACCCCTTGTTCCTTTGAAACAAATGAATATCTAATTTTCACTGAAGTTCATGAAAATATTTACTTAAACCTAAATCCAATACAATATCTTGTTCATAGTGCTCCGAACATCATCCAGTAACATGAATATCCGGAAGGAATCCCTCTGTCGCAGAAACCGTTATAAGGTTCTTTGTTTTTAACTTGTGCCACTAGATAACTTTTGCATTGCAGATTCCATTTCCAATCTTAGGATGAGATTTTTTGTTTCGAACAGTGTTAACATGGGATGCAGAATTAATTGTAATAAATGGAGATTCACAAACTCTCAGTTTCAATGAAGGACCATTGTAAGAGTATAAAATTGAATCTGGTTTCAAGCTTTCAATAAGTTACCGGATGACTCCCTGATAAAGATTCATCATAAAAAAGTTAGCCAGCAAGTAAGTCCTATTGTAGACAAAGTGATCATTTGTAATGTGTACTAGTAAGTGAATGCATTCCTTAGACCTTGCTGGGGTTGAACGAGGCTCAAGCACGGATGATAGCTGCAACTAGCTAGTCAGATGATACTGTCGATTAATATTGACTTTAAAGACATTTTCAACTGAAGTTATCCAACATTTTTAGATTGAGATTGGTTCAGTTTACACATCAAAATTCATCCTTGGAATCTGATTTAACACTTGAAACACTATTCATCTGAATTGAATACCAAGAGAGTGAAAAATAAAATATCAAAACTGCCGAAAATAAAATTTGAAAAATAATGCGGGCCAATAATACTGCTTGGATTACAATGGTGCACGGAATGATTGCTCTGTAAAATTAGTTAGCAGCAATTGTTGAATAACAAACTTATTACTATTGGCTCGATAGATCTAAAATGATGGAATATTCAAACACCATGATCTGTAGTGTGTCGTGCTCTTCAATTTTGCCACGACTGATGTTCAGAAGGTGGCGATGACCAGGAGAAATTCCTTCGGATACCTGTTGTCTAATGGAACAACGGAACAACCAGGTTCGATGGTTGGAACGGTGGCACCAATCGAGAAATTAGGGTCCTACCCACCAAAACGTTTTGACCATCAGGTAAGGTATGATTTTCATCCTATTATCCAAACTTGAAACTTCAAGTCTGTCAGAACAAACGAATTTTATCATTGAATACATGTGAAAATATTGTAATATGCAAATATCATAGTATCAGAAATTTACTTACACGCTTCAACGCCTGACAACTTTAGTCTCGCTTCGATGATGTTTGTTTCCCACCTGAAAATATTAAAAGATATTATCATCAGACAAGCGCTTCTAATTGTTTTGAATACCACTAATTTTCAATAAATTGCGACAGAAAAACGAATTGCTACTTTTTGTACTCCTAAGCTTTGTGTTTCAAGATACACTATTTCTTTTATTCCTTGTTACTGATTTTATTTTGATATTTCATGTTCATTGGCACTGATTACTGGCTTCCGGAGCACTGCACTGTAACAAATCTACTCTGGAGCAACCTTCTACTGGGTTTCAACAATCCATTTATTCTTAATTTTATGTAAATAAAGAATCTGTTTGAAATAAACAATATTTTTACTTACCTGCCTCAGTTTGTCTAGACTCCCACTCGTTGATGACGTTCCACATTTGATTTCAGTTTTCTTCTTTCAATAAATAACTGATCCAATTTCTGTAGCTTTTGATATTTGTTTCTCCATTGACGCCTTTATTGTGTCGATTAAATATCTGCTAATATCAACTACGGTATTGCTGAATGACACTTTTCTTAGAAAATTCACGATAAGTAGGAATAAATATCAACATAACCTCAATACGCTACTTTACGCGCGAAATATTCAGAGTCTTGTCACATTTCGTGTACGTTGGTCGCCTTGGTTAGCTGACGAAAATTACTCCGCGGGGCAATTTTGCTGACCAATGAAATTGAATCATTTGGCGCATGCGCAGTTCCTGTTTAGTTTCTAGAGATGGTCCCGGTAGTTGCGTAGTTTCATTGGATGAATTGACTATCATTTGATTACATGAAGCCTTGGAGTGCCGTCTAGATTTCTTTCCTATCTTTTTGCACAAAAGCTTGTTTAGATATGAATTTGTTAGTTCTCTTTCTGTTCTTTTTCATTATAAATTTACAAGCGTACATATTTTATTAAGCTGCACATATGTTGTCAAAGTACCTTACAAGCCAATACATTTGTTATGTGCTTTCATTTTTCAGGACGAGTGAATGAGGCGCGCTCGTGGCAAAGTGGTAGGTAACTTAAAATAAGAGAGGAAGAAAAGGAATATAAGGAATAAAAAACGCAGTCATAAAGTAATGTTGCAGTAGAGAAAGAATAATAACATCAACAACAATAATAATTGAGCTGATGATTCATTAAGATTCGCACAATTGGTGTAGCTGATTCGCGCAACAATTATAATAATACATACATAAATACATGTTAATAATCAAATAGACAACGCCGATGAATGCATGGAAATAATGACGTGTATGCGTGTTCTAGATTATAAAATTAAAATTCCCCAATAGCTTTTGTTCTCGCTAGATACTCCCAAACCATAAATGACATATACTTCCCAAGTTCTAACGGTGATTTATATAGATTTAATACATGTGTATATATATACCATGTATATCAGATATACATCTGATATACATCTGATATACACAAATGTTTTTCATTTCATACTTAATATTTTCTTATCCGCATCACTCGTGACTGATCAAACCAGTAATTTTTTTTCTCTCTTTCTTTTTTTTTTTCGTGCCTATCAATCATTTTCCTTGGACATCAATTTATATTAAATACTTACTAACAGAGTATCGATGTAATGTTGGGATAAATAATTTTTAGAGATTTTCATATCAGTTACGACATTGTCTTATTGTTAGAAATATGTATTCTATGATTTGCAATTAAAGAAAAGAAGAAATTTTTAAAAAGCAAGAATAATAATACGAAAGATATGAATGAAGATAAAGGTGCTATAAGTATCTAATTCGAAATTTAAATTCCGGTGTTGTCTTTATATTTTCATTTTTGCTTGAAAACTCTAGTTTTCTTTCTTTTCTCTTTTTTGCTTTGTACATTGAACGGTGCGCAATTGATACTTGCAAATGTCCAAGATTTTAGCGAATTATAATTGTAAATTTTTTGATAAATGACTTTAAGTTCATCGCATTATACTATACACATGACAAGTAACGACACGGCAGTAATTAGGTTCTTTTTTCACTTAGCATTGGAGGATGCGTGATTGTAGCTCTAGTCCGGGGTGGTTTTAGTTCTAATTTTACTCGAATTTTTTTTTCTCGCTAGCATTGTATTATTAGTATAATTAATCATAACTAAAATTGAATAATTAGCTTAGGTTTATCGAAGGCTATGCTAAGAATATATACCATAAGAGAATTGAGTGGACCTAAGCGGTAACATATGGTTAAAAGGTTTCAGAATGAAATATGAATTTCATTCAAGGTCTGAATACGAAGGTGAAAAAAAAAAACAAAAAAAAGAAAAACAAAGAAAACAGAACGCATTTAGATTTAAGATTAATATTGCTCACCGAATGTAGAAACTGACCAATACTATGCTATATTAAAAGAAGCAGAAAAAACAGTGAAATAATGAAAAATACATCAACCTTTTCTTTCAGTATTTCTTGAAAGTTTCTATTGAAGATGATAATTTATAGACAAACTATTAATACAAGACTGCAGACTGCCCCTAAGGTATTTCAATAGAAGAACGAATTTTCTATACCAAATTTTACTGCTACTAATTAATATCGTTATTATTTGTTTTTCCGTATTTGTTTTCAATTGTCAACGAATTTTTTTTCATATTTTCCTTTCTCATAGTTCACTGAAAATACACATTCCATGACAGATCATTAGTTTATTATCCTAAATAAAGATCTTTAATGAAGCCGATTTGAATTTTAGATTGATTAATTAACTTCGGCTGACCGTTAGTAATGGAATGAATTGAAACAATCAAGTTGAGAATAAAGATAAATGTAATTATCCGTGACATTCGATATCATACATATGGCAGATAGTGGAACATAATAAAAAAAATTTCACCGATAGCACGGAGCTCGCGTGTAATGAGTTTTATATAGCATACATGAAAATAACTGAAAGCAAAAGACAAGAAAATAAAAAACCAAAAAAATACGTATATTATGCACCAAGTATTATACTAAATACATACATATAAGTATACCTAATACAGCATTTCATACGGTATATTCTGGGTACGTAATAAGACTCGATTAATAATAATTAAACTAATGGTTAAAAAATAAATACAAAAAAAAAAAAAAAAAACATACATGAGCCTCCTCAAGGCTTTGAAACTTAAACCTTAAAGTAGCCTAAGTAATGATACACGATACATACATACATACATACATACATACATAAATACATGATACATAATAAACATGATAAGAATTTCCATTTTATACATGCATTTGATGCATATGTGATTATTGTGAATTCATTTTTCATTCCATTTCCATGTTATGCGATGGGAAAAAAAATTTACAGTTTTCCGGCATCAGCCAGCGTATTTTTTTGAGTAGCAAAAAAAATTACGCATTTGCAGCGTAATAAGTTTTTTAATTATGTAGTATATATACATATATATATGTATATACTACATATGTATATGTATGCATATATATTTATACATATATATGTATGTATATGCATACATAAACATATACTGTGAACAGTATGTAATAATTTATTATACACGGTGCTATGTCCCTCCCTGTGGTAGATCTTGATTAACAGTAAGTCACAAATGAAAATTATTATGCAATCAAAACTTTCGTCACATATAAAAATTGCTTGTCCATTTTTCTTTCTTGTACTTACGCGAGTGATGAATGCACTTAGGTTTGCAGCTGAAGAATAATGAAAAATCATTATTGAATAATCATTTCATATGCGATTTACTGATGATAACAAAGCCAACGGGCACATAGTATATACATATGTAACATCAAATATTTGAAAGACCAACAAAGGTGCCAAAAAGACGTCATTTCACTTTGAAGGAGAGAAAAAAGTCAAACACCATTGAAAGTTTAACAAACAAAAGAAAAATCAGCTCAACTTTTAAAAGCCATTCCAATCAATGATATTATTATAAATATTTACAAACAGCTTTATATTGATATTCGCACTCAGTTGCATTCATTTCGTTCTTAAGAGAAAATATGTTTGCAAAAAACAAAAAACAAAAAAAAAAAAACAAAAAAAAAGCAAAGAAGAAAGACTAATTCGTTAAATTGTAAAAAGGTGAAAATCAACATGAAATTATTAGCCAAAATTATATAAAGTTATTATACATTTAGAGACGAGCAGAAATTACTGGGGATGCAGATAATTAATAATAACGAAATTGTTCTGACATTAATTCCTGTGCTTTTGTTACGTCCCTCAATTTTATTCTGACTGCTTATTTGCGTCGGATGTTTCCCACTTACGAGTGTGCAACTTATAAATCCTTTTCGATTTCTGCACCCCTTGCGTCCATATTATTAGCTACACTTTATTTAATCGCAATAGCATCAAAATATTTAACAAGTTTAGGTTGGTTGTGACAGGAATGATATTAAGATATTTTAATATTATTTTTCTATCACGTAAGCCTAGTTCAATAATCATTATTGTACTGTGATTCATTCATTTGTTCACTTTCTTTTTCTGCTGTTCCGTTGTCTTCATTAGTATTTATGAACAATTTAGACCCGAGTGATTAAATTTCCAATGAGATACAGCAGTGTAGCGTTATTCCCAACACAGAATTTCAAATTTTATCAATGCGACATTAAAAAAAAAATTATTATTATTATTTATTAACTTACTGTTGGAAAAAAGGAACGAACAACACTTTATATTGAAACTTTTCTTTGGTATTCTGTGCTGCGAATGGCATCCGTCGTGTATACTGTAATTTGTCGTGTAGTGATGTACCTTTGTATCGACCTTGTATCTTTAAATGTATTTCATCTATAAAACATTTCTACCGAATGCCTTCAGGAGCCACGTTACAAAATAGCACCCCTGTTCAAGGATTTCTTCAATTTGTTGTCTTTCTTTCCAGCGAGCCTCACAGGGTGAAATTTTGAAATGTGCAATCATGAGAGCTTATTTCGCCATGTCAAGTTATTCAACATCCTTTTTCCCCTGCAAGGTATTTTCGTCTTGTGCTATCGCATGTATATATACATATCTAGATTCCGAGTTTTGGGTAAAAAAATGGAATAAAAAAGGCCAATAATGCAGTATGTAGGAAAGCATAGATATCGTTGTTATCATTATTATTGAAAATCAATTTCAACGTTCAACATTTACAAATCAATAATATATTATCATTTAGTTCATTTTTTTCAGAAAATGCAAAAGGAAGGAAAAATAAAACAGAGAAATGTATGGATTATCAGAATCAACTGCATTGGTTGCCCACTCTGTCTCTCGGTATGAGCCTCAGTTCGGAGCCGTGTTTCAAAAAGACGTTACCTGAAAATTCATTAACCATTACTATGAGTACGATCGAAAGATAAACTAAAAAAATTTCTTTAGAAATAATTTTTACCCGCTGTTTGCTGTGGATTGATTCCTACACCGTCGTCAGTAATGATTGCTGACGTCGCCGGTGCTACCTTGAATTCCTCGGCAGCAAATTTCAGTACTGCGGTGAATGGTGTGTTGTCTGGAACGCTAAGTCTGTAAAAAGCAAGGAATTTTTTTTTTTTCTTTATAGTCAATTAAAGGTGAGCTTTAAGTAATTTGGGCTCATCTTGTCATCGCATGATGATGTACTGCAATTGTGGATGATTGTCAAAAGATGAAAAATGAATTTTTTAAAGTTTAGGTATTACGTAAAAAAGTTTAATAGTGTCTTTGAAAAAATGATTTGTACAGATTAGAGTTGAACACACAGTGTTTTACATGTAATATAACTATACAGTATTCAACTAGCTAATACCTAGTGTACCGTTGTAAGGATGACCAATCATCATGGCTGTATATCCTGCCAAACGTTGGGCATTGGACCGTTTTTAGCAAAGTTTAGCGTCTCATTGACGTATCGACGAATCGTAGAAGGACCATTTAGCAAAATTTTCATAAAACTCACAAGATCGTTGTGTTTGAACAGATTTTTAGATACCCAAGAATCGGCATCGTGCGTCATACTTCTACCGAAATAAAATATAGCATCTACGAAGCTGGTTCGAAAGTCCGAGTCTTTGATGAGGATTTTGTAAAGTAGTTCCGTTTCGAGATCCAAAAAACTTAGAGTGAATTCTACATCGTTAGTGTTTAATTTCGATACAAAACAATTTGCGAGTATCTTTTTGACACCGCTGGTCTCGGTTAGTTCCAAAAAAATTCTAACGAGCTTAGGCATGAAACCGTCTTTCAACATTCTCTCGACGCATTCTAAGACCTGTTTCTGTTTACCTTGGCCCGTCAAATCCTCCCACGATTCAATCATAGCATCATCGTCAATATTCGAAATATCTACACCCAATTCCTGCAATAAATCTATCACAGCATTGTTGGAAACTGATTCAGTTAATAATTGTTCGATAAATTGAGCGAGTCTGGGCTTTCCGCATGACTGTATGTACAGATCTATCATCTGATCGACTATGGATGTGGAAACAACAGTGCTTTTCATGTAAACTTCGAGAAGTTTGTCGCAGGCTTTTTTTAGAATTGAACACGGGTAAAAGTAATTGCGATTTTCGCTCTTCCACCAGTCTCGTAAATGCTTCTCAAATATGTCTAGCTTGTTTTCTTTTTCTGCTTCGACTATCGTTGCCTCGACGAATAGTGCGTAGCTAAATATTTGTGACACGCTTTCGGTATTTGCCAGTGCCGCAAGACTCTGGCTTTCTATTATAATCAAGTACCTATCGATCGCTTTCAATATCTGTATAAACTGAGTCTCTGACGCGTTATTTTGGTAGCTCATCATTAGTAGGATAAATTTTATGTCTGAATTCATAGGCCAAATTCCGTTGCTCTTTGGAGAGTAAATGCCTCCGCATCATCTGTTCAACAAAACGAAATGAAAAAAGATTTTTTTTTCTCAGAATTACCAGTCTGAATACGGTGTCTGAAATGAATATACAATTCTTCTGTCTCTTCTTTGTTTGAAAATTGTGTTTTATACTTACACTTTGAAAGGTAGCTTTGGATCAGACGTGAGAGTGATCTTGAACGTGACTTTCGATCTGAAATCATTCGTAATTTCAAATTACATTTGATAGAAGCTTTTATTATAATCTGTCATTGGTGTGATACTTCCTAAACAGATGTTTGTCAGCAGCGTGTGTGACCAGCTCTGTCAATTATTCGAATTTTTAAGGTGGAATCAAAAGAAATTTAGCAATATGAATCGTGCGATTTTATGGCGGTGATATAAAATATACTTACGCCATGATTACGGATGCCCTTTATTATGCCAATTAGAATTGAAGAAATTAATGTCCTACGTATGGAAATAACCTCAAAGGAAATGGGAGCAACACAATTGTGAGTCACCCGAAGTTGGCTCAATCATAGCTGAATTATCGCATCCGATTGCGAGATATCGATATATGGCTGGACTAAATTCGTCTGAAGATCCCCAATTTCGCCAACTTTATTGATTTTAATCGGCAAAAAACACGTGTCTTTGATGCAAAAGTATGTAATAATGCCGCGTAGTCGATAAAGTACACCTAAATGACCTAAATGGATGAAAAAATATCACAGCTATCGCATATTGCAGCTGTAGACGTTGATTGAGAAATTTGTGGAACATTCGATCGGTCTTAGAGTGTTCTTGTATTTTAGTGGTCACGTGACAGTCGCCCGCATGTCCCTGGATATCAAAGATGGCCACGACCAAAGGTCTTGCGGTAATTCTTCGGCCGAAAAGTATCTCTTTAATCGGTTGTAATAAGTTGAATAATCTGACATCGATCACCTTGCAACAATGCAACACCTGTCGGCGTCTTTTCTCGGCCTCGGCGCTTGGTGTCGAGTTGTGGAGTCATCGGAAATACGAAAAACGTAACGCACCGCATACCATAGACATTTCTAGATTACATCATGTCCCCTTCAGTTTCACGACATCGTCTCGTTCTAAATTCACCTGATTGCTTGGCAGAAATTTGTTTAACTGAACGAAAGGCTTTCACTCTGGTCTGTGGTTCTCACGACCGGTTTCAGCCTCTTCTAGACGACCGTCGTTCATAACCTTAAATAATCTCCACGCACTTGTGGTCATCTCATTTTCTATCCAACGTTCCTTTTGCAGATATACAAGCCAAATCGACGCTGCTTCCTCGCCGCGGTATTCACACTACCTACAAGCTTTCGGCGAAGCGGAATTACTACGAGATATTAGGTGTGCCGAAAAACGCCTCTCAGAAGGATATCAAAAAGGCGTACTATGAACTCGCCAAAAAGTATCATCCCGATACCAACAAGGGGGATCCCAATGCTGGAAAAAAATTTCAGGAGGTATCCGAAGCCTACGAAGTGCTCAGCGATGAGACTAAAAGAAAGGAGTTCGATACTTGGGGTGCCACTTCCGAACAGATGGGCATGGGAGGTGGTGGACAGCGCCAAGGAGCTCAGGACTTTGGCCAAAACTGGCAATTCAGATCGAGCGTCAATCCTGAAGAACTGTTTAGAAAAATATTCGGTGAAGCTGGATTTCAGACCGGAGGGTTCAACGAGTATGAGGATTTTGCTGAGAGCAACTTTGGCTTTGGAGCATCGCAAGAGGTAGTAAATCGCTTGTTATAAATTCGACTCTTTTTGCAATTGAACTTGGACATTGCGTGTTTTTTTAACGCTTAGTTTAATTTGCATTTTACTGTACTTATTCTTTACTCACATTCCCAACAAGTAAACTTTCAATATTTAAATCACAAAATTTATGCCTGTACTATGTTTATACGTTTCCTAGGTCATCATGAACCTGACATTTTCCCAAGCTGCTCGCGGTGTTAACAAAGATGTGAACTTAAACGTTGTGGATACGTGTCCTAAATGTTCCGGAACTCGCTGCGAGCTAGGAACAAAGGCAGTGCGCTGTCAACACTGCAACGGAACTGGAATGGAAACAATAAGTACAGGTCCATTTGTGATGAGATCGACTTGTCGCTTCTGCCAGGGATCCAGAATGTACATCAAGTATCCATGCGGTGAATGCGAAGGGAAGGGTCAAACGGTAATTTGAATTTTTCTCGGTAACTTTCAATAATGAGAACTGAGAAAGACGTTCATCTTTCTCACTGATGGAACTTTTTCAGGTGCAACGTAAAAAAGTCACAGTCCCAGTGCCGGCTGGCGTTGAAGATGGTCAAACAGTGAGAATGGCGGTGGGCAACAAAGAGGTCTTTATAACATTCCGGGTCGAGAAGTCAAAGTATTTCCGTCGCGAGGGTCCAGACGTCCATACAAGTGCCGAAATATCATTGGCTCAGGCAGTTCTCGGTGGTACGATAAGAGTTGAAGGTGTTTATGAGGATCAGACGATACAAATACGCCCTGGCACTTCTTCCCACACGAGAATACGCCTAAGTGGGAAAGGTTTGAAGAAAGTTAACAGTATGGGATACGGCGATCACTATGTAGATATAAAAATATCCGTTCCATCGAATCTGGATCAGAAACAAAAGGCACTGCTTCAGGCTTACGCAGAGTTGGAAACTGGCACACCTGGCACCATATACGGAATCACGTTCAAAAAGGATGGTAAGAAAAAACAAGACAGTACCTAATTCGGTTCGTGATTTTGCGAACTGAATACAATATTTGTTTTTCACACCATAGTGCATGATTATATATCAATAAGTTCCCAAAAAGACGGAATATATTAAGACTGATCTGGTGTCTAACTTGACAGTGTTTAACGAAATTATATTGCTTGCAATGATTCTGTCGTAAAAAGTTCTGAATTTCTTAACGATCCACAATTGGTTTTGGTGAAATAATTCTTGAGCTTAAACAGACATTGGGTTAAGACTGTGTAATGTATACAGAAATTCTCAACGAAAGAGCAAATCCAGAGTTTCAGAACACAATGTCAATGTCTCATTACTATGATTGTCAATGCGATCGTAGTTGCTATATATAAATATATATGCTTTACTGTGATATACACTGTAGTTAAGTGTCGCTTGAGTTTTTCCTCGTGTACCTGTCTGCATTGAAAAGAGAAGAGAAATAAAAATAAATAGTCATTACAATTGTCGCCTCATCGTTTTATTGGTATTGGTTTCAATAAGATAAAATGCTTCATTATAAATATTATATAAATATTCCCTAAAATATACACCTTTCATCTGATAAAAATGAGGGAATAAAAAAAGGCAAATATAATTCATAATCGATTGAGCTGCACTAAAAATTTAACTATAATAACATCGCGTTTTGTTTTGGTACTTTATTGATTCCTTTATGAAAAAAATTTTTTTATCAATCGATAAGATTAGAGAAGAAGAAAAGTTATAATCTTCAAAGATATAAAGCACGATTTAATATTCTTTTAGGACAATCGCGCGAGAGCATGGCAGGTTCCGAGGCGAAAACTCAAGCGAAAGAACAGTATCAAAATCAGGAAAGTGACGGGATTCTTGGCAAAATTAAGAAGGCTATATTCGGCTAAAGATCATAGGCATAGGTGAGTGAAGTGGAATACTTTCTCTTTCTGGTTTGTTCTATTTTTGGGAAATGAACCGTTTCTAACCCTCTTGTGGTTTCATTTCTAAAATAAAATGACCAATTATTGTTGAAGGTTCGAAGCAGTGCACCACCGGTCCTCTAGATTTAATGGAGAGCATCCGCATGGCATTAGGCAATCGACCGGTCAACGATAAAATAGTTTCATCTGTAGTGGATGGACCTGGAGACAAGCCTCAAGTTACAGCGTCAAGTCGAACGGAGGAGGCAGCAACAAAAATTAATTCCAAATATGAGGAGGACAACGTTCCGAATGATAAAGACAAGGAGGACTGCAACAGCGACGTGCAAGCGAGAAGACATAAACTGCCGTGAGCTAAAGTAAAATGTTTATTAGAAAAAACAGAACTAGAGGAAGAAGAAAGAACACCACGGATTGTATTCTCTCTGAAGTTCTGGTAATGTAGTTGTTAGAAAATAAATTTGTTACACTTCTTTGTATATATTCTGATAAAGATGTCGCTTCTTCTTCTTCTTTAAATTGGAAGTATTTTGAGAAGACTTATTTATCGTTGGTGCTGAAAGCATGACGATCAAACAATCGAGTTACAGTGACACTAGTGGCAAAGAAAAAAAAGGAACACTTATCAGGCATAATTGCTTGATTACAGTTTCGTCCTTATTTAGTTTTTCTTCCTGGCGATTAGCTTGAAATAATGATATTTGACAAAATTGCCTTCTATCATATTACGCATTCTTCCGGTTTACGAATGCTCTTAATTTTACATATATGTATATCACATATAATAAATCACATATACACAGACAAACTTGTATAATGGGAAAAAATAATTAATGAATTCTCAAGATCTTTCAATCAATCATGAAGCTTATTCATGTCCAAGAAACAATTAGCAATTCAAAGTATCTCAGAAGTGCGGTGTATAGAACAACCGTATTAAAAGAATAAAAGCAAGGAAATAATAGTAGTTTATTGACGCATCCATCGATAGTTGAATGATAATGATAAATAATAAATTCATCAAGTTACCTTACAAATTGGGAATTGTTTGTATTGGGTTGAGTTAATTTTTGTACCCTTCCTAACGTTTTCAATTTAGAGGTACAGTAATGTTCATTAATGCTTTGTGTTTCCGGCTAACTTGTTTTCGGTCCGAAACAAAATATCAGCTCGATTCTGTACGAATTATGTGATTATCACGCATTTTGTTTTGGACTAGAAACAAGTTAGCTGGAAGCCCAAAGTATTGATGAACATTAATCTACATGACGAGAAAAAAAAAAGAATGGCAAAAATAACAGCCAGTTAACGGTGATAAATAATTTTATTATTCATTTCTTGCATGTAAAGTACGTAAATAACGTATAATAATTGTACAATAGGTATTTCTTTTTTTCTATATTTTTCTATCATCTGTTTTACATACTATCAACATTCACGGTAAAATATATGTACGGAAATACACACGTACATGTGCATATAAGTTATATTTAATAATAGTTATATAAAAAGCACTCAGGTAAGTTTATTATTTTATAATATAAAATATCTATGTATCACACTTGTGTGGGAAGGGGAGGAGTAGCGATCAATGATACAACATCGAGTAATCTATTATACATCTAGGTACACCTACCATACACATGTTATGTGGCGTAGAAAAATTTCTTTGCAGTAGTGAAACATAAAAGGGAACCAAAAAACAAAAAAGTCTTCGTTACATGAAATAGAAATTATATTTCTTCCAAAGATTTGGTTCTTGTTTTTGTTCTGTTTTTTTTCTTCGTTAGCATATCGGTTATTATCAGTACTGCAAAGTTATGCATATTATAATAACTCTAGCTCGTGCTAAATTTTTGTGGCATTTGAATTCAACTGATATGCATCACTTCTTTAGACGATATTATTATAGTGATTTGTTGTACTTCGGTAACCTTTCGACGAATTGATTTTCTACAGATAGCTTGCAAACTCTCTTAATCAAAGGGAATGATCAACTTTTGGCTGGATCTTCTCGCTTTTACATACTTATAAAGAAAAAAAGTATACATTTCTACCGCTTATATACTACATCCGCACATACTCGTATATGTATAATATAGGTAACGTGATTTCTTTCATTCATCTATTCATCCGTTCGTTATTTTCATACATCCACTATTTATCAATTTATGCGCTGCCGAGTTGTGCCAAGAAACCTTGCAATTTTCAGAAGCTTACTTAAACCGGCAGTTTAATAATTCATGTACATTTCTTTCTCAGAATTCTCATTATCATCTCTTTCCTTTATCCGAGTTCACAAAATAATAAACTTTATCTTGGAATCAGAGTTTAATTAAGTGATCTGCAGGTTCCGCAACAGAACTCAGACTAAACGCGATTAACATCTTATAGATTCGTTACTTTTGGAATAGGTTCTCATTATTTTCTTTTCTTTTTCATATCATTAACAAGGACTTCTGCTGCTGCTACTGCTGTTGAGGAAATATTAATATACGCTTGGTAGCGTCGAGTAAAATTGAACGCACACCGTAAACTTGTGTATTCGCTACGTGTTCGTGAGGAGGCCGTATTTCAAGCCGATATTTGTAAGGCTCTGAGTAGCCGATACTTGGAGTATGGCCACAGCCACGGCCGCAATCGTAACCGCGCCCTCGAGGTAAATCGCATAGGCGATTCTGACTGGACCGGAAGTCGTTGCCAAACCACCAGCGGCGGTAAAATCCAAGGGAAATAACAGGCTCGCCGCCAGCGGTCGCAACCTTCCAACCCCGAAGCATAATATGCCGATTAGATAGTATCCGCCTGGAACAGAGTATTTTTTCATTTCACACTTTATGAACTGAACATTAATGGACCACTCGCGTCTTTCAAGCGCCATCATCATTATATTCACCTATGCAAGCGAAGGGAACGATCTTCACCCAACGAGGAATAGTCGTGTATTCCAGATGAACGACGGCCTCTTTGTCTTCGCTATTTCCTCCCTGCTGTTTTCGCCGCACTGCAAAACTCTGCAGACGTACAGCCAGGAAAATCCCCGTGTTCAGGATGAGCAGGAAGTGGGCCGGGATTCCGATCGCTGCGAATAAAACCGCGACTGTTCGTCCTGGCGTTGTTCGGGGCACCGGAGCGCCGAATCCTGTGAAAATTTGATGGAAATAATATAAATGTTGATGAAGGTGAATGTATTCAGTGTTGCCTCGAACCTTCCAAGTTTCTCTCAAATCAGGCTTAGAATAAAATGAAAGAAAAAAAAAAAAATTGTGATTTCAAATCGCTCGCAACGCGGGATTTCCGGACGGAATTATTACGCTCGATGTTGAATTCCTCGCAGCTCCCTGCGGTTAGTCATTGTGACAATAAGGTTTCGCATCCCTCCTTCCCCGAGCTTAAAGCACGCGAGGTGAGTCCTCGAAATTTCCCGTTTCTATTTATAATACACTGACTGATTGCGAGATCGAAAGAATCAAGGTGCAGCAGTTCGTTAGTTGGCACGCTAAGGTCTTCTGTAATATACGTGGTTCAACGTCGTGATATGTTACACGGAACGCCTTGTATATATACCTGAATTAACCACCCCAAAACTAATTAAAGTCCCGTTTTTACTCATATAATGTGTGACACATATTACATAAAATTTTAGGACTTCGGTTGTTTTATAGTAAAACGAATTTTGAAATCGTTAAATTTCAACTAACGAGTTTGCCTTCCAGAAAAGACAACGGCTAGTTGCATCGAGGATTATCGCATTGCGGAATCGGTAGAAATGGAAAATCGGAAGATGACGAAACCCACCCAAGGTAGTCAGCAGGGAAACGGCGAAGAGGAAACACCCGGGAAACGTCCAAACCTGGCCTCCACCACCGCCGCTTTCCCCGTATCCAGAGCTCACGGCGCCCAGGAGAAGGTTTTCGTGTTTGAGAAAGTAGCTTTGAACGGTGCTGACCCAAATCGGTTCCTCGGCTTTAACTTGACGCAGTTCGGTGGCTAAACTGATCGCCAGCCCCCTTTGCTTTGCCGCCAAGTCAGCAACTTGTTCTCGTTCACGAGGACCCTCGGTGCTGTAAAATGCCGCCGCTCCTGCGATCGCCCAAAGGCTCAAAAGCCATGCTAAACCTGAAAGACGAGTTCACGTTCGTTGTTAGACAAGCGTTGAATGTTGTTTCCGGGATGAAAAGTAAATATATGTAACACCTGTATTTCGGCACGTCCACTATTCGACCATTTTTAATTTATTTTCACGCTGTTGGTACAGAATTTCAGTGTTCTGAAATATGTTAATGCAACGTGATATGTGTATAGATTAATTTTGAAGTCGTTGAAACATCGACGTTTTTTCCAGTAATTTGAAACTGGTTAGGAATGCTGTATATTTGAATTTTAATTTTCCGGAATTACGAATTCGTGTACAACGTTAGTTTGAAACAGTTGTTATTCCACTGAGTAGTCGTTATTCGTTTAAAATATACATTGTGTGGCCTGCAATCGAATACAAGACGATTTCTATCCACATTAATTCGAATTGGAACGATCTATATTTATCGGACAGAGTCAAAGATTTGCAACTTTAAAGAATATAAACTAGGTAATTCGAATCTTTGCCACATCGGGATTGGAATGGTACTGTATAATGGATTATTCTAAATCCCGTTTTCTCAATTCGGTATTGTTTACTGGGTGGCATATATTAAAATTAATAACAAACAGTATCAAGCAGAATTGAGTTAAATAAACTTCTTGAACATTTTTTCATGATTAGGGAATTTGTATAAAAGTGTTCATAATTCGTTTATATAAGGGTACATAAGATAAATTACATAAGAGAAGTTCGGGGTTATTAACTGTCGAGATATAGCTGTTGCAAAAAAAAAAGGAATAAATCGCTTTCATTTGAATAAATTATCTGAGAATAATTAATCAACTCCAAATACCAACGGTCTATGTATAAACGTATAAAAAAAAATTCTGATATTCTGTGAATTCCGCAATAGCTATCGTCTTCTTATATCTTTTTCTCGTTTGCGTGAATTAACAAACACGACAGATTTCTTACCAAACTGGCAGAGGGTCATCCGCCCGAGAAGTCTCAAATGCTTGCATATTTTTGACGATTCTTTTGGATTCTCGGCGGAATCTCGTACGAGTAAAGGCGGGTCTTGAAGGGAAGGAAACATCCGCAGGCGGTACGGAATCGTCGGGCATGTTTGAACCCCCGTTGATCTCGAGGCAGCGGGGGACAATTCCTGATGCCCTTGATGACGAGCTTCCGCATCGCCGTTCTGCATGCTGCGATCTATCTTCGGTGAATTACTTACACCCATCGGAGGTCGCTGTGGGCCTTTGACAAAATAAATCATATCACGATTACGTCCGTGTTGTGATCATAGGTATAATAAATATAGTATAATAAATCGTATAGCGATTGCGATGTTATACAGAAATCTAGAATTCTCTAAAAGCCGCACGGTTTACACCGCGCGTTAAACAAAGCGTTACACACGTTTAAACTTAACGATTCGAACGAAAACAACTAACCGTCTTTTCCTTTTTTTACAATTGACAGAAATAATAAATACAGAGCACACGGGGACATAGACGTCCTCCTACCTTACACGACGCCTTGAATTCCGGTGTAAATGTAGACTGAGTGTGTCCGCGTTTTGCCAGGGTACAATGCCACCGCTGAGTATCGCGTATACCGTAACACAGTAATAGACACAATTACATCGGTTGCTGGCTGCAGGCTCTTATAATCTGTACAACGTTTCTAACGTAGGAGGAGGCGCGAATCGCGACACGGTTTGCGGGTCGAGGCGGTTGTTACTACTGCGAGAAAATTTTCGTCGCCGGCTCTATGAAGTGTCTACTGCATGTATAAGAAGTCTGAGCCAATTCCCCAGTTCCTGTTAAAAATGAGTCAAAAACGCGCCTCCTACATTGAAAGCGTTGTACAGAATATAACTTATTCACTTTTCGCGGATCAACATTTTCATCACACGTTCCTGCGGGAATCGTGCGGCCAGTGATCGGAATTGATTCCAGGAAATATCCCCACGCAACCTGAACTTCTTTGTAGTGATTCATTCGGTGCAGACGATCAAAGCTATAGTATTCCCGAGTAGTCTATTTTAAAGTGATTCCCGGTATATAGCGCCTACATCTGCATCGTAATATATGTATATTTAATAACTGTACAGCGTTCAAAAGCGCCGCGGCTCCGACAATGATGGCTGTAGATTATATACGTGTGTAACGCATTATCTATGCAAATATTATACGTATAGTAAATGAGTACGAGAATTTGTGCGATGATACATGAATGTCGTTATTGATTTTTAGGTGGGTTAATGTTATGCTAGAAGCAGAGCTGTCGTTCTCAATTAATACAAGGGGTTTTCGCAACGGTAGCAGGTAGATAGATACATTGACTTGCAGCGGAGTTCGTTATCATCGCACGGCGAGAGACCGGATGTAATTTATCCGTAGGTGTCGATTTTTATTATACGGACGTTCAATCAAATCGGAAAACTAACTCCACTAATGAATATTATATGGGGATTTATATCACTCGTAAGAAGCCATGCGCATGTGTAATAAGATACAGGATGTGAAATGATTGAAAATTTTCCACACACACACACACACACACTTGTTTCGACGTTTATAATATGCGAATTATATACGCATATGTGAGTCTGCATGGGAATAATATACCCTAAATACGTCTCCTTTATTTGCAATAATTACACCTCTTTCATGTAATGCTACACCGCGTATAATGCACACAATACAGGAATTAATAATGTTGATGAAAATGGCGTTGGAGAAAAAAGACTTGTCGACAAGCGTGTAATAATATAACTGCCAAGTAATTGTACTTGCATATTACGATATGCGTATATATATAGTTAGCCTTTGTGTGAGTACATACACATTGTACGTGTGATTGAATTTCACCGGAACAAACGTAACTCCGGAAGCTGTAAAACCGGATACACGCATATGCTTATAACGTTTATACACATATAAATTTTCTTCAAAACTGCACAGACGCGACCACGTGCGTCAGACGTGTAACCGCGGAGGTCAGCCACAACAAGCCCCGACCTTCACCCAATAATATCACGGCGATGTTAATCGGATAATAATCACACCGACTATTATTATTATTATTTATATTAATTAGTTTATTTAGCGAAACCACGCAAAAAATTTTGGCGATAATCATTGAAACCATGAGCGCAGAACTTTATAATGAAAGAAATAAAAGAAAATACACTGATATCATGCTATACGTAAAAGTATAGAACTAAATACCGTAGGGTCACGGATGGATAAGTTATAATTGTCCGGCATATACGTCGTAGGATAATATTTGACTAATGTCAGTATCTGCCATCTAATTCAGGTCAAAGGTCATTTTTCTACCCGTCCATGCCCAATAACTTATGTATCTTACACAAGTATATGTGTATATATACTTTATACATATAAATGATGTATAAAATGCGACCCTTGCACGCGATCGTATATTTTTCCGTGACATGTTGATAACACCGCGCGTGCCTGTAATATGTACCGAAATCGATTGGTTATACTTGCATGGATATATATGTATGGGAATCTAGAATTGAACTATGCCTGCGAACATTGACTTTTTCGATAATTCATTGCAGGATGTACCTATGTAATGTTTAAGCAGCAGTACGACAGAGTGTATTATAAACGCTCGCTTGCATTCGGTTCACATTCGCGATTCATCGCTTGTTCATTTTTTCCTATGTATGTACTCGTACATATACCCCGTATAACGTACGTAAATATAATATGCGCATTAGAATTGACTAAAAGAATGTTTTTGTCACCTTTGTTGTGATTATCATTGTTATCATCATCATCATCATCATCATTGTTGTTATGGTATGTACGCGACTTTTTGAATCGAAGCTATTATAAATTGTTACAATTCACGGGTAAAAACTGTAAATACTTCTCACCTGAGATAATCGCACTATTCTTTTAGATATGTGTTCGAGGTAGGTATCATATATAATACTTTCGTCAGAGTATCCCTAATGAATGTACGCCTATGTGTTATTATATAGTGTATCTACTAGTAGGTACACCACACTGTTTGGTTAACGGATTTTCTAGCCTGCAGATATTACGTAGATGTATAATAATAACAATACATGTTACACCGTTCTCCGCAACATCGTTGTAATACGCAAACCTATAGATCAGTACGTAACACGTAAAAATGTTCAAGTATATTTTACAACAAGGCATACCGACGGCACAAACGACGTCGTCGTCGGAGTCGTGATCGTCATCGCGACGCTCCGTCATCATCCTTAGGCGGAATTCTGTGACCCGTTGCCGGGATGCGAAACGTGACGAGCGCTTGTCGCGCGGGTGGACCAAGTTTTTGACGAAACACCTAGACCCTCGGAAATAAGCGCCTCTACGTTCCGCTGCTGCTCTACCTCCACCTGCACCTGCACTTGCACCACCACGTGGGAGACGCACTCCTCCGCGGACGATTGCATGTCGGCGTCGCGACGCCGGAGTCTCGGGAGACACTGCCGCAAGCACCGATGTCACGTCGAGCTCCTCGGTCACTGTACTTGCGAGATTCGGTGCTGGTCGGGGGAACCTTGGCACCTCCATGACGTCGTGTTCGCCGCTTAACGATCAGCCCCGGTCCCCCACCTCTGCGTGGGTCAATCTACCTGTAGAATTTTGGCAGATTATCCAATTCGTTCGTATCGTATTATGATAGATCATTCCGTTCATTTACCCCTTCAACTTTTCTCTTTTTAGGTGTATTATAACATTATATGCGCATTCTTGTCGTTTAACGTATTTAACCTTTCGATCCAAATTATCATTTTTATACGTCGATTAGCTTGTTATTTGAAATATTCATGTAACATTCTGCTGCAATGCTATACTGTGTTGTATTTAAATTTTTTATAAATACGGGAACAGACTTTTAACTTTAGACTAACCGTTTTGTTATCAAACCCGCGTGACGAAAATTTTATTTAAAAGCTAAACTTAGTATGTATATATAGTATATCAATATCATAATATCAAACTATATATTTTGGGGAATTTTTGCGATATATATGAGTATAAATACTGTATGCGCAACTTGTTGTTTACACAGCTGGTATTCTGCAGCAGGCCTCCAATATTGTGTGTAAACCTATACATGAATGTGTGTGTCTGGTTAGTTATTGTTATTACTAAACTAAACTGACTTATAATAAGATTTTAATGTTATAATGTGGCGAAGCCAGTGTGTGCAGGTACGGGGTCCATTAATGCCGTTGAATACAGATATTTTAAGAAAATTTAGTCTTGGCGGGCGAATTTTTCGCATGATGAATTCTACCATTTTGAAGCGTGATCGGTGGTGAATGTCAATGCTAAACTATTCTTGCCGTTCGAGTGTTTGGCGTGAAATGAAGTTCAATGATTTTTGAATGATAAAAATAATCGTAGAGATAAAATTAAATCTCAAGCGTACGGGTTAGCGGCGGCCATATTAGTTTTGATTCGTTAATGTTTCAAAATTTGACCGGTGCAATGAAATACGCGACCTAACTAGAATCTTATTAATATTTCCGCTCATTTGGAAAATAACTATTATTCTCGATTTCATTAATTATTCGTTACTTTATTTTTTATCGATTGGTGTATATAATATGATGTTTTGAAATCAGCTATACGCTAATTTTAAACTGAATATGCTAGCTAAGACGCGAAATGTCGAAGCTAAATGTACAAAGGTCGAACAGATAACGAATACAGGCGATAATATGCCAATTATCCTTTTGGCACGATGCAATTCACATTGTAAATGGAAAATTGATCCATGTTTGAGACAAGTATATAATGTATCAGGCGTGTACCCCATGGCACACACACACACACACACACACACACACAGGTATGTACGCATATAATGTATTCACCGGCGCTTCGCCACTTTGGTAATCAAAAATTATACTTGTGTATGTTGCGTGCAAGTATCACATCATGTGACCTCGCTGACTTGTTGCCCAGGTTGGTTGGTCTCACCTACAGGAGGTATATCCGATCTCCCTGTCACATGTAATTACGCCAGACACATATTGTAAGTATGTGTACATGCACATATGCCTATATCTAGATCACATTACACTTGACCATATTAACGATTCTCCCTTTTCCATTTTTATCTCCTCTTCCTCCCCCTTCTCTTTACACATCTATTTTATATATAGACTCTTTTATCGTAGAGTAACACGTGCAGATACGTATGCTCGCAATGACATTACATAAATTACGTAACTGACGGTATATACATTTATATGTATTATAAAGATGTCTCGCCGCTGTGCCGCCGTGTCAGGAATCCAGAAAGGTTCTTCTTTCCGTCGCCAACCTCCCCCCTATTTAACCCTTTATCCTTTATACATATATATTAGAGTGTTTCAACAAAAATCGACTATTTTTTTTCAAATAACGTTGAAAAATTATCAGAGTATCCCTAAATAAAGACCCTGTTAACATATGAGTGCTCAATATTATTATTTAAAGGTGGCGATTTTCAATTTTCTATTTCTATTTAAATAACTTTGGAAATTTTTTTTCTGACCTTTGGAATTTTATTACTCGGAATCGAATCACTGTATAATAATAAACAATATAGATTTCTTCAGGAAATTGAAGGTTCCATAAAAAAGGTCTAAATGAAGATTTGCGCAAGGCGAGCAGTTTCGAAGTTATAAAGCCTCAAGCATTGAACTGTTCAAAATAATATTACATCATTATTTCATTATTATTTTTATATTATATTATCGTTATATTATTACATCATTATTTTGAACAGTTCAATGGTTGAGGCTTGATAACTTGGAAACGGCTCGCCTTACGCAAATCTTCATTCAGACCTTATTTATTGAGCGTTCAATTTCCTGCAGAAATCTATGTTGCTTATTATTATGCAGTGATTCGTTTACGACTAACAAAATTCTAAAGTTCAGAATAAATTTTTCGGATTTGATTTAAGTGGAAATGAAAATTGAGACTCGCCACCTTTAAATAGTAATAATATTCTCATATAGACTCATATTTTACCAGAGCTTTTGTTTAGGGATACTGTGACGATTATTCAATGTTCTTTGGAAAAACATAGTTGATTTTTTTTAAACACTCTAGTTATATATATCATGTATGCGTCAATGACTTTAAAAATAATTTTAATTCAGAGCTGAGCTTATTTTTTGCATCAAATTAGCACCGACAGTTTCATGTATACACGAAATTCAGGCAAGTATGTATATGGGGCATTTCAGCTGAACTCGACCCACTTTTAACCTCATGTTTTCGGATCCAGTTTTCAATTCCTTTCCAAATTCTATTACTCCATACGAAGACTTGATTTTTTCAGATTTTTCAAATCGAACGGTTTCGATTTATTATTTTTTTCAAATCGTATTTTCAAAGGCGATTTGAAAAAAAAATCATATCTTGAAACTGTATGATTTGAAAATTCTGAAAAATATTAGGAGTCTTCTCATCGGCTAATGGAATTCCGAAATAAACTTACAACTGAATCCGATGACATGAAGTCAGAAGTGGGCCGAGTTCAGCTGGAATGCCCCATATACATATAATACAGCAGCTTATCATACCAATTTGTGCTGGTCCGAAAAACGGTACTATATATAATTAAAAAGATTTTAACCAAGGTATAATTGATGTCACACTATGACATTTTGGAATTATTTCACACTAATCTGGAAACTTGTATAGCAAAACTGAAGTTCGAATGAATATGATGCGTATCGACTCATTTCTAGTAGTATACAATGAATACAAATTAAAAAAAAAAGAACACTTGAGAATACTGGTTTCGAAAGTTATTCACGACAGAGTAGATGTTTACTATCTCATCTACAATACTATTCGCAAAAATTCTTCGCACAAGCAACGAGAGTCTCAGACCTTCGGATCACGGGTCCTGCTGAAACTTCTAAGTGTATTTTTTTCGTTTAAATATCAAGCCGCTGAGAGATAGTTTTATCGATTGGCCGTTCTCCATCCCGCTTGAAATTGATTATATTAGTATTTAAATTAGTGTAATGCCTTATTGAACGAAACCTATTGTATATTTTGTCCTGAAATATCAATTTTCATTATCCTCTGTTCAAGTTTCGATGACGAGTTCTTATAGATTTAAGTCTAAGTGGATAGATTATCATTTCAGAACCGTAGTAAAGTGAACATTGCGAATTTTCGACAGCATAATTTTAATTGTAAATCGACCGAAGGATGGCCCAATGGATGCAACTACAGGTCAGAAGCTCCGTATTTTGGGCCAAAGAAATACCCACAGAAGTTTCAACAGAATCTGTGATGCGGAGGTCTGCTATTCTCCTTGTAAACCTCTCAATACGCGATTATGAATGCAAAGTTACGCGTAATGGGTATTCATATACCTATATATATACACCTATGTATTTACCACGTAAGGTTTCAAATCTACGATAATCCAACTGGATTTACAAACTCGACTCGTTCACACGTGACGGTTAAATAAGATAAGTAAACGTACATTGCTTATATGTATATGCAGTAATTTGTTTAGGTGTATACATGAATACCTATACACTGTTTTTTATTCATTTTGCGTGGGTCTACGAGCAAAAATACGCTGGTACGTGCGCCCAATATTGTGTTGATGAGTGTATGAAAATTCAGCAGAGACTCAGTAGAGTCTCGCGAAAAGTTCCTGCAGCAATAGGCATTGGGATTGTCATTTTGCGACGCGTCATCTGGTCAGAAAGAATCAAACTAATGCAACCGGGCTGACAGCTAACGGTTGACTGTGTTTTTCGCGTGTTGATAGTAGAACAGGGTCATTATTGATTACTTTTAACTAATTTATCTAACAAGAGTAACTTGAATACCCAAGAATCATGATTTATCTCCATTAAAGTTGAAAACTTAGGTTATGTGGTGGCAAAATGGCGTCGACAACCAGGCTCTGACGTCATGAGGACATTTTCCAATATACCGTATTATGCCTTTAAATGCGGATATACATATATTTACAGAAATAAGTTTCGACTATAGGCTATAGTTCGAAAAAAAAATTCTGTACGACTCGCTGACCTCGAACTTATATCTGAACATAAATATATAATCTACATAATGTAAATAAAAAAAGGAATACGTAAGATTTAACTGGCCGTCCGTAAAGATGAAATATGTACAAAAATAGATACCCGCGGTTATTAGTGTAGAGGCGTTAATTAAGACGGGCGCGTGTTTCGTCCGAGGCTCCTGATTGCGGAAAGCGGTCGACGCTTGTATCGTCACTTAATGCGGTTTTGACTTCTGACTTTAGTGTTTAATTTTTGCGTAACTGCGCTTTTGAAATTCATTTTGCTGTTAATCCGCGATAATTGATAACGCACAATGTTCGACGCTGGTTATTGTGGAAATCGGTCGGCGCTTATATCGTTACGCGGTTTGGACTTCCGATTTTACTGTATAATATTTGCGTAACTGCGCTTTCGTATATTTATAACCTATATTTCCCCTCATTTAATATAACATCTCGATTAAACGGCAACAGCAGTTTTTCCAACTTCTCGTTTTTCTGTTTTCAGAGAAAAAAAGGAGTTATTAAAAGTTGAGATTTCACTAGATCTCGACATTTCAAGATCTAAAGAATCACCTGCGACCATTTTCGGATAGACGTATCTATGTATGTATGAATGTACGAATGTATCTGTATGATCAATTTCTTGTCCAATGATACATTACAATGATATTGGTTTCAATCGACGTGACTTTTCCAAACTTAGAGCTGATAAGATTTGGACTTTAACCGGTACAGAACTTTCTGAATTATTCACATAACTAAATTCGAATATGGTGGAAAAAAATTTGCACAAATTCGCATTTTGCTCGAAATCAGTAAGCGGAGGTTTTTTGGGTCACCGATAACGAATCCAAAGTCAGACTTCCAAAATTTGTAATAGTGGATTCACTATAGTAGTTGAAAATAAAATAAATAACCATATTTTCATGTAATGTGGTACCTGAGAACTTTTATATCGTTAACCACAAATCTGAATTTGTAGTTCGAAATTCGAATTGGATATTATTATTATTTTTTCTTTGTGAACTTGGAACCTGGGCTGCGGTGTGAATACGGGAAGTTCAAGAGCTGGCTCATGGCCAGCCTAAAGCCGCTTGTTCTCGATGATGACACAGTATCACCCTAAATCACAATTGCCAAACTCCTAACTTTGATAAATTATTTAACTAATTACCTTGGCGTAATTGTAATGAAACAAACAGCTACACTGGTAATCTGATGTTCAATCGTGAGACCGATCCACGATGACTGCATGGTGTAATGAATATGCCTCTGATCATCCTGCGGCACTTCGCGATTATGAATTATTCCGCCGCGTATGAACCCGCAGCAAAGGACTGCAGTTCCTCACTCTCTTTCTGCCCCCAAACAACCCTCTCCTGATCCCCTCTCAGGTTGCGCTAAAATTAGCTGCAGAATGCAATCAATGAAGACTTGACAAGGCGCCGGCCAGCCACCCCGTGACGTAGACGGTAAAAGCCGAGATATCCTCTTACTTGATTCATTTTACTTGTTTCTCTGACATGGAAATTCGGTGATTGGTTCGTAAAAAACAAATACACATATACACACATACGTATACATCTGTGTGTGTGACATGATCAGGAATATGTAGACAATTTATTTCTTCTCATATCAAGCGCAGTCTTAGACAACGCTAATTATCAACAATATACAGAGGAAGAAAGATACTGCAAAGTGGTAAAGTAAGAATATATTGCATACTTACTAGTGGTAGTACTATGGATACTTAACGTATGTAGATAGAGTATAGAGCGGAAGGAAAAGCGTTAGTGTTTTTGCAGTCAGTTTTCAGCTGCCACGTTGCAGTCGCCAGGATATGATGTAGTTTATACATAGATATAGATATACCTAGTATACCTATATATATAACGTCATTTCGATCGGGGACGCAATTTATCTCTATAATAAATTGATGCTACGAGGTTGCATGCCTCAATATAACCGTGTACAGTAATGTACGTTGAGTAATTGGAGAATTCACTTGTGGCTGCTTGACTGGTCGGTTATCGTTACAATTATAGCCATGAATTTTTAAACGACAATTGACCGGGAAAAAAACTCTCCAGGAAAGGGAGTGACGAAGAGACTTTATATTTTAACCGCAACATACCTGAACTTGTGCAATATGTCAATTAATTTTTACATTTTATAATCCTTTGCTTTCCTCACAGTTCAGCATGCACCTAGAGAAAAAAAAACCTACGACCTTCTTCGACAATATCACGAATCTCTTCAGCCTTCCCCACGATGTACGGGTAGTCCAAGAATAAACAGGAGCCGATGCATCTCTGAGGGTAAAAAAAAGAAAAAAAAAAGAAGAAAATCACGAAGCGAACCGTAATACGGCCCTGGCCGTCTCGCATCGATCGTCTTTCGTCAGGGTGAAGCTGCCAGGCCTAGGACGGAGTTCGGGGGTGCGTTAACGGCGCAGTGCTGTGTTCGAGTTTTGTAATCTTTGCGACCTGCACAACAAGACCAGGCGTGCGAATCGGTCCCGGCTTTCGGTAAGGCCCTGCCCTTTTCCAGGGGTCCTCATGGTCTCGGGTTTGCGCCGGGGGCGTCGGATCGCGGTTTTCGCTGCCGGTCTCGTCGCCGTTGTGACATTCGCCCACCTCCTAGCCTCCCGCGGAAGCTCGGTCCTCGTTTGGTCGGAAAAAACGGCCCGGGCTAAACAGCCCGTCGCGATAACCGAACAGATACAAGAGTTGGGTCTAGTCTACGCGGCGGGTGTCTACATGGCCGGAAGGAGGCCGCGGAACCAGAGTTTCTGCGAATGGGCCCACGGCCTCCCGCACTCGTTGTCCTACACCTCGGCCGATGTCGCCTGGTCCCCGGAGGCCGGAGAAAAGGGGCCTTACCGGGTCCTGTCGGGGGTCCTGAGGGGCCCCGCCGGCGCCGAGGCGCCCCCGGTCACTCTCTGCACCCATGCTACCGCCGAGCAGGTCTACGCCGTGGTAGAGCTCGCGAGGAGGTGGGAGGGCCCCATCAGCCTGGCCGTTTTCGCTCCTGGCCTAGACGCCGGGCTGGCCGTCGCCCTGCTCGAGAGGGCCTGCGGTTGCGAGCCGGGGATGGCGAAGGTAACGGTGCAGCTGATATTTCCCGCGGGTAGACCGCCAGCTCTAAGGCCCAGGGTCCAGGCACCAGGCGACTGCGCGGCCTCGGACATCCAGCTACGGGAGTCCGAGACCGAGCGAAAATCCAGGAACATGATGTACCCCGTTAATGTCGCCCGGAACGTCGCCAGGAGCAACGCCCGCACCCCCAGGGTCCTCGTCTCCGATATCGAGCTGCTTCCCAGCGAGAATCTCGCCTCAGGCTTTGTCGAAATGGTTCGCGGACGTCCGCCCAGGGTCGGCGTTGTGTTCGTCGTTCCTGCGTTCGAGGTCGAGGCCAACGAGAAACCACCCAACACCAAGCACGAACTACTCATGGCAGCCAGAGCCGGTGTCGCTGGGTACTTTCACAGGTTCGTCTGCGCTCATTGCCAGAAATTTCCGGGCCTGACGAGGTGGATGCTAAGGCCCGACCCCGGCAGGGTTAGACCCTCCGTCGTAACCAGAAGGGAGTTTCCGCATCACAGGTGGGAGCCGATGTACATCGGTACACGCGAAGATCCGCTTTATACCGAGGATATGTCGTGGGAAGGGCGGCAGGACAAAATGGCGCAGGTGAATCAATTTGGAAATTAATTACAGTGTCGAACCGTCGCAATAATATATCTGTCTGTTTCGCGTTATTAACAGATGCTGGAGATGTGTCTTTTGAGTTACCGTCTCGTCGTTCTCGATGGTGCCTTTCTCGTTCATGCACCGGGAGTCAAGCGACGTCCGACGAGTATCGACAGCCGCAGAGAGGCCTGGAGGCGTCCCTACGAAAGGAGGAACTCGAGGATATATCAGAGCGTCGTTAGACGACTACAGAAACAATATCCGGCAAATCCCAGGTGCCGCCAATGATGGAGACAAAAATTACATGTAATAACGAACTGCAGTGTTACATAAGAATACTGTGTGGTGATGCGATGATATTGGGGGATGTTATATTATACAGTAGGATGAATAATTACTGATCGAATATTGCATTGCGGTTATATTTAGCGCCTGAAATAATCATTTTCATTTAGAATATAGATAAATTAGATGTAATTTACCATTGGTCGTTTCGATTACGAGAGTTGTACAAAAATAACAAAAATTGGTTTGCATGTTACATACGAACAGATCTAAGCAATTTTCTAACTTTTCATTTTTCGAGTTTTCAAATGATTATGAAATTTTTTGTAGAAGAACACACCTCTAATTAGGAACTTAGGAATTAAAAAAACAGCACTGTTGAACAATTGGAAAAGCCAATTTTTTAATATAAAGATTCTTTCGATTTTCGGCTATAATTTGGCAACAGTTGACCACGGAAACTCGAGAGTACATTTTCTAGAATATATTCTCTGCATACATTGGTTCTAGCGTATTTTTCTCTTGAGAAACGTTAAAATCTTAGTGACTTGAGACTACACACAGTCGATTTCCCTCAGAAAAATACATTGGTATAGTTGGTAACCCTGGCAAACAACTGCTTTCGGATTGTAGCGCATGCTCATTTAATGTTAACCGACGATGGTCCATGCAATCGTTAGCAATTCACTCTGTAAATTAATTGATGTAAGTCTTTCTGAAGAAAACAATCTAAATTACGTTCCTGATCAGGCGCTCCGAATTATGTTACTGGGGTTGACTTATAATGTATGGAGTTAGGTGTCCTACAGCGCAGTTTATTTAACGAACCAATAGAAAAGTGTCGCCAGTGACGTCACAATGAGCGGTCAATTCAAAATCGTTAAAAAAATTCCGAGGTAAATGAGAATGTGGCACATGAAACGTTGAATGAATTCTTCAGTTCATGCATAGTGGAAATACGAATGCTTTTACCTCAGTAAGTCCCACCGTGATTCTTACAGCCCTTAACCGAATAATTGAACATTTTATCAAATTCGTGAGACGATGCGAGTCAACGCGATGTGGACGCATCATGTTTGTTTATGCGTTTATCAACGCTGTAGTTGAGGTTATGTTGTGTTTTGTACGTGTGCATGTGTATGACTTGCTGTAACGTCAACTGGCAGAACGCGCAACCTTGTACGAAAATTTGTCTTCCATTAGGCAAAAAAAACTACTTACTCTACGCAACGCACTATGCGTCGGTTGTAATTAAGCGGTTTGACTATGTATGCGTAGGTCCTTTGTAATTAGGCGCATTGGTGTGATGTTACCCTGGTTGCTTGAGATTAGGCGTTTCGATCACGAAACGCGCCTAACGCGCTTTTGGAAGGGAATCCGACACACGTGGTAGCATGTTAAATAGCCTGGGAGCCGTAGCATAGGCGTAAATTCTATACACCTTACTGCTGCACCTATGAAAATTTCTAGCAATTTGTCACGCTGATCGGAATAGAATTTGCTTCCATCTGCTGATGCACCGACTCGGAAAAAATCAGATGCTCACTATCACGGATTAGAATTTTGCGAGGAATCAACAACAGGTAATCATTTGCACAAGCTACTCAATTTTCTACAATGTTAATGTGCGAACTATATTCGCTATATCCGCTTCTATATTGTTGCTGTTCGATTTTTGGCTGTAAGACTGGCAAATTTTGATCATTGACTCACAATTTGCATTCAGATGCTGTGTCTAAAAATACTAAGAATATAAATACTGGAGGTCTGCTTCCGATTTCGAGATTTAGCACCATCAGTAATGAACGACGGAAAACCATAGCCTGATGTTCTTGTGTTATGGGATGTGTTTGGACTGACCATTATTTGTGCACGGAAACACCAACTGGCTACGTGGTTTGATTCGAAGATAATGGTACTCAAAAATTATTATACAACGATTACCTGAAACGAACGCTGAATTTTGTAATAAAACGGTGCTACTTACCTTTCATCGAGCTTGATGCCTCGGGCTGTGGGCAGCTCTGCGTGCTCAGCGGGAGATTTGAGAATGTCTTTTATGAACTTTATTAGGATACGTGATTAAATTAATTATTTACGAAGTCAGAGTTCAGAACACAAGAGCAAAATATTTATTGAATGAAATGATTAGATTTAAAACACAGTAGCAAAATGTTAACTAAGATATTTGGTTTAACATAAAAAAAATTTAAACGTAACTAGTTTTAAACGAAATGATACACTTTAACCAGAACAAAATACGAAGTAGGAAAAAATATCACAAGACAATATTCTGGCAAATTACACGCTTAACAAAACCGAGAGAACTTTGGAGAATTGCACTAATTCATCACAAATAAATTGAAGTGATTCGGCTGCAGGCTCGTTTTGAAGTGACGTCTGTTATTTAACAAAGTATCCCGTAGAGTTTGAAAAACTTTGGCGAACTCCTTTATTGGCTCCCCACAATTTCCAGAAAGTGAGATTAATCAAGGAGAGGCAAAAAATGTTTCGTGTCTTTTAATTTGTTCATACATTTCTACCACGTGGGCCTAGGGTAGTGGGACAGTTACGTCCAATACCAATCTTCTCACGGGTGTTGGTAAGAATTTCCTCTTATCTTTTTTTTTTTTTATACTTATTATATTGTACGCCTAACCACCCAATACAAATATCTGTTCATATGTGGTTTATTGCACTGCACGTGCGCGCCAGATGTCATATCGGCGGGAGCATTTATTCCATATCCAACAAATATTTAAAAGTTTCCTCTAACGGACGTATACAAGGCGGCATACGCAGATTATCGTTAAGATTACTTCGTTTACAGTGAAGGACGGAAGAAGAACAAACTGCGCAAGCGATTTAAAATACTAAGAATGTTTCGTGTCTTTTAATTTGTTCATACATTTCTACCACGTGGGCCTAGGGTAGTGGGACAGTTACGTCCAATACCAATCTTCTCACGGGTGTTGGTAAGAATTTCCTCTTATCTTTTTTTTTTTTATACTTATTATATTGTACGCCTAACCACCCAATACAAATATCTGTTCATATGTGGTTTATTGCACTGCACGTGCGCGCCAGATGTCATATCGGCGGGAGCATTTATTCCGTATCCAACAAATATTTAAAAGTTTCCTCTAACGGACGTATACAAGGCGGCATACGCAGATTATCGTTAAGATTACTTCGTTTACAGTGAAGGACGGAAGAAGAACAAACTGCGCAAGCGATTTAATATAAAAGTAGCCTGAAAAATCTACACAAGTGGCTGAAAGAAATAAAACGTACGAAGTAAAGAAAGGCGGGAAACGACTCACAGTTAACTATAGAGTGTACCTAATATCTAGGTGCAGAGGACAGTGGGGATGTGACACTTGGGGCATATCTAAAAACACACAAAAAAAAAACAGTAATAGCAGAATCAAAACTGTATCTGGAAAGCTTTTTGCCTGAAATTAGACAAGAAAAATTTACATTCTTTTGTAATAACTATCGCGTAAAGACCTTCCAACGAATATCATAATTTCAACACGAGTAAAGAATGATGGAATAAATCAAACTAAGATTAGAATTTTTTTATATCCCTAGTCTGACACTGGTGAAAAATCTGTTAGATATAACGAAACCATCTCCGATCTGATCAAAAAGAGCTTTGTTCTGTCGATTGGGTCAATGAAAATTCGGCAAAGTCGTCGAGAAGTTCGAAAAATCAACAGCTGCAAAGGTACGCTGAAATTTTCAATTTTTTGGCTGTAACGTTTAATCTATCGCCCTTAGCGACTTTAGACTACGGCCGATCAACTTCTCTCCCTAAATTACATCGGTTTAGCGTCTGAATAAATTATTTCCAGCACTCTTTATAATTTGCTAAAATGTTCCGAAAAATCCAAAGAGTTACCCTTTCTTTTCTTTCGATCTTAAAACTTTTCGTTTCAAGATCAATTTAATTTATTCTTTCCAGACGAATTGGGGCCCATTGGTTTTAGAAAAGATGTTAAAAACATGCATCGCAGGACCAACGAACAAGAAAATTTAAAAAAAAACGAGGATTGCTTTTTGTAGCGCCCTCTGATTTGCTGATTTTCACGATTCAAGACTATGGGCAATTACTTTGTCTCAAGAGAAGAAATTGGAACAGCACAGGCAGAAACTGATTTTGGCTCCAGCCACGTACAGTGTTAGCCTTTGTATTTTATTGGTACGAAGTTTTATTTACATTACAAGAGATTAGCAGCTACTTTCCCCAACGAATCCGGATGAAATTCATGAAACGGAATGGACTATGTCAGCGGATCCACGTCACTTCACTCAAAAAAAAACCGTCAAGTCACGGATCTTTGCGCCATTTGAAATATCCGTAGTATTATGTGAAAAAAAAAACAGTTTCAAGGATTTTGAAATTTTTTCAAAAATGGCCGAGTTCGAGCTATGTAAAGTTTTGTATATCACTGTTGCACTGCTATGTTTGAAAATTCATATCTCCGAAAGTATACATCGGAGCGGACTGATCCTGCAATCGTGCTGTTCGTAAAGGAATGCGCTTCGATAAAAAAAAATTTATTTGGGAAAAAAAAAATTTCTTTCAATATTTTTTTACCGTTTCTTTTTTTGATTTCGCTGCCATTTCCGTGGGACTAACAACAATTCATGGAGACAATTTTTTTCGGATACCTGTATCCTTCCTCTTTAATCCTAAAAAAAAAAATTGATGGAGAAGTTACTAGGGCCGGAGAAAAAAAATGAAACGTCTCGTCGCGCGTCACCGCGCGCGCCGATCACGGCAGCGCTACTCCCGCGAACTCGGTGTGTTGCGTATATTATATTTAACCCTACTAAATTGACTTTCAATCCAGTTTGCTCTTCAAAAGACTTTCTTGCATCCGGCTCTATTTCAAGACCATATTTCATAGCTTCTGTCATTTTGCCATCAAATTTAGTCTTTTCGAATTGTGTCGCCAAAGATTCGAATGCCTCTCGCCTCGTTTTTGTACGGTGAGCTTTGTTGGAGCATGTAATTCGTTTTGCTCTTTCTTCAAACCATTGGACGCAATCTAATTGACCTTCAGATAATACGCTAATAGTCAAACACTCACTCCTGTTTGCTACAATATTTTCTTCGTACTTCGATTGCAATTCACGAGGGCACGTAGATTTTTTCAGTCGCATCTTCAAATCATCGACTGACGAAATTTCGTAGTACCTATAATCGCGTCTCGATTCTTGTAAGCTATAAATTTGATCCACAATATTATATGCCCGTTCTTTTCTTTTTTTCTCTTCCTCTCTCGCAGTTTTTCTTAGCGGTTCAATAGCTGTTTCATATTCCAAGTATTGGCCAAACAAAGAATTTTCCATCTCATGCGGTACATTTTGGACGTCGTTAAATGTATACGTCGCGTTACAATCAATCAATTGTTCCTTATCTGGAAACATTTTAACAATAGTGCAACCTTTTTTACATTTATCAACTTGGCTGAGACTAGGCCGATTCCAACATTGCGGCTGATCAGTTTTTGATTGCGAGCATTCATTATTTATGAAAATGCAGACCGCTGCTACATGTTTGCAACCTCAAACCGATAAACCAGCCTTGCAGGTACATTTTGTTCTACTTATCAAACGATCTAGGCTTACCTAAAAAACAATCAGTTCCTATTAGAAAGGGAACATAAGGATCGAGAAAATACACGAAAAAATGTACACAAACATACATACACAAACAGAAGCTGCAAATCAAAACATGCAGTACTCAATATTCATTACTGTGTTAACGATGTGAGATGTTTTTAAGTAATATACATACTAAAACTAGCATAAATAAAAATCGAAACAAACATGCTAAATTTTAATCATGTATAATTTAAAATCTTGCATCAACATTTTTAGAGAATCACGTGCAAGTCATTTTTTATTTAATTGTTTTTCATCTATAAGTTTTATTAGTTCAAAATTTCATGCTTGTTCTTAAAGATGAAATAGTCTCCACCAATAATATATTATTAGTTTCACATTCTATATTCATTCTTAACAATGGAAGAAAATCTGTCATTTGTTAATGTTGTTATAAACCGAAATAAAAAATGTAGTTTTCTAAATCTAATTTCAATGACCAATATACTTATTTACTTAAAAAAAAACCGTTTGCTAAAGAAAATTTCACAATCACAGATCATCTTTTAATATAGTACTACAACGTATCAAAAAAAATTGATTAAGGAAAAAATGTTGAGGTCAAACGTGGACGATAATGGATGGAAAGCCCCATCGCATATGCTGCTGGCGATAGCTACCGCTCGTGCAGAAAGAAGTGTGGCGGAGGAGGAAAGTGTGTTAGAGGTATAATATAATATACGCAACACACCGAGTTCGCGGGAGTAGCGCTGCCGTGATCGGCGCGCGCGGTGACGCGCGACGAGACGTTTCATTTTTTTTCTCCGGCCCTAGTAACTTCTCCATCAATTTTTTTTTTTTCGATTAAAGAGGAAGGATACAGGTATCCGAAAAAAATTATCTCCATGAATTGTTGTTAGTCCCGCGGAAATGGCAGCGAAATCAAAAAAAGACACGGTAAAAAAATATTGAAAGAAATTTTTTTTTCCCAAACAAATTTTTTTTTATCGAAGCGCATTCCTTTACGAACAGCACGATTGTAGGATCAGTCCGCTCCGATGTATACTTTCGGAGATATGAATTTTCAAACATAGCAGTGCAACAGTGATATACAAAACTTTACATAGCTCGAACTCGGCCATTTTTGAAAAAATTTCAAAATCCTTGAAATTGTTTTTTTTTTTTCACATAATACTACGGATATTTCAAATGGCGCAAAGATCCGTGACTTGACGGTTTTTTTTTTGAGTGAAGTGACGTGGATCCGCTCATGTGCACCTTTTGATAATCTGTAAAGATACGTCAATATGGCATACATGCAGATTTCATCTCCGTTGTTTTTCAAAATCGCTTTTGATTTCGGATATTATCAAAATGGATCAGTCATACCCGTATAGCAATCATTATAGCAGCAACATTGTAGTGTCGTAATCTGCAACATTTGTAATATTACATGCGACATTGCAGATATATTGCAGCAATGTCGAAAGAGCCTCTAAGTTTATTGCAGTGGAAGGTTGCTGCAATCCTTTCAATGTAAGATTTCATTAATACATCAATGTTAGTTAGAATGCTATTTTTTTGTTAAATAAAATAATGCACACAGTTTAACTCGTACGTTATTTTATATATATATATATCATTTCACATAGGTTGGGGTACATATTATGTATGATTGGAAATCCAGATACGCAGAAAAGACATCAAAAAGTGCGTAGGATCAGTAGCAGAGAATTTCCGAAGAAAATCTTTTGTTTTTTAGCCTGCAACTTTCGATCCGTTGCTCGCAGCGTATTCAGACTGCGCGCAATATATGTCTCGCGCTCAATTATTTCGATGAAGTGGAACGGAAAATTGTTTATAGTACTTTTCGGAATCGAAAAATTTCGATCAAAAATCCGAAAGGAACAACCTAATTTAAAATTTTTTTTTATTAAAATAATATTTCGTCTTAGACTAGATTTGTATGATCCTCTCTAGGTTAATTGGACTCTCAAATGTACGAAAAACTGATCTAGATCAATAACAGTTACGGACCAACAGTTATGGAAATATAAAAGGAAGCGGTTGAAATGCATTTTTTTATTCATTTTAATACAGGTTACATAAAATACAGACAGTACGAATCATTTATCATGTATCTATCCTGGCAGAAGTATGTTCCACCAGTCCTCGGGGCGAAACTGAAGCTATATTACGTTGAAACTATGATAGTGACTATCTGACACAGTATTTTTCACATTCTGCTTGAGACAAAGTATACTACACACCTACGTCCCCATATAATCATTAGATTTCTTATGTGATCTTTGTACATATGAGTGCATTTCTCTTTGTCTTTCACTCTAATTCGGTTTGTCGCCTTATTGAATTACTGTATATCGACTAACAAACCTTGTACTATTAATAGGGCATATTAAATGAACTGTAACTTTCGATTGGCAATTTGTAATTTTTCTTCCCACCCTTCCAAGTACACGTCGCATATTTCATGCATTTCAGGTGTAACTTTTGATCTGTTGCTCGTAGCGTATTCGGACTGCGGGCAATCGATACCATTGGCAAAATGACAAGAATATAGGGCATCAAGGTAATTCCGAATGCTCAAGATATTTGCCAGAGAATTCGGGAGGCCTGACTTTTTTTCGGGCCAAAAATCGTTTGTCTACAAATTGATTTGTGTGGCACTTTTCGAACTGATCGGGTCCCAACGAACGAGAAGAATGCACCATAAAGAGCGTAAGACCAACAGCAGAAGAAGAACGAAGGAGAGACCAGCAGTAGCAGAAGTGACAAGACTGATCCTTGGTTTTTTCACTGTAACTTTTGGTCCGTTGCTCGCAACGTTATCGGACTGCGCTTAATCGATTTCTCTCGCGAAATTACGTCGGAATGGTGCCTGAAAGAATTTATTGCAGCACTTTTCAGAATCGTCAAAATTTTTGCCAGAAATCCAAAGAGGTTAGCGTTACTTTTTTAGTCATTTTTGGAGCCGAGAATTTTTCGTCTCGGTATCCATTTGTATGACTCTTTCTAGATTAATTGGACGCCCAGGAACTCATAAAACACAACAAAAAAAGCGCAGAACCAACGGCAGAGAAATGGCGACGCAAAGACCAGCAGCAGAAAAATTGAGAAAATACGTCTCTCGTTTTTTGACTGTAACTCTTGATCCGTTGCTCGCAGCGCATTCGAAATGCGATCAATCGATTTCTATCGCAAAATTACGTCGGTATAGTACCCTAAGAAATTATTTGCAGCATCTTTCGAAGTCGTCAAAATTTTCGCCAAAAATCCAAAGGGGTTAGCCTCACTTATTTGCGATTTTTGGAGCTGAAAATTTCAGGTCTCCGAATTAATTTGTATGACCGTTTCTTGGCTAATCGGAACCCCAGTAACTCGAAACACGCATTGAAAAAGGCGTAGGACCGACAGCAGAGAAATGACAATGGAAATCTGCAGTTTTTTGGCTGTAACTTTTGATCCGTTGCTCGCAGCGTATTGGGACTGCGCTCAATCGATTTCTCTCGCAAAATTACGTCGGAATGGTGCCGTGAAGAGATAATTGCAGCACTTTTTAAAGTCGTCGTAATTTTCGCCAAAAATCAAAAGGGGTTAACCTTACTTTTTTTTTTACGATTCTTGGAGTCGAAAATTTTTGATCTCCGAAGTGATTTGTACGACCGTTGCTTGGCTAATTGGAACCCCAGGAACTCAAAAAACACATTTAAAACAGCGTAGGACCAACAACAGAAAAATGACGATGAAAATCTGCAGTTTTTTGGCTGTAACTTTTGATCCGTTGCTCGCAGCGTATTGGGACTGTGCTCAATCGATTTCTCTCGCAAAATTACGTCGGAATAGTGCCCTGAAGAGATAATTGCAGCACTTTTTAAAGTCGTCGTAATTTTCGCCAAAAATCCAAAGGGGTTAACCTTCCTTCTTTTGCGATTTTTATATTCGAAAATTTTTGGTCTCCGAATTGATTTGTACGACCGTTCCTTGGGGAATTGGAACCCCAGGAACTCAAAAAACACATTTAGAAAAGCGTAGGACCAACAGCAGAGAAATGACGATGAAAATCTGCAGTTTTTTGGCTGTAACTTTTGATCCGTTGCTCGCAGCGTATTGGGACTGCGCTCAATCGATTTCTCTCGCAAAATTACGTCGGAATGGTGCCGTGAAGAGATAATTGCAGCACTTTTTAAAGTCGTCGTAATTTTCGCCAAAAATCAAAAGGGGTTAACCTTACTTTTTTTTTTACGATTCTTGGAGTCGAAAATTTTTGATCTCCGAAGTGATTTGTACGACCGTTGCTTGGCTAATTGGAACCCCAGGAACTCAAAAAACACATTTAAAACAGCGTAGGACCAACAGCAGAGAAATGACGATGAAAATCTGCAGTTTTTTGGCTGTAACTTTTGATCCGTTGCTCGCAGCGTATTAGGACTGCGCTCAATCGATTTCTCTCGCAAAATAACGTCGGAATAGAGCCCTGATAAGATAATAGCAGCACTTTCCAAAGTCGTCGTAATTTTCGCCAAAAATCCAAAGGGGTTAACCTTCCTTTTTTTGCGATTTTTGGAGTCGAAAATTTTTGGTCTTCAAATTGATTTGTACGACCGTTCCTAGGCCAATTGGAACCCCGGAAACTCGAAAAACACATTTAGAAAAGCGTAGGACCAACAGCAGAGAAATGACGATGAAAATCTGCAGTTTTTTGGCTGTAACTTTTGATCCGTTGCTCGCAGCGTATTGGGACTGCGCTCAATCAATTTCTCTCGCAAAATTGTGTCGGAATGGCGCCCTAAAAAATTAATCGCAGCACTTTTCAAAGTAGTCGAAATTTTCGCCAAAAATCCGAAGTGGTTAACCTTACTTTTTTTTTACGATTTTAGGAGTCGAAAATTTTCGATCTCCGAAGTGATTTGTACGACCGTTGCTTGGCTAATTGGAACCCCAGGAACTCAAAAAACACATTTAAAACAGCGTAGGACCAACAGCAGAGAAATGACGATGAAAATCTGCAGTTTTTTGGCTGTAACTTTTGATCCGTTGCTCGCAGCGTATTGGGACTGCGCTCAATCGATCTCTCTCGCAAAATGACGTCGGAATAGTGCCCTGATGAGATAATTGCAGCACTTTCCAAAGTCGTCGTAATTTTCGCCAAAAATCCAAAGGGGTTAACCTTCCTTTTTTTGCGATTTCTGGAGTCGAAAATTTTTGGTCTTCAAATTGATTTGTACGACCGTTCCTAGGCCAATTGGAACCCCAGGAACTCAAAAAACACATTTAGAGAAGCGTAGGACCAACAGCAGAGAAATGACGATGAAAATCTGCAGTTTTTTGGCTGTAACTTTTGATCCGTTGCTCGCAGCGTATTGGGACTGTGCTCAATCGATTTCTCTCGCAAAATTACGTCGGAATAGTGCCCTGAAGAGATAATTGCAGCACTTTTTAAAGTCGTCGTAATTTTCGCCAAAAATCCAAAGGGGTTAACCTTCCTTCTTTTGCGATTTTTATATTCGAAAATTTTTGGTCTCCGAATTGATTTGTACGACCGTTCCTTGGGGAATTGGAACCCCAGGAACTCAAAAAACACATTTAGAAAAGCGTAGGACCAACAGCAGAGAAATGACGATGAAAATCTGCAGTTTTTTGGCTGTAACTTTTGATCCGTTGCTCGCAGCGTATTGGGACTGCGCTCAATCGATTTCTCTCGCAAAATTACGTCGGAATAGCGCCCTAAAGAATTAATCGCAGCACTTTTCAAAGTAGTCGAAATTTTCGCCAAAAATCCAAAGGGGTTGACCTTACTTTCTTGGCGATTTCTGGAGTCAAAAATTTTCGATCTCCGAAGTGATTTGTACGACCGTTGCTTGGCTAATTGGAACCCCAGGAACTCAAAAAACACATTTAAAACAGCGTAGGACCAACAGCAGAGAAATGACGATGAAAATCTGCAGTTTTTTGGCTGTAACTTTTGATCCGTTGCTCGCAGCGTATTGGGACTGCGCTCAATCGATCTCTCTCGCAAAATGACGTCGGAATAGTGCCCTGATGAGATAATTGCAGCACTTTCCAAAGTCGTCGTAATTTTCGCCAAAAATCCAAAGGGGTTAACCTTCCTTTTTTTGCGATTTTTGGAGTCGAAAATTTTTGGTCTTCAAATTGATTTGTACGACCGTTCCTAGGCCAATTGGAACCCCAGGAACTCAAAAAACACATTTAGAGAAGCGTAGGACCAACAGCAGAGAAATGACGATGAAAATCTGCAGTTTTTTGGCTGTAACTTTTGATCCGTTGCTCGCAGCGTATTGGGACTGTGCTCAATCGATTTCTCTCGCAAAATTACGTCGGAATAGTGCCCTGAAGAGATAATTGCAGCACTTTTTAAAGTCGTCGTAATTTTCGCCAAAAATCCAAAGGGGTTAACCTTCCTTCTTTTGCGATTTTTATATTCGAAAATTTTTGGTCTCCGAATTGATTTGTACGACCGTTCCTTGGGGAATTGGAACCCCAGGAACTCAAAAAACACATTTAGAAAAGCGTAGGACCAACAGCAGAGAAATGACGATGAAAATCTGCAGTTTTTTGGCTGTAACTTTTGATCCGTTGCTCGCAGCGTATTGGGACTGCGCTCAATCGATTTCTCTCGCAAAATTGTGTCGGAATAGCGCCCTAAAGAATTAATCGCAGCACTTTTCAAAGTAGTCGAAATTTTCGCCAAAAATCCAAAGGGGTTGACCTTACTTTCTTGGCGATTTCTGGAGTCAAAAATTTTTGGTCTTCAAATTGATTCGTACGACCGTTCCTAAGCCGAGTGGAACCCCAGGAACTCGAAAAACACATTTAGAAAAGCGTAGGACCAACAGCAGAGAAATGACGATGAAAATCTGCAGTTTTTTGGCTGTAACTTTTGATCCGTTGCTCGCAGCGTATTGGGACTGCGCTTAATCGATTTCTCTCGCAAAATTACGTCGGAATAGTGCCCTAAAGAATTAATTGCAGCATTTTTCAAAGTCGTCGGAATTTTCGCCAAAAATTCAAAGTGGTTAACCTTACTTTTTTTTTACGATTTGAGGAGTCGAAAATTTTCGATCTCCGAAGTGATTTGTACGACCGTTGCTTGGCTAATTGGAACCCCAGGAACTCAAAAAACACATTTAAAACAGCGTAGGACCAACAGCAGAGAAATGACGATGAAAATCTGCAGTTTTTTGGCTGTAACTTTTGATCCGTTGCTCGCAGCGTATTGGGACTGCGCTCAATCGATCTCTCTCGCAAAATGACGTCGGAATAGTGCCCTGATGAGATAATTGCAGCACTTTCCAAAGTCGTCGTAATTTTCGCCAAAAATCCAAAGGGGTTAACCTTCCTTTTTTTGCGATTTCTGGAGTCGAAAATTTTTGGTCTTCAAATTGATTTGTACGACCGTTCCTAGGCCAATTGGAACCCCAGGAACTCAAAAAACACATTTAGAGAAGCGTAGGACCAACAGCAGAGAAATGACGATGAAAATCTGCAGTTTTTTGGCTGTAACTTTTGATCCGTTGCTCGCAGCGTATTGGGACTGTGCTCAATCGATTTCTCTCGCAAAATTACGTCGGAATAGTGCCCTGAAGAGATAATTGCAGCACTTTTTAAAGTCATCGTAATTTTCGCCAAAAATCCAAAGGGGTTAACCTTCCTTCTTTTGCGATTTTTATATTCGAAAATTTTTGGTCTCCGAATTGATTTGTACGACCGTTCCTTGGGGAATTGGAACCCCAGGAACTCAAAAAACACATTTAGAAAAGCGTAGGACCAACAGCAGAGAAATGACGATGAAAATCTGCAGTTTTTTGGCTGTAACTTTTGATCCGTTGCTCGCAGCGTATTGGGACTGCGCTCAATCGATTTCTCTCGCAAAATTACGTCGGAATAGCGCCCTAAAGAATTAATCGCAGCACTTTTCAAAGTAGTCGAAATTTTCGCCAAAAATCCAAAGGGGTTGACCTTACTTTCTTGGCGATTTCTGGAGTCAAAAATTTTCGATCTCCGAAGTGATTTGTACGACCGTTGCTTGGCTAATTGGAACCCCAGGAACTCAAAAAACACATTTAAAACAGCGTAGGACCAACAGCAGAGAAATGACGATGAAAATCTGCAGTTTTTTGGCTGTAACTTTTGATCCGTTGCTCGCAGCGTATTGGGACTGCGCTCAATCGATCTCTCTCGCAAAATGACGTCGGAATAGTGCCCTGATGAGATAATTGCAGCACTTTCCAAAGTCGTCGTAATTTTCGCCAAAAATCCAAAGGGGTTAACCTTCCTTTTTTTGCGATTTTTGGAGTCGAAAATTTTTGGTCTTCAAATTGATTTGTACGACCGTTCCTAGGCCAATTGGAACCCCAGGAACTCAAAAAACACATTTAGAGAAGCGTAGGACCAACAGCAGAGAAATGACGATGAAAATCTGCAGTTTTTTGGCTGTAACTTTTGATCCGTTGCTCGCAGCGTATTGGGACTGTGCTCAATCGATTTCTCTCGCAAAATTACGTCGGAATAGTGCCCTGAAGAGATAATTGCAGCACTTTTTAAAGTCGTCGTAATTTTCGCCAAAAATCCAAAGGGGTTAACCTTCCTTCTTTTGCGATTTTTATATTCGAAAATTTTTGGTCTCCGAATTGATTTGTACGACCGTTCCTTGGGGAATTGGAACCCCAGGAACTCAAAAAACACATTTAGAAAAGCGTAGGACCAACAGCAGAGAAATGACGATGAAAATCTGCAGTTTTTTGGCTGTAACTTTTGATCCGTTGCTCGCAGCGTATTGGGACTGCGCTCAATCGATTTCTCTCGCAAAATTGTGTCGGAATAGCGCCCTAAAGAATTAATCGCAGCACTTTTCAAAGTAGTCGAAATTTTCGCCAAAAATCCAAAGGGGTTGACCTTACTTTCTTGGCGATTTCTGGAGTCAAAAATTTTTGGTCTTCAAATTGATTCGTACGACCGTTCCTAAGCCGAGTGGAACCCCAGGAACTCGAAAAACACATTTAGAAAAGCGTAGGACCAACAGCAGAGAAATGACGATGAAAATCTGCAGTTTTTTGGCTGTAACTTTTGATCCGTTGCTCGCAGCGTATTGGGACTGTGCTCAATCGATTTCTCTCGCAAAATTACGTCGGAATAGTGCCCTGAAGAGATAATTGCAGCACTTTTTAAAGTCGTCGTAATTTTCGCCAAAAATCCAAAGGGGTTAACCTTCCTTCTTTTGCGATTTTTATATTCGAAAATTTTTGGTCTCCGAATTGATTTGTACGACCGTTCCTTGGGGAATTGGAACCCCAGGAACTCAAAAAACACATTTAGAAAAGCGTAGGACCAACAGCAGAGAAATGACGATGAAAATCTGCAGTTTTTTGGCTGTAACTTTTGATCCGTTGCTCGCAGCGTATTGGGACTGCGCTCAATCGATTTCTCTCGCAAAATTACGTCGGAATGGTGCCGTGAAGAGATAATTGCAGCACTTTTTAAAGTCGTCGTAATTTTCGCCAAAAATCAAAAGGGGTTAACCTTACTTTTTTTTTTACGATTCTTGGAGTCGAAAATTTTTGATCTCCGAAGTGATTTGTACGACCGTTGCTTGGCTAATTGGAACCCCAGGAACTCAAAAAACACATTTAAAACAGCGTAGGACCAACAGCAGAGAAATGACGATGAAAATCTGCAGTTTTTTGGCTGTAACTTTTGATCCGTTGCTCGCAGCGTATTAGGACTGCGCTCAATCGATTTCTCTCGCAAAATAACGTCGGAATAGAGCCCTGATAAGATAATAGCAGCACTTTCCAAAGTCGTCGTAATTTTCGCCAAAAATCCAAAGGGGTTAACCTTCCTTTTTTTGCGATTTTTGGAGTCGAAAATTTTTGGTCTTCAAATTGATTTGTACGACCGTTCCTAGGCCAATTGGAACCCCGGAAACTCGAAAAACACATTTAGAAAAGCGTAGGACCAACAGCAGAGAAATGACGATGAAAATCTGCAGTTTTTTGGCTGTAACTTTTGATCCGTTGCTCGCAGCGTATTGGGACTGCGCTCAATCAATTTCTCTCGCAAAATTGTGTCGGAATGGCGCCCTGAAAAATTAATCGCAGCACTTTTCAAAGTAGTCGAAATTTTCGCCAAAAATCCGAAGTGGTTAACCTTACTTTTTTTTTACGATTTTAGGAGTCGAAAATTTTCGATCTCCGAAGTGATTTGTACGACCGTTGCTTGGCTAATTGGAACCCCAGGAACTCAAAAAACACATTTAAAACAGCGTAGGACCAACAGCAGAGAAATGACGATGAAAATCTGCAGTTTTTTGGCTGTAACTTTTGATCCGTTGCTCGCAGCGTATTGGGACTGCGCTCAATCGATCTCTCTCGCAAAATGACGTCGGAATAGTGCCCTGATGAGATAATTGCAGCACTTTCCAGAGTCGTCGTAATTTTCGCCAAAAATCCAAAGGGGTTAACCTTCCTTTTTTTGCGATTTCTGGAGTCGAAAATTTTTGGTCTTCAAATTGATTTGTACGACCGTTCCTAGGCCAATTGGAACCCCAGGAACTCAAAAAACACATTTAGAGAAGCGTAGGACCAACAGCAGAGAAATGACGATGAAAATCTGCAGTTTTTTGGCTGTAACTTTTGATCCGTTGCTCGCAGCGTATTGGGACTGTGCTCAATCGATTTCTCTCGCGAAATTACGTCGGAATAGTGCCCTGAAGAGATAATTGCAGCACTTTTTGAAGTCGTCGTAATTTTCGCCAAAAATCCAAAGGGGTTAACCTTCCTTCTTTTGCGATTTTTATATTCGAAAATTTTTGGTCTCCGAATTGATTTGTACGACCGTTCCTTGGGGAATTGGAACCCCAGGAACTCAAAAAACACATTTAGAAAAGCGTAGGACCAACAGCAGAGAAATGACGATGAAAATCTGCAGTTTTTTGGCTGTAACTTTTGATCCGTTGCTCGCAGCGTATTGGGACTGCGCTCAATCGATTTCTCTCGCAAAATTGTGTCGGAATAGCGCCCTAAAGAATTAATCGCAGCACTTTTCAAAGTAGTCGAAATTTTCGCCAAAAATCCAAAGGGGTTGACCTTACTTTCTTGGCGATTTCTGGAGTCAAAAATTTTCGATCTCCGAAGTGATTTGTACGACCGTTGCTTGGCTAATTGGAACCCCAGGAACTCAAAAAACACATTTAAAACAGCGTAGGACCAACAGCAGAGAAATGACGATGAAAATCTGCAGTTTTTTGGCTGTAACTTTTGATCCGTTGCTCGCAGCGTATTGGGACTGCGCTCAATCGATCTCTCTCGCAAAATGACGTCGGAATAGTGCCCTGATGAGATAATTGCAGCACTTTCCAAAGTCGTCGTAATTTTCGCCAAAAATCCAAAGGGGTTAACCTTCCTTTTTTTGCGATTTTTGGAGTCGAAAATTTTTGGTCTTCAAATTGATTTGTACGACCGTTCCTAGGCCAATTGGAACCCCAGGAACTCAAAAAACACATTTAGAGAAGCGTAGGACCAACAGCAGAGAAATGACGATGAAAATCTGCAGTTTTTTGGCTGTAACTTTTGATCCGTTGCTCGCAGCGTATTGGGACTGTGCTCAATCGATTTCTCTCGCAAAATTACGTCGGAATAGTGCCCTGAAGAGATAATTGCAGCACTTTTTAAAGTCGTCGTAATTTTCGCCAAAAATCCAAAGGGGTTAACCTTCCTTCTTTTGCGATTTTTATATTCGAAAATTTTTGGTCTCCGAATTGATTTGTACGACCGTTCCTTGGGGAATTGGAACCCCAGGAACTCAAAAAACACATTTAGAAAAGCGTAGGACCAACAGCAGAGAAATGACGATGAAAATCTGCAGTTTTTTGGCTGTAACTTTTGATCCGTTGCTCGCAGCGTATTGGGACTGCGCTCAATCGATTTCTCTCGCAAAATTGTGTCGGAATAGCGCCCTAAAGAATTAATCGCAGCACTTTTCAAAGTAGTCGAAATTTTCGCCAAAAATCCAAAGGGGTTGACCTTACTTTCTTGGCGATTTCTGGAGTCAAAAATTTTTGGTCTTCAAATTGATTCGTACGACCGTTCCTAAGCCGAGTGGAACCCCAGGAACTCGAAAAACACATTTAGAAAAGCGTAGGACCAACAGCAGAGAAATGACGATGAAAATCTGCAGTTTTTTGGCTGTAACTTTTGATCCGTTGCTCGCAGCGTATTGGGACTGCGCTTAATCGATTTCTCTCGCAAAATTACGTCGGAATAGTGCCCTAAAGAATTAATTGCAGCATTTTTCAAAGTCGTCGGAATTTTCGCCAAAAATTCAAAGTGGTTAACCTTACTTTTTTTTTACGATTTTAAGAGTCGAAAATTTTCGATCTCCGAAGTGATTTGTACGACCGTTGCTTGGCTAATTGGAACCCCAGGAACTCAAAAAACACATTTAAAACAGCGTAGGACCAACAGCAGAGAAATGACGATGAAAATCTGCAGTTTTTTGGCTGTAACTTTTGATCCGTTGCTCGCAGCGTATTGGGACTGCGCTCAATCGATCTCTCTCGCAAAATGACGTCGGAATAGTGCCCTGATGAGATAATTGCAGCACTTTCCAAAGTCGTCGTAATTTTCGCCAAAAATCCAAAGGGGTTAACCTTCCTTTTTTTGCGATTTCTGGAGTCGAAAATTTTTGGTCTTCAAATTGATTTGTACGACCGTTCCTAGGCCAATTGGAACCCCAGGAACTCAAAAAACACATTTAGAGAAGCGTAGGACCAACAGCAGAGAAATGACGATGAAAATCTGCAGTTTTTTGGCTGTAACTTTTGATCCGTTGCTCGCAGCGTATTGGGACTGTGCTCAATCGATTTCTCTCGCAAAATTACGTCGGAATAGTGCCCTGAAGAGATAATTGCAGCACTTTTTAAAGTCATCGTAATTTTCGCCAAAAATCCAAAGGGGTTAACCTTCCTTCTTTTGCGATTTTTATACTCGAAAATTTTTGGTCTCCGAATTGATTTGTACGACCGTTCCTCGGGGAATTGGAACCCCAGGAACTCAAAAAACACATTTAGAAAAGCGTAGGACCAACAGCAGAGAAATGACGATGAAAATCTGCAGTTTTTTGGCTGTAACTTTTGATCCGTTGCTCGCAGCGTATTGGGACTGCGCTCAATCGATTTCTCTCGCAAAATTACGTCGGAATAGCGCCCTAAAGAATTAATCGCAGCACTTTTCAAAGTAGTCGAAATTTTCGCCAAAAATCCAAAGGGGTTGACCTTACTTTCTTGGCGATTTCTGGAGTCAAAAATTTTCGATCTCCGAAGTGATTTGTACGACCGTTGCTTGGCTAATTGGAACCCCAGGAACTCAAAAAACACATTTAAAACAGCGTAGGACCAACAGCAGAGAAATGACGATGAAAATCTGCAGTTTTTTGGCTGTAACTTTTGATCCGTTGCTCGCAGCGTATTGGGACTGCGCTCAATCGATCTCTCTCGCAAAATGACGTCGGAATAGTGCCCTGATGAGATAATTGCAGCACTTTCCAAAGTCGTCGTAATTTTCGCCAAAAATCCAAAGGGGTTAACCTTCCTTTTTTTGCGATTTTTGGAGTCGAAAATTTTTGGTCTTCAAATTGATTTGTACGACCGTTCCTAGGCCAATTGGAACCCCAGGAACTCAAAAAACACATTTAGAGAAGCGTAGGACCAACAGCAGAGAAATGACGATGAAAATCTGCAGTTTTTTGGCTGTAACTTTTGATCCGTTGCTCGCAGCGTATTGGGACTGTGCTCAATCGATTTCTCTCGCAAAATTACGTCGGAATAGTGCCCTGAAGAGATAATTGCAGCACTTTTTAAAGTCGTCGTAATTTTCGCCAAAAATCCAAAGGGGTTAACCTTCCTTCTTTTGCGATTTTTATATTCGAAAATTTTTGGTCTCCGAATTGATTTGTACGACCGTTCCTTGGGGAATTGGAACCCCAGGAACTCAAAAAACACATTTAGAAAAGCGTAGGACCAACAGCAGAGAAATGACGATGAAAATCTGCAGTTTTTTGGCTGTAACTTTTGATCCGTTGCTCGCAGCGTATTGGGACTGCGCTCAATCGATTTCTCTCGCAAAATTGTGTCGGAATAGCGCCCTAAAGAATTAATCGCAGCACTTTTCAAAGTAGTCGAAATTTTCGCCAAAAATCCAAAGGGGTTGACCTTACTTTCTTGGCGATTTCTGGAGTCAAAAATTTTTGGTCTTCAAATTGATTCGTACGACCGTTCCTAAGCCGAGTGGAACCCCAGGAACTCGAAAAACACATTTAGAAAAGCGTAGGACCAACAGCAGAGAAATGACGATGAAAATCTGCAGTTTTTTGGCTGTAACTTTTGATCCGTTGCTCGCAGCGTATTGGGACTGTGCTCAATCGATTTCTCTCGCAAAATTACGTCGGAATAGTGCCCTGAAGAGATAATTGCAGCACTTTTTAAAGTCGTCGTAATTTTCGCCAAAAATCCAAAGGGGTTAACCTTCCTTCTTTTGCGATTTTTATATTCGAAAATTTTTGGTCTCCGAATTGATTTGTACGACCGTTCCTTGGGGAATTGGAACCCCAGGAACTCAAAAAACACATTTATAAAAGCGTAGGACCAACAGCAGAGAAATGACGATGAAAATCTGCAGTTTTTTGGCTGTAACTTTTGATCCGTTGCTCGCAGCGTATTGGGACTGCGCTCAATCGATTTCTCTCGCAAAATTGTGTCAGAATAGCGCCCTAAAGAATTAATCGCAGCACTTTTCAAAGTAGTCGAAATTTTCGCCAAAAATCCAAAGGGGTTGACCTTACTTTCTTGGCGATTTCTGGAGTCAAAAATTTTTGGTCTTCAAATTGATTCGTACGACCGTTCCTAAGCCGAGTGGAACCCCAGGAACTCGAAAAACACATTTAGAAAAGCGTAGGACCAACAGCAGAGAAATGACGATGAAAATCTGCAGTTTTTTGGCTGTAACTTTTGATCCGTTGCTCGCAGCGTATTGGGACTGCGCTTAATCGATTTCTCTCGCAAAATTACGTCGGAAAAGTGCCCTAAAGAATTAATTGCAGCATTTTTCAAAGTCGTCGAAATGTTCGCCAAAAATTCAAAGGGGTTAACATTACTTTTTTTTGCGATTTTTGGAGTCAAAAATTTTTGGTCTCCGAATTGATTTGTACGACCGTTCCTAGGCCAATTGGGACCCCAGGAACTCAAAAAACACATTTAGAAAAGCGTAGGACTAACAGCAGAGAAATGACGATGAAAATCTACGTTTTTTGGCTGTAACTTTTGATCCGTTGCTTGCAGCGTATTGGGACTGCGCTCAATCGATTTCTCTCGCTAAATTACGTCGGAATAAAGCCCTGATAAGATAATAGCAGCACTTTCCAAAGTCGTCGTAATTTTCGCCAAAAATCCAAAGGGGTTAACCTTCCTTTTTTTGCGATTTTTGGAGTCGAAAATTTTTGGTCTTCAAATTGATTTGTACGACCGTTCCTAGGCCAATTGGAACCCCGGAAACTCGAAAAACACATTTAGAAAAGCGTAGGACCAACAGCAGAGAAATGACGATGAAAATCTGCAGTTTTTTTGCTGTAACTTTTGATCCGTTGCTCGCAGCGTATTGGGACTGCGCTCAATCGATTTCTCTCGCAAAATTGTGTCGGAATGGCGCCCTAAAAAATCAATCGCAGCACTTTTCAAAGTAGTCGAAATTTTCGCCAAAAATCCGAAGTGGTTAACCTTACTTTTTTTTTACGATTTTAGGAGTCGAAAATTTTCGATCTCCGAAGTGATTTGTACGACCGTTGCTTGGCTAATTGGAACCCCAGGAACTCAAAAAACACATTTAAAACAGCGTAGGACCAACAGCAGAGAAATGACGATGAAAATCTGCAGTTTTTTGGCTGTAACTTTTGATCCGTTGCTCGCAGCGTATTGGGACTGCGCTCAATCGATCTCTCTCGCAAAATGACGTCGGAATAGTGCCCTGATGAGATAATTGCAGCACTTTCCAAAGTCGTCGTAATTTTCGCCAAAAATCCAAAGGGGTTAACCTTCCTTTTTTTGCGATTTTTGGAGTCGAAAATTTTTGGTCTTCAAATTGATTTGTACGAGCGTTCCTAGGCCAATTGGAACCCCAGGAACTCAAAAAACATATTTAGAGAAGCGTAGGACCAACAGCAGAGAAATGACGATGAAAATCTGCAGTTTTTTGGCTGTAACTTTTGATCCGTTGCTCGCAGCGTATTGGGACTGCGCTTAATCGATTTCTCTCGCAAAATTACGTCGGAATAGTGACCTAAAGGATTAATTGCAGCATTTTTCAAAGTCGTCGAAATATTCGCCAAAAATTCAAAGGGGTTAACCTTACTTTTTTTTGCGATTTGGTGAGTCGAAAATTTTTGGTCTCCGAATTGATTTGTACGATCGTTCCTAGGCCAATTGGAACCCCAGGAACTCAAAAAACACATTTAGAAAAGCGTGGGACTAACAGCAGAGAAATGACGATGAAAATCTGCAGTTTATTGGCTGTAACTTTTGATCCGTTGCTCGCAGCGTATTGGGACTGCGCTTAATCGATTTCTCTCGCAAAATTACGTCGGAATAGTGCCCTAAAGAATTAATTGCAGCATTTTTCAAAGTAGTCGAAATTTTCGCCAAAAATCCAAAGAAGTTAACCTTACTTTTTTTTTTACGATTTTTGGAGTCGAAAATTTTTGATCTCCGAAGTGATTTGTACGACCGCTGCTTGGCTAATTGGAACCCCAGGAACTCAAAAAACACATTTAAAACAGCGTAGGACCAACAGCAGAGAAATGACGATGAAAATCTGCAGTTTTTTGGCTGTAACTTTCGATCCGTTGCTCGCAGCGTATTGGGACTGCGCTCAATCGATTTCTCTCGCGAAATGACGTCGGAATAGTGCCCCGATGAGATAATTGCAGCACTTTCCAAAGTCGTCGTAATTTTCGCCAAAAATCCAAAGGGGTTAACCTTCCTTTCTTGGCGATTTCTGGAGTCGAAAATTTTTGGTCTTCAAATTGATTTGTACGACCGTTCCTAAGCCAATGAGAACCCCAGGAACTCAAAAAACACCTTTAAAACAGCGTAGGACCAACAGCAGAGAAATGACGATGAAAATCTGCAGTTTTTTGGCTGTAACTTTTGATCCGTTGCTCGCAGCGTATTGGGACTGCGCTCAATCGATGTGTCTCGCAAAATTGTGTCGGAATAGCGCCCTAAAGAATTAATCGCAGCACTTTTCAAAGTAGTCGAAATTTTCGCCAAAAATCCAAAGGGGTTAACCTTACTTTCTTGGCGATTTCTGGAGTCGAAAATTTTTGGTCTTCAAATTGATTCGTACGACCGTTCCTAAGCCAATTGGAACCCCAGGAACTCGAAAAACACATTCAGAAAAGCGTAGGACCAACAGCAGAGAAATGACGATGAAAATCTGCAGTTTTTTGGCTGTAACTTTTGATCCGTTGCTCGCAGCGTATTGGGACTGCGCTCAATCGATTTTTCTCGCAAAATTGTGTCGGAATAGCGCCCTAAAGAATCAATCGCAGCACTTTTCAAAGTAGTCGAAATTTTCGCCAAAAATCCAAAGGGGTTGACCTTACTTTCTTGGCGATTTCTGGAGTCAAAAATTTTTGGTCTTCAAATTGATTCGTACGACCGTTCCTAAGCCAATTGGAACCCCAGGAACTCGAAAAACACATTTAGAAAAGCGTAGGACCAACAGCAGAGAAATGACGATGAAAATCTGCAGTTTTTTGGCTGTAACTTTTGATCCGTTGCTCGCAGCGTATTGGGACTGCGCTTAATCGATTTCTCTCGCAAAATTACGTCGGAATAGTGCCCTAAAGAATTAATTGCAGCATTTTTCAAAGTCGTCGAAATATTCGCCAAAAATTCAAAGGGGTTAACCTTACTTTTTTTTGCGATTTTGTGAGTCGAAAATTTTTGGTCTCCGAATTGATTTGTACGATCGTTCCTAGGCCAATTGGAACCCCAGGAACTCAAATAACACATTTAGAAAAGCGTAGGACTAACAGCAGAGAAATGACGATGAAAATCTGCAGTTTTTTGGCTGTAACTTTTGATCCGTTGCTCGCAGCGTATTGGGACTGCGCTTAATCGATTTCTCTCGCAAAATTACGTCGGAATAGTGCCCTAAAGAATTAATTGCAGCATTTTTCAAAGTAGTCGAAATTTTCGCCAAAAATCCAAAGAGGTTAACCTTACTTTTTTTTTTACGATTTTTGGAGTCGAAAATTTTTGATCTCCGAAGTGATTTGTACGACCGTTGCTTGGCTAATTGGAACCCCAGGAACTCAAAAAACACATTTAAAACAGCGTAGGACCAACAGCAGAGAAATGACGATGAAAATCTGCAGTTTTTTGGCTGTAACTTTTGATCCGTTGCTCGCAGCGTATTGGGACTGCGCTCAATCGATTTCTCTCGCAAAATTACGTCGGAATAGCGCCCTAAAGAATTAATCGCAGCACTTTTCAAAGTAGTCGAAATTTTCGCCAAAAATCCAAAGGGGTTAACCTTACTTTTTTTTTACGATTTTTGGAGTCGAAAATTTTTGATCTCCGAAGTGATTTGTACGACCGTTGCTTGGCTAATTGGAACCCCAGGAACTCAAAAAACACATTTAAAACAGCGTAGGACCAACAGCAGAGAAATGACGATGAAAATCTGCAGTTTTTTGGCTGTAACTTTTGATCCGTTGCTCGCAGCGTATTGGGACTGCGCTCAATCGATTTCTCTCGCAAAATGACGTCGGAATAGTGCCCTGATGAGATAATTGCAGCACTTTCCAAAGTCGTCGTAATTTTCGCCAAAAATCCAAAGGGGTTAACCTTCCTTTTTTTGCGATTTTTGGAGTCGAAAATTTTTGGTCTTCAAATTGATTTGTACGACCGTTCCTAGGCCAATTGGAACCCCAGGAAGTCAAAAAACACATTTAGAGAAGCGTAGGACCAACAGCAGAGAAATGACGATGAAAATCTGCAGTTTTTTGGCTGTAACTTTTGATCCGTTGCTCGCAGCGTATTGGGACTGCGCTTAATCGATTTCTCTCGCAAAATTACGTCGGAATAGTGCCCTAAAGAATTAATTGCAGCATTTTTCAAAGTCGTCGAAATATTCGCCAAAAATTCAAAGGGGTTAACCTTCCTTTTTTTTACGATTTTTAGAGTCGAAAATTTTTGGTCTCCGAATTGATTTGTACGACCGTTCCTAGGCCAATTGGAACCCCGGAAACTCAAAAAACACATTTAGAAAAGCGTAGGACCAACAGCAGAGAAATGACGATGAAAATCTGCAGTTTTTTGGCTGTAACTTTTGATCCGTTGCTCGCAGCGTATTGGGACTGCGCTTAATCGATTTCTCTCGCAAAATTACGTCGGAATAGTGCCCTAAAGAATTAATTGCAGCATTTTTCAAAGTCGTCGAAATATTCGCCAAAAATTCAAAGGGGTTAACCTTCCTTTTTTTTACGATTTTTAGAGTCGAAAATTTTTGGTCTCCGAATTGATTTGTACGACCGTTCCTAGGCCAATTGGAACCCCGGAAACTCAAAAAACACATTTAGAAAAGCGTAGGACCAACAGCAGAGAAATGACGATGAAAATCTGCAGTTTTTTGGCTGTAACTTTTGATCCGTTGCTCGCAGCGTATTGGGACTGCGCTCAATCGATTTCTCTCGCAAAATTGTGTCGGAATAGCGCCCTAAAAAATTAATCGCAGCACTTTTCAAAGTGGTCGGAATTTTCGCCAAAAATCCAAAGTGGTTAACCTTACTTTTTTTTTACGATTTTAAGAGTCGAAAATTTTCGATCTCCGAAGTGATTTGTACGACCGTTGCTTGGCTAATTGGAACCCCAGGAACTCAAAAAACACATTTAAAACAGCGTAGGACCAACAGCAGAGAAATGACGATGAAAATCTGCAGTTTTTTGGCTGTAACTTTTGATCCGTTGCTCGCAGCGTATTGGGACTGCGTTCAATCGATCTCTCTCGCAAAATGACGTCGGAATAGTTTCCTGATGAGATAATTGCAGCACTTCCCAAAGTCGTCGTAATTTTCGCCAAAAATCCAAAGGGGTTAACCTTCCTTTTTTTGCGATTTTTGGAGTCGAAAATTTTTGGTCTTCAAATTGATTTGTACGACCGTTCCTAAGCCAATTGGAACCCCAGGAACTCAAAAAACACCTTCAAAACAGCGTAGGACCAACAGCAGAGAAATGACGATGAAAATCTGCAGTTTTTTGGCTGTAACTTTTGATCCGTTGCTCGCAGCGTATTAGGACTGCGCTTAATCGATTTCTCTCGCGAAATTACGTCGGAAAAGTGCCCTAAAGAATTAACTGCAGCATTTTTCAAAGTCGTCGAAATGTTCGCCAAAAATTCAAAGGGGTTAACATTACTTTTTTTTGCGATTTTTGGAGTCAAAAATTTTTGGTCTCCGAATTGATTTGTACGACCGTTCCTAGGCCAATTGGGACCCCAGGAACTCAAAAAACACATTTAGAAAAGCGTAGGACTAACAGCAGAGAAATGACGATGAAAATCTACGTTTTTTGGCTGTAACTTTTGATCCGTTGCTTGCAGCGTATTGGGACTGCGCTCAATCGATTTCTCTCGCTAAATTACGTCGGAATAAAGCCCCGATAAGATAATAGCAGCACTTTCCAAAGTCGTCGTAATTTTCGCCAAAAATCCAAAGGGGTTAACCTTCCTTTTTTTGCGATTTTTGGAGTCGAAAATTTTTGGTCTTCAAATTGATTTGTACGACCGTTCCTAGGCCAATTGGAACCCCGGAAACTCGAAAAACACATTTAAAAAAGCGTAGGACCAACAGCAGAGAAATGACGATGAAAATCTGCAGTTTTTTGGCTGTAACTTTTGATCCGTTGCTCGCAGCGTATTGGGACTGCGCTCAATCGATTTCTCTCGCAAAATTGTGTCGGAATGGCGCCCTAAAAAATTAATCGCAGCACTTTTCAAAGTAGTCGAAATTTTCGCCAAAAATCCGAAGTGGTTAACCTTACTTTTTTTTTACGATTTTAGGAGTCGAAAATTTTCGATCTCCGAAGTGATTTGTACGACCGTTGCTTGGCTAATTGGAACCCCAGGAACTCAAAAAACACATTTAAAACAGCGTAGGACCAACAGCAGAGAAATGACGATGAAAATCTGCAGTTTTTTGGCTGTAACTTTTGATCCGTTGCTCGCAGCGTATTGGGACTGCGCTCAATCGATCTCTCTCGCAAAATGACGTCGGAATAGTGCCCTGATGAGATAATTGCAGCACTTTCCAAAGTCGTCGTAATTTTCGCCAAAAATCCAAAGGGGTTAACCTTCCTTTTTTTGCGATTTTTGGAGTCGAAAATTTTTGGTCTTCAAATTGATTTGTACGAGCGTTCCTAGGCCAATTGGAACCCCAGGAACTCAAAAAACATATTTAGAGAAGCGTAGGACCAACAGCAGAGAAATGACGATGAAAATCTGCAGTTTTTTGGCTGTAACTTTTGATCCGTTGCTCGCAGCGTATTGGGACTGCGCTTAATCGATTTCTCTCGCAAAATTACGTCGGAATAGTGCCCTAAAGAATTAATTGCAGCATTTTTCAAAGTCGTCGAAATATTCGCCAAAAATTCAAAGGGGTTAACCTTCCTTTTTTTTACGATTTTTAGAGTCGAAAATTTTTGGTCTCCGAATTGATTTGTACGACCGTTCCTAGGCCAATTGGAACCCCGGAAACTCAAAAAACACATTTAGAAAAGCGTAGGACCAACAGCAGAGAAATGACGATGAAAATCTGCAGTTTTTTGGCTGTAACTTTTGATCCGTTGCTCGCAGCGTATTGGGACTGCGCTCAATCGATTTCTCTCGCAAAATTGTGTCGGAATAGCGCCCTAAAAAATTAATCGCAGCACTTTTCAAAGTGGTCGGAATTTTCGCCAAAAATCCAAAGTGGTTAACCTTACTTTTTTTTTACGATTTTAAGAGTCGAAAATTTTCGATCTCCGAAGTGATTTGTACGACCGTTGCTTGGCTAATTGGAACCCCAGGAACTCAAAAAACACATTTAAAACAGCGTAGGACCAACAGCAGAGAAATGACGATGAAAATCTGCAGTTTTTTGGCTGTAACTTTTGATCCGTTGCTCGCAGCGTATTGGGACTGCGCTCAATCGATCTCTCTCGCAAAATGACGTCGGAATAGTGCCCTGATGAGATAATTGCAGCACTTTCCAAAGTCGTCGTAATTTTCGCCAAAAATCCAAAGGGGTTAACCTTCCTTTTTTTGCGATTTTTGGAGTCGAAAATTTTTGGTCTTCAAATTGATTTGTACGACCGTTCCTAAGCCAATTGGAACCCCAGGAACTCAAAAAACACCTTTAAAACAGCGTAGGACCAACAGCAGAGAAATGACGATGAAAATCTGCAGTTTTTTGGCTGTAACTTTTGATCCGTTGCTCGCAGCGTATTGGGACTGCGCTTAATCGATTTCTCTCGCAAAATTACGTCGGAAAAGTGCCCTAAAGAATTAATTGCAGCATTTTTCAAAGTCGTCGAAATGTTCGCCAAAAATTCAAAGGGGTTAACATTACTTTTTTTTGCGATTTTTGGAGTCAAAAATTTTTGGTCTCCGAATTGATTTGTACGACCGTTCCTAGGCCAATTGGGACCCCAGGAACTCAAAAAACACATTTAAAACAGCGTAGGACCAACAGCAGAGAAATGACGATGAAAATCTGCAGTTTTTTGGCTGTAACTTTTGATCCGTTGCTCGCAGCGTATTGGGACTGCGCTCAATCGATTTCTCTCGCAAAATGAAGTCGGAATAGTGCCCTGATGAGATAATTGCAGCACTTTCCAAAGTCGTCGTAATTTTCGCCAAAAATCCAAAGGGGTTAACCTTCCTTTTTTTGCGATTTTTGGAGTCGAAAATTTTTGGTCTTCAAATTGATTTGTACGACCGTTCCTAGGCCAATTGGAACCCCAGGAAGTCAAAAAACACATTTAGAGAAGCGTAGGACCAACAGCAGAGAAATGACGATGAAAATCTGCAGTTTTTTGGCTGTAACTTTTGATCCGTTGCTCGCAGCGTATTGGGACTGCGCTTAATCGATTTCTCTCGCAAAATTACGTCGGAATAGTGCCCTAAAGAATTAATTGCAGCATTTTTCAAAGTCGTCGAAATATTCGCCAAAAATTCAAAGGGGTTAACCTTCCTTTTTTTTACGATTTTTAGAGTCGAAAATTTTTGGTCTCCGAATTGATTTGTACGACCGTTCCTAGGCCAATTGGAACCCCGGAAACTCAAAAAACACATTTAGAAAAGCGTAGGACCAACAGCAGAGAAATGACGATGAAAATCTGCAGTTTTTTGGCTGTAACTTTTGATCCGTTGCTCGCAGCGTATTGGGACTGCGCTTAATCGATTTCTCTCGCAAAATTACGTCGGAATAGTGCCCTAAAGAATTAATTGCAGCATTTTTCAAAGTCGTCGAAATATTCGCCAAAAATTCAAAGGGGTTAACCTTCCTTTTTTTTACGATTTTTAGAGTCGAAAATTTTTGGTCTCCGAATTGATTTGTACGACCGTTCCTAGGCCAATTGGAACCCCGGAAACTCAAAAAACACATTTAGAAAAGCGTAGGACCAACAGCAGAGAAATGACGATGAAAATCTGCAGTTTTTTGGCTGTAACTTTTGATCCGTTGCTCGCAGCGTATTGGGACTGCGCTCAATCGATTTCTCTCGCAAAATTGTGTCGGAATGGCGCCCTAAAAAATTAATCGCAGCACTTTTCAAAGTAGTCGAAATTTTCGCCAAAAATCCGAAGTGGTTAACCTTACTTTTTTTTTACGATTTTAGGAGTCGAAAATTTTCGATCTCCGAAGTGATTTGTACGACCGTTGCTTGGCTAATTGGAACCCCAGGAACTCAAAAAACACATTTAAAACAGCGTAGGACCAACAGCAGAGAAATGACGATGAAAATCTGCAGTTTTTTGGCTGTAACTTTTGATCCGTTGCTCGCAGCGTATTGGGACTGCGCTCAATCGATCTCTCTCGCAAAATGACGTCGGAATAGTGCCCTGATGAGATAATTGCAGCACTTTCCAAAGTCGTCGTAATTTTCGCCAAAAATCCAAAGGGGTTAACCTTCCTTTTTTTGCGATTTTTGGAGTCGAAAATTTTTGGTCTTCAAATTGATTTGTACGAGCGTTCCTAGGCCAATTGGAACCCCAGGAACTCAAAAAACATATTTAGAGAAGCGTAGGACCAACAGCAGAGAAATGACGATGAAAATCTGCAGTTTTTTGGCTGTAACTTTTGATCCGTTGCTCGCAGCGTATTGGGACTGCGCTTAATCGATTTCTCTCGCAAAATTACGTCGGAATAGTGCCCTAAAGAATTAATTGCAGCATTTTTCAAAGTCGTCGAAATATTCGCCAAAAATTCAAAGGGGTTAACCTTCCTTTTTTTTACGATTTTTAGAGTCGAAAATTTTTGGTCTCCGAATTGATTTGTACGACCGTTCCTAGGCCAATTGGAACCCCGGAAACTCAAAAAACACATTTAGAAAAGCGTAGGACCAACAGCAGAGAAATGACGATGAAAATCTGCAGTTTTTTGGCTGTAACTTTTGATCCGTTGCTCGCAGCGTATTGGGACTGCGCTCAATCGATTTCTCTCGCAAAATTGTGTCGGAATAGCGCCCTAAAAAATTAATCGCAGCACTTTTCAAAGTGGTCGGAATTTTCGCCAAAAATCCAAAGTGGTTAACCTTACTTTTTTTTTACGATTTTAAGAGTCGAAAATTTTCGATCTCCGAAGTGATTTGTACGACCGTTGCTTGGCTAATTGGAACCCCAGGAACTCAAAAAACACATTTAAAACAGCGTAGGACCAACAGCAGAGAAATGACGATGAAAATCTGCAGTTTTTTGGCTGTAACTTTTGATCCGTTGCTCGCAGCGTATTGGGACTGCGCTCAATCGATCTCTCTCGCAAAATGACGTCGGAATAGTGCCCTGATGAGATAATTGCAGCACTTTCCAAAGTCGTCGTAATTTTCGCCAAAAATCCAAAGGGGTTAACCTTCCTTTTTTTGCGATTTTTGGAGTCGAAAATTTTTGGTCTTCAAATTGATTTGTACGACCGTTCCTAAGCCAATTGGAACCCCAGGAACTCAAAAAACACCTTTAAAACAGCGTAGGACCAACAGAAGAGAAATGACGATGAAAATCTGCAGTTTTTTGGCTGTAACTTTTGATCCGTTGCTCGCAGCGTATTGGGACTGCGCTTAATCGATTTCTCTCGCAAAATTACGTCGGAAAAGTGCCCTAAAGAATTAATTGCAGCATTTTTCAAAGTCGTCGAAATGTTCGCCAAAAATTCAAAGGGGTTAACATTACTTTTTTTTGCGATTTTTGGAGTCAAAAATTTTTGGTCTCCGAATTGATTTGTACGACCGTTCCTAGGCCAATTGGGACCCCAGGAACTCAAAAAACACATTTAGAAAAGCGTAGGACTAACAGCAGAGAAATGACGATGAAAATCTACGTTTTTTGGCTGTAACTTTTGATCCGTTGCTTGCAGCGTATTGGGACTGCGCTCAATCGATTTCTCTCGCTAAATTACGTCGGAATAAAGCCCTGATAAGATAATAGCAGCACTTTCCAAAGTCGTCGTAATTTTCGCCAAAAATCCAAAGGGGTTAACCTTCCTTTTTTTGCGATTTTTGGAGTCGAAAATTTTTGGTCTTCAAATTGATTTGTACGACCGTTCCTAGGCCAATTGGAACCCCGGAAACTCGAAAAACACATTTAGAAAAGCGTAGGACCAACAGCAGAGAAATGACGATGAAAATCTGCAGTTTTTTGGCTGTAACTTTTGATCCGTTGCTCGCAGCGTATTGGGACTGCGCTCAATCGATTTCTCTCGCAAAATTGTGTCGGAATGGCGCCCTAAAAAATTAATCGCAGCACTTTTCAAAGTAGTCGAAATTTTCGCCAAAAATCCGAAGTGGTTAACCTTACTTTTTTTTTACGATTTTAGGAGTCGAAAATTTTCGATCTCCGAAGTGATTTGTACGACCGTTGCTTGGCTAATTGGAACCCCAGGAACTCAAAAAACACATTTAAAACAGCGTAGGACCAACAGCAGAGAAATGACGATGAAAATCTGCAGTTTTTTGGCTGTAACTTTTGATCCGTTGCTCGCAGCGTATTGGGACTGCGCTCAATCGATCTCTCTCGCAAAATGACGTCGGAATAGTGCCCTGATGAGATAATTGCAGCACTTTCCAAAGTCGTCGTAATTTTCGCCAAAAATCCAAAGGGGTTAACCTTCCTTTTTTTGCGATTTTTGGAGTCGAAAATTTTTGGTCTTCAAATTGATTTGTACGACCGTTCCTAGGCCAATTGGAACCCCAGGAACTCAAAAAACATATTTAGAGAAGCGTAGGACCAACAGCAGAGAAATGACGATGAAAATCTGCAGTTTTTTGGCTGTAACTTTTGATCCGTTGCTCGCAGCGTATTGGGACTGCGCTCAATCGATTTCTCTCGCAAAATTACGTCGGAATAGTGACCTAAAGGATTAATTGCAGCATTTTTCAAAGTCGTCGAAATATTCGCCAAAAATTCAAAGGGGTTAACCTTACTTTTTTTTGCGATTTTGTGAGTTGAAAATTTTTGGTCTCCGAATTGATTTGTACGATCGTTCCTAGGCCAATTGGAACCCCAGGAACTCAAAAAACACATTTAGAAAAGCGTAGGACTAACAGCAGAGAAATGACGATGAAAATCTGCAGTTTATTGGCTGTAACTTTTGATCCGTTGCTCGCAGCGTATTGGGACTGCGCTTAATCGATTTCTCTCGCAAAATTACGTCGGAATAGTGCCCTAAAGAATTAATTGCAGCATTTTTCAAAGTAGTCGAAATTTTCGCCAAAAATCCAAAGAAGTTAACCTTACTTTTTTTTTTACGATTTTTGGAGTCGAAAATTTTTGATCTCCGAAGTGATTTGTACGACCGCTGCTTGGCTAATTGGAACCCCAGGAACTCAAAAAACACATTTAAAACAGCGTAGGACCAACAGCAGAGAAATGACGATGAAAATCTGCAGTTTTTTGGCTGTAACTTTTGATCCGTTGCTCGCAGCGTATTGGGACTGCGCTCAATCAATTTCTCTCGCAAAATTGTGTCGGAATAGCGCCCTAAAGAATTAATCGCAGCACTTTTCAAAGTAGTCGAAATTTTCGCCAAAAATCCAAAGGGGTTAACCTTACTTTCTTGGCGATTTCTGGAGTCGAAAATTTTTGGTCTTCAAATTGATTCGTACGACCGTTCCTAAGCCAATTGGAACCCCAGGAACTCGAAAAACACATTTAGAAAAGCGTAGGACCAACAGCAGAGAAATGACGATGAAAATCTGCAGTTTTTTGGCTGTAACTTTTGATCCGTTGCTCGCAGCGTATTGGGACTGCGCTCAATCGATTTCTCTCGCAAAATTGTGTCGGAATAGCGCCCTAAAGAATTAATCGCAGCACTTTTCAAAGTAGTCGAAATTTTCGCCAAAAATCCAAAGGGGTTGACCTTACTTTCTTGGCGATTTCTGGAGTCAAAAATTTTTGGTCTTCAAATTGATTCGTACGACCGTTCCTAAGCCAATTGGAACCCCAGGAACTCGAAAAACACATTTAGAAAAGCGTAGGACCAACAGCAGAGAAATGACGATGAAAATCTGCAGTTTTTTGGCTGTAACTTTTGATCCGTTGCTCGCAGCGTATTGGGACTGCGCTTAATCGATTTCTCTCGCAAAATTACGTCGGAATAGTGCCCTAAAGAATTAATTGCAGCATTTTTCAAAGTCGTCGAAATATTTGCCAAAAATTCAAAGGGGTTAACCTTCCTTTTTTTTTACGATTTTTAGAGTCGAAAATTTTTGGTCTCCGAATTGATTTGTACGACCGTTCCTAGGCCAATTGGAACCCCGGAAACTCAAAAAACACATTTAGAAAAGCGTAGGACCAACAGCAGAGAAATGACGATGAAAATCTGCAGTTTTTTGGCTGTAACTTTTGATCCGTTGCTCGCAGCGTATTGGGACTGCGCTCAATCGATTTCTCTCGCAAAATTGTGTCGGAATAGCGCCCTAAAAAATTAATCGCAGCACTTTTCAAAGTAGTCGGAATTTTCGCCAAAAATCCAAAGTGGTTAACCTTACTTTTTTTTTACGATTTTAAGAGTCGAAAATTTTCGATCTCCGAAGTGATTTGTACGACCGTTGCTTGGCTAATTGGAACCCCAGGAACTCAAAAAACACATTTAAAACAGCGTAGGACCAACAGCAGAGAAATGACGATGAAAATCTGCAGTTTTTTGGCTGTAACTTCTGATCCGTTGCTCGCAGCGTATTGGGACTGCGCTCAATCGATCTCTCTCGCAAAATGACGTCGGAATAGTGCCCTGATGAGATAATTGCAGCACTTTCCAAAGTCGTCGTAATTTTCGCCAAAAATCCAAAGGGGTTAACCTTCCTTTTTTTGCGATTTTTGGAGTCGAAAATTTTTGGTCTTCAAATTGATTTGTACGACCGTTCCTAGGCCAATTGGAACCCCAGGAACTCAAAAAACATATTTAGAGAAGCGTAGGACCAACAGCAGAGAAATGACGATGAAAATCTGCAGTTTTTTGGCTGTAACTTTTGATCCGTTGCTCGCAGCGTATTGGGACTGCGCTTAATCGATTTCTCTCGCAAAATTACGTCGGAATAGTGACCTAAAGGATTAATTGCAGCATTTTTCAAAGTCGTCGAAATATTCGCCAAAAATTCAAAGGGGTTAACCTTACTTTTTTTTGCGATTTTGTGAGTCGAAAATTTTTGGTCTCCGAATTGATTTGTACGATCGTTCCTAGGCCAATTGGAACCCCAGGAACTCAAAAAACACATTTAGAAAAGCGTAGGACTAACAGCAGAGAAATGACGATGAAAATCTGCAGTTTATTGGCTGTAACTTTTGATCCGTTGCTCGCAGCGTATTGGGACTGCGCTTAATCGATTTCTCTCGCAAAATTACGTCGGAATAGTGCCCTAAAGAATTAATTGCAGCATTTTTCAAAGTAGTCGAAATTTTCGCCAAAAATCCAAAGAAGTTAACCTTACTTTTTTTTTTACGATTTTTGGAGTCGAAAATTTTTGATCTCCGAAGTGATTTGTACGACCGCTGCTTGGCTAATTGGAACCCCAGGAACTCAAAAAACACATTTAAAACAGCGTAGGACCAACAGCAGAGAAATGACGATGAAAATCTGCAGTTTTTTGGCTGTAACTTTTGATCCGTTGCTCGCGGCGTATTGGGACTGCGCTCAATCGATTTCTCTCGCAAAATGACGTCGGAATAGTGCCCTGATGAGATAATTGCAGCACTTTCCAAAGTCGTCGTAATTTTCGCCAAAAATCCAAAGGGGTTAACCTTCCTTTCTTGGCGATTTCTGGAGTCGAAAATTTTTGGTCTTCAAATTGATTTGTACGACCGTTCCTAAGCCAATGAGAACCCCAGGAACTCAAAAAACACCTTTAAAACAGCGTAGGACCAACAGCAGAGAAATGACGATGAAAATCTGCAGTTTTTTGGCTGTAACTTTTGATCCGTTGCTCGCAGCGTATTGGGACTGCGCTCAATCGATTTCTCTCGCAAAATTGTGTCGGAATAGCTATCTAAAGAATTAATCGCAGCACTTTTCAAAGTAGTCGAAATTTTCGCCAAAAATCCAAAGGGGTTAACCTTACTTTCTTGGCGATTTCTGGAGTCGAAAATTTTTGGTCTTCAAATTGATTCGTACGACCGTTCCTAAGCCAATTGGAACCCCAGGAACTCGAAAAACACATTTAGAAAAGCGTAGGACCAACAGCAGAGAAATGACGATGAAAATCTGCAGTTTTTTGGCTGTAACTTTTGATCCGTTGCTCGCAGCGTATTGGGACTGCGCTCAATCGATTTCTCTCGCAAAATTGTGTCGGAATAGCGCCCTAAAGAATTAATCGCAGCACTTTTCAAAGTAGTCGAAATTTTCGCCAAAAATCCAAAGGGGTTGACCTTACTTTCTTGGCGATTTCTGGAGTCAAAAATTTTTGGTCTTCAAATTGATTCGTACGACCGTTCCTAAGCCAATTGGAACCCCAGGAACTCGAAAAACACATTTAGAAAAGCGTAGGACCAACAGCAGAGAAATGACGATGAAAATCTGCAGTTTTTTGGCTGTAACTTTTGATCCGTTGCTCGCAGCGTATTGGGACTGCGCTCAATCGATTTCCCTCGCAAAATTGTGTCGGAATAGCGCCCTAAAAAATTAATCGCAGCACTTTTCAAAGTAGTCGGAATTTTCGCCAAAAATCCAAAGTGGTTAACCTTACTTTTTTTTTACGATTTTAAGAGTCGAAAATTTTCGATCTCCGAAGTGATTTGTACGACCGTTGCTTGGCTAATTGGAACCCCAGGAACTCAAAAAACACATTTAAAACAGCGTAGGACCAACAGCAGAGAAATGACGATGAAAATCTGCAGTTTTTTGGCTGTAACTTTTGATCCGTTGCTCGCAGCGTATTGGGACTGCGCTCAATCGATCTCTCTCGCAAAATGACGTCGGAATAGTGCCCTGATGAGATAATTGCAGCACTTTCCAAAGTCGTCGTAATTTTCGCCAAAAATCCAAAGGGGTTAACCTTCCTTTTTTTGCGATTTTTGGAGTCGAAAATTTTTGGTCTTTAAATTGATTTGTACGACCGTTCCTAGGCCAATTGGAACCCCAGGAACTCAAAAAACACATTTAGAGAAGCGTAGGACCAACAGCAGAGAAATGACGATGAAAATCTGCAGTTTTTTGGCTGTAACTTTTGATCCGTTGCTCGCAGCGTATTGGGACTGCGCTTAATCGATTTCTCTCGCAAAATTACGTCGGAATAGTGCCCTAAAGAATTAATTGCAGCATTTTTCAAAGTCGTCGAAATATTCGCCAAAAATCCAAAGAGGTTAACCTTACTTTTTTTTTTACGATTTTTGGAGTCGAAAATTTTTGATCTCCGTAGTGATTTGTACGACCGTTGCTTGGCTAATTGGAACACCAGGAACTCAAAAAACACATTTAAAACAGCGTAGGACCAACAGCAGAGAAATGACGATGAAAATCTGCAGTTTTTTGGCTGTAACTTTTGATCCGTTGCTCGCAGCGTATTGGGACTGCGCTCAATCGATTTCTCTCGCAAAATTACGTCGGAATAGCGCCCTAAAGAATTAATCGCAGCACTTTTCAAAGTAGTCGAAATTTTCGCCAAAAATCCAAAGGGGTTAACCTTACTTTTTTTTTACGATTTTTGGAGTCGAAAATTTTTGATCTCCGAAGTGATTTGTACGACCGTTGCTTGGCTAATTGGAACCCCAGGAACTCAAAAAACACATTTAAAACAGCGTAGGACCAACAGCAGAGAAATGACGATGAAAATCTGCAGTTTTTTGGCTGTAACTTTTGATCCGTTGCTCGCAGCGTATTGGGACTGCGCTCGATCGATTTCTCTCGCAAAATGACGTCGGAATAGTGCCCTAAAGAATCAATTGCAGCATTTTTCAAAGTCGTCGAAATATTCGCCAAAAATTCAAAGGGGTTAACCTTACTTTTTTTTGCGATTTTGTGAGTCGAAAATTTTTGGTCTCCGAATTGATTTGTACGATCGTTCCTAGGCCAATTGGAACCCCAGGAACTCAAAAAACACATTTAGAAAAGCGTAGGACTAACAGCAGAGAAATGACGATGAAAATCTGCAGTTTTTTGGCTGTAACTTTTGATCCGTTGCTCGCAGCGTATTGGGACTGCGCTTAATCGATTTCTCTCGCAAAATTACGTCGGAATAGTGCCCTAAAGAATTAATTGCAGCTTTTTTCAAAGTAGTCGAAATTTTCGCCAAAAATCCAAAGGGGTTAACCTTACTTTTTTTTTACGATTTTTAGAGTCGAAAACTTTTGATCTCCGAAGTGATTTGTACGACCGTTGCTTGGCTAATTGGAACCCCAGGAACTCAAAAAACACCTTTAAAACAGCGTAGGACCAACAGCAGAGAAATGACGATGAAAATCTGCAGTTTTTTGGCTGTAACTTTTGATCCGTTGCTCGCAGCGTATTGGGACTGCGCTGAATCGATTTCTCTCGCAAAATTACGTCGGAATAGTGCCCTGAAGAATTATTTGCAGCATTTTTCAAAGTCGTCGAAATTTTCGCCAAAAATTCAAAGGGGTTAACCTTCCTTTTTTTTTACGATTTTTAGAGTCGAAAATTTTTGATCTCCGAAGTGATTTGTACGACCGTTGCTTGGCTAATTGGAACCCCAGGAACTCAAAAAACACATTTAAAACAGCGTAGGACCAACAGCAGAGAAATGACGATGAAAATCTGCAGTTTTTTGGCTGTAACTTTTGATCCGTTGCTCGCAGCGTATTGGGACTGCGCTCAATCGATCTCTCTCGCAAAATGACGTCGGAATAGTGCCCTGATGAGATAATTGCAGCACTTTCCAAAGTCGTCGTAATTTTCGCCAAAAATCCAAAGGGGTTAACCTTCCTTTTTTTGCGATTTTTGGAGTCGAAAACTTTTGGTCTTCAAATTGATTCGTACGACCGTTCCTAGGCCAATTGGAACCCCAGGAACTCAAAAAACACATTTAGAGAAGCGTAGGACCAACAGCAGAGAAATGACGATGAAAATCTGCAGTTTTTTGGCTGTATCTTTTGATCCGTTGCTCGCAGCGTATTGGGACTGCGCTTAATCGATTTCTCTCGCAAAATTACGTCGGAATAGTGCCCTAAAGAATGAATTGCAGCATTTTTCAAAGTAGTCGAAATTTTCGCCAAAAATCCAAAGAGGTTAACCTTACTTTTTTTTTTACGATTTTTGGAGTCGAAAATTTTTGATCTCCGAAGTGATTTGTACGATCGTTGCTTGGCTAATTGGAACCCCAGGAACTCAAAAAACACATTTAAAACAGCGTAGGACCAACAGCAGAGAAATGACGATGAAAATCTGCAGTTTTTTGGCTGTATCTTTTGATCCGTTGCTCGCAGCGTATTGGGACTGCGCTTAATCGATTTCTCTCGCAAAATTACGTCGGAAAAGTGCCCTAAAGAATTAATTGCAGCATTTTTCAAAGTCGTCGAAATATTCGCCAAAAATTCAAAGGGGTTAACCTTACTTTTTTTTGCGATTTTTGGAGTCGAAAATTTTTGGTCTCCGAATTGATTTGTACGACCGTTCCTAGGCCAATTGGAACCCCAGGAACTCAAAAAACACATTTAGAAAAGCGTAGGACCAACAGCAGAGAAATGACGATGAAAATCTGCAGTTTTTTGGCTGTAACTTTTGATCCGTTGCTCGCAGCGTATTGGGACTGCGCTCAATCGATTTCTCTCGCAAAATTACGTCGGAATGGTGCCGTGAAGAGATAATTGCAGCACTTTTTAAAGTCGTCGTAATTTTCGCCAAAAATCAAAAGGGGTTAACCTTACTTTTTTTTTTACGATTCTTGGAGTCGAAAATTTTTGATCTCCGAAGTGATTTGTACGACCGTTGCTTGGCTAATTGGAACCCCAGGAACTCAAAAAACACATTTAAAACAGCGTAGGACCAACAGCAGAGAAATGACGATGAAAATCTGCAGTTTTTTGGCTGTAACTTTTGATCCGTTGCTCGCAGCGTATTGGGACTGCGCTCAATCGATTTCTCTCGCAAAATTACGTCGGAATAGCGCCCTAAAGAATTAATCGCAGCACTTTTCAAAGTAGTCGAAATTTTCGCCAAAAATCCAAAGGGGTTAACCTTACTTTTTTTTTACGATTTTTGGAGTCGAAAATTTTTGATCTCCGAAGTGATTTGTACGACCGTTGCTTGGCTAATTGGAACCCCAGGAACTCAAAAAACACATTTAGAAAAGCGTAAGACCAACAGCAGAGAAATGACGATGAAAATCTGCAGTTTTTTGGCTGTAACTTTTGATCCGTTGCTCGCAGCGTATTGGGACTGCGCTCAATCGATTTCTCTCGCAAAATTACGTCGGAATAGCGCCCTAAAGAATTAATTGCAGCACTTTTCAAAGTAGTCGAAATTTTCGCCAAAAATCCAAAGGGGTTAACCTTACTTTTTTTTTACGATTTTTAGAGTCGAAAATTTTTGATCTCCGAAGTGATTTGTACGACCGTTGCTTGGCTAATTGGAACCCCAGGAACTCAAAAAACACCTTTAAAACAGCGTAGGACCAACAGCAGAGAAATGACGATGAGAATCTGCAGTTTTTTGGCTGTAACTTTTGATCCGTTGCTCGCAGCGTATTGGGACTGCGCTGAATCGATTTCTCTCGCAAAATTACGTCGGAATAGTGCCCTAAAGAATTATTTGCAGCATTTTTCAAAGTCGTCGAAATTTTCGCCAAAAATTCAAAGGGGTTAACCTTCCTTTTTTTTACGATTTTTAGAGTCGAAAATTTTTGATCTCCGAAGTGATTTGTACGACCGTTGCTTGGCTAATTGGAACCCCAGGAACTCAAAAAACACATTTAAAACAGCGTAGGACCAACAGCAGAGAAATGACGATGAAAATCTGCAGTTTTTTGGCTGTAACTTTTGATCCGTTGCTCGCAGCGTATTAGGACTGCGCTCAATCGATTTCTCTCGCAAAATGACGTCGGAATAGAGCCCTGATAGGATAATAGCAGCACTTTCCAAAGTCGTCGTAATTTTCGCCAAAAATCCGAAGGGGTTAACCTTCCTTTTTTTGCGATTTTTGAAGTCGAAAATTTTTGGTCTTCAAATTGATTTGTACGACCGTTCCCAGGCCAATTGGAACCCCAGGAACTCAAAAAACACATTTAGAGAAGCGTAGGACCAACAGCAGAGAAATGACGATGAAAATCTGCAGTTTTTTGGCTGTAACTTTTGATCCGTTGCTCGCAGCGTATTGGGACTGCGCTCAATCGATTTCTCTCGCAAAATTACGTCGGAATAGCGCCCTAAAGAATTAATCGCAGCACTTTTCAAAGTAGTCGAAATTTTCGCCAAAAATCCAAAGGGGTTAACCTTACTTTTTTTTTACGATTTTTGGAGTCGAAAATTTTTGATCTCCGAAGTGATTTGTACGACCGTTGCTTGGCTAATTGGAACCCCAGGAACTCAAAAAACACATTTGAAACAGCGTAGGACCAACAGCAGAGAAATGACGATGAAAATCTGCAGTTTTTTGGCTGTAACTTTTGATCCGTTGCTCGCAGCGTATTGGGACTGCGCTCAATCGATTTCTCTCTCAAAATGACGTCGGAAAAGTGCCCTGAAGAGATAATTGCAGCACTTTTTCAAGTCGTCGTAATTTTCGCCAAAAATCCAAAGGGGTTAACCTTCCTTTTTTTGCGATTTTTGGAGTCGAAAATTTTTGGTCTTCGAATTGATTTGTACGACCGTTCCTTGGCTAATTGAAACCCCAGGAACTCAAAAAACACATTTAGAAAAGCGTAGGACCAACAGCAGAGAAATGACGATGAAAATCTGCAGTTTTTTGGCTGTAACTTTTGATCCGTTGCTCGCAGCGTATTGGGACAGCGCTCAATCGATTTCTCTCGCAAAATTGTGTCGGAATAGCGCCCTAAAAAATTAATCGCAGCACTTTTCAAAGTAGTCGAAATTTTCGCCAAAAATCCAAAGTGGTTAACCTTACTTTTTTTTTACGATTTTAGGAGTCGAAAATTTTCGATCTCCGAAGTGATTTGTACGACCGTTGCTTGGCTAATTGGAACCCCAGGAACTCAAAAAACACATTTAAAACAGCGTAGGACCAACAGCAGAGAAATGACGATGAAAATCTGCAGTTTTTTGGCTGTAACTTTTGATCCGTTGCTCGCAGCGTATTGGGACTGCGCTCAATCGATCTCTCTCGCAAAATGACGTCGGAATAGTGCCCTGATGAGATAATTGCAGCACTTTCCAAAGTCGTCGTAATTTTCGCCAAAAATCCAAAGGGGTTAACCTTCCTTTTTTTGCGATTTTTGGAGTCGAAAACTTTTGGTCTTCAAATTGATTGGTACGACCGTTCCTAGGCCAATTGGAACCCCAGGAACTCAAAAAACACATTTAGAGAAGCGTAGGACCAACAGCAGAGAAATGACGATGAAAATCTGCAGTTTTTTGGCTGTAACTTTTGATCCGTTGCTCGCAGCGTATTGGGACTGCGCCTCATCGATTTCTCTCGCAAAATTACGTCGGAATAGTGACCTAAAGGATTAATTGCAGCATTTTTCAAAGTCGTCGAAATATTCGCCAAAAATTCAAAGGGGTTAACCTTACTTTTTTTTGCGATTTTGTGAGTCGAAAATTTTTGGTCTCCGAATTGATTTGTACGATCGTTCCTAGGCCAATTGGAACCCCAGGAACTCAAAAAACACATTTAGAAAAGCGTAGGACTAACAGCAGAGAAATGACGATGAAAATCCGCAGTTTATTGGCTGTAACTTTTGATCCGTTGCTCGCAGCGTATTGGGACTGCGCTTAATCGATTTCTCTCGCAAAATTACGTCGGAATAGTGCCCTAAAGAATCAATTGCAGCATTTTTCAAAGTAGTCGAAATTTTCGCCGAAAATCCAAAGAGGTTAACCTTACTTTTTTTTTTACGATTTTTAGAGTCGAAAATTTTTGATCTCCGAAGTGATTTGTACGACCGTTGCTTGGCTAATTGGAACCCCAGGAACTCAAAAAACACATTTAAAACAGCGTAGGACCAACAGCAGAGAAATGACGATGAAAATCTGCAGTTTTTTGGCTGTAACTTTTGATCCGTTGCTCGCAGCGTATTGGGACTGCGCTCAATCGATTTCTCTCGCAAAATGACGTCGGAATAGTGCCCTGATGAGATAATTGCAGCACTTTCCAAAGTCGTCGTAATTTTCGCCAAAAATCCAAAGGGGTTAACCTTCCTTTCTTGGCGATTTCTGGAGTCGAAAATTTTTGGTCTTCAAATTGATTTGTACGACCGTTCCTAAGCCAATTGGAACCCCAGGAACTCAAAAAACACCTTTAAAACAGCGTAGGACCAACAGCAGAGAAATGACGATGAAAATCTGCAGTTTTTTGGCTGTAACTTTTGATCCGTTGCTCGCAGCGTATTGGGACTGCGCTCAATCGATTTCTCTCGCAAAATTGTGTCGGAATAGCGCCCTAAAGAATTAATCGCAGCACTTTTCAAAGTAGTCGAAATTTTTGCCAAAAATCCAAAGGGGTTAACCTTACTTTCTTGGCGATTTCTGGAGTCAAAAATTTTTGGTCCTCAAATTGATTCGTACGACCGTTCCTAAGCCAATTGGAACCCCAGGAACTCGAAAAACACATTTAGAAAAGCGTAGGACCAACAGCAGAGAAATGACGATGAAAATCTGCAGTTTTTTGGCTGTAACTTTTGATTCGTTGCTCGCAGCGTATTGGGACTGCGCTCAATCGATTCCTCTCGCAAAATGACTCCGGAAAAGTGCCCTGAAGAGATAATTGCAGCACTTTTTCAAGTCGTCGAAATTTTCGCCAAAAATTCAAAGGGGTTAACCTTCCTTTTCTTTACGATTTTTAGAGTCGAAAATTTTTGGTCTCTGAATTGATTTGTACGACCGTTCCTTGGCCGATTGGAACCCTGGAAACTCAAAAAACACATTTAGAAAAGCGTAGGACCAACAGCAGAGAAATGACGATGAAAATCTGCAGTTTTTTGGCTGTAACTTTTGATCCGTTGCTCGCAGCGTATTGGGACTGCGCTCAATCGGTTTCTCTCGCAAAATTACGTCGGAATAGCGCCCTAAAGAATTAATCGCAGCACTTTTCAAAGTAGTCGAAATTTTCGCCAAAAATCCGAAGGGGTTAACCTTACTTTTTTTTTACGATTTTTGGAGTCGAACATTTTTGATCTCCGAAGTGATTTGTACCACCGTTGCTTGGCTAATTGGAACCCCAGGAACTCAAAAAACACATTTAAAACAGCGTAGGACCAACAGCAGAGAAATGACGATGAAAATCTGCAGTTTTTTGGCTGTAACTTCTGATCCGTTGCTCGCAGCGTATTGGGACTGCGCTCAATCGATTTCTCTCGCAAAATGACGTCGGAATAGTGCCCTGATGAGATAATTGCAGCACTTTCCAAAGTCGTCGTAATTTTCGCCAAAAATCCAAAGGGGTTAACCTTCCTTTTTTTGCGATTTTTGGAGTCGAAAATTTTTGGTCTTCAAATTGATTTGTACGACCGTTCCTAGGCCAATTGGAACCCCGGAAACTCAAAAAACACATTTAGAACAGCGTAGGACCAACAGTAGAGAAATGACGATGAAAATCTGCAGTTTTTTGGCTGTAACTTTTGATCCGTTGCTCGCAGCGTATTGGGACTGCGCTCAATCGATTTCTCTCGCAAAATGACGTCGGAAAAGTGCCCTGAAGAGATAATTGCAGCACTTCTTCAAGTCGTCGTAATTTTCGCCAAAAATCCAAAGGGGTTAACCTTCCTTTTTTTGCGATTTTTGGAGTCGAAAATTTTTGGTCTTCGAATTGATTTGTACGACCGTTCCTTGGCTAATTGAAACCCCAGGAACTCAAAAAACACATTTAGAAACGCGTAGGACCAACAGCAGAGAAATGACGATGAAAATCTGCAGTTTTCTGGCTGTAACCTTTGATCCGTTGCTCGCAGCGCATTGAGACTGCGCTTAATCGATTTCTCTCGCAAAATTACGTCGGAATAGTGCCCCTCAAGAATTAATTGCAGCATTTTACAAAGTCGTCGGAAATTTCGCCAAAAATTCAAAGGGGTTAACCTTACTTTGTTTTACGATTTTTAGAGTCGAAAATTTTTGGTCTCCGAATTGATTTGTACGACCGTTCCTAGGCCAATTGGAACCCCAGGAACTCAGAAAACACATTTAGAAAAGCGTAGGACCAACAGCAGAGAAATGACGATGAAAATCTGCAGTATTTTGGCTGTAACTTTTGATTCGTTGCTCGCAGCGTATTGGGACTGCGCTCAATCGATTTCTCTCGCAAAATTACGTCGTAATAGCGCCCAAAAGAATTGATTGCAGCACTTGTCAAAGTCATCGAAATTTTCGCCAAAAATCCAAAGGGGTTAGCCTTACTTTTTTTGCGATTTTTAGAGCTGAAAATTTCAAGTCTCCGAATTGATTTGTATCGCCGTTTCTTGGCTAATAGGAACCCCAAGAACTCAAAAAACACATTCAAAAAAGCGTAGGACCAACAGCAGAGAAATGACGACGAAAGTCTGCAGTTTTTTTGCTGTAACTTTTGATCCGTTGCTCGCAGCGTTTCGGGACTTCGCTCAATCGATTTCTCTCGCGAAATTATGTCGGAATAGAGCCCTAAAGAATCCGTTGCAGCCCTTCTCAAAGTCATCGAAATTTCCGCCAAAAATCCAAAGGGGTTAGCCTTACTTTTTTTGCGATTTTTAGAGCTGAAAATTTCAAGTCTCCGAATTGATTTGTATTACCGTTTCTTGGCTAATAGGAACCCCAAGAACTCAAAAAACACTTTAAAAAAAGCGTAGGACCAACAGCAGAGAAATGACGATGAAAGTCTGCAGTTTTTTTGCTGTAACTTTTGATCCGTTGTTTGCAGCGTATTGGGACCGCGCTCAATCGATTTTTCACCTAAAATTACGTCGGAATAGATTCCTAAAGAAATAATTGCAGCACTTTTCAGAATCGTCGAAATTTTTGCAAAAAATCCAAAGGGGTTAGCCTATTTTTTTTGGTCATTTTTGTAGCTGAGAATTTTTTGTCTCGGAATCGATTCGTATGACCCTTTCCGGATTAATTGGACGCCCAGGAACTCAGAAAACACAACAAAAAAAGCGTAGGACCAACAGCAGAGAAATTACGACGCAAAGACCAGCAGCAGAAAAATTGAGCAAATACGACTTTCATTTTTTGGCTGTCACTCTTGATCCGTTGCTCGCAGCGCATTTGGACTGCGAGCAATCGATTTCTTCCGCAAAATACCCGCGAAATAATGTCCTAAAGAAACAACTGCAGCACTTCCCAAAGTTGTCGAAATACTCGCACTATTCGTATGCACATTCACTTCGATATGGTGCATTAATGACGCAATTCAACCCCAGTCCTAAATGCCAGAAGTTTCCACCATTCATCCAATGGTTTTGTGAGACGCCTTTCTCGAAAAGACACCGTACTCCAGTAAACGACTTGTCGTGCCCATCCGTTCACAAATAACATAATATGTCTAGTATCACAATCATTTCATGAATGTTTCATATATACGATACTATCACGCATGATGCACGTATCTATCATACGTACGAACACAAACAATAATCACATCTCTGAACAATTGTATTGTTTCCATTAGGCATAAGCAGACATAAGGATAACACGAGAGAAGGCAGTGCCTAGACTATCTAGGTCAGGCAGTTCAGCACACATGTCAAGTAGACTTCTGTGGATAAGCAATTCACTAAACAGTTCACCCGGGAAGGACCCATTTTTGCAAGGACTTACCTACAACATAATAAGGAATATTGAGTATCATTAGATAAAGACCTCGAATAATAAATTCAGTTCACAGATTCATGTAATATATTAATCTTGGATATCCGGAACCATTAGTTAGATTAATTGTAAAACCTCATAAACTGGTCAATCTACTACACAAATCTAACTCATATACGCACCTTGAAACGCCTAGGCGAACTGGGAATTGTCCTAATTCTCAAATACTCAGAATACAACGCGACCAGAGACAGGTACAACTGTCTCATCTATTAACCTATAGAAATATAATATTAAATATCATCAATAATATGATAATCAAAACCTTATTAAGAAAGGCTGAGCCAGCAACGGGTGAGGTCTCAATAATCAACATTCGTTGGTCGTTCGTTAGCAGATCTCAGATTCCAGAACGTACACCTGATTCTTGATGGACACTTGCGAAATTACGGAATCTCAAATAACTGAGAAACAATACTTAAGATAACGAGTATCGGGTGTATGCACTGACGGATAACATGTTTTGCCGTCCAAAAAGAAAAGACAAGGGAATATTGTCGAGGGATGCGCTCGTCGACCAGCAGGGTGATACCAGATATCCGAGCCGGCAGAAATTCAAGTCCCAGACAAAAATGAGAATGACCCGGCGGAAGCCTGCCATCCTGGTGGTGCATCCCATGCACAAAGGGCTCTAAATGCATGCGCAGAAGATTCCTGGATCATCGAGCTTGTCGACTGTTGGATTAAATCGTCTCACTTCTCGTCTAGATCTCGAGCCATGTAGTCACGCGAAACTTTAAAACAGAATCTTGTTTCTTCTTTGCTAAATTTCAACTTCGAATATTTTCTACAAGTACCAATATTATGTAAACTTATTAAAGTCTTATAGTATATCATTTCTTGCATTCTATAAACTTTATTGTAACAACATACGGGAATCTCAGAGTTCCGAGTATACTATTTCACTGCATCGCGGGTTGTTTTTGACGGTCCAATCCGCGAAGGGCTCGCGATTAGACCGCCTAATATTGACGGGCGGCGTTCATTAATTGCGCGGTATCGCGGGGTCATTGGATTTCAAATGTTTTGTAAAACCATGAGAGACTTTACATATTCTTTGAACCATTTGCTCATTTTATTCATATCTTGAAATGTCAATCTCAATACTTCCCAAAACTATCGCAAATTGAATGAAAGAATTATCAGGATAAATTTGGAGTTCAACGTATGTCACAATGATTTTGGAGGCAGATGAAGAGAATCGCGACTTCGTTACCGTGTACAGAAAAGACTTCCACCCGAAGAGAGGGAGGCGACCTCCACCGCGTCTGCAACCATCTGAGTACCCTTATCCTCTGAACCCGCTAAATGGCCCATTTAAAGAACACCTTTATACTTCGAGGAAAAATGCCAATCTAGAACCCTGCGAGCGATCAGAAGATATCAGAGCAAATTTGGACAAAGTAAGCCGTCGTTTATCACGCGCAAATACAATCATCAACAACTACACTTCGACCGTGCATTACACGCACTTATTCAGTCTGTCAAGTCTGCGCGTAAATCATTGATATATCGATGGCGGGTCTGAATTATCAGCTACTAGTGATAATACATAGATTTCGCGTCTCCCGTACGATAGTTTTACTCACATAATTTGAACACCGTCCAGGTGAAACGCATGCATCCGACGTTAAGAAAAGTATTACCAGAACAAGCTCCGGACGAGAATTTGATCGAACAGCGGGCAAAAATACTTTTAAAATCTGTGTACCAAGTAGACTACTCAGCAGATCTAGGTAAAAGATGTGCGGAGATATATTTTAACACAGCTCTGTTCGCTCATGACGGATAATCTCTACCCACCTTTCCATATCGCAATTTTTCAGACAACTACTTATCATTGACGGCTAAACGCACCGGGGGTGACAGACCCCGCGTTGCCCTGCCAGAAGGTTGGGTAATACCAGAAACGATACATAAAATATCTTATCGAAACCCTCGTGAACTTGCGGGTCCAGAGTTGCTTTCGAAACTGACGAAAAAAGAAAAGCCGAAAGACAATTTGGAGCCGAAGGAAGAAGAGCGGCAGATACTCGGAGTCAGGTGAATAGACATAATTATCTCAAAATAAATAGTGGACATTAATAATGATAATGTCTTCACAGTTACACAATTGCAATAACAATCTCTAATCCTTTAACAGAACTGGCGATTCGATTTACGGCGCGACGATTAGCGCACTCGGAGAAAGGATAATCGAAAATCACATGTATGGAATGCCGCTTCCCTTAGATCCGCCCGTGTTGCATGTTAAGGGACCCGACAGCGTTCGTTCCGACTGTTCGATCACTTTAATGAACAAAAAATATCCCAATTTCTCCAACGTGTTCTAATGATCACCAAATTCTATCTATTCACGTCTTCACGTACTACATGGCTAGTGGAAATAAATAAGTTACCGTTATCACGAGGCTGATTTTTCATTTATGAGTTATCGACATGAATATTTACAGATTGTTAATGTCAGTCGGTAATCACGGAAGTTGGTTGCACCAACGCCGCAACGAGTTCCACAATCCATTACAATCTGATTGTGCAAGCCAATGCAAGCTAGATTTTAAACAGCGGTCGACAGTCTGGATTATTACATAGTTAACGCCACTGAGAAAATTCGTCAGCCTCGCATTTGACGTTTCATTTTCGTTTATGTTTCTTCATTGCATTCGATTTTGGTACCAAGCCGCCGCCCATTCAATAGAGGCGTAATTTTCACCATAGTTTTATTAGAGATCGTACAAGATGCCTAACATATCCAGCATAACGCATTATCCTCTCAAGGTAAATATCATACCTAGTACTACGTAATAATAAAAACATCACATGTCCTTTTTACTAATTGTAACTGCTACTGTATTCGAGTGAGCATGTGAGTGATAGTAAAACAAAATACGCTATTGACAGCTTCTCATCGTTCTATCATTCTATGTATGAGTTGCCAACTTATCCGTATTACACTTGTACTTTCAGATCATCTTCGCTGTGCATTTGTTCTTCGTTACTTGGTAAGGGAATAAAAAAAAAAAATCAATGCCTTATTTTAGCTCACCTTAGTGGTCATATCTTAGTTTCGTTGTGTGGCTTCATCAAGAATATCAATGACAAAGAATACCCATCCAAATCCATGTGAACTGAAAAATTACTTGCAAAAGAATTCGCCTAATATTCTGGATGACTTGTTGCCTTTAAACCATTTCCTAGATAAGATAGATGTGTAAGTTAGTTTATATAATTATCAAATGTGTAGGGGACTTCAAGGCAATTGGTACCCAGGATCGTTGATGTTTTACAATCTGTTATTCTTTCTCTGCCTTCTGTGGGCAATACACAATTTGGAATCAGATGAACCGATACAATTTGTAAGTATGAATCTCTGTGTGCTATCAAGAAATTAAAACCATTCCAGTACAGTCGTTTTGAAATATATGTCTGAGAAACATTGTACCTCATAAATGAATAGTATTTCAAACTGTAAGAAACTAATGTAAAAACACTTCTGAAATGGCATTTTGTTCCAGGCACTGTTCATTAATGTATTGTCGATATTCTTCGACGTAATTGCTCTCTCGACGTGCTTTCCAGACAGTAAGTTGCCGACAATATTGAAAAGAACAGAAACAAAAAAAACCAAATGAATATTCAGCTTGATACTAACAAACTAATTCATGCAGAATAATGATGTAGAAAAAAAATAGTTTCTCCTATAAACCCTACCCAAGCAGAAGATGTTTCAATATGATCGCAACACCTTGTAGATGGATGGGGCAAATTTTATGCAGCCATGATGATCCTCAATTTGATTATACGAGTCGTGTCTAGCTATTCGCTACTTCAGATTGGTCGAGCCAGAGGAGGCCCTCTGTCTACTATGTTTGCACCTAGTCCAGCCTTGGGTAAGTAGTCCACACCTGACGTTTCTGTTTCAGCTTAGAAATTTATACAGTAAAATTAACTATATGTCTAGATAAAGAAGTTACTTCAATGAACCAGTAATACCAGCAAAATTTCCACCAAGTACAAAATAGCAATCGACAATTATTTAATGTGCATTTAATTTTTGTTTCAATAGGTTTTGGAAGGCAGGAGTACGAAGATATGTCGCAGCCGGTACCCAACAATGCTGATTTTGCATGATAAAATTGAAAGGGAAAATATGTATTTGAATATGTGAAACATGCTGCGACCAAGATTTTGTACAAATTGAATGCAACGTTATACTGATGCATGTATATTTGACGAAAGCACCTTCGATTGTTTGTACTATTTGAATATAATCAATCGAATGTCTCATACCAAATACCATTTATATAAAGTCAAATATTTGTCTATAAAATTTATTATAGAATATATATGTATATGATATGATGTCTATGGTATATGCACGTGATAGACTGTAAAAGACTACATCTGTATATAGAGGAAGATTTTGTATTTTAGTAACGAGTAATTTCAAGAAACCGAATAAAAATGATTAAAGTGAATATCTTGCGTGCGTATTTAAATCAACTAACGGAAAATTATGATCTGATTATACTGTAATTCTGCCTTTTCTATTAATCATTTGTACGTTACACGGAGTGAAAAAATAAACACATTGTGATCATGTATTTCTTGTAGTCTGAAATTTGTAATAATGAATAAATAGGTAGGGATAATGTACTACTTAGTATGATGATAATATGTCGAATAGTGTATTGTAATACGTAAATTAATTAAAAATCTAAGATCTGTTCAAGAATTAATTAAAGCTACCCGCAATCCGTCTATATACCATTTGTAGTTACTGTTAACTTTTTGGGTGAATAAAAATCTAATCACAACCCAGTAAAACAATCGAATAATTTTTCATCCTAGAGTTCGAAAACCCGCCCACGATGAAATAGACTCTGTGGTTCAAGTTGTTTCTCCACATCAAACTACTCCATAGTGTCGATCATCGAATAAGGAGACAAATATAAGAGGCTCGTGCAGTTTTATATATTTTTTTTAATGGCCCACGACCAGCCCTTACAAAAATTTTCTCTTCACCTTAACAGTTAAGCTTAGTTTTTGTTTATTTTTGTTTGTTATTTATTTTTCTTTAATTAATTAAATATCACTTAGGGTAAATTAAACTATATACGATAGTCTAAGTCTATAAACGAAAAAATTATATCACATGAAGGTTGAATCGTATGTTTTTTTTTTCTATCTCTTCCAACAATGATCATTGAGTGATATAACAATAACAATAATCTCTGAGTTAAACACCGATATTTTGAATAATAATTAGATAGTAAAATTTGTAGACATTATTATAGTTGCATTTCATCAGTACATAATTTGGCTGTACGTTATTTTCCAGACTTTCAATTCATTCAGCAGCTTCAAATATTTAACGTTTGAACAAAAATTTGCATAACTTCGTTCCGATGATTTTTAACCCTTAACTGGCACACATCACCAAATAACATAATTGGCATACTGGGGCACTCAAAACCTCAACCACTATAATGCATATCACAACTAAACAACTGGTTAATTTAATTTTCAGAAATTACCAGAAAGCCTTCAAACTATCTTTTGAAACATGGTACAGGTCATTTTGCGAAAAAAAAATTGGTAATTCCAAAAAAATCGAATACTTAATATACTTAAGATATACTACGTTTAGTACGAGTAGAAAAATCGTTTGATAGCCATTGCTGATAACAAGGTACTTATTTTGAAAGTTGAAGCAATATATTTTAGTAAATAAATCACGATGCACTGTCGCCTCAAACTAAGAGTAGAAGGTGCGAAATTCATCATTCTGGAAACTTGAAATAGCTAAAATCGTAACTAAATTGGGTGAGGAATTCTCATACCTCGGTGCGTCAGCTAAGGGTTAACATCACTTCATAAACAAGTGACGAAAAAATTATACAAAATGAAAATTCAAGTCACAAAAATTGATTAAAATATAATAAAATTTACACAAATCAATTACAAATTATTTAGATTCTCTGGTCAGTTTTAATCAGTTGATACAGAAATACAATAAGATTCTCATCATCATACTTTTTTTAATTTTTTTTTTTTTTTTCATCGCGTATGGTTTCTTTTTTTTTCTAAACCTTCTCTTTAAAGCCTCTACAAATGTAGACTATGTCAAAGATGGTAAGTTTCAATTGTTTAATTTAAATCAAATTTCATCCATATACTTGTAGCAGTAGGTGGGTCATATGGTTTACTATTAATTCCCTCTAATTTCCATAGACATTCTCATCGCTGTACGCTATGTAGAGAAAGAAATCCTCTTCGTGGTGCTCCTGAAAATTTATATGGCACGATGTAGTAAAATATATGCACCTCGACACGTATTGAAACATGGTAAATGAATTGCATAATAATGCATGTTAAATGAAAAAAAAATTGGTCATTTTTTTGCAAAGTTGAAGTCTAGAGTTTTACAGGCCAGTTTACCTGGTAGAGAGTCCCCATTGTCGCACTGGTAGGTGGAATGACGTTGTTGACAAAGAAGAAGAGGGCATCTTCGGGACGCAGATGAATACGCTTGCGAATCAGGAAGTAAAACTGTCCGACTGTCAAGTCGGAAGGTACAAGGTACTTCTTTTTATCCAGGTCACCGATCCTGGCCTTGGGAGCTTTCTCAACGATAACCTAGTTTCAACGAACAGAAAATGTGTTTATAGAAAATTAGCATTCGCACAGAGCTGTTCAGTAATGCCATTCTATGATTTCATTAAAAAACAACAAAAGACATTCATAGCTCTCTTTTTTAGGTAAAAATCTCACAAAGAATAAATAAAGAATAATCGAATTACAGGCAGCTTCCAAGAAAAAATTACCATGAATAGAGCATGACTAGCTTATCGTTTTAAATATTAGTGGACGTTTGAAGCTTACACAATGATATATTTGATATACATACACGAAACTTAAGACAAAAATAAATGTAGAAAAAAAGTAAATCCAAGCTGGTAGATGTCATATATTTTCATACGGTTAGTGATTTTTGGCACAAAGGATTACATTATTATAACAGCCTGCATATATACTAAATTGCACGGTTATATCAACCTAACATAAATATACATATTCTGTAAAAACGATAATAGCAAGATATTGAAACGGTAAGTTGCACCATTAAGAAACTAGTTTGATATACGCAGTTGTTATGTACGTACTGACTCCCGTTTTATCTTATCAGAGATCGTATGAATTAATATTGTGGCTAAAAATCGCATTGTTTATCGACGCATTGACTAATATACTACGGTATAACCGCAATAGGAACAACATTATTAGAGCTCTGGAAAATGACGCGACTGATTTTTGTCCCTCAGCTCTTACTCTCTTTCTTCTTTTTGCTATAATAATGCATAAGAATACTTACGTAGATCGCAAGCGCGGCAATGAATATAAAACGACGAAACTGAAAATCTGCAGACGTTGTACTGCATACATCATTGCGCGTAATTTCAACACGGTAATCGATAATAGATATTCAGAATGAACAGTTGGTACTCGTATTACACGAAGAGTTGGGCGGTGGTTGAAACATATTGTTCAAAAAACAGGAAGAGTCTAGAGACAGTACGGAAAAACAAAGAGGAATGATGATGAAAAATGCCAAGTGTTCCAAAAATACGACGCAGAATAGCCTCTCAGCGAATGTGTGCCCAAGGCATCGACCTTGGACATCGTGTGTATCTGGCATCAACCGGATTGCATAAATGGCAAGCAAAACGCGCCGTCCCTACAAAGAATAGATATAATAACCAGCAGACAGTAGTCAGTGTGAGGAGTGAGCGCGATCGTTGGAAAATAATTCCGCGTCATTATGGCTCGCAAGTTACGTTGCCATAGTTGGGTTCGCGACTTCTTTTTACGTAACGGTGACAAATGTCTTTCCTGGGTTAGCAGCTGACTATATTCAAAATAACGTATAGACACGTTGAAAGTCAATGTAGATAGACACAAGGTCCTTTACTTGGGACAGGAATTTATTTTCACAAAACTTACGGGAACACGGTCAGGGTATTTTCGCCTGATTTTCTCGCCCTCTGCCTTCCTTTTCTCGAATGGATGCTCCTCCTTGTATTGGAACTTCATTTTTTAATTTTATCGATACAAACAAAATATTTTTCCCAATAGATTTCGAATGGAGACGACTGAAACTGCTTTTACGACTGGACCACTATCTGTCACAACAATTGCCGTGCGTCAACTGAACGCTGAACGCCGCTCGGACTGGACTGCTACTTCACTACGCGGAATAAAGTAGCCCCCCCCCACCAGCCGTAAAATCGATAAAAATCTTATCCATCTTATTTGGGCGTGAATAGACCATTGCTGAAAATTAATGTCAACAATATTTATAATAACTTTCACTATTCTTTGTTGGTCTCCGTTTATAAAGCATTTAGTTTATGCAGGAATACGGCATGTATTACTACGCCGTCCCGCGATGACGAATGACGTTGCAAGTTTGCAACATTTTCGCACTGTACTCGGGGCACGATGGATCGCCAATCCCTGCTCAACTCGATTCGATGAATATGGATATTGATTTTTTAGCCACGTTTTGCTAATTTTAATTTAAAATACCGGCATCACCAGTTGGCCAATGTAACGGGTCGAATAGACCTTCAGTTGGAGGATGCAAGAGTCTCCTAGACATCAGAACATTAGCAGCTATAGATTTAGGACTTGCGTATTAACGGTATTTATTATTTGAACAATATTTATGTACAGATGTTGGTAAAGACCGTTAATAAGAGCAAATAGATGTAAACAATTTCGTTTATTCGGCATCATCCTCGTCGTCATCTTCTTGGCTGTTTATCTGGAAGTACCTCAGTTCATAGGTATCCTTGTCTTTTGAAACGACGCGAAGCCAGTCACGCAATTTATTCTTCTTAAGGTACTTCTTAGTTAGGTATTTCAAGTACCTGAAAAAAAACAACGTTTCCAAATTAGTGCAAATATCGGTATCCACACAGAGTTTAGCCTAAGGAGCAGTAAACAATCGTTTGATGTAGTATCTAATTATCAAATACAGAATTATTCACATGCAATCAGTGCCACATCCATTGCATAAAAACACTTTTTTGCAGCAATAGATGAGGTATGTACATTCAAACCATGAAATACACGGCGGTAACACACCTCTTGGAGAATGGAACATCACTGTTAACAGAGAGTTTCATCTTGTTGCGCTCCAAATTTACATTGTTGCCAAAGTTTCCAGTTTTGCCATTAACCTTGATTCGCTCGTGAAGATACTTCTCCTGAAATTATAGAAATAATGATATCAGACTTGCTCAGAGACACTACATGCTATGCAAAATTTGAAAGCATCTGTGACCAAGAGCAGAGTATTTGCAATGTATACTGAATTGCAGGATGCCGAGATTTCTTCAAATCGTTGAGGCAAATCTCGTTTGAGTAAAAACGTAAAAATTACAGCTGATACAGTATCTATTGTCACGCATAAAGCAATACAACTACTTTGACAAATATATATATACAAGGAAGTTGCGGAACAAAATATTATAGGTACTGTCCATAGCCTGCGAAAGCATTACGGTCCAAGGTTTCGGAGGTTATGATCAGACAGTACTAGGCTATGTCACAGAGCATTAGACAAATGAACAATGAATAGGGAATAAACGTAATACAACTTACGAAGTTAGCAACATCCATGATGTTGTCTTCGACAGGGTGTGTGCAGTCGATTGTAAACTTTAAAGAGACCTTCTTTTTCTTTTGGCCCTTGCCACGCAGGTTCTGCTTTTTCGCAGCTAGCCCTGGGGCCTTCTTCGGTACAACCTGTAAAATACAATTTTAGATTAGTTGGGATTAATGAGAGCAGTGATATGCCATTAAAGCCCGAGAGTCCTACAAAAAAAACTGAGAGCATGGTGCAGGCGACCAGATGCGTGTGATGACGGATCGTCACCGGGTCAGAGTTCCGTGACAGAATCCGATTTTATTTCAGGAATCGTTACAGATTCTTCTCACCACAGGTGAAGATACATCAATATTAGTATCTCTCTTTTATATTTGATATTTATTTTTAACCAACACTCAACTTATCATACATAATACGTAGTTTCGAGACGGATCAAAAACTTACCGGAGCCATGTTTACGTCTCTACGGAGAGTAAAAGAAGCACGCGGCCGTGAACAGCTGCGGCGCCACCGTCGACCGAAACTATACGAGCCTAGAGTGGAAACACGAGTGCAGAACCCGGCCAATAAAATTACGTACGGCGAGGCCCGAAATCAAGAACCCTCAAGTATATTAATCTTTTATCTCTTTTGCTCTGCCCAGTGCGTAGGTAGCTCTGCCTTTGTCTTGTGAAGTTTTTAGCGCTACGAGTTAGATTCGGAACGCACCTCTTGATGCTGTGTTCAACAGTTCCTCGCTAGGCCAGCAGAAACGCTGCAATCTAGTAGGGATCTAGTGTCTCCCTGTGCGATAGGGATAGGAGTATATTTTTATTTCTATAACGCAAGCGCAATGTAACTTAACTCTAGCTTAAAGCATCTTTTATTTGCAAAATTATTGTAATACCTGGTTTTCGTTTAGCGACCTTAATATTGCAGGAAAACAGTCTTACGATGGCCTATTTCACTCCTCATTGTTTCCGGAATTGCGGGAAGTATCTCAACTGTACACTTTTTGGCCTCTAAATTGCAGGAAACGTGGAAATAGTAACACACGTCAAAGAATCACACATTTTTTTGAAAGATTTTCGGGATGTGAGTAACTTTACTGAATTCAGTTACAAAAGAGGGATGCATCGAAGTAATTTGAACTCGTCTCGTTCATTTGTTGATTTAATACAAGAGGTAAAACGGTGAGTTTGCTCAGTCGGTAAGGGTAAGTGTTTGTACGAGATGACTTTTACGGTATTCGTTGGGCTCCCGTACCATAAACTTACCACTGCAGCACAGTGGAACTTCCTGCACTACGGTCAGTGAGTTTTTGATTTGTATTATAGTTCAGTGGCGCGCGGCTGATGTCAATCAGGCGAAACTCGGAGTTGATCAGAGTAAACCAGTACCTTGAATTGCCTATAATTTGGGATCCTCGTGGTGTATATCCACGAAAAGACGCGCTACATAAAACTCAATGTCTCCCTCCCAGGTATCACACTGTTGGCTGTTAGTTGACTTAATATCGACAGAAATTCTCAGTCAACTATTTCAAGTCAACTGGGAATAGGCACATTATGAAGAGTGCGCGAATGTTCTCTAAAATGCCATGGTAAAGGCAACACTCGATGTCAACTACGATTAGGTTTACAGTTGACTGCGAGCAGTCAAGACGAAAAGGCAATAATTTGCAAATAGGCTAATTATGTGGGCTAATAGTCAGTTATGCGAGTCAGTCAAGTATGCGATCGCGATTAGTCAGTCTAACTGTCACCACACGATAACGGTCATTCGGCACATAAATGCGGGGACAAAGGGGTTGTCCAGTCGAATTCCCTTACACGTGGCATTTCAGTGGACATTCGTAAACATAAAGTATACTGCACTCAACTTTAAGTCCAGTTTTTTGACAATCTATAGCCATTCAAAAATAGTAAACAACATCGGTGTAGTTTATCCTAAGCATAAACGGTCGCTACCATTATCTATAATCTATCCCGCGGGCTACATAGCCACGCCGGAGTCTCCCCTAGTCCGTATAGACTTGCTCTAGCTTCATAGTTAACAACAAGTTAATTTCATTACGCAAGTTATCCAAATCGACATGCTGATAGCCATACACTCTCGTAATACCACACTATATGTGAATTTATGCATAGACACATCATTATCCTACAACACTTACATCTTGCCAGCCCGTCGTTCGGAGCAATACTGAATTACTGACTAGAAACTATCGGGACCCTAATTCTAATTTATTTTCCACTCGTGAAAACGGCGATGAACGCCATCTAGACCAATCAGACGGCAGTTTTCAGTAGAAAATCTTCTTTTCACGACTGAAAATTAAGTCAGAATCAGGGTCTGCTCATCATGCTAGCCGAGTACGACGCTGAGTATATAGATCATTTCCTGTTTACACTTATTCGGTTCTCACATATTTTTTCTACTATACATACACCTTTATAATAAACAAATCAAGTAACTGAATATAATTATTTTATTTTATTAATTGATATGATACACTGACCGCGGTATTCACGAACGCCCGTTATATGTTTAGCGGGCGTAATTGCATAACGGCCTGTTATAGTCTTTTATTTTAATTTTTGTTATCTTATGAAACGTGTAGCTAACGTAAATTTAACAGTCAACAACAATAAAAACAAGATTACACCGGGCCGTTACATTACATATATGGCTGTTACACAATTACGCCCGTTAAACATATAACGAATGTTCAGGAATACCGCGGTGAGAAATTGAAAGGATAGCCGGAATAATAAAACAATATAAATTGAAATGTACGTATGAAGGTGGATGAGAGATGAAAAATGTGACAAAGGAAAAATTGAATCTCCTGCGATCCGTCGATAATTTCCTTTTTACAATTTTATTATTGTTTACGTCTGATTTACAATATAATGGAATTCTATTAGCGCTTATAGTATACATTTCATGTTACTTAACATTAGTCTGAGTAAGTTACATTCATTTCCTTTTCTTTTCTTTTTTTTACAATAATAAATATTGGTTAACTGTATTTAACAATATAACGCTTACTAGATATAAATATGCAAGATAATATGAAAGCGAAAATCAATTTGCCGTATAGAGCGTTGTAATTTTAAATTGAAAATTCAGTAGTTCGTGATTATTATCTCTTTTCAAATTGTACAATCAGAATGAATCGAGTTACAAGATCGCAGCGTTTTAATTATTTATAATCGTAACTTTTCGTCGAATTAAAGTAAACATTAAAATAGCATAATTTATAGTCCCTAATTTCATAGAAGTATGTATAATTACAGCGTAATTCCATTTAATCAACATTTCAAATATTATTATAATATTCTCTCTTAACAAATTAATATCATATTACATACGTGACCATATTTTTCATATTTTCAAGTATAATTATTATTACTATACTTTGCAGTGATGATTCATATAGTGGTATCAGAGTGTTTTTAAGCATTATTTGGGTGTTCAAATGCATAATATATATATATAGGCCTGCTCAGTGGTAATTGGATTACACAATATCTTATAATATGATAATAAAGATAATCCCATAGTTACAATAATAATTGAATGTATTCAAATGACTGAAAACTAGATTTGTATATATTATATTAATATGTAATATTATGCAAAAACTCGAGAAAATGAACAACACTCCAAAATATGTGTATGTATAACACTATTATATATAATATCATTAATTACAGGCTTTACTACAATGACATTTGCATATAATAATTATTATATGTCGCTGTCCATCAAAAATTTACATTCTACAATATTATTAATAATAAGAAAACTTTAAAATATATTGTTATTATATATTCAAAATTAATACCGTGCCCCACAGCTATAGTCACTCACAATATCATATTTTTCTAACAACATATATCGACGGCGTATATATAAGGAATCAATGTCAAACCAATTTCCTCTCATTATTCTTCATTACTAAATCTTTACAGGATTACTCATTATATTCAGCGATAGTATACACAGATGTATGTATGTATAATATAATATGCATGTAATACAGTGTTGCTAATTAATTTTATTATATTGTTTTATTGACATTTTGTAATATCGCGTTTTTCAACAACGTCTCGCGTATATCTCAAAATTAGTTTCAAGTCAATGTTCAAAGAAAATTGAAATCCCTCGTCCTTACCCATTCTCACATATCTCAATTGTCGATAATGATATTAGTAAAATAACGGCAATAATCACCATTTCTACAATCGCATCTAGATGGATGCACGTGCATGAGTTATTCTGCTAGATTGAATGAAATCATTCTAAAATCGAAGAAAATAACGATAGAGAAAGTGATGGAAAATTATGTACTCATAATACAAACATAGAATAGCAATCGTGTAAAATATACAACTTTGGTTAAACTTAAATGTCAGGAATGTATCTTCCAATAAGATAGTAAGTCGTTTCTAAAATTTATCATACACTCACAGATCAAGCTTGTCACAGAAAATTTGCGATTTGCGAATAACGCACAGAAGGAACGTGACTGTGTCTCAAAATAAATGGACCAAATTTTCATTCCCCGCATTCGATGAAAATCATAATATTTTTCTAATAAAGTATAAGAATCTCCAGCGTTGTAAGTATATGTGCTCCACATACAACTTAATCTTACATGATATTGTGAGCACCGCTCAGTGTCCCGACTAGCGTGGCAGCTCCGGCCTGAGATCCTGAAGGAGATGCCGCAGCCGCACCAGCTGCAGGAGCTCCCGCTGAACCAGATGGTGGAATTGCTTGTGGCTGCAGCATGTAAGGATAGGGTTGTTGTTGAACGGGCGGCGCACTGTCCGGCATGAATTTTGCTGAAAAATTTCACCAAGAAAAAGCGAACGTTATCAATCAATTCTTCAAATCATATGAATTGCTGCTTATTATTTCTTTGCGTTTTTACACAAATTTTTGCCCTTTTTTTTTATTCTTCCTATTTTTGTTGAGGTACTGCTAGGCGAAAGGCGAAAAAATAGTATTCACAGCCAGCGGTACGATATGATCATAAGATTTGCGATTTTTTTTTTTTTGCAAAGCCTGACTGTGATTGAGAAAAAGAAATTTAAACGGAAGAATTTTATGGAATATTTAAAGATTTTAGAAATCATATTGTTAGTCAAATGTGGAGAAAAGATGAAAATTCACCAAGCTGTTGTAATATAGATCGTATGGGGCTAAAGATATTTCATGTGCCACAGGATATTGTATAAATTATTTACACAATAATTAGGGATATTTAAAGTAATAGTATTGCAAACACTAAATAATATATGTCATTGTGGTCTTCTAAAACAACAATAATTATCCGGGGTTACGAGTAAACAATTATATATGTATATATATATAATAATATACATAATTAACACACACTGACAAATCAATTTATCGTTCTGTTCGTATAACGATTTAAATGACATTGAAAATGTAAATAAATTAGAACTTAATAAATCAATAGAAAATAATATAATAATAAAAAGAATCGACGACATAAAGTTACCTAAAATAAAACCGACGATAATTGTATAAATAATCGACAATTATAAGCACACGTGGTCATACACTTATATATTCACAGACAGATAGTATATCGTATCGGTATTTTGTACGATCATTCTCATGTAGGGATAATTCTAACACAGCCCCTATTTTTACACACACAAGGATTGTTGATATTTTTTTTGTTCCACAGTACGATAAAAGAAATTTAACAAAAACATTACATTCAGGTACACATATTATTATGTAGTGTAATTAAATTGAAAGTGTGTATTATCGGTACGATTAATTGTGTTTTGTCTTTGAATTGCGTACGATGAAGTTTTAGTGATAGAAAACTGGTAAAAAGAGGGTTTCAACTCGATCTGGGTTGCAATTAATTATGTACGAATATTGTGTACGTGTGTGTGTGTGTGTGTGTGTGTGTATATATAGTGTAGTCGACGTTTTGTTATTACTATTGACCGTTACGAGTATCAGCTGTCAATGTGCGCTGAATAGATTTTCGCATCATAGATGAGTCTGTCTACTAAAATGCTATTGAATAATTATAATGGAGCTTTAACTTCGGTTTGTGCATACTGTATAATCACGCAAACTAAAAATTATTACAGGATCCAGAAGGACGCAGAATCCTTATGGAAATTGGGTGGATTTTCAGTATATTATAGTATATATATTCTCTCGATCAAAAGTTCTCATGGAACACAAGTCCTGAAAATCAGTGGTTTCCAAGTTGCGGGCTTCGGAACAAATGTGTCAAGATTTTTTGACATCTATGGATTTCGTGATTTTCATGGATTATAAAACTTCAAGGAGACTCAAAATCAAACAAATCACTTAAAAAACTGCTGTTGATTCTCAAGGATAGGCAGGAAGCTGTGATTGATTTCATGTCATGGATGAAGGTGCAACGTCAGATTTCGCGTCAAGAAACGACCCTCTGATTCTCGCAATAATCGGCTTGTACTGTTTTTCACGCGTCTGCGGAGTCCTGCGTATCGGCTGTGCACTTTTTGCGTGATATATTTGATTTCAAGTTCCGCTTGAAGCTTTGTAATTCGTAAAAATCACGTAATTCATAGATATAAAAGAATCCATTCACCTCCCTTTCATTCATCTCGAAAACTACTGATTTTTGGGAGTTGTGTACATGAGAACTTTTGATCGCGATGATGAGTATGTACTACAACATACTGAAGATCCAGCTAATTCAACCGAGAGCCGATTTCCATAATGATTTTGCGGGGTCCTTTGAAAATTATATATTACATCAAGTTCTACAGACTTGTATCTATTCAAAGAATTCTTCTCTAATTAGGATTAGGAAGTTGATTCGATCCAAAAAAACTTCGTCTACAGTTGAAATAAGTTTACCAAATTGTGAATTCATATTTTTGAATTAGAAGAAGAATGTGAAAATCAAGCTTATGTATGGAATGTCGATTACTGATATAATTATCACAATTTTCAAAGCTAGTTGTAATGATGAATATAAAATTATACAGGTTTCAAAGAGACCCGCTAAAAAAATCGACAAAAATTTTATTCACAAAATCTCAAAAACGATTTGACTTTTTTTCGCCAGTAAAGTTTTATTACTGAACACGTAATTATTATAATTGTATGTGCGAACTAGTGTGGAAGAAGGGACTGAAATAGAATTGTAAGAGTTTCGTAATAAGTATAGAGTATGAATAATAGATACGTGCTTTTGTACAATAAATTTTATATAATATAAGCGATTCGTGCAACAGGCGGAGAAAATTTTTTCTTCGTAATTGATTGTCTTACCTTTCAATTATATACGTTACTCAATATTTCTTACAGGTACATGTACGTTAATTTTGGATCCTCTTCATCGGCATGTAGCGGTAATAATATTATAATTTTGTTATAGTACAATAATTACTCGCATACAATTAACTTACTCCGCAATAATATATTCTATGAAGACTGCAATAGAGCTGTATACAGTATAATAATAATAGAAGTTTGAAAAGATTCTGACGTTCGATCGTTACCTATAATTCATTCGTTAATGGATTACCTACGTATTTCAAATGATCCAGCTGTTGTCATTGATACGTTATTATACTGTAGTCCATACTTAATTTATACATGTATATATATATATATATATATATATATATATATATATATATATATATGTGTGTGTGCGTGTGTATACATATATATACATATATGTATACTGTAAAGGTTTTAAAGCAGCCATATTGATACTACTGTTATTTTTGTCCCATAAACATGCGTGTACACTTATGTTTGCCAATATATGTACACAGAGTAAATTGCTATGAACTGCATAATCCATCGTCTGGTAAAGATCCGAGACCTGTTGTTTCCCAGAGTGCCCAGCCGTCATAAAAATGACCTCAAAAATATCAACAGTTGTCAAAATTTTTGAGGTTACATTCATTGCGGCGAACTAATCGTTTAAATTTATGACGGTTGGTTGCCCTGGAAACAACCGCTCTTTGTAGCAGACGACGGATCATGCAGTCGTTAGCAACTCACCCTGTATAGGTATATATATGTGTATATAATAATAAATCAGGTATATACCTGAGTCCGTATGTATGTAGCTAACGGTCGACAGATATAATTAATAATTATAAGAAACATGTACCAACACCTCGTGATAATTTCCTTTTTTTCTTTCCTTCTTTTATGCCATGTATAATATTATGTATATCACACAAGTCGTTTTATTTATAGCTATCATATGTTCATGGAAAAGCAGCTGCAGTTTATAATGTATGCCTTACTGCAATTATATCTAATTGTATAAGTGAATCCCGATTTTAGATACACGTGCAGACGTACAAATAATGGCAACGGTTTAATACATCGCTCTAAAACAGAAGGAGGGAAAAAATCCTACGTTTGCTAACGTATTATAATAATATATTTTATAATATATTAGACGTAAATATATATATATATAATATATTATAAACATATTGTACGACACAGCTCGATTCTTATCAGATCGAGATTATACTACATAGATGTATTTCTTCATTTCTCTTCGTTTCTTCCAAATTCTGGATCTTTTCACGTACGAACGTGTATATGATTGTTCAAATGATCGTAACTCTGAATTCATTATAGTCATTCTTTCGTTGATATACAGAACAAAAGAATGAAATTTATTCTGCTGATATCATTATACAGTTGACATTATAAATATTAAAACTAATTGAGACCAGTTTTCCCAGTTTTTGAATTGTATTTAGAGACTATTTTTGGATTTCGTTAGGACCTGGTCCCGGTATGTATTCGGAATATTTTACCAACTCTTTTAATTCGATATACAATGGAACTGAATTGACTTTTCAGAAAAAAATTGTCAATTTTTCAACGCTGTACCTATAAGAAATAAAAAAATAGAAGGAATTCGTTCAAATAAATTGAATTCTTTTCAACAGTGACATCCTCCATGTCGTCGATACATCTGGACATTACGTGGATGCGCACGATTACGACGTCAGTCGCGCGCTAGTGGCTTTAATTCAAAATTCAAAACACTTCGAACAACTGAATGAAACTCGAAGCTCTGCTCAGAGTGTACATACGTATAACCTGAATTGCCTATAATCAGGGGCGCTTATATTGCGCATCCATGTAATGTCCCAGTATGCATATTACATTGTAACGACCGTTACTATTATTATTATTATATGTTATCGATCGATCACGCAATGACAATGAATTTTCTTGTTCTCTATATATGTATACTCGATGACAATTACCTAATTTGTTAATAAATAATCACACACGGACTGCAGTAATCTATATATCTATCATATAATAGTGTATTTTCTTTCTTTATATATAAGCAACGACTTCATTATATATATATAGTTTTATACATATATAGTTTTCGTTTTGAAAATGTGCTGCTGTCATATTATCTAAACCACACGCCGATGTAAACATTTCATGTAATAACTATACTCGTATATGTATACATATATAATATGTGTAGGGTATATAATATTCGTCGCATTATTGTTTCATTTTTTTCTCAACATTATTTCTATGCATGTACAGTTTTTTTATTCGTATGTATACAATTAACTGGCTTGTTCATTATTTAGTTCAATTTTCACATGTTGCCAAAGAACAAGGAAAAAAACAGAAAATAAGAGAGAAAGATTGTATAGTTAAGTTTGAAGAATGATTACTAATACATAAAAATCGAAATCATTGTTTCAGTTTTGCATTTAATAGTAATTTCTTTGCTTCGATTTTTACTTGATCTCAATGGTTTCTAACATTTTTCAATATACATGGAGACGATTACGATTACGATTCTTTCAGCCCTACATTTATGCATGCAAAACTTTTCTTCTTCTCAAATTTATTTTTTATACCCTCTATTTTTCAAAACTTCTTCACGATTATATACCCATCGCATAATATATTTACCAAAAAAATCCTGACTTTAATAATTATTATAGAAAATCGATCTGGACCCTGCGTGTCACGCACTTTAGTTGAAGTGTGTCGAAAAACCCAAGAACGTATAGCACATATGGTATACTATTGATGTATGTATATTATACCTTGATTTACCTGAACAAAATCAATTTCTTTTTGTTCATGTTTGTGTTTTTGCTTTTAATTTGTTTTCCTTAAATTGGCTTCGACTTAAATTATATATCATATCAATTGCGACCAGCGATGCCTGTTGACGCCTGAACAGTATTTGGCGTATCAAAATTATTTTTGTGAATCGCTTCCACCCGTGGTGCTCGCTGAAAATAATTGATTTTCAAATCGTTTATACATCATTATCAAAAGACATGGAACAATTTTTAAAACAAAGAAAAAACAGACGAATATTAAAAGTATCTACGTAACATATGTTATTTTCTCTCATTCTTTGTTTTTCTCAAAAACGAGGCATGCAAATTTCTATAATGTATTTTAATCATGTCAGCCTAGGAAACTGATTATACATATTTAGGATAATAGTTCTTTATAGATTCGATATCCAATCTCAGATTCTACTTCGTGCGTGTTACTATAATCAGTAATATAATCATTATAGTGTTCTAAACGTACAAATATAATTTGCCATGCTTCAATACATATCAATATTGACTGGCTATAAGTTAACCTCGTTTGTATGAAATTGATACAATTTATACAAATTATAGAAAGATTGTCTCATCGTTAAATTATTGTCACTGTATATAAGTTACAATTAGTCCTGATGAATTAAAAACTGTTTCATAGACAGTCTACAAATATTTTAATTAATCATTTGTTGTCTCCCTAGAATCACACAGTTTGGAAGGATAAAGTTGTAGAAATTGTAAAATGAAGTTGTATAGAATTTGAGTCAACGATAAAATAAATGCAAATGGCACTCCTATTGCTTGCCCTCAGAAAAATACTATTTGTGTTTATCTAACAGTCTTGACAAAATTGCATCAGAAGATAGAAAATTTCTACGTTTTTGAATCTTGAAACTCACTTTCAAACAATTCAGGATATTCACAGATGATATTGTACATAATCAACGCTATATTCTGATCATCAGCCCATGCATTTCTCAAGAATGGACAATAACCATATATATATCAATATCCGTTCGCTTTAAAGAAGAGGATAAAAAAGTAATGAATTGCAAATATAAAGAACAAATTGTATTGGTATAAACGATGATAACAGTAACGAAATAAAGGTAGTGGAAAATTACACTAGTCAGAGAAATCTATGTTATATAAATGTTATTAAACAAGCCATGCAAAAAGCACATGCGCAGAAATTGTCCCAACTTGGGATTATTCAGTTTATAAGACGGTATAAAAGGTGCGATGTAAAAAGATTTATAGCTTATAAATTATGAATAGTAAGTTATGTAATAATTTATTAGAAAAATTCATTTAACTAAGAATTGAGAATATTGAAGAGCGATTATAATTGTGTTCGAGGAGGTATAAGTATGTTTTTTTTTTTTTTTTTTTTTGCAGTAGAGAAAGATCATGCAGAGGTATCTTGTCTTTGCGGTGTATTTGTGTTTATGTGAGTGTGTGTGTGTTTGAGAAAGTGTAGACGAAACAATTGTGCGGCTCATTAGTTTTTCCGAAGATGTAACATTACTATAGAAAATTGTGGAAACTTATAACAATATTAGACCTCACAGCTGTAAAATGATTGCAGTGGCGAACCTGTAATAGATTACCGTACGTACACCCGTTACGGAAATATTTATTAAATGAAACTTCAACCTAAATCCGTTTGGGGGCGCTATCAGTGGCCTCAGGGTTGCCAATCCAAATGGGTCTCACCGAACTATCGTCTGGCAGATATTTATGCAGCGAGTGTACATACATTTCGTGTATATAGTATATAAAATGCATCAGCCGTTCTGTATTATTGTAGAAGATCGTTGAAATACTTCTCGTATGGGGGAAAAAGTGGGAGCTGCATACGAAAAAAAAAAAAATTTAATATACGTTTGAGGCCTTCTTTTCCGAGCTATCGCCTCATCGTACGATATCGGAGAGTTTAACAAGACTCCAGGAGTTATAGTATTATGTGATAACAGAAGTTTGAAGATCGTGGCCCAGGCGTATTGTCATCACCTGGGACCAAGTTGACGGAAAAAATTAGTAGTTACCACATACTTATGCCCAACATACACAAACACACGACACTTATAGACAGACACATACCTATTACGTATACCATTCAAAACAGAGTATTTATATGTATACGAATGCCATTTTTGTAGGTGAAGACAACCGCTTGCGTTAGCAGAACGTGAGAACAAGAAATTGCTCTTCGATTGTAAAAGATTGAGTTTAATAAGAGCAAGTTGTGATTGTTTCTGTTCCTAAATGGTTATAAATCGCTCCCTTTTAATACTTGTGAAATATGTTCCATAATTTTGTTCTTGTTTTTATGTATCGATGTGAATACGTATTATGGGTAATAGAAGGGAAACAAGTTGAGGAAAGCTTTGAAACGAGTAAATCAGTACAGACGTGATACTAGAAGAAGTAGTAATTTGGTAGTGGCAGTTGGAGTAGTACGTAAAGTAATTAACACACACGTGTAAAACACAGCGACAGTCAGCATCAGCGCAACCCCTAAACATTACGAAGATCAAACTAATACACGATTATATATATATATATATGTATATGGTAACGGCATTAGGAACAATGATTATGCATAATACGATCACCATCAATGTATACAGAAAAATGCTTTCCAACGAACACATAATTTTTATGTATATATGTAGATATATGCACACCTATATAGTAAATAAGAAAAATTGAAATGAAATCAAATAAAAAATCGAATGACAACGAAAGTGAAAGATTGAAGAAAAAAAGTTGGAAAAAAAAACTGAAGCACTGTATAATTTATTGTACTGAACATTTGTTAACTGTTCATTCTTTGGTACGTATTTTTCTTGCTTTCTTTTTGTACGTTTTAATCAAATATAAATTCCTACATCAAGACACAAGATCGCGAGAACTACCTGCAGTCTCACTCACACACATTATCGTCCGTCAATCAGCCCGCCTACATGAAGTTCGCTAGACGGAAAACACAGAAATATGCACTTGTTAGTGAAATTTCAAAATTTTTAATTATCTGTTTCGATGACGTAATTATTATTGTAACTATAATTGTGCTCGATGGATTGTAATACCATACATTATGTCAAACTTTCAATACTTTACTGTCCATTATTACACCGTAATTGAGTTTGTAATAGTACTATTACTGAATAATTGCGTCAATAAAAAAATTTTATGACTAGGAGAGAAAGAATACAGTAGAATGTGATTCTCATACTTCATAATCGAACTGACGTGACCTTATCGCAATCTATGTGTGTCTGTTTAAAATTTCAAGTCTATGTGTGTATATATGAATTGTATCACGACAATAGGCAACATTTATAAGACATATTTACGTATAGATGATTCGTATATAATGTATGTATATGCATAGAAATTTACACATGATTTATGTATATTGTGCAACAACTGGTATACATGTGATATTTGAATCGACGCGGAATGTATAAATCATACAACAACTACATTATTACATTCGCAATTTTTTTGTTGATGTTGTTATCTTTTCATTTTCCCCCAAAACATTACATACACACATTGTAGTTCAGTATTTTGCGATGCTATTTCAATCTATTTGCTTAAGATATGCAACATGTTTTGTGATAAACTGTTGAAATTGTTGTATGTTTAAAAATAATAAATATTTATTCTGCTTTTTTTATCGTCACTTACCAACGATGATGGCTAGTATGATGAGACCAATGACTCCGATTATAATCATCATCTGTAAAATAGAGAAAAGAACAAACGTCAATTATATATTCCATTCAATCTGCTGCAGTTTCAGTGATAAAATCACCGTCTTATTTTAGCCAATCGTTCGACAGTTCTCGATCTTACAGGATATATTATTTACGATAATTAGTTTTTTAATCGATAGCAAGAGCACCCCAAGAATGGATTATGAATACACAAGAAATACTATTCGTGAATATTAATATACCTTTAAATTTTGTAGCCAGAACTTCCTCTTCAATTTTCCTGCCTGTTGTTCAAACTGTGATGCGCCTTGCTGCAAAGCGTCTGAAATAAAAACAAAACATAGGGTATAATAAATTAGGCGGAAAATTCTTCTCCAGTTCTTCATTAATATTATAAAATAAAATAAATAAGTAAATAAAAATACGCATAAATTTGTTCGAAAAAATTTAAATTTCTTAATTCTACTTTAACCTCAAATCTACGTCAGAACCGATCCCGCAGATCCGAGGTTTGACCAATACTGAAAGACCGCTACTCGTGAGTAAATCCGCCTGCACCCATGCAATTCGGTGTCGAAATGATTCTTACCAAAATCCGCCTGTATTTATGCAATTCATTATCACGGTACGGTGTACAAAAAATCGGTAGAATGTACCCTGAATTGCAGAAATGCAGGCGGATGTTGTTAGAATGTACCTTGAATTGCATAAGTGCAGGCGGATTTTGTTAAAATGTACTTTGAATTGCATGAATGCAGGCGTAATTTACTCAACCTTAAAATATTGTCCAGGCTGCGATACTTCCACGAAATAACTGTCGATATTAACGATGACGATTGTCAATACAATTACCTTCTCTTTTTTTTATACCTATGTAACGAGAATCAAATTATTTTGACAATAATTACCAGCCCGATCGTCGAGTTCCGATAATTTTTGATCACGCTCCAAGACCTTCTCGACGTTTGTTTTCATTATATCGACAACCTCGTCAACCTGTGCCTGCGTCTGCTGCAGCCTTTTGGACGAGGCAATTTGTTGGGGAGTTCTGGGGCCCCCGACGATTCCATCGCCTCCGGCACCCGCCGCCGCATCCGGCCCAAGACCGCCTTCGCTTGCCCTGAAATTAATCGTCACGCATTGTTATAATTAAAACCGCAATGCAACAACTTTAGAAAATATTAAATAAGGGTATCTTGAATGACGAGCAAATTTTTTTAAAGTAAAGATAATTGAAAAAGGATGAGATCCCAGCCAACAAGTAACAATCACCGCTAGGAATTTCTAGCCTGGTTACTATTATAACAGTCCATAACTATACTTTCATTTCTTATCACGTAAAAAAAAAATGTATGTATGTATAGTTCTCGTCACGAAATGCAGATGAGTTTTGTTCATTATAGTTACTGATGGTATCATATTTTCCTGTAACTATCTTGATGATTGGATTTTGGTACCACATAACAAATTCAGAATGTAATATCGGCAATTGTATTTTTTACACTAAATAGTTACCCATTTGTCTGATAAATATAACAAATTAAACTTTACTTAGAACACGTATAGTTTTATTTCATTATTATTTTTTTTATATTCGGAAAACAATTGTATAAGATGACGGCGGTAGAGTTCCGATTCTCTCAAGCCTCATCCCCTCGAACGCGATACATTACGGATCAATTCTTGGTAGAAAGAGAAAGGGAAAAAGAGAGCAACAGAGAGAGAGAGAGAGAGAGAGAGAGTGAAGAAGAAGAAGAACACAATCTTGCACGCATTATTATTGAAATTGCAGCTCACAAGTTCATTTAGCTTATGACTTTAATCGTGATCGAGTCAGAGTTAGCAAAGACAATTATTGATGATCTACATCTTTTTTTTTTTTTAATCATACGTGTATACGAATATCCTGCATATGATACTCCCTCCCGATTTAATATGACTATATTTATGTGGAAACCTTGCAAGTGAGCGATATGTATTATGTTTAATATCTATACATCCATAGCATCAGATATATCACAAGTACTCTGAACAATACTGAAATTGCATGATTGCATTTGCATCCGGTACTTTCAGAAGTGTCTTCGAAATCATTTTATTCTTACTATCTTGTTATAAATAAATAAAAAAAAAAATAACAACAAAGAAACACTCAGATCAACATAAAAAATTTCGAGATCAAAAAGTATTATCATTTATCATATCATATATAAGTATTATTATCTGTCGTGTAAATACCGTATTGCAATGCATTATTTGTCTTTTTTTCCCTTGATCTGTTACCAATATGAAAAAAATGTCCCAAAACATGTAATAAACATTGGCGTTAAAAGCTATGATTTAATTTTCTACAAAACTTTTTCTTTCTGTTTTATCGTTTTCGTATACGTTTTGCATTAAGATATAATTTTTTCCCTTCAAATGACACTTTATTATCGATCAAATAAAAAAAAACTTACGCAAGTATATAATAATAATGATATGGAGAAGAAAATAAAATTAATAATAATAGCATGATGCATGGTAAAATGAAACTTTCATTATTCACCATATGCATTTATGGTATAATTTGTCTTTGTCTACATATGTATACATATAGATGCAGTCCAGAAACACCCACGTAGGTATTACATAGTTATACACATGTGACACGTATTGTATGTATATGTATATTCCTTCATACCTATATACATATCCATTCTACAAACCCTACACCCACACACTGGATTGCCAGGGTCGCAGCTCCTCGCTGTGCTCCGGGTAAAAGCTTGCACTGCTTCTGCTGCCGGTGGCTGCTGGTTTGCTAGTTTTAAAGGGCAAAGTTCACCCGTAGGCCACCCGGCACCCGTTCGATGATCATACCGTTACGTTTTAACCCCTGAGGCGACGAACGAACGAGGAACGGAAAAAAATAGGTACTACAAGAGAACGCACGAAACTGAACGAAACAAAACGAAACTGAAAACATCGTTTACTCTGTATTTATTTAAGATTCAGAATTGATTGTAAACATGGAAGTCAATGATAGTAATGAAATAAAAAGTTGATGAAAGCGTGATAAAAATGCAGTTAACTTTATAAAGTATAGTCTTTAGCCCTGATAACTTCAATTTTACGTGTACTTTATATTTGTATAATACTAAAATTATTACACTATGATGTAGATATATTAAAGTAACGATATAACGCTACCGATAAAGTTATTGGCGAACTGAATAAAAAATAAAATTTGTGCAGGAAAAATGTGTTCACTGTTGAATTCTTTCAAATATTGTGTACATAAAAATTGTACTCTGCAAAGGAAGAAAACAAAATGAAAACTTTTGTTACTGGTATTGTACAAGCAGATATCAGACATAGAACAGAAAAATATAACGATCTGTGAAACGTTGATTATTACAATGTATTGCGCGAGAGGGAGAGAGAGAGAGAGAGAGAGACAAATAGATGGAGAGAGAAAGAGGAAGGAAGAAAACGTATTTTATCCTTCATTGATTATTATTTGAATAGAGAAACGACCGGCATGCATCACACCACACGGTCGAACAATTTTGTACTGATATAGTCCTAAACGATTAATATAATCACCCTTATTGAATGCTAAGTTGCATAATAAAAAATAAGAACATCGATTACAGTTGTGAATTCAACATTAAGTAAAATAATACGAAACTGTGAATATAAAACCATGTTGTTACTAAAAATATTACTATTATTGATAGATTTACCTAAAAAAAAAAGCGTAATAGATTTAAACAAGAGAAAAAAATGGTGGTTTAAAAATAAATGGCAGTACGAAACTGAAATCCGTGCAGCGATAGAAAAATTAACCTGTATAAATATGAAATATCGTTTACGTGTTTGATCCGTTTATGATATTTTTTATTAATATTGCGGTACGTTATTCAAAGAGTGAAACGTGGTCGCGTTGTGCCGATCGAAGGAGAATATATTCCTTTGTAAAGCTTATACAGCAGCAGCGCGGTGTGGCGTTGCAAGCTCGTGGAAGTAGATGTCAGGTAGGGAAGGCGATTGAGAGCAGGTATACAGTATATAAGACAAAATCGATTCGAGAAATAGGACGGTTAGAAATTACGCCCTAAACTCGCGTTTGCAACAGCGCCTGATGGATAATAACGAAAAGAAATTTTTAATATTCCACTAAATTTCGAATATTATTAACGTCGAACTCGCACCTCAATAAAATATGAAAATATATTATAATCACCTGCTGATTGAAATTCTGATTGAAATCAACGAATTATGCAAAAAACAAAAAGATCAAATATCGTTTAATTGTAAAGCAATAATTAAGGGGGGAGGGGGAGGAGACGGAAGAATGTGAAAAATATGAATCGACAATTTATAGAATATACGTATATATACATATAAAAAAATTCAAAACAGAAACGAAAAATCGGTATGCGACAATGCGTTTGTACACGAATCGCGGTAAATATTTAATATAGAACGAGTTTTGTATTTTCGCGTATTGGATGTAACAATAAATTGTGGAATTCGATACACGGTGTAACGGTAAGTCGTCCGATTTGCTCGGGGATTACGATGCTTATACTCATGATGAATAATAAAGGTACACTAAGGCGTGATAATACACAGTGAATATAACGATTAGTTGGGCTATCTTTGAAAATAGTGTCCATACACATACGCCTATTCATATAGGTATATACTCACATGATATCTAGTTAGCCGGAAATCCGCGGTGTATTACTAGAGAGAAACAATTGATTTTTTTGCTCTCCTGCTCGGTTTTCTCTTTCGAACTTTATGATCGAGCAAACGGACGGACGGACAGACCGACAGACAGTCTCTTCGGGGAAGAGAAAAGGCGGAGGATCCTTGTTACACTGAGGATGGTGCCACTGCTACTGGTGGTACTGCTGCTGCCGCTGCTGCTGCTGCTGCTGCTGCCGCCACCAAACTCGCTCCGCTCCCCTAGCCCTCTGGTATTGATAAATTTTCCTGAATAAAATCGTGCCCCTTGTACGCACGGCCGAAGCTTCGTTGAGCAACCCCCGGCGATACGGGTATCGAAGTTGCGAAACAATCTCGCTGGTAATCGAGAATCGAATTTGGAATGGCGTTCGAATTTCAAAGGAGCTCGAAACGCGCGGAGCGACGTAATTCGTTTTTGAAATCAATACTTGCGCTCGAAATCGAATATTGCTAATCAATACCGAAATTTTTCGATTTGTTTCAGCAATGGGGATTGTGTCTCACTGGGAAACTGAGAGATATAAAAAATTACAACAACGCTGGTTTATTCTTTTGTGTAAAATCGAATCGAGGGACGAGGTTCGATTCAACGCGTCGCTGAAAAGCGCTTGCGCCACGTTTTCAGTCAATAATTTGCACCGCCCATGTTAATGCAGCTACATATACGGGAGTTTTTTTTTTTAATATTCTTTCTGCTTTTCTCTTTTTATTCCGAGTGAAAATTCTTCTGCTCGTGATATTCGTGTGTCTAGTGTGGTCGAGACTTGTGGCCTATGACGTATCGCTGCATGTATACATGGTTGTACATGTTTTATTCGAATATAAGGTTTCCGGATTATTATTATTTTTGTTTCCTTACGTAGGCCGTGTTGCTACAGAGTTTTGTCGTAACTGTGAATATACGAAAATCTTGCAAGGTGTTCGGTTGGATAAATTTTTGTACGAATTTTTTTAAATTGTCTGTATCGTCGCGAGGAATGGAACTTCATCGCCAACTTAAAAATAGAGCGATGGGAAATTCTAACAGTGGCCGAATTTTTGCCTGCAGGATGAAACGGAAACATGGTAAGATATACAATGACGTTAAATTTGTTTTAAAGCTTTTTCGTGTTCATGTTTTGGAAGGCATATTCATTCATCGAGCACGCGAAAAATTTGGACATTCGAATCAATGTAAAATTTTAAATTCAACTTTTTCTTCCGAGCATGATTTCCTACGTTACCGGCAATTGGTCGAGTTGTATTCTCGTGATAAGTCTTCGCAGCACGAATTATCTCAAAGATGTCACTTGCAGCGAATAAGTGAAAAAGTTGCAAATCGTCACGTGGGATTTTCAAAACTTATAAACTAAATATTTTTAACAAGTGAATTAATGATGGGGGAAAATGATAGAAAAATTCTTTTCAAGGCTGATTAATCATCAAAAAATGGCAAAATGTTTCTCGTATTTTCTGCTAGCGCTAAATATTCAATAAAATTATAACAGCCGTATAATTTACAGCGTGACGGTAATTCATTGTCCATTGAGTGGGTTACGATCGTTTTGTTTTTTCTTTTAGGACTGAATGATTAATCACTGGTTCTATCTGTAAATAATAAACAGTCTGCGATTATTCCATATACATAAATCAACCAGGTATCAGAACCTAATGGACTTTTTATCCGTAAAAGACCTTGTATCGCAATTAGAACAGAAAAGAAGGAAATGAAATGAGAATATAATTAATGTACAAAAGTGTTTACGCGATTATAGTTCTCTTCTTCGAAAACAAAAAAAGACGTATTACTTAAGTGTTAGGTGTAAAATCTATTGTCTCTCCTTGGCTTGTTTTTTATTTTGTGAACTGTCTTGTGATTTTAAATAAAACGATGACATCATCGATATCTGCATCACCTGTCGGTCGGTTCTTTTTGGGCGTCGCCATGTCAACGTAGTTCAAATTTTCACCGCTAAGTTTAGACAGTGTTGTAATATGGTGGCGCTGCGATTCGCTCGGTCGGTAAGTCTGTCCCTGCGTGCATATGTGTCTGTGCAAACGTCATGTTATTCATCTGTTGAATGTCGGGTTGAAGAAAATTGTCCATTGCCAAAGGTGATTAGTGTCTGGGCGATGAAAGATATAGAAAAAAAATCAGAAAAAAAATTAAACCCCTTATCACGTTGAGTATACATTACGCGATTAATTTTTGGATCCTTTATCCGCGTCAAATAGCAAACTACCGTTAACACACGTGTGAAAACGACAGATTCGATCAAATTTTCGCTATCGCAATAAACCTTCAACACAAAACTCTGCACGTGAGTATATTTATATTTATATATTTATATATTTATATTATACCACAAGTATATTTTGCAAATAGAACAGAAAAATGAGAATTTACACGGTAACGGTGTAGAAAAGATGAAAAAAAAAAAACATCACCTAGCCATACTTCTTCACTCCTTTTATCGACATTTTTATAACCAAACATCGGAGCGACGACACGTCAATCGTTCGTACGTCATCGAAATCGTGAAAGATTCTGAAAATCGACGCGACGGCATAAATCGGCAGCTGCTGCAGCGACTTTCAAATTTCAAGAAAAAAAACTTTTTAAAGAGGGAAATCGATCATTTTATCTACTTAATTTCAGTATCTGCAGAAATTTCGTGACGTCTGATAAATTTACCTTTTCGCAGGCACAATCTTGACACAGATGCACATTCTGCGGCTTACAATAACAAGTCCTTTGACGTTTTGTCAAGAACAACAATCATCGTCTGTCTGTATTATTGGTTCATTGACGGTGTCGTTCTCTTTCTTTTCTCTTATCTAGAAATATGGATGGCGGCGGTTATTCAGGTGAGGGTGACTTGGGCGGTCCGAGAACGCCGCAGCAGGCATCAACGACCAAAAAAATGCAGGACACGCAGGCAAAGGTCGACGAGGTTGTTGGCATAATGAAAGTCAACGTTGAAAAGGTTCTTGAACGCGATCAGAAACTCTCAGAGCTTGACAACAGAGCCGATGCTCTTCAGCAGGGTGCCGCACAATTCGAACAACAAGCCGGGAAACTGAAGAGAAAGTATTGGTGGAAAAATTTAAAGATGATGATCATCATCGGCATAATCGCCGTCCTCATATTGATCATCATTATCGGTGAGAAGTACTTTTGATATTGTAATTTTGTTCGCAAATGAATCTAGACTTTCATCGTGTTGAAACTCAAGCGATGAATACCTGAAATTGTTACTAAATATTTGTTTTCAAATCATTGAATTAGCACTTTTTTGTAATAAACTCTGTTATTTACGACATTCAAAGTTGTTCGGATGACATCTTCAGACGATTTTAAGACGCTGCAGTAAAACTTCGAGTGAAATATATTTTAAAATAGCTTGGTCATGCCAATTTAATGTAATGAATATTTTGCAGTTTGTTTCTATGCATCTGAGAACTTCTAGAATATGCACAATGTTACTATAAATGCTACTTACGGTTTGTCGCATAGTACTATTGATATATTTGATCGATGTTTTTTTTCTCTTCTTCTCATCAGCTTCATTGATTCCATCGTCGAGCAGTGACACAAAGCCATCTGGAAATTAGAGGAGAAAAGGTTGACGAGTGACGAGAAGAAGAAGATGAAAATCGACGAGGAAGAAGACGTTGGTAAATGTGTATAACAATTTACGATACATGAAAAGAGTTAAGTTTAGATAATTATTATAATATAATATAATGTAAGGTTGGCCTGGAGTTTGGAATGATAAACGTATAGAGAAAGTAACTGATAATAACTAACTGTAAGAATAAAAAGAAAAACATTTACAAGGAAAAGAAATAAATAAATTGAAATTACTAAACGGCAAGTATTTTAACTGATAAAAGCAGAAAATTGTATTAAAAGATTATAACACGAGGCAGAGCAGTCAATGTAGGCGTTTTTCTTCCTGTTTAATGATCTTGAAATATCGAAAAAATGAAAGGAAAAACGCGACAAAATTCATTTATGAAATAAATAAAAGGTATGTGTAAAAGGTATAAACGTATTACGTAAAGTTGCTGAGACGAAGAATGAAAGTGAAAACATTTCTTCGCGTATTACATATATCAGATTAAAAGACATTAGGCGATGTAGTTTTGCGTGCTACGGATTGTTCATAAACTGCACTGTCTCATTGCAAAATTTACATATCTATATACATATGTATACATTGCATACCCATTAAATCAATTTAATATATATAAATGTATAATTTTAAATACATCTACACACACACGCACATATACTATATATATATATATATATAAAGATATAAAATATAAAATTTGTATTCTTTAAGTCTGCGTCAGTTTCTCTTTATTCCTTTCTAATTTTATTTCCCAATTCTATCGATTATTACTACTCGTTACTGCTATTTCGTTTTTCAAAGTATAGTTTATCACCTCCCATTCGATATTCAAATATAATTTATTTAAATTTTTTAAATAATTTATTTCTCAAACTTTTCGTCGACGAGAAATCTTACAGAAGAAAATATTTAGGAAATATAAAATCAAAAAAAATCGTCACCTTAATTCCTTTTGATTTATACTGTATGTTTTATCAGATAAAAATTTAAACTCTCTCAGTTATGTTCATGTATATACATATAACATGTATATTATTCATGCAGATAAGAATGTATAGTCGTACCAGTTTTTAAAGTACTTTTTCTCATAGATATATTCGTTTATTTACTTAATCATCTATTGCGATACGTAACTGAAATCGCCGATATTTTTCTCGCGTTAATTTTCCGATCTTGTCTATTCATTCCCCCGATTTTCGGTTCACATACTTCAACTAAATTATGTGATATGCGGGTTAAATTCCACACGTTATGCTCGTTGCTTATGAGATTGGATTATAGGATCAAAAGCAGCATGTGACTGCTAATCAATTCTGTACAGTAGGCGTTGTAAATTCTTATGTATTTATATTTCGTATCGTCATGCATACTATTGAGCTCACTTCACTACAAGAGGTTTTCTTATCGCAATTTTATCAACCTCAACGTCTCTGTCATTGTCACCGCAGAGCAGACAAAATCTGTCACGAAAATTATCCAATTCTGACTTTTGTCTGCTGTTGTTTCTTCCAGGCAGTAAAATTGATTGTTTTTTATCATTTATATTCCTTCAAACGCACGTCCCAAAGTGAAAAGAAATTTCTTCACCGACCGGCCCGAGGAAATTCTTATAAGTATTTGAATTTCGAAGCCCTTTCAGAGTCAACCGCCAAACGCACCGCGCCTGCGTGACGTCACGCGACACAAGCGAATCACAGAGCGGGAAGCGGTTTTCAAATAACCGAGCGGTAAATGAGATTCGAATTATTTGTTAGGATTGTCCGAAATAAAATTAAAGAAAATGATCAACGATCGATGTGCCAATAATAGAATCCTTGAAATCGAGTACCGTATACCTAAATATAATGCTTATCTACAAATAAAAATGAAAATTATCCGCGAGTGATATTGGTGTATACCTATCGCTCGTACACAATAGCGTACTTGTCACGCTTATCTTTGGCAAGGCTGACTTACCGTTAGACGGACGATTTACCCCGTCATTATACACATCCATAAATACGTAACGATGCCGAAACACGTATTTACAATAGTCTTGTTTCACTTTCAAGCAACATTATACAATGTGTAACTTATACGACGATGCGTGATTATTTTCGATTCTAACACATGACATAAGTAACCAGCTATAAGTGTATACATACATATATATATATATATATAATTTGTGCATGAAAATTGCTTTGCATATCCCATCGAAGGATCAGCGGTGAAGACGGTGTATGTAAACATTAAACATCTCGTACACCACAGGTACATACACCTAAGAATCGCCGAGTAAACAGTTCAGGTTTCCTTTTTCCTCCCCTGCTTCTTATTCCTCTCCTTATTCCTTTCATTCCACACACTCTTCGCAGACTGGAAGCAAGTAGGAAATTGTAATCGTATACCTGCAACATGGATACATAAAATGCATTATGCGTTGCTCAGTTTACACTCACATACCCATAATACACACATGCAAGTTGCATGCACTGGTAAATTGTTTATCAGTAAGGCGAGGCCAGTCGTTGCGAAGAATAATGTACGCACACAAGGTACACGGACGGATAGATGGATGGATGGATGGATGGATGGATGGATGAATTGATGAATTCACATGCGAAAATACGCACAAGTTTCGTAATTTGTTGGTTTTCCGTAAAGAAACGAAGACACCCGAGAACCGAGGACCCTGCCTCCTCCTCTCCCCCCTTCGAATCGGCGAATCGAATATCTATAGATGTATATATATATAATAATAGTAGACCTACACACATCGGTAGCTTCAGACGATACCGATGATGATGATGATGATGATGATGATGATGTGTGTTCGCGCGCGTACGCTTCACCTGCTTCTGTGTGCACGTATGCTGAACATGTTTGTTAGACGCGTAAAGTTCGCTTCTTAATATTTCTACTCCACGACAAACTACTCCACAAAATCTCAGCTGTTCATTCACACGTTTGACTATCAGTCGACTCGCGACCGTCCAACCGGTCAGACGCCGACGGCCGTAGGACCGAAAATACACGACCCATCCTTTGTATATCTATGTATGTACATACAATATACATATACATATATATATATGTATACGAAAGAGACGAAATTACGCGCGAATACGTTATTTCTACAGTTATTGCGAGTGTCAAGTTTTTACTTTATTTCTTTTGATTTTATTTAACCGGCTTTGTGATACGCGCTGATTATATGCGAGATATACAACCGAGAGAGAGATAGATAGATAGAGAGAGAGAGACAGTGATTATAATGAGAGAAAAAAAAAAAAAAAAAGCGCGCGTAAATTATTTGTTAAAATAAATTTCATTCACTTTCTCTCTTATACAGTTTTCCTATTATCGAATATATTTTCCATATATAAACGAAAAGTGTGTGAAGTATAATATTATATTGATATTCCGATGCGTAATATCCAATATCATTTTGGTTTTACATTTATATTTATAAAAAAAAATAAAAAACACGTACACGCGTCGCGTAATATTGTACGGAGAAGAATTTTAAAATTGGATCAAAAATTGGAATAGAAGAAGAGAAGGAAAAGTAAAAAAAAAAATAAAAAAAAAAAAAAAAAAAAAAAGGAAAGAATATTCTTAACTTGACAAAATTTTGAATCATTGATCGTCGGGTTATTATTTATAAGTAATAATCAATTTTCCGGACGACTGCATTACAGATTGTTAATTTTGCATAACATGTATGTACACTGCAGATATAATCCATCATCGTACAAGAAATATTATATAAACTGTGTTAAAGTGAAGGTTATCAAATCGAAGTAAAGCAAACAATAAAAGGGTGAAGTGTGAAACAACAATATCGAAATCTTTTTCATATATTGTTAAATATAATGATGAATTTTTTTTTGCTGGTTCAAAGAAAAAAATCTATATTATTATCGTTATTAGAGTAATTATATTAAACAAATATGGCACAAGAAAAATGACCAATACCATCATTGAGTGATGCGTGAAATTGTTGAGAATTCTGATTGTCAAATGAATAAATCGATAATTATAACGAATAAATTGCACACGCGTGATTATTTGCTAAATTACGAATAATATAGCAATATGTGTATAAGCATAAAAATATATAATCCGAACGAAAGAAAGTAGAAGTGAAGGAAAATCTACGATACGATAGAGTGAAAATTAAAACGAAAAAAAAAGTAAACAAAAATCAAATCGTCGAGAATCGAGTTAGAAAAATCGTCAAAGGTCAGAATCATGGCGTCGGCACTTCGTGAATTGGACGAGGAATACGGGCTGGGATACCAGAACACTTTGGTGAGTAACGATAAAACTTACGTTGAGTATTGTTATTATATAAAAATAAATAAAGAGGAAGCAAAATTTTTAAATCGATACCGGGATGCCTAATTATTAATTAATATTTTTTTATATATATTAATTATATATTTGTGTAACGCAAGCAAAAGCAAAAAGAAAAAAGAAGGAATGAATAATGGAAATTTCTGCCCTCTCCGTTCCTCACGGAAATGCATGCAGGAGGAAATTATTATTCGTCAGCATTGATGCAAATTTTTATAAATCTATTTGACCAGCGAACTTTATACAGCACGACTTTGAATTTTCATTTCTCTGCAAGTTTTTGAAATTTTTTCATCAGTGAGTAAGAATTTTTAAATATTTTTTCAAGAATCATCTTATCCGTAGAGTTAATTACTTTGGATACCTATATATAACTGTGCAGATAAGATGTTTCTTGAAAAAATATTGAAAAATTCTTACTCACTAGTTGTTATTCAATATTTCTAATATACAGTATTATATGTATATATATATATGTAAAGATTCTGAGAATGGTAAAAATGAAGAGGACAAAATATATAATTCATTAACAAACGGCCAACGAAGAATCTTAATAATAATGGCTGCATATTATAACGAATAAGACGATCAGCGTGACAAGTTTTTTAAAATGAATAAACTAATTATGCAGAAAATATTCACTGCACGCAGGCATCCACGTTTCATTACGCATGATCCGTCGTTTCACCTCTACGCGAGTTGTAAGACATGATTAGTAAATACCGCAGAAATCAAAGTTGATTATTGCATTCATCACCCTCATATATACATATATATGTGTATGTATATATAGGTATACGCATAAATCGCTCATCGTTATGCCGTACAAGCTGTGCAAGTTGCGTGAAAAATCATTATTCCGAACGATGATACGGTGTATTATGTATTAGGTATATAAAAAATTCGATCATTCAATTCATCAGTCTTCAGAGCGCGTCGATTATACCGCGATAAAATATAAAACTTTTTTTCGCGTTGCAAAATATCTCTTCTTACTCTTTCTTCCTTTCATTATTGTAAAATCAACGTAACGTTTTTGCACGCCTGAAATAGTAATTTTTATATACAGATGTACGTGTAATAACATACAATAAACACAAGTATATGTATGTATGTATGTATGTATGTATGTATGTATGCATATGTGTATAATAATCTTCATCTCGTATAACGATCGACATCGGTAATATCGATGATGAATTTACGGTCCTGAATCCATGTATAAAGTCGCCTCGAGCAGAGCGTATAATCTTCTAATACATACCGTGTGACACTATGTAAGTAAAGCGTATGTATTATATGTATTAAGATAATCCAAATCCGCATCATTGATTAGCGTATGTATGCCTAGCTGACCGACTATCGCTTTGCCGAAAGCACTGTCAAACTTTTATAGATAATATATAGGTGTGTATACATGTAGTGTATATATACATCAAATGCTACGTTATGTATGTACAATATATATCTGTAGGTACACTATATATAATAAGTTATATCCCGATAAACTCCAGGTACAATAACATACAACAATAAAAATTATATTTTATGCGTATAATTAACATTCGAATTGGATGTAGATGATTGTTATAAATTTATGAACTGCATGAAACACGTTACATTCACATAATATATGCATATGTTCACATATATTTTATTAGAGCCTGATTATGCAGTATATTTCTGATCGTGCACAATGATTGATCAAGATCTTACGCGGACAAAAAGAAAAGGAAGTTAAGAAGTCATCCCAAAGTCGATTATTATACATTACGTAAATAGATTGCACAGTAATAATCAAGACGATTTCGTCCTTACATACCTTTCGATCTTAAATAACTTTTGAAAGAGTAGATTTATCAAAAAATCATTATCGACGTTTTTTGTGGAGCGTTCAATTCCCTACGAAAAGGCGTTCGGGTCTTATTGGTACACTAATGCGTTGACGAGTTATATAATTCTAAAGTTAAAAAAAAAAAAAAAATTTTCATCTTTTATTTGAATAGGAAATAGAAAATCGCGATTAAACACCTCTGAATATTAATATTAAGAGCTGAAACTTGGACAGCATCTTATCTACTTAAATTTAGAAAAAAAATAGTCGATTTTTTTGATACAGTCTAATATATAATACATAGTGCGATGAAACGGTCAATTGAAACAAAACCGTTCAACCGGTTTTTTTTTTTTTTTAAGAATTGTTTCATTGTTAGAGATAAAAGCGACGAAAAAGCGTCAAAATATAAGCTTAAAACTCAGGAAGGCGGAAGACAGATTCAGCCTAACGTCAGGCAACCCAATTTTCGCCACCTTACCAGGCGAGAAGCTGGTTGCCTGTCAAGGGGCAGCCTCGTTTCAAGGAGAAATTTTTGTGAAAAAAAAAAACCGATCGTTGATCCGTTCATTTTTCGATTAGCTCATAGCCAGCCATTGCTTCGATATTTAACGATGTCGTGAATAAATTTTTGTAAAAAAAACACATTCCACAATTCAAGAGTGCAGGTTTTTAAAAACTATTTCTTCGCTTTAAGTTGAATTATACCTCTGCGCTTCCTCTTCTCTCATTTAATTTCTCTCTCCCTGGATCATTTGTCAATTCCTGAATGCATGCAGAATTTCACGTGACATACCCATAATACAAAAATACACTCAATGTATTCATATATATCATATGTGCATAAGATTGCAGCTACTGAAATTCTACGTTGCGCAATGTCATCTACGTACTATGCGTATTATAATATCAGTGTCAACGTATTCGGCGATGTTGAGACACACACACACATATGATATATATATATATATATATATATATATATATACACTTCTACCTCTGTATAGAGAGATATTTATAGTTAAGAATCAGCGTCTCGGGGACGCAATACGTATGTATGTGTGATATATATTATATATGTATATACACGCACACATACATACATATGTGACACACACCTGATGAGCTATAAATGCCATTTCGAACGAGTACGATAATTAGGATGCGCGAATTGCGGAATCGCGGCGTTCGTCGTGTGGGAATAAACTGCAGGGATTCATCATAAAATATTTTGATCGATTTGCGATGATTCGCTGATATATATATATATATATATATTTACATACAGCAAAAAAGAAAAAAACGTTTCATTAGTATATTCAAATATCAATGAGTTTTTTTTTCATTTAACTGTTGCCACTGAAATTCCTCTATTTTGTGTAATACTTTATACAGGAGAAACAAGAAACGAGTCACGCGGCCATTTACACATGAGACGTCTCTTGAATTATTTATTTTCAAGTAAAAACCCAGGAAATTAACGATTTTTTACCGATAATGTTGTTGGTTTTTTTTTTTCTTATTCTTCTCTCTTTTTTTTTTCTCCTCCTACTGATTGATAGGATTGCGGCAACGGTACTAAACTTATATTCTGCAATTTCGCTGCCTGATTGTATATTATTTTTTTAATCTAACTCAGATTATAATTTCTTATTGATGTGTACCAGTTATTATTCAGTGAACCAAATATTACGTTAATCGAATCGCGAATTGCACGTGATTTCGTTTTGAAATATTATGCTAACAACGAGTAAGAAAGAGAAAAAGAAAAGAGAGAGAGAGAGAGAGAGAGAGAGATAGTGACAGTGAGTCGTATTTAAATTAATATTAGAGTAGCAAAAGGGAGAAAATAAAACGTGAAAAAAGAATAATTAAGTCGTGACGAGATCAATAAGGATAAGGATAAAAGTGGGAACAATTTGAAAAAGTGAACGAAGTAAGAATAAATCGTCCAACGAGTTTTATATACAGATACACACACACACACACACACACAAACACAAAAAAGCCTTATGCCTTACACCACTTCACCACTTTCGCGACGAGATAATAATTGGACTCATTCCAAAGCGTTTAAACAGCCTTCGCGTCGAGCTTGTGTGTTTGCTTGTGTGCCCATCGCCGCTTGTTTATTACAGTACATACGTACATGAAAAAATAGAATTTAATTGTATATTGTCGTATGTGTATATAGCATCGATTTACAATACGTATAACAATGTTATACACGTGTGCACATTTACCTCGTGGGTATAAAAAAAAAAAAGAAGTCATCGAGATGAAGGTAGGTATATGTAAAAAAAAGATATACACATATGGATAATTACGTAACCCTATAATCACGTGTGACAGAAAATTAAGATGTAAGGAAAAGTGTGCTGGAATAAAAAAAGTATCAAAATTCAATAAAAATATTTATAGAATACAATTTGTACCCTTTTTATATTCATCTGTATATACCTACAACACATATTGTATGTATATACTGTAAGCTTCTGCGGAACGATGCCTGCGCCTTATTCAAGCAACCGGAGTTACAGCTCTCATTTCAGATCGAGCATCGTATTCTGCCACAATCATCTTTGGAGAATATTCTTATACGGTAATCCTAAAACGTCGAACATCATTTGTTTTTACAACTTTTGAAACGGCCGTGGCGGGATACGATGCTCAAGATGCAATGAGAGCTGTAACTCCGGTTGCTTCAACAAGGCGAACGCATCGTTTCACCGATAGAGGAACTCCAGTAATACTAAATATCTTTGACTCGTTGTTAATTTATTGTATAATTTCCAGCGGATAATTTTTTTCCTCTTTCTTTCTCTCTCACTTCTTCATCCTCATGTGCAAATTATTTTAGAATTGTTTTTGAGCGTGGTATAGTGATAATAATAATAATAATAATATTAATGGATGGATACAATATTTTATACCGATGTAACGATTTGTAAAATAGAATAAGAATATGTAGGTTCAAAAAATAATATATGTAGGACGAATGAAAAAAAAAAATATGATAAATTTATGAAATACTAGGAGATTTTTTTTCTCTCACCTACTTTCGTCGGTAATAAAAATTTTTCCTCCCTCCCTCTCCAACTCTATTTCTCACTTTTAGAGAAATAATCTAACATCTAATCGCAAGTATATACTTACAAGTACGCATTGCAGTCGTCTGAGTATCCCACGTATGCATACCTGGATTATGCCTCTCTGTGTATATGTATAACGTGTGTCTATAATACATGACAATTCGCATGGTTATAATTAACGTATAATATTATCATGCATATATAGATATAAAATAACCAGCAATACACCTACGTGTAGAAGTAAGTTGTCAAATCCTCGGTGATCAGGCAGATACGAGGATGATATGTGTATACATACCTATACATACATGTAATTTGCCTGTGTATTTGGCGCTCATAAAGCTGAACCGTTGCCACGAGAGCGGCAGCGCTAACCGTCGTAATTCCACACATCTCACAATCAGTAAGTAACAACCTGCTGCGTAGTCGATCCAGGCAGAGAGACGACACGCGAGATATCTAGTAGAAAATTTGACAATATTCGCGTGTACGAGTGAAAAAGAGTTAAAAAAACAATAAGAAAAAAGATACAGATTTTATCCCGTTGAAAAACGAGAATCGGAAGAATATACGAAAATACGGAAGATCTCATATACATATATATATATATATATATATATATATGTGTATATGTATATATGTATACCTCTAAACGTACGTACTACATTATACATATACTCATAGTTTTTTTTTACACACCTATCACGAGATGGAAAATACTGCTGCAGTAATAACAAACGATCTGAGTAAAATTAATATAAATAAATTCTTCCTTTTTCTATTTACGTTTCTCTAAAGTTTTCCAATCATTTTCAGCGTTTATGGGTAAACTAGACTGGCACACTAGACGCAGTTGTTAAGATTTTTCTAAAAATATGAATTAATGTATATTCATTTATATCAATGCTTCTAAATCCATAACCGTTTATGAAAACAAACTTTGCAGTCCGATATCATCGAGTTTAACGATAAGACACACTTGAACACGTTTAAGGTAAATGTACCCAGTTATTGCCCCTGGCCCAATTATCGACCTTTTCTGGTTGTATCTGTTTGATCCTTGGTTAAAAAATTAAATTTGTAGAGTCTAACCACTTAGGAATTGGTTTTAGTTATCAAGAAATTCACAATTTCTATCGTCAATTTATAATTTTGTAAAAATAAAAGCGTTAGACGTATCAATAACTGGTACACTCACCTTACCTGTAGACATGAACGCCATAATCAAGGTTTTATCTCGCATTATATATTGACCAGAGATCTGTACACATTACAAGTTTTACAAACATAACACTCTGGACATCTGAATAAATGCACGGTATGCAGCGTTATTTTTCAAACGTGGTCATCATTGTTACATCAACAACACACTTCGGCATTAAAACACTGCTTCACATCCATATACATTCTCACATTATACTTTGACAGAGTTTGGCGGTTGCCATTGGTTTGAATGGGCAGCTCGGTTCTACCACCGTCGTGAAGAAGCGTTACGTAAGCTGATCAACTGACTGCTCACGTAGTAGTAGGAAGAGAGGAAAATAGGGAGATATAGACAGATACTGAAATAGAGAGAGAGAAAGAGAAAGAAAAAGAGGTAGCACGCGTGAATGGTACTGTCTCAAATACCACCGATTCATCGGAAAGCTAGGAAGAGCCAAGGATCGTTTATTGATACTTATTGTTAAAAGTTACGAAATGGAAGGTCAAGTGCAGACGAAAGCATAACTGACTCAAGTTTACTCGGATGATGACCGGATACATGGTAAAAGAAGACAGGAATTATGGTGGGATGATTTAACCGTTGAAAGTGTTTAAGAAGCATTGGTTGTCAGCGGTAGGCGGTAGTTAAAGAATAATCTTAAATTGGTCTCCGGTTATCTTCGTGCTCGAAATGATATAGAGAGACTGGTCAAGTGTCAGAATATGCAGATTAATCTCTTTGACATTATCAAAACTCTCTCTCTCTCTCTCTCTCTCTCTTTTTCTCTCCGATCGTACATGAATAGTCGTGTAAGACAGTACGATAGACAGACGGAGAGAAGTTGATTGTGTACAGACAAAGAAAGTTTGGACAAGACAAGCGTGAAGTTGGCTGAACAAACAAGTTGGATATTGTGGGTCATGAAAGTCGGGAGAGCACTGCTTTCCAAACTTCCGAAGAGAATCAACCAAGTGATAGATAATTTGGGACGGACGACTTCGCAAACCTGTGAAAACTCGGCGTTAGCTATGTCGTTGTCGCTCAAGGAGAACGAGAAATCGAAGATCATGGTGGCACCGAAGGAAGAGGTCATTCGGTACATCGCCGATTCACTGGTGAAGGTCGGGGCCAGTAAAGAGGACGCCATAACCGTAGGTGAACATTTGTTCACGGCCGATTATAGGGGCCACTTTAGCCATGGCATGAACCGTATGGAGATGTACGTTCAAGATGTGACGAAAAAGTTAACCGATCCCAAGGCTAAACCTCGAATAATAACCGACTTCAAGGTGAGTCCAATTACGCCATTCCCTATGGGCGTCATGACGTCTCACGATTTTCGCTTTTTGAGCTTCTTTCGTGATTTGGGGTTCCGAGGGGTTCGTCATGCGAGTATTAATCGAGCAGTTGATTTAGAAACTTCATTGAGCTCGGATGAATTCAATTCGATTCAATTGACTTTGAAATGTCAAAGCTTCGCGAACTCGATGAGTTTGAATACTTGTGAGTTCCAATGACTGCGATTAATCTCAAATTACTTGAACTTCGTGAACTCGTAGTAGTTTAATTGAATCCAAGAGTTCATGGATTCAAATCAAGTCAGTTGAGTTCAACTGACTTCGATTATATAGTCAAGATTTTGTGAACTCAAAACTTCAGATGATTATAGTGGCTTGAAAAGAATTGAAATAATATCAGTAGACCTGAAGTGAGTTCAAACGACTTAAGGTGCTTATAAAGACGCGTTGTACACCTCGAAAACGCGGCGATATAAAATTCCTATACCGCTCAAGCGATCAGAGTGAAACTTGGGCAGTTGATGCCTTACTTTGGCAAAGAGTGGAGCGACTTTTTACTTTTTCAAAATTTGGAAAAAAAATTTACAGATTGTTTACCACCCACAGAAATTGGCCAATTTTTCACAGTTGCGCTGAATGGATTGAACTGTCCGGTATGATGCCACTCGCCGGTGATGAAACACACATTTTGAGCACAGTTCCATGAAATTTGATGGTGAAATGACGAAATGGCAGCTGATCTAGTTTTCGATTATGAAGAACACCGAAATCTCATTTTGGCGACATTTGTTATCGACATCACGCGCATGCCGGTTATGTATGCGTGTAATGTCGGTAAAAAATTACCGACATGCGTGAAAGGTCGGTAACAAATGTCGCCAAAATGAGATTTCGGTGTTCTTCATAATCGAAAACTAGATCAGCTGCTATTTCGTCATTTCACCATCAAATTTCATGGAACTGTGCTCAAAATGTGTGTTTCATCACCGGCGAGTGGCATCATACCGGACATTTCGATCCATTCAGTGCAACGGTGAAAATTTAGTCAATTTTTGTGGGTGGTAACTAATCTATAAATTTTTTTTCCAAATTTTGAAAAAGTAAAAAGTCGCTCCAATCGTTGCCAAAATAAGGCATCAACTGCCCGAATTTCACTCTGATCGCTTTGAGCGGTGTAGGAGTTTTGCATCCCCGCGTTTTCGAGGTGTACAACGCGTCTTTATAACCACCTTTCAAACGAATTCCGTTGACTCTAAGTCAACTCTGTCTTGAAACGATTGCAAGTAACTTGAGAATGAAGTCAAGTCTCTCGGAATTTCAAAGCATCTCAACTGCTCAAAATCAACCAACTAACCCCCTTCCGATAAATCTTCAGGCAGTAGCAACGGTGGATGGGATGAACGGTTTCGGGCAAGTCACCGGTAAGTACTGCATGGAGTTGGCGATGAAGAAGGCTAAGGAGTACGGAATAGGAATGGTGACGTGTCGAGGTTCGAACCACTACGGAATAGCGGGGTACTACTCGCTGATGGCGATGTCGGATAACCTGATCGGCTTCTCGTGCACGAACACGAGTCCTCTGATGGCACCAACACGAAGTCGAGTCGCGGCGCTTGGAACGAACCCCATATCGTTGGGGGTTCGGGGTTCGGAGTCGAATGACGACTTCGTCTTGGACATGGCGACGACCTGCGTTGCCGTTGGTAAAATGGAACTTGCAGCCCGTAAGGGTGAGCCGATTCCCGAGGGTTGGGCCCTCGGTCCGGATGGAAAACCGACCGTCGACGCGGCTGAAGCCGTCAAGACCGCCTGCCTCATGCCACTCGGTGGCGAGGAGCGGAACTCTGGTTACAAAGGTTACGGAATGGGCCTGATGGTCGAGGTTCTCTGCGGTATACTAGCCGGCAGTAAATTCGGGCCTAATATAAGAAAGTGGGACTCAAGTTCTGGCGACGCTGTAGCCGATTTGGGACACTGCTTCCTCGCCATCGATCCCGACGGTTTTGGTCCCGGTTCCAAGGACCGTCTTACCGATTTGGTGGGACAGTTGAGGTGTCTTCCAACCACCGGTGACTTGCCCGTTTTGATACCCGGCGATCCGGAGCGGGCCCACATGCGGAAAGTCGATCTCGACGGCGGAATCACTTATCACGATAATCAGATTAGGGCCTCGAAATTGTTCGCCGAAAAATTGGGAGTCCAAGCTATGAGGCTCGTGGAGAAGAGAACTCAAAACGATGACTGATCGTACGTGTCTCATCTCTTGTACAATTTTTCATGTTGTGAGTAAGCGTTTTTCTTCTCTTAAATTCTTTTACTGACTTTGGATAGTTTACTTTTTTTTTTACTTTCATAATGCCTTCGGTAAATCGAGAAACATCGCTTTTCGAATGGCTGCTATCTTTATATCTTGTCCGTACGATTTGAACGGGAAATTTTTCCGAGATATGCTCTACACATTGCAGAATCGATTGTATACGAATCTACTTTACATTATTGACATTATATGTAACAGAAATTTAAAAAAGTCTTTACACAAAATAAAAAAGTTAAAATAAAATAAAATAAAAGAATAACAATAATAATCGAAAATTTTTCAACCATTGTGTACACCCAATCTTCCTCTTTTCAAACAATTGTGTTGAATATAATATGTCATAAGAGAATAACGCAAAGAATGCATTATTCTTTTGTTACCTAATGATATTTCCGTTTATCTTGAATACCTTTGTTATTTGCTGATTGTTTTTTTTAACGACTAAATATCTCCTAATTATATTGTTACACAAATATATGCTTGTGCAGCTCCACGTGTTCTATTATCTAAGAAATTATAAATTGTTAAAGAAATAAAAAGGTACTAATTTACACGTAAAGAAAAATATATATATATATATATATACATGTATGCATATGTCATCACGTGATTTTGTTAAGTTTTCAAATGGCTTATATTATATTGTAATTTTAACCGCGTACAAAACTGTCATTGTCTAAGCAGACGGTAAATGATAAAAAGAAAATACGGTCGTACCGTAATTGTTGAAATATTGTTATATCGACACATGAATATATATATATATATATATATATATATATATATATAAAAATATGTGTACATACATGTATGAGAATGTTAATGTTTTCTGAAAAATAAAAGTTTTTACTTTAAAACTAACAAAAATTTGGTAAAATTTGGTTGACATTGATGGACCAATCTAAGAACTTTCCGCTCGGATATGATTCGAAGTCGCTATCTAAAAATATTATTTATAACTATGCGAGTCATCGAAAGTTTTGATAACTCGGAATCGACTAGACGATTGAAATCGAAAAGTTGATCCATTCGAAGCTAAAAAAAAGCCGCGTCGATTAAGATCAAAATCATGAAAATCTGTCGATTCATCTCGAAGATGTTATCATTTTTATTTGTTTTTTTATACACTTATTCTAATATATCAAAAATTGCTGGACCGATCAGACTGAGAAGCTAATCAGTTCTAAATAAAGCAAAGCTCAATCGATTGGGATCAAGATCACTTGAATCCGTTTCTTCGTTATCGATATAACGTCAAATAGACGGACAAACATCAGACGGATGTCTATCCGAAAATGGGCAGAATTGATATTCTAGATCTTAAAATGTGGAGATCTGATGACGAATCAACTTTTCTTTTTTCAACTGATTGTAACAACTTCCCCTTCTCTTTTTTCTATGAAAATTAAAGGATATCAATACTGCTGCTTCAAGTCTTCGAGACGACAGCAGCGATGATTATACGTTGAAAAACGTATCGATTTTTGACTCAAGCAAATCATGAGAACGTCAACTATTACAAACATTTTGCATGAGCGAAAGAGGCAAAAGCGATTATTATTACTTATATATATCGCGACGTAAAATAAAATGAGAGACGATAAAACCGCAGAAAGTTTTTCAATGAGATGATGAATTGATGACATAAGTTTATCACAGAAACGCGATTTATTGTCCGAATAAATAAATCCTACCAGCAAAGACGATAAGAAAAAGAAAAGGATAATTAATTGTTACGTATATAATAAAATTGTAGAAAATTAAAATTGAGTTGACAAAAAAAAAAAACGGAGTATCTTTCAAAGTGCGAACAATCATAGAAAAAATCGTGCGCCAAATCTTACAGGTCAAGGGTAAAATTCAGGTCAAATTGGCATGGAATGCCCCATATATATATAATATATATTGTATACATTGTGCATACACAAGTATGTATTATATAAAACGTGGTAATGATAAAAAAAAAAAAAAATGGTAATGCGAGAAAAAATTCCCAACCGTCGGTAGACAAATTGTGCAAATTTTTATCGTGTTAATTATTCCTTCTTTACATTTGTTTAAATAAATATAAACATGCTTATTCCATATACGTACATTCGTTTCTAGAAATGAACCATACATTTATTTGTATTCCCGTCTTCTCTACGTGTCAGCGACTTGTTTTTCGTCTTCCGATGGCTAAGCTTATAAATATTCCAAAAACAAAAGAGGACCGAATGAAAAAAATAATGCAAAGCAAAAAAAAAAAAAAAAAAAGACAGTCGAAGAGGAATTATTTTAAGATTATTGGTAAGTGATCTTTTTTTTTTTTTTTTTTTTTTTTTTTTTACACAAACTTGCTCAAAATACATCGAAATTGTTTATAAAGTGATGATAAAATTCGTTGTTTTAAAGAAATTTAATATAAAATAAAAACAAACAAAGTCTGTAAAATAAATTACATCACTTTTTAAAGATGTCTCGACGCGACGGGAAACTAATAATTGTTATTGTTTGTTTGAAAAATTTTCACAGACTTGTGCACTTGTGCATAATACCTGCACGTAGGCTTACGATAATAAAATATATTATACTAATTGTAAAATCAAACGAGAAACATCAGGCTTCTCGGCAGTATTATATCACGTTTTAAAGCTGTTCGCTGTTCGTCTAATAAACTTGACTAAGTTTAAAATGAAACTTAGCTATATATATATATATATATATATATGTATATATATGTAACTTTATTGTATAATATGAAAAGATAAGATGAGCCTGGAGACGATATAACTGTTTTCATATTTTTTTTTCTATTAAAACATACGAATATTATTATAAGATAATAATGAAATTGGAGAATTTTATTATTTGTAAAATTTATTATTGTGATTATTATTCAAGTATATCAAGATGTATAAATTTATACATATATTAATATTTTATAACTTGCGTCCGAACCCCCGCAAAAATATGTTTCGTCGAAGACTTTGATCCACGCGTATTACATATACGTATAATCGATCCCTTGTGTCAATCTCTTTCTTTCGGGTCATTAACGCGATAACCCAGAACAGTGTTTACTGCATTTGTCGCGTGATGACGATTATGATATATATTTATAAATATATATATATATATATACATATATACATACATATTTTTTACGTGTGTGTGCATAAGCATCTTGCGAGACGTAACAACAACATAATTAATACATTATGCCCTACATATGTAGAGTTTTTTTTAATATAATTATGTAACGGACGATCCGCGAATAATTGTAACCGTGATATATCATAATTTGAATTTCCCGCGTTTTTTGTCTCGCGAATATTACGAAGATCAAATAATTATTGTAATAAATTAAAGGAGCTGTGAAAAGAAACAGAATTTCTTTTTACGTTTTTTGGATAAAGTATGGATAAATCGGTGTTGTTGTTATTATTATTATTATTATTATTATTGTTATTTACATTTTTTAGGATGCCTCATGCCCACTTAAATCTTGCTGTTACAGATTTTTTTAATATTATTATTCTAACAATAAAATATATGCTAAGAATGTGTCGGAATTGAAAATTGCTGGAAATCACAAAAGCGTCGCGCATGCGAATATTCAAGCTACTGTATCTTCGAATTCGTTGGTCGTGAAAAAAAAAATTCAAGAGATCGATTTTGAAGATCTTGAATCATTTTATGCAGTGATATATTTCAAATTCGCGTTTGACGCTATTAAATAATAATTATTTTGTTTATAAATTTCATTTACTATTTTCATTATCAACTCACCAACTCAAAATTTCGAAAAAAGTATCATCGTCTTCCCAATCAACAAATGAATTCAAAAGATTAGTTGCAAGAGCAAGTTTGCAAAATATAAACGACTCAATCAATAATCATTTCAATTTTTTCACGTGGGTCAACGAAAATATGAAAAATATTAATACCGAATTCTTTTGTCTTGATGATTATGAAACGAAAGCCCAAGGACTCCAAAAGCGTTTCGAGAAACTTTATTGCACCATTTATTTATTCCAAACGAAAACAACAAAATTGAAGTAAAAATTAGATCATTAGCTATTCAGTCGACTGTTGCAAATGTGTGCAAAAAATAGAAATTAAATAAAATAAAATAAAATAAATAAATATAGAAAAATAAAAAAAAAAAGTCCCTGTGTACTTATAAACGTACTTTGTGCTGACGACAGTCGACCGTGCGACATGCCCACTTTTTTCAAGTAATAAAAAAAAATTGACCCCATTCGAACTCCAATTGCAAATTTTGAGCGTTTCTTCAGAATTGAATTGGGAAGACGATGATATTTTTTTCAAAATTTTGAGTTGGTGAGTCGATGATGAAAATAGTAAATGAAATTTATAAACAAATTAATAATTATTTAATAACGTCAAACGCAAATTTGAAATATATCACTGCATAGAATGACTCAAGATCTTTAAAAGCTATCGCTTGCATTTTTTTTCACGACCAATGGATTCGAAGATACAGCAGTTTGAATGTTCGCATGCGCGACGTTTTTTGTAATTTCCTGAAATTTGCAACCACGCGTATCTTAAGATCGCAAATTTTTTTCGCCAAATATATGTTCCATTATTTCATTAGTAGAATGCGTCTGTGAAATTAAAAAGAAATCGGAGTAATTGATTTGAATTTTTACCGAAAATTGTACGGTTTGACGTGGAACGAACGATATATATAAATTCTGAAAAAGATATAACATTGAATAAGGTAATAAAAAAAAATATTTCCACTACATTTTATGGCTCAAGATTTTTGTTCCGTGACACAGAATTTTTGTGAATTTTTTGAAAATTTTCAAGTTGGGTGCTTTTTTTTCGAAAATCGGGTTCATTCATTTTTTTCGAGAGATCGGCTGGTTCGAAAAATCTGAAAAAAAATTGCAGTACGCTTTTCTGTAGGTTGAATAAAATAAAAAATAACGGAACAGATCCTAGAGGGTCAGGATATATTATAGAATATGCCAATAACAAAAATTTTTTCTTTTTTTCACGCGTGTCAAAATTTTGTTCGAGCATCTCAAATAGCATATCTCATCCAAATATGCGCTCTTAATAATAATATAAATTTAGAGGTTCCTATATTTTACTTTCCATTTAAATAACACGTAAAGAAAATCGGAAAAAATTTTAATTTTCTTTCTTGCAAACGGCTTGACTTATAAGATATAAAAATACAAATTTTTAGAGGAAATTTCACGCTCTATAAAAAAGTACTAAGATCGAATTTTCCTAACTTTAACTTTAATTCGATTATTCAAGCAACATTTATAGAATTTTCCGACTAGTCGCTTCTCTATTGTTTATCAAATTCTCATTTAAAATTTAGTGATCTAACCGCGTATAGTGACGTCACAGAGTAGGTATCACACCTTTATATTTTACGTGTTTATCAGAGCTTCGAGGTTCCACATTATCAAACACAAATTAACAAACAATCATTGTGTGCCTCGCCTTATTTTATTATTATAGGTGTGCAATGACTGTAAATATAACGATCATTTGGATCCAGGTTAAGTACATATATACATTATATACTCGTTAGATAATTATCTAACGCTTATATTGTTACTGTTATTGTACAAGGGGTTCGAATAAAAAAATAAGAATAATTCTAAAGAATGAAAAAATAAAAATCGTCTTACGTTCTAAATCTAACATGCAAGGGGTGGGGGGGTACGATGCTTGCATCACCGATTCGATCCATTTTTATTACACGTATAGTTAATGACCAGAAGTATAACAGAGGTGCAAATAGTAAGATGCACTTCTCAGCCATTTCCGAGAAATTAATTAAATTAATTATCAATTGATCGGTAATCAGAATTAAAACTTGAAAATTGACAATCGAAATTCAGTCTCTGCACCAATTCTTCTATAGTTCAATGATAGAATTTTCATGATTTGCGACCAAATTGTCCGATGACGTAACAAGTTAATTAATAAACGTGAACGAAGTTTGCTCCGCGACTGACGTTTTTGAAACAGAAAAAAAAAAAAAAAAAAAAAAAAAAGAAACCATGCGTGTACAAAAATACATAATTTATAACCTACGCAAGATGTCGTAATAGTTATTATTTTTTGTACTTCTATGATCGATATCATTCCAGTTTGTGCATCTGTTATACTTCCGATCATGACCGCTACACGTGTGTAATAAAGATAGATCGAATCGATGATGCGAGCATTTTACCCTAAGTGTATTGAGTATGATAATAATAATAATAATAATAATAAGAAGAATAACTTTTGAAAAGTTATAAAAATAATCCTATTATTACGCGATATAGTTATGCAAAGATGAAAATCTTGACGTTAGTTAATTGATATCTATAATGAATCACAGGTGTTAAGAGGGTTCGTTGGTTTTAATTTGATTTGATATACTTGTCATATAAAGTACGTTTCATTTCCTGTTTGACAGGTAACACCTGTGTCAACATGTTATTTCTTTCTTTTCTTTTTTCATTCAAATTTCGCGTTTAAATATAGAAGAGATAATTATCGATTACTGTAATACATATATGAATAGAAATATCAGCGAATACATAATAATTTGATTAAAATCACTGTTGACATGTTAAGACTCGTACATCGATGAACGGAAATTGCTTGGCAGATCTCTATACATGGTATATGCATGATCCGTTATTTTTGTACGGAAATTTTTTTTTCCAAACATTTTACTCTCAACTCATTTCATCAATTCCGTTAAAGTGTTAACGTAAAAATAAATGAAAAATATTTCAATAACTTACGTAGCGACTTACAATGTAAATTTATCAAGAAAAAGAGAAAGGAAAGGAAAAAAAGTTTGTCTAAATATTCAAAAAAGAGGGTGAAAAAAACCGATATATGTATACATATATAGACGAGATGAAATCGTCATCGTTGTAAAAATGGATAGAAAAAAAGAAAAAAAAAAAAATAATAATAATTAATTTACATTATTATACAAGTATAATGAATAGAAATAATATGGAAAAGGAAGAAATCTACGTAAGGAAATAATGCAAGCGTATAATTCAACTTGTATAAACTACAGCGTGCATCAGAAGAGTGCATCTGCATCTTTGTATTAGTAGATTGTACGCAATATACACATAATATATATGTAATATGATATATGTAATATCACAGACGTGCATCTTGTTGATTATTTGTTGCTCGTTGTTCAATTTATATACATCAATGGAAAAATGACGAAGAATAAAGGGTGGGAAAAAGAGGAGAACGATACATTCCCATGCATGCATCGGCTTGCGTATCTGCATCACTTCGAGTCTACTGACCATCATCATCATCATCATCATCATCATCATCATCATTATCGCACGCGGTGTCTCTTCTTCTATATATACATACGTTGTGTGTGCTTACGGTGTAATATTCTCTGTTCCCACTTATGTGCTGATTGAATTTTCGAAGAGAGCTCCCCAAGCCGTTTGTTATCACTAGACTGCTGCAGCCATCGTTCGTTCAGTCATTGTGCGTTTCCTGTTTGTCATCTGCATTTCACGTATTGTACCAATACGGATGTATACATGTATATATATATATAATTATTAACGTTATTTTATTAACGTACGTATACATACTAGTTTGCGATAAACTTGATTTTTTTCTACTTTTTTGATTTGTTATTTTGGTTTTTTTGCTTCTTCTTTTTTTTTTTTTTTTTTGTAATTTTTCTTAAAATCGAAAATATCGTTCCGGTTTCTCAAAAAAACCAAACTTCATCAAATGAAACTATTTTTTCTTTCATTAGTCACGTGAAAGAAATCAAAATTTGACATCTAGAAACCAGAATGAAAATTTGTGTTGACCGGTTCTATTTATAAGAGTAAAAAAAGACAAAAGCAAACTTTACAAGTAACAAACGAAGATGTTGATTATTATTCGATGTATAGAATGATAATTTATTTATTCAAATACAAACTCAAGAAGTTTTATTTTTAATTTTATTGACCCTTGTAGTCTTTCGAATAAAATGAACCATTTTGCTATTTCTTTTTTTTTTTTTTTTTTTGTGGATCATCCCACTCATGATTCATGACGACGTACAAAATCTCAATAAATCGCGTTGAAAATTCAGCGACCCTGCAGATTCTAATCAGTTGATAACGTAGTGCAAATGCAATAATTTACACAACAGTCGGCGGATGTATCAAAGTAAACCGGCGGTATGATCTTAAACCGTTTGTTAATTAGGTTGTATAATTATGGGAATAAAATATAGGTACATACAACAATCATATAAAATTCAAATATCACGCTGACTTTTGTAAATATAATTTTGAGGAATTATTTACGATCGTGTTTAAAGAAAAGACTTAGTTATACGCTTATATCAGTTGAGCGATCTTTAAAAGTCTTCAGTATTTTTCGCGCGGTTGGTTAGATCGCAATTTTTTTCTAATATACATTTATAGTTAAATCTGTGTATAAAATTTGTAAATTAATTAGTTAATTAATTAATTAATTAATTAAAGATATCGAGGATATGAATGGAAAGAAATTTAAGAATTGAATCATTGATAAAGTTTTCAATTTTTTTTGTAATTGTTTTCATCGACAGGAAGTAGAAGCGAGAATTAATTATTTATTCTTATTATAAGATTAATAATTTTCGACCGTAAACGCAGGCTCGGGTTACATAAATTCGGGGTTTCGTCAAAAAAAAAATCGAATGACCGTAAATATCGTGGTTATATTTATACGCGGTTTGGAAATACCTGCGACGTCGATGCTTGCAATGCAATATGCAAAGCTAGATGCTCCACATGTCGAAGCTGATGACGGAAAATCGTAAGAGCCCAGAGCGTGGTATTTGTCGCGTATTACAAAATCCTGCAGGACAAGTGTAAAACCCTGCGATCCGGATGGGGTGGGGGAGGTAAATCCCAAGACGTTAACAAGACTGATATTTATTATTGCAGCTCACATACTTCGTATTGTAGGTGTATATATATGAAGAGTAATTTGTCTAGATAATAGCATAATTTATAAAAACGTGCAGCTCTCTGTCCGCACGAATAAAAAATTTTCATTAATCACATGTGCGAGAATATAAATATATGTATAGATATATAGAGATTGCAGTTTTCTTCTTTATTGCATTTCCAATGATATCGATTTACGGTTGTGTGATAAGTTATTTGTGCGCTTTGCCGGATCGCGATTGAATAAAATAAAGTATATATAATAAACTGCGAACGAGTTTTTAAGTGAAAATTTTTCTTCTCCATTATTGGGCCTGAGGAGAACAAATAAACACTTTAATAATAATATAATATAATATGCAATTCTAATCGAAGTACTATTCGGTGAAAGTTTATTCGAATTTGGGGATAATTTTGTATGCGATTGAATGGAAAATTGACGAAACGCGTGTGTAAGTTTTAAAAATAGTTTGTTTATTGATGTTAAAATTTTATGTCGATTTTTTAATAACAAGAATTTGAAGAAACGATTTAAGGGGGAAGAAAAAAACAAAAAAACAAGAAAAATGTTTAAAACGAAAAGTAAAAAGGAATACATCATTGTCGGGAATCCGGAGAAAAGAGGAACCGTCACTGCGTCTCAATACTGGATGAAAGAGGTACGATTAAATGATCTAAACGATTTATACAGTCTGTTTGAAAAGTGTGAAGAAGAACGAGTCAAGAATAACAGATGCTTAGAATAAACCACTTGACTAAGTTCTGACAAATTGAATAGGGAAAAGGATTGAAACTGATCTATAAAAATCTGCAATTGGGATTGATTTCTGATCAGGCTGAAGTTAGTAACGTCAACGTAACGAAATGTTGGGGGGAAATTACTTTCTTGTAATATTGTAGTAACTTTGAAGAAACCAAGTTTTCAAAATATGGATTTATTTTGCCTTGCTATAATTATGTAATTTTTCCGATACGTAAGTCATTCCAATAACGTTACTAATTTTACTATTTTAGCCTCATGATTTCTGATATTATGACTGCATTTTGAAACGATGCATTAATACAATATTACATGCAATCGACACTGATTTCACAAAATATAACTTGTGTTTTTGGTGCCTATTAAACAGGTGAATAAAAGTTTTAAATTCAGGCTATTATTTTTGTATAAAAATTGACAAAAATAAAAATCATCTATGATTTACTAAGAGTGAATTCTAGACACAGATCTCTTTTTGTGGATCAATAAAAAGATAGAGTAGCACGTACGTTGAGCCTGTTTTAGTGAAAATTCGTAGTGACTTTTCGTAAAACACTTTTGCATTTTTTTATTTTTACGTTTCCGTGAATTTCGTGATTACAATCAACGGCTCGTCAGAACGACGACAAAAATTTCGACTGTCAGGTCAAACTCGTGCGATTAGAATTATTCAAATCAAAACCAGATGACGAAGGGAATATAATAATACATAATGGCGCTGGTCTGATTAACGAATTAGCAAAAGCGCGAAGCGGACGGGTTTTCATCGCTGCAACTACAGGATCCGTGACTTTGAAGGTGACTTCCTACGAGCAAAGCTAGGGGAAATAGTCCATTATAAACCAGCCGCAGTCAACCAGCCAGAGTCGGTACAGTCCGAGTTAAAAGTACTCAACCCGATCAGCGCCGCCATCCTGACGACGCTAATAAATTATCCGACTTCGTCTTTTCGTGCCCAGCGTCTTATACCTGATTATATAACCACAGGCACCATACCTCAAGGGAATTGAATCACGACGTAAAGTTTCCACCAGCAACAAGTCTGCAGACATCAAGAAAACGATTTTTTTATACATCGAATTTCTAGAAACACTCCGAGCAATGCGAGGCTTCAATTAGTCAAAAAGACGTTTGAAAGTTGGCTTCTTGAGACATATTTCAAACGTGTTTTCAACCATGGATTACATTCAAGTTCTGTCACGTATTTAACGCCGTCCCTTTCCATCGGCTAACAATTGTTTTCGGTTCTCAACAAAACGCGACTTCGATTCTATACGAATTATATGACAATGACTGTCGATGCATCCGACGTGAGAGATTGAGAGTAATTGTCAGATAATCCGTATAGAATCGAAGTCGCGTTTTGTTTCAGACGGAGAACAAGTTAGCCGGAAGCTGGAGGCATTGATGAACATTACTGTACAAGTTTGTACTGTACCTAAAAATGTCGATTCAATTAGTCAGATGAGAGTATATACAGCATGTTCAAGCTTTTGACGATAGGAACTTCTTGACGAGAACTCAAAGTGCTGAATTGTAGCGAGATGCAAAGATGATTAGGTTAGAAATGAGCGAACGACATGCAGGCTGGACGAGAGGAAAGAAAGGAAGAACTGCTGATCAGTAGCTGCGGATGGAAGCAGTTGCAGGCATTATTTTTGTGTCGGTGTGAACGGAGCATGTGCGGAGTTTAAAACTCGTGTACATGCACGGTGCACACATTGCCGGAGAGTAGCTGGTGTGGCTAATTTGTAAATTGGCTGACGAGTAGCTGCCGCTGGTCGAGCCGAGCTTCTGCATCAGCTTTTCAGGCCGCGGTGACCGGGGAGTGAGTGCTTCTGGTGTACGTATCTCAGCTTGTCGTGTAGCCATATTGCGAGAATATTTCAAGGGGTGAAATGTGTCGATAGTCGAGAGTGCGTGTGTTCTTTCCTGTATTATTCCTTTCAAGACAGTAAAAAACTTGAAGTCGTCAAAAGGATGTCTTACGCGTTATTTTCTGATGTCCACAAAGGCACCAAGGACGTCTTCTAGGCATGAAGATATCTTTTGAAAGCCAGAAAATGGCGCGTAAGACATCCTCTAGACGTCTTTTCGACGACTTTAAGCTTTGTGCTGTTCGGGTTCTTAAAGCTGGAATCACGATGAACTTAAAGGGACGAAAAGGAACGAGAATAAACGGAACTAGAACGGTGTGGACGTAGTACAGCAGGATTTTCAATAAGTATAGTGATGACGCGGGTATTTTGAAATGACATGTTTTGTTTTACTCATCATATAAAAATGCCGGTGAGTTCGTCATATTTTTAAGAAAACAATCCGGCATAGAACAGGACACAACTTTCTTGAAGGACTACGTATGGTCGATCCCTACTAGTGTTTCTACTTCCGTTAATTTTCGTTACGTTAAGTAACGTTCCGTTAAGTTCATCGTGATTCCGGCTTTAGTCCAAAAGTCTGAGACTATGATGTGAGCCTGCGAAATGCCGACTTCGAGACGGAAAAGAACGTCGGTAATGAAGATCGTCGTTTATCGGTATGAGGAAAAGCTATTCGCTGCGGCTACTCGAAGACCGATCGGTTGCCGATTCGACGAATAAACTTGTGAATGACAAAGGAAGACATATTGCGGAGTGGAATAATTCCGTGAGATGGAAAAAGCGAGGATAACAATCGACCAGGAGAGGATGACGTGTGACGGTGATGCTCGTCGGGTGATGATATCGAAGAACGCTTCGTGTATTTTCATGGTAACCTACAGCTGCGAAATAAGTTCGTGGCCGAAAGAGATTTGAGACAGTGAATAAAGTTGGGGAAAAGGAAACGCGTTCAAAATGGCGAATCAGACCGGGAACATCGAGCTTCTTCAGACTCAGCCTGAGGGCAGCGAAGAGGAAGTCGACAAGGAGTGGGAAGAGTTCACAAGACTCATGGCTAAGCTAAAGGGAAACAGAAAGAACCATCCTCACAGGTGAAACGAAACTATCGGAGTCGCATAACCTAAAAATGAGCCGTTTTCAGGTGTAACCTCTAATCAAATTTGATTCTGCGCCGAGGAAATTTCGTACAATCTTACCGTTCGTCGGATCCCAATTGATCGTGCAGTTTATACTCCATTATTATACTATTGCGATACATTATATCTAATTCGATGTTCGTGCGCGGTAATAAATTGCATCATTTTCATGTCTTATTTGATGATTTGACTTGAAAAAAATTAGTCAATTAACAAACAGTGATTTAATGTTTGATTAGCCTCTGGCACAGTTATATTGTACCAAATTTTCTTTTGTTATTCCAACCGTTATACTTATAACGATACTCATATTTGAATAGAATTTCCTGGTAACTATAACGACCGAAATATTTTTCATACAGCAATAAACGTTGAACGCAAAAATTAAGTGGACTATCCAACTGACGAACAGAAAAAGGGTTTTTTCAAGAATTTTTTTGAGAAGTTTTAACTGTAAATATTGATAAAGGCTTTGTTAGGCTTAGTAAATACACTCTCGAATTACATGAAAGAATTTTATATATTGATTTTAATCACTTTTTATACACGAAAATCGTAGTTGAAAATCAATCTGAAAAAAGGTGTTGATGATTTCTCGGAGAATGTTAACCTGAAACCAAAAAATCGAATGTTTTTAGATTCAGCACGTTAATGGCCTTGGAATGAATCATACGATTTTTGATATTTGAATAATTAACAAAATGGCGATCATTTATCGAAAAATTTGAAAATGACCGCTTTTTTTGCCATTTTTTGCAAAAAAATATAGTCCAAATCAAAATTTAAAGAAACGTATGATTCATTTCAAGGCATTTAACATGCTGAATTTAAAACCGTTCGACCTTTTGGTTTCAGACTTACCTTTTTTTAGCCTGATTTTCACCTACGATTTTCATGTATAAAAATTGATTAAAATCAATAAAAAATTTTTTTTATGTAATTCGTGAGTGTACTTATTAAGCCCAATAAAGCCTATATCAATATTTACAGTTAAAACTTATTAAAAAAAATTTTTGAAAAAACCCTTTTATTCTGAATCTGTTATTATACCGTATATATACATAGAAATTATAGCGATCGGTAGAATTATTTTCACAGAGACTATTATTACAACTCAAACGCGCGATTTGTTTATTATTTTTATTTTGATTTTTATTTATTTATTTTTTTTTTCGTTTCAACCACTATTAGTTATAAATAAACTTTCCTCTAATGCTTTCTCTGACGTATAATTGTGTATGTAAGATTTTGTAACCGTTAAAATTGAACCCGCAGGCCATCTCAGGCTTTCTACCCATGTCCTCCGCCAAATCCCGAAGAAGAGCAACAGGAATTCGACGCCTTCGACTACATTAACACTTTTGTAAGATAATATGAATTATCAAAAAACTATAATATATATATATATATATATAATATATAACTACGGAATGGCTTTAGTTGAAACAATGAAAAACAAGAAGAATAATTACAAAGGACAGTATTAATTCAATAACTGCAACTATTTTGCAAGTCTGTTTGAATTTTTCTATGCATGATATATTCGAAAACCGATTTATTGGCAGAGTGCTTCGCTCGTAATTATTACCGATAATAAAAAAGAAAGAAAGAAAGAAAAGACTCTTCAAATTAAAAAATAAATATCGCATGCAATAGGATGTATGACGTACCAATTATTTATCAGCATGAAATAAATGAAAGTGAAAAAAAGTTCTGCTTTTTCCTTCCCACTTCTTGACATGCAATCCAGTTTTACAAAAATAATTATCTGTAATAAATTTTATAACAACCGCATGATCTGGAATTAATAATTTACTAGCATGACCATGATGTAAAATAATTTTTTTTAATATTTATATAATGTAAGTCACAACGATGAAAGAAAATTTTGAAAATTTTTCCACCCAATTTCTTTGGCTTGCCCATTATTCTCCAGATATCTCACATTGGCCTGAAAATAAATAAATAAATACATGAAATTGACGATAATTGAGCAGAAAACGAACAAAAAAAATGTTTTGCCCAAATATTTGAGAGGGTGGCCTCGATTCTCGTCTCAACGGTGACGTTATTTCGGTTTAGTGACGTCACAGTTTCTTGCGCGGTAAACAAATAAATATGCAATCAAAAATACTTTTTCTCTCAAATATTTTCCCATTTTTTATTTTCAACTTTCGAAAAGTATTTTTGATGCCAGACTTATTTGTTCACAGTTTAATTTTTTTATTCCCCCCCCCTTTTTTTTTTTTTTTTTTTTTGTTTATTTTGGAATCGTTATAAAATTGAAAAAAATCGGGGTCGATAAAAAATGAAATGTTATTTTATAAAGAAAACGAATAGATGATAATAAAAAAAAATACTTTGAAAATCTGCCGACACTTCTTTAATAGTGAAATACAGAGCGTTGAAACTTTGAGGATCTTTTTTTTTTTTTCAAGGTCAACTCGTGATCTTTCAAGATGAAGCCTGAACTTTTTTTTTAAACCGCCCCCCCCCCCCCTATTATACATATATAACGGCAAAGTTTCACGAGACGAGTAAATTATTCGGCTTGTGTGAATTAATTAAGTATTTCGTATAAAGTATATAAATATTATAATATTATAACAACAAGGCGAAAGTTTACGGGACGTCTGTGAAAATTCTATATTTAAAATCAATGTAGATATGATATATCCATCGAGCACACACACAAAAACGTCAAGCACTGGCGTCTGGCCAAAAAAGCAACGTCTCGTCGTATATTAAATTATTACAAATGTGTACACAGTTGGAGTCCGTCGCTAAAGCGAAGCTTTGATTTTTCGCAAACGGCATTATACGTACACTTTGAAATTTTTTTTTGTTTTCAATTATCTAACCTTCGTTGACGATGAGGTTTGAATGGCTTCCGTTTTGCCAATTTTTTTTTTTTTTTTTTTTTTTTTTTTTTTTTTTTTTTTTTCCCCTCTTTGAAACATGACTCTCATCTCGTGTGGAACAAAAAAAGTCAGGGAGTTTCGGAAACGAGGGAGAGGAGAGAAAAAAAAAAAAAATTACCACCTAAATTTTTCGAATTTTTGTATGCAATGTTTCAATTTTTACTCCATTTTATTTTTTCTTTGTTTACTCCTTTGACATCGTACAAAAATATACTTAGGTCGGAATTGTGTGATACAGAATAGAGATACAAAATTATCGTTGACTCAACTATACAATGCGCGCGCGAGGAAATTGAAATTTCATTGCGACATTGAGAAAGAAGAAGAAGAAGAAGAAGAAGAAGAAGGAAAAAAAAGCAACAAAGAGAGAAAAAAAGAACGTCAGAAGGAAGAATAGAAATACCACAAATTTTTCCGTTGCAAAACGTGTCGAGCCAAAAATTATTTTTATACATATATTGTATATATATATATATATATATCTATATATATATATATATATATAGATAATAGATATAGATATTAAAACGTATTATACGTGGAAAATAACTTCCCGAATTATCATCCATTTTCGGTTTTCGTTTTTCAATTCTAATAATACCGTAACATAATTTCCTCGTCGGTTTTACTCTTTCTCTTATAAATTCTTATTTTTCAAAAATGGAGTTTTCATATTTTCAAAACGTAGAGTGACAATTAGTCGCTTTTTTTAATCTTCCTTTCTATTTTCATACTCGTTTCAGATCTAGTATAATACCTAACGCATTTCCGAATTGATTACTGATTTTTCAACCCTTTTTTCTAGCCTCGAAACACAGTTACAATCTATGCAAAAGCTTTTGTAATAGATTTCGAACAAGTATGAAAATAGAAAGTACGATATAAAGAATAGAAAAAAGTCCGATTCTTGTGTGGAAATATTTCATTTCGAAAACGGAATGTTGTTTTTTTTTTTTTTTTTTTTGTTTGTACAGGTTCATAAAAATTAATTTGGGTATCTCTAGACAGGTTTGAAAATTCGTAGGGTAAAGGCGAGTGATTGAAAAAAATTTGAAACTCTTTTTGAGAAGGTTTTCGGAGGAAATACTAACGTTGGAAAAATATTTAATTAAAATACAAAAATGTCACGGTGAATCGTTTACTGATTTGGCTTGGAATGCTCCATATATTATATTATATACAACAAGTAATAAAAAAAAATTAAACAAAAAATTTTAGCTGAGCAAATTATTAACCCAAGAATTTGCATCAGCTTAGATTTTCCGGGGTTTCTAGCTTTTGGCGTGATTTGTCTAGAGTTTTGAATTACTTGCGAAATTGAATATAAAAAAAAATAGTTTTTAAAAAAAAAATCGTTCTTTTGTTACGTTAATAAGAATCCTTTAAAAATTTATTGCAATTAATTTAAAGTATTCAATATAAAATAATCGTTTTTAATTAGATAAAACGAGAGATTAGTTGATCAGAATTTAAGAAGCAGAACTAAAGAATGTTTTAATGATAATTTTTTATGTTAAAAAAGGTAAAACTTCTACAAAAATGAGCTGGAAATCAATGTAAGATCTTCGAACATAATTATTGCCAACATAGCGTTTTTGTTTTTTTTTTTTTTGTTTTTTTTTCATCTGGTTATTTTTCGATTTTCTCGTAACTATTTTACGTGAAAAAAAATTCAACTTCAACATTGAATAACTTTTGAACGAATAGATTCATCGTATGAATACTAAGAACCTTTCTTTGTAAAACATTCAATTCTCTACAAAAGTAAGTCTTTTGTATTCCTGTATGTTGAACCGTTGCTAAATTATGAAATTTGAAAGTAACAGTGAAAATTTTTTTCCACCTTAAACGAATAGAAAATGGATACATAATTCGGATGAGGGACACGTGAATATCAATATTAAGTGCTCATATTTTAACAGGCTTTTTATTCAATCTTACTTCAACTACCGGATGCGTGATTCTGAATAAAAAATAGTCGATGCGGGGAGAATTCCGAAAATCACGTGATTACCATTTACATTACATAAATATGTATAGTGAACGTATATTCTTATAATATACTATAGATTATAGATAACGAACGACGTTAGATTGATCTTCGATTACTGCAGTATATGAATCGATGAAAAAAGAGAAATAAATAAATAAATTTAAATCGAATGAATTGAGATCGAAAAATTCTGTTAAAAAAAAAGAAAAATAGGATAAGAAAATCTGCCCACGTTTTCCTCAACGGAGAGGTGTTTTGCGTCATTCACCGGATGATTGAGAATTTTTTTGCGATCGACATCAAATATTTATAAAAAAAATAAAGGGTTGATTAAAAAAAGAATGAGTAGAATGTTAGAAAAAAACATGATATGATTTTGTGATGGTCGAGGCTTAACACTGATTGATTTGGCGTGGAATACCCCATACATATACATACATATATATATATATATATTATAAACACATTCATAAGTCTGTTGTTAATTTTTTTTTTTTTTTTTGTCAATTTAACAATTATAATCGCATTCGAATCGTACGAAAGGAGGAAACGTTTGTAACCTAATTGTACGAGGATACAACAAGACTCGTACATGCATACCTATATATATATAGTACATATGCGTGTATAACCTTACAACGAATTAGCCATAAAATGGTTAAATCCTGATCACCTTGATCTTCGGATTTGTTGTTATACTTGATGTATGTTTTTTTAATCTTTTCCCCCCTCCCATATGGCTCGTCATAATAGTTAGGATAGGCATGTAGGTAAGAAATAAACTCATTCATCGGACCTGTTCTGATCGTGAAACTCCGCCTTTTTTTTAAAGTTTTATTTTTATAACCTCGCCGAATGAAACAACTCAAATACTCCTAATATTTACATACATATTATGTATTTATACGTATATAGATACGTATTTAAATGTGCGTAAAGGTGTTGATTTATTAATTATCATTCTGGTGAAATATCGTTATTATCATCAATTTTATCTCCGTTTTTGATTACATACTTTGCATTCGAATTTTCACTGCTCACTGTTGTCCGAATAGAAGAAAACATTCAATCCGACATCAATTTTTTTTGATAGAGAAAAAAAGAACTGCATCTTCGCGAATATCGTGTGAAATGATGGATCCTCGAAAACTGTAAATAAATTAAAAAAAAAAAAAACACACACACACACACACACAACTACGTACGAAATGGCATAAAAATAATTTGGAACTTTTTTTTTTTTATTTATTTATTTTTTTTTTGCATGAATAAGTAAACTTTTTAGAGTGGGATGAAAATAATAAATTTTATACTAATTGTGCAGAACGTATATTGAGAAAATACGAGATCCCCGAAATATGAATTGCACCGATTAAATAATGATCCGACTATCATTCCTGAAGTTTAAAACATTCAGAATATATTCCGGAATGTCTGTTTTTGCCACAGGAGAGGTGATAGAAAAAAAAAAAAAAAAAAAAAAGGAAACGTAAATCCAAAGAAGAATGAAAAATATTTTTTTTTTAGCCTCTCAGCTTAATACAGTAAAACCGGAAATGTCGAAAAATGTATTTTCGTCACTCAGTTTGCGAGGATTTACCTCAAGATGGATTTGTCATCGGTAGAGAACAGAGTAGAGAACAATGTTCTGAAAAAAAGAAGACTAAAAAAAAAAAAAAAAAAAAAACCACTTCAAAGAGTCAGAGAAAACGTTTGAATTCGAAAATGAAGAATATAATTGTGGTGTTTTTTTTTTTTTTTGTATAAAATGGTAAATCGTGGCCGATCAGTGAGTCTCAAAATTGTAGAATTTTCACGCATTCTACTTATCCTTATTTTTGCAAACTATAATAAAATACGATGAAAATTCACCTTATAGGAATTATTATGAGTTTATAGATCGACGTTTGGTCGAGTTTATATTTATCCACACGAATGGTATGCACGATGTGAGCTCCTTGAGAAGTAGTATAAGTCGCTACTTAATACAACCTCACCTCGCCTCTTCTGATCTGACGAGAAAACTCAGCTCGTTGCCAAACTTTCGTTGTCGGTATTAAACGCGTGGCAAATGGTACATCATGATGTATATATATATATATATGTACGTATACACATATCTATGTACAGTATAGTAAAACGGAGAACCATACTCATGATCTATCTATCAAACGTCAGTCAAAAAGCAAAGCTTTAGTTCGCGAGTTGCTGCAGTACCGGAAGCATACGTGAACGGAAGTTGTTATGCTGCATTTTGGGAAAAAATTATCATATTTCATGTCCCCCGTTATATGAATTCGAGTAACGTAACGTGACGTGACGAGAAATAAATTTATACGATTAATAATAATAATAATAATAATAATAATGATAGATGAATAAATAAATCAATAAAAAAAAAGTTGAGATATTATAATAATGATAACAAAAACAATAGTAGAACAATATAGAATGTATTAAATTAAACGACTACTTGATATCTAGTTTGGGAAACAACAAAACGCGAATACACTGTATATTCGTAGAGAAAAAAAAAAAATAGGCAATCGTGAGAGTGAAAATAAGGATGAAATAAAAGTATCAATAATTAATATCTAATATACGGATATTAGACACAGACGCGTTTTGTATTACATAATAATAGTACATAATACACGTGACGGATGACGTGTTTCAGGTGCATACATAGGTTATACAAAAATGCAGTCAATGCCCTCGACGTGATACGATCACGCAGGTATATGCAGTATGTTAATATAATATAATGTATGCACATGTGTAGTTATATATATATTGTACGATAAAATGTTTTTTTCTACAATCTTCGAACCGATTGTTAAGATATAAATTTCGCGGGATAATGATTCATTTTGCGAATAAAAAATTATGGTTCATATATTGTTTTTTTTCTCAAAATTTTTACCGCTTTATTTTTTACAATCTTACTTGACGTTTGTAATGCTGAATGGATAATAAAAGAAACGATTGTTTTATAATTATTACCAGAACTGATATCGATATCGATTTCAATAATAATAACAACGATGATGCGTAAAAGAATAACAATAATAATAGTGATTATTTTAATAACGTGATAAAGAAAAAATTATAATCTAAATCTATTATAATTAGAGAGAAAAATTTAAACAAAGAAAAACGCGAAGGAGAAAGATAGAGAATTTTGTCACAGTTGCCAACAATACCTGTAGGTAAACATTGAAATGTGTATATATATATATATGTATGTGTAATACAACAATACCGCACTATTATCGCGCGTGATCGGCGGACTCTATATTACAACAAGCAAGCTTGCTCATCTAAATTTAACGCATTAGTCGTCTAAAAGTCTTGGCCGCGTTGTAACTTAACTCTCTTCGCCTAAAAACGAGACGCGACAAATTTCTGCACCGCGTTGTTGAAAAGTTTTAATAAAGAGGGAGGAGAAAGAAAGAAAGAAAGAAAGAAAAAAAAAAAAAAACACCGTTTTAAAGCAGAAAAGGAAAGAAAAAAAAATGTTCTTATTCGATGAAAATTCGTCGATCAACCTTCACCGATCGTTCAAACGACGCGCTTCGTTTGTGACCTGATTTGAAGATAAGAAAAAATAATACGAGAACAAAAAAAAAAAAAAAAAATAACAAAACGAAAGGATATTTTGAACATTTTTTAAATAATAAAAACACTCTTTTCCATGCCGTTTTACGTGCTGTTGATGCTGATGCTGTTTCTCCACGCACTTTATCAAACAGAAATTACTTCTTCTATCGATTTGAATGTTGATGCCGGCAGTTGCAGTCTTAAACAACAGAGCATATTTCGTCTGCAACGATGAATACGTTGTAAGTTTATGATGTAATTCATCGGGACAAAGCAGAGAAAAGAAGAGAGAGAGAGAGAGAGAGAAATCTCATACATCATGACTATTGATTACGTTTAGCAATTCTTTGAATTTCTTCTTTTTTCTCCCTCTCTCTTTCTCTCTCTCTTTCTTCGAAGATAGTATTTTTCGCCACGTCCCATCTCATCAATTAATCTTACAGGTGTTTCGATGCAGTTCAATATAAATAGATAAATAATTAATGAATTTTCATTTATATATATATGCTGGGAATTGTTTACTGCACACCTGGATATTATTATCAATATCTGAGATCGCGTGAATCTTATTGTCGGTTGTACGATTATGCAGTTACTTGCACTTCTGCATTCATCATTCGTCACGTGTTAGAATAAAACAAAGAGAGTAAGAAATAAACCAGACGACGTCAAAACAACGTATGCGAAAGGAAAACAAAGTCTACATCTCGAAACAAAAAAACCGCTGCAAGCAGTAATCGACGCCTGCATTTAGACGACGTTGAGGCGCATGCGTGAACTGCGGGTTGCCGATGATTTGGCGCATATTTTCTCACTCATTTGTTTATCGAAAAAGAGAGAAGCTGTCGAATCGTTAGAAAACTACGAAGATCAAAAATTTGCGATTCATGACGTCGAGGAAACGATTTTTCTTCTGTTTTCCTTCTTCTTTTCTTAATCTTTTAAAACCAATTCGAGATATAAGAAAAAAATAACTACAACAACAAGAACTCTATATCTGCATAATTACATTCGTACATGCATTATATTCACTTACGTACATATATGTATATAAATAAGAGAATTACAAATCCATTATCAAATGCGTATAGGTATACGAAACGCGTTACGACCGTTAATTGTCAGTCGTATCTGCACAAGAGAAGAAGCACGGCAACGCAAAAAAAGGAAAATAAGGCAAAAAACAACGTCTCTGAACGGTTGATACATAGTACCTTGTACCACAAACACTGTACATAGAATTCTGATCGAACCCTGAGTCAGTTGCGCAACATTTGCTTAATGGGGTATCCGGTATACAAATATCCATAATATTATAATTGTATAATTCTCGGAAAATAAATATTAACTAAAGAAAAATCATGCTCATCATCATCATCACCTTCGTTATCATCAAGAAGATTATCATCCCGCACCAATCGCATGGAATGCCTAGTATAAAAGAATACTCGTAACAAGTTGAGAAAAAGAGAACATGCAGTTCGCTGGTCAAACGAAGAAATTCGAAACGTATAGACAATATTATAATATAAAATAAAAATGTGTTGATGAAGTGAACGGTGAAGATAATGATGTAAATGTGAAACGAAAATTGATGGTGAACAATTGTCTTATGTAGTAACTAATAAACAAAAATTCGCAGATGTATGGACGTTACACGAAGGACCTGGGTGAATACGCAAAAGAAGAAGCAAGAAGACTTCGATTGCACGACAGAGCCAGACGGAAATTGGACAAGGACCGTACCCACGAACTGAGGAAGTCTAAAAAGCGAGGACCGATATGTAGAAAACTGTTAGCCGTGCTTGCGTTCACATGGAAACACACGGGGGCCCGTTTAGGCGAGGATTGGGTTTTCCTCGCTCTCCTCGGCGTCATCATGGCCATTCTAAGCCATGCTATGGACAAGGGCATTTCACTTTGCAACAACGGTATGGACAACTTACGTTTTTATATAAAGTATCGATTTTGTTACGTTCACGTTATTAACATTAACCTCGTGCTTGTCGTTATGGCCATGGTTAATGGTAAAGTACTACTTATATTCTCTATTCGTGGTCATCGAAACGTTCAGTCATGACACTTTTTGCTTGATCTCTCGAGGATACATACATCAGATGTACAGTTCAGTCGAAGCAATGACTAAAACAAAAGAAAAAAGTGCACCAAGATCCATCAAGTTAGATTACCTCTGACGAAGTATAAAGAGACGAAAAACGTTGAAACGGAAGTACCTGACACTAAAAATGACTGGCACCAATCGTGGTTTTCTGACCCTGAATATTTCGTTCCGACACACCTTTGAAGACGCTATTAAAACTGGTAAAATTACAGCGAGGATATGGCTATACCAAGACCTGACGACACAGCCGGCACTGCAGTACCTAGCATGGGTGTCACTTCCGGTGTGCCTGATCCTCTTCAGCGCAGGTTTCGTGCACATCGTAGCACCGCAGAGCATAGGATCAGGGATCCCGGAGATGAAAACGATCCTACGAGGAGTGGCGTTGAAGGAGTACCTGACGTTCCGAACGTTGGTGGCGAAGGTGATCGGATTAACGGCAACGCTGGGTTCGGGTTTGCCGTTGGGCAAAGAAGGTCCATTCGTGCACATAGCGAGCATAGTGGCAACACTGTTGTCAAAGCTGGTCACGAGTTTTCAGGGTATCTACGAAAACGAAAGTCGAAATTGCGAGATGCTGGCTGCGGCTTGTGCCGTTGGTGTGGCAGCCTGTTTTGCCGCACCAATAGGTGGTGTCCTCTTCAGCATCGAAGTAACGACGGTTTACTTCGCCGTGAGGAATTACTGGCGAGGTTTTTTCGCCGCGGTTTGCGGTGCGACCACCTTCAGACTGCTCGCCGTTTGGCTGAACAAGGAAGAAACCATCACCGCCATGTTTCCGACAAATTTTACCGCCGAGTTCCCCTTCGATCCCCAAGAGTTATTCGTTTTCGCTCTTATCGGTGTGGGAAGCGGTCTTGGCGGTGCTTTTTACGTATGGCTTCACAGGCAGTACGTCATATTCATGCGGAAGAACAAGAGTATGAACAGGTTCCTTCAGAAAAAGTGAGAGATTTTACTTCATTCTTCTCTTTTATTTCGTTTCTTCAAACTCTAGCATGCTTTAATTTTCAGCCGGTTTTTGTATCCCGGAATCGTCACCCTCTTGGTAGCAACGATTTCGTTTCCATTGGGCTTGGGTCAGTTCATGGCAGGAGATTTAACGACCCACGAACAGGTGCTTGGATTGTTCGTAAACTTCACGTGGACGAAGACGGACTTGACGGTTCTGGAGATGAACGTCCTTCAGCACTGGTCATCCGTATACACAGACGTCTTTGTTGGTCTCTTCAGCTACGTCGCCTTCACTGTGAGTGTTAAACCCGTAAAAACATGAAGGTGACAACAAACTCTCTCTCTCTGGTGGAAGATACCGATAAAAAATAAGTCGAGTCAATCATCCGCTGAAAAATTTGACATTTTCAACATTCATTGATCATGTCGTTTTGCAGTTCATATTCTCCATAATAAGTTCAACCGTACCAGTTCCTTCGGGTATATTCATACCAGTTTTCAAAATCGGAGCAGCACTTGGTCGAGCCGTCGGAGAAGGGATGGCTCTTTGGTTCCCCACCGGCGTCAGATACGGCGGTATTAGTAACGCAATTACACCCGGTAAGTAAATCGCCGTTTTCTCTTCCCCTCGGTAATCAAACTTCCATATCGCCGGCCCATAAGCCAGGAGTAATTGTGGAACTACCTAATTTCAGTGGACCCATTGCAATATACGAATCGCTTAATTGGTCAATTCAACCTTGTTGAATGACCGCCGCACTGCATGTAAAGAAGACCATTTGCGCCAGGCAAACGTATTATATTACTTTTTCATGGCTGTGCATGGAGCCAATGAAGTTTGTTTAACTCCGCCTTTGTTGATTCATAACGTTGACTGCAACCTCGTTATTTGCGCTCTGCTAGTCACTCTCGCTCTCTATTCCTTCGGGCAATTCTTTATAACATAGCGTCTCTAACTCCGCCAATTTACAATCATGTGTTTTGTTATATAGGAGGCTACGCGACCGTTGGAGCAGCGGCCTTTTCCGGTGCGGTAACGCACACCATATCAGTGAGCGTAATAGTGATCGAAATGACCGGTCAGATAACGCATATAGTGCCAATAATGATCGCGGTACTGATAAGCAACGCTATAGCGGCGCTCTTGCAGCCGAGCATATACGACAGTATAATACTAATAAAGAAGCTGCCCTACTTACCCGACTTGTTGCCATCGAGTTCAGGTACGAATCGCTAACGCGAATTGAATCTTCAATCAAGTTTCGGATAAAGAACGCGACATTTTCTCATACTTTCGCAGGAATGTACAACGTCTACGTCGAGGACTTTATGGTCCGTGACGTGAAGTACATCTGGCACGGAATCACCTATCAAAAGCTAAAGGATATACTAAAGGAGAACCGAAAGCTGCGAGGGTTTCCGCTTGCGGATAACCCGGGCTCGATGATACTTCTTGGCTCCATCCAGAGGTTGGAGCTGATCAAGCTGATAGAGAAGCACATCGGTCGAGAACGGAGGCTTCAGGTTGCTCAGAAGTGGCAAAAGGAAGCGGAGGAACGAGCTAGAGAGGAAATGGAACGACAGCTTAGAGAACAGGAGAGAACCCGGAGGCCTTCGAGATTCGAAGTAATTCCAGCGCCCGATATTCTCAAACTTCAACGCCAGAGCGCCAGCGATCTCACAACTACCGGAAATGACGCGGTGAGTGTCATGAAGTTGGTAATGAAGTATTGAAAAGTAAACGTATTTAGTATGACTTTGAATCAGTTGAATCCTAATTTGATTATAATGATGGTTGACTGCATTCGTTGTCAGAACAATTTTTCTTCAATCAACATCACGAAGTTCAACCTCGTAGGTCATCTTGCGATTGGAACAATATTCAATTGTCATTAGATCATGATACCGATTTTACAATAACTTTCTAAAAGACAACACACTGTCAACGAGATCAAATTTCTCTCAGTCTCTAATCCATAACACTATGCAGCACGCCTTCCACTCACCGATATTCGGATCCCAGCCGAAGAAGTCGATCCTTAAGAAGACGCACTCGTTCACTCTGAAGGGTTTCAGCCCTTTGGTAAGTCCGGCAGTGACGCCATACACGACGGTAACGGGAGCTGAAAGCAGGTAAGAGACAAAGTTTATCAAGTACACAGTGTATAAAGAATTGAGATCCAAAAATAGAGATATATTGTAATGGAAGATCAGAAGTACAGAGCTATATGCATCATCGGTCTCAACGTTCTGTAATAATGGTTTTATATTCAGAATCCGACTGGCGTTCGAGGCCATTTTCCGGAAATCAGCAACCCTGCAAGACGTTGACCCCGATCCAGAAATGGGCTCTGGCGGAAGTGTGAATGCGAACAGACAGGGCAGCATCGATGTGTTGAACGTGCCTTCCCACCTGCATACCCAGTTCTCACCGAGTCCCAATACATCGAAGAAGGTTCAGCTGGTAGGCAAAATCCAATATTGAAAAAAAAATGAATCGATGCCTGTCTTCGAAAGAAGGAAAGATAGCACGAGCTCACGCTGATCAAATGAGCTCATATATTCAATCGGCACCCAATTTGTCTTGTAAAATGAATACGTTATAAAATGCGGAAAATTTTTGACAATGGCAATGATGTTTCAGCCACGCGAGAGGGTGATCGACATGTCGGCGGAGGACCAAAAACAGTGGGAAGAAAGCGAAATGGCGCTCGAGGTTGACTTCTCACGATGTCACATTGACCCCGCGCCTTTTCAACTCGTCGAGCGAACCTCGTTGCTCAAGGTTCACAGCCTGTTCAGCATGGTGGGCGTTAACCACGCGTACGTAACGGCGATTGGACGGCTGGTCGGTGTGGTGGCTTTGAAAGAGGTGAGTTTCCACTTGTGTTTTCATCAGAATTCACGGTTCAACTTTTTTTCTACATTACCGACGAGGATCGTAATTACCGACGGGGATTATAATTACCGACAGGAATCATAATTACCGACAGGGATCATAAGTTACGGACAGGGATTATAATTTTATGATATTATGTAAAAACCATTGACAATAATAATGAATCTGTGTCTTTCACTTTTTGGCTTTTCGAGACCTTCCGAATGACCGGATGAATTTTAAAAATATTGTTGTTCGTTCCTGCTTAGCTACGAAAAGCGATCGAGGACGCGAACTCGGGTATAATTCCGGTTCACGGCACCGAGACGGGGATCCATGGATCGGATTCAACTTTAGGTGGTGTTGAAGTGCCCTCGGATTCAAAAACCCAAATAACAATAAACTCGGTTACAAATTCCGTGACGCAGGATGACGACAGCGAAATATCTCCACCGCACAATCACCACGAGAAGGTATGAAAAATACAAGGTTTAACAATCCTAATATTATACGCATATACAATATACATAGTGTAAACCAAGCAATTGTGATATAGCATACTCTCCTATATATTTAAATATATATATATATATAATACCTATAATAAAAATCAACCTACGTTTAAAAACGGTGCGATTATAATTTATATAGACGCACAATAATTTAATACGGTTCAACAATGCACATAAAATTGTTGAAAATTCACAAGAATAACGATTGATGTCCCTTATACAACGCGGTGTATACAGGTAGAATTAGTAAGATAAACGAGAACGACGATTACGATGATTATAAACGAATTGTAAAAATAATTACCACTATGATTATTGTTATCGTCGTTTTTCGTTTTTAATTATAACATCGGTGCTCAAATTATGCTGCAGCTTTACACAGCTTTATTTAGGTTTACAGATTGATTAATTGATTGATTGATTGATTGATGTATATGGTGTCGGCATATAATTGTCCAGTTTGTATACTGTATACTGCTATGCAGACGTGTCTATTGTAGTGTAAGTGTGAGAAATTGTATGATTGGGAAGTTTTTTTTTTTCTTTCGAATCAAACAAACCGGTGAACAGCTATTATACATATAATGCCAAGTAAAGGTAAAGATATTGATATAAAAATGCAATGTAACAATCGGTATTATATAAGTGTCGATTTGCTTTTTATTTTGCTTTTTTTTTTTTTTTTTTGTTTCTCTAATTTTTAGGGCTTTTTTTTATCGCCTTTCAATCGTTAAATCGTATCTTGTATCTAGTCTACAACAAAATATAAAATCCCACTACTATTCACTAATTATTTATATATCATGATCATTTACTTATCAATTTGTTCTTCTCTGCCTTTTGAAGTTCGTTTCATTGAATGTATAATTTTTCATGAATATAGTGAATGAGAAAGTTGAAGTGACGAAACAAAATACAAACAATCGTTTAGAGAGCCAGAATTTGCTTTTTGAAATGCATTTTTTCTTGTTAAATTCTTTCTTTGTAAATTATTCAACTTGTATTCACTGATTTGTCTATGTGTTTTATTCACTAAATGTTTCTATTTTTAGTTTTATTTCTTTTGACTAGAAACAACCGAGTTTGAGGATAGATATTGTATGTAAAATAATAGAATGATCAGGATATATAATAATATGAAGAATATAAAGTATCTCGATAGAGAATTTTTTATGTCAAATAACGGTAGATAACTATCGAATATACATCTGATAAATATTTAAATCCTAACATAAACACGGTTGTGCCAGAAATTATTTGTTTATAACGTATTGTGTGTATACGCAAATATAAAATACGTAATGTGCGCGTGTGTGTGTGTGTGTGTGTGTGTATAGGTACAGGTAATTATTATTTGAAGCGAACGAACAAATAAATTCTAGTTTTCGACGTAATCGTTATTGTATAGAATGTATAATATTTGTGAAATAACGATTACCGTGTAATACCGTTAATAATGATGAGAATAGTAATAATAAAAACTAATATAAATATTGCCTGTACCCTGCATACAACAATTAATAGATAATAATTTAAGTGAAAAAAATAAGTAAGTATATGTATAAGTAAGGAAATAATATTAGTTTATAAGTCAGGGAACAATAATTGTAAGGTAAGCTGTATCCGCTAGATATAATTCTTAAGTAAAAAGAAACAACGATATCCATATAATATTAAATATATATGTATATATATATATATATATATAATATACTGGGTGATCTTTTCTCGCTCCAGTCAAATATCTCCGAAACTAGTAGAGATATGAGAAAAAGTTTAATTCAGAACTTGAAGAATTTCGAAGGGAAAAATAACGCCGATATATACGTTGGTTCGTGGATTACAACGACTTTCCTGATTTTTCGAGTACCTCGTGTTTTTAGCCAGGGAACAGATATTTTGAGTATGACAGGCTGATTGAAGGTTCGAAGACTGATTCAAAAATGTGAAAATATTTTTTTTTATTTCATCTTGCAATATTGTTACGGGATGGATAATTGTGATCACGAAGAGCGAGTATCGATGATCGCATCTACACGTGATCTTATTACGATCTATTTTGAGTTCATAATCCATGGACTTCGCGGTCGTACGAAGGATAGAAAGAAACGAGAGGAACTTGTGTCGAGACGTTGAATGTTTGAGTATATAATTGATTTATTGTAAAATATATGGAGAGTATAATGAGATGATGTGGAGGAGAAATGTTGGCCGAATGAAAGATGACTTGAGAGTGTTAATGTATTGGCGGAAAGAGTGCAAAAGACTTGATAGTTGCAGTTTAGGATTAGAGGGAGCATTTCGCTGATACGGTATGGAAACCGAGGCAGCGAGGTGAAGATAAGAAGGGGATTCTGGGTATAAGGTAATCAAACTGTAAGAGCATGGGAAAAAATTTGGGGTCTGGAGGACGTAAAAAAGTTGTAAGAAATTTTTTTTTTTTAATCTTACCTCGATGTTCAAAAATTGAAATACTGAACCAGTTTTTAAAAAAACCACCGAGTATTTCAGTTTCTGAAAATTTTGAAAATTGTAAAAAAGTAAACGTTTTTTTCTTTTCCTTTTTTTTTTTTTTATATTTTTGAATGTCTCTTCGAACCTGCTGTCAACTAGTCACAATCAAAATACGTGTTTCGAATAAAAAAATCACGATGTACTCACAAAAAAATGTCGAAACTGGCGCAATTCACAAGCCAAACACCACGTCGACAATATCTTATCCGCTCGAAATCGTTCAGGTTTTGTATAAAAACTTTATCTTTTATCTATTCTAGTTTTCAAAATATTTGTCTAGAGCGATTAAAAGAGACCACCCTGTATATGAAAATATATACATAAATATATATTTTTAAGAGGAAGAAAAAATTGTTAATACAATTATACAATAATGATGATGATGATGACGATGAGGAGTATCAACTTATAATTATCGAAAATAGAAAAGAATAAGGAAAAAAAAGAAACTTGTGCTGAAGAATAAATCCTGAATTTACTGTACGAATAATTGCAAGAAAAAATTCGATCTGATCTCTGAAATATCAGCAGCCGATAATTGTCACGCAAGAGGTATAAACGATTTATACCTATAACTAATTTTGCAAAATGAAAAGAATCCTGATACAGTCATCAACATTCCACGAGAATTTTTTCTAACGCAAATTGTACATATCTATATCAGCGTTAATTTATAACCTTTATTGTTATTAGTATTATTGTTATTGTTACTATCATAATCATCATCATCATCATCATCGCTATTATTATTGGTATGTATTAAATATAATTTATATCAGCTTTAAAATATATTTAGAAAGATTTTCTTCGTCATTTGTAAATTTTAATAATAATAACAATATTTCACGATGTATGTATAATATACAAAAAAAAAAAAAAAAAAAAAAAACAACAACAACAACAACAACAATTGTACGCGATCAATCGAGAAGAAAAGACACACCATATTTATATATATATATATATATATATATATATATATATATATATATGTATAAAATGAGAATAAGAACATATTACTTAAATAATCGTTTACATAATTTTGTATCCATGAACCTCCTGCACCAGTCCGCAATTCAATTCGCATGTGTAACCGATAGAGGATTTCTTTTCTCGCTAACTAGGATCAAGATCTGTTTTACCGGCCATGGGTAAGACAGAAAAAAAATAACGCTCCGTCGGTAAGACATGATCTGACTTGACTCGCAACGTTCAAGCGCAAAATTGAAGCAAGGAAATAAGAGGCAAATCGAAAGGATCATCATGGCATAACACGAAATTGCTAAGTAAATGTTTTGAAATTACGTTAATTCTCATTTGCTACACCGCAGGCCTCAGGCCATCCAATCAAATTTACGCTTTGGAGGGCATTATAATGTTCATTCTCCATTACGGAATGAACGATTTCCCCGCTGGTTAACCGCTGCACAACCTTACTTTCACGCCAGTCTTTCGAGGTCCCACCGGACCGCACGGAGTCTCGCTGTGTTAGATTCTAGACTTGGAAATTTCAGGAGTCAACTAGACAGGCTGGTTTTTTCATTCAACGCCATCTCAGTAAATAACGAACGATCGAGACATGCGCGGTGATATCAGGTGCCGAAACATGTGCGCGATAAAAGAGACGAACTACTACCAGCTGCAGCAGCTCGTTTGACCCTGTAGTCGATTTTTTTAAAAACTATATACATACATATGTATATACCTTAGATTGAATATTGAATGTAAAAAGAAGAATCATTTTACAGGTAAATATAATTCTTTATATTTAATCGTGTGTGTGTGTGTGTGTGTGTCATTAACTTCTTCGTACCGATAAACATAGCATTTGATGTTCGAAAAAATTTCATAAATGATTTGATAGTGATGATTGATTCATAAAGTTTCGAAAATAAACTCTGAAGATCTTTTTTTTTTTTTTTTTTTTTTTTATTATTATTTTTTGTTTTCTTCTATTTCTAATACACAAGAATTAATAAAAATTATTATTATACATATACCTGTGTAATAATTGGTTGAGAGAATATCAGATTTTTTTCTTCAGATATTAAATATTATACAGTCGAATTGAACGAATTGATTAGTATCCGGGTAAAACATATTTTTAACGATTTTCTTTACAAATACTTAGACGAAACCTGCGTGAGCTCGGGTAATTGTTAGAGAAACGATTGAAATTCTTATAGAAACATAAAGTTAATTAAATTACCTGGATTTTTATTACATAACTATAAAAAATTTATAAATTATATGCATATTATCAGATGATTGGAAAAACTTTTGTGATATTTAATTTCGGCACGTATGCCTGATATTGAACAAGAAGGAAAATTATAATTGAAATAATGAATTGAAATAATTCTAACGTTCGAAAATCTGTAATTAGAAAATTCGCGATGATGAATCATCGTATAATAATATTACCTACATGGAAATCGCGACGAAGTCTCCAGAGATTCCGATGCTTGAACAGGCAAGCCAAATTCTTCCATTTATTATAATCGTAATTAACCGATACGTACGCTAATTATTATGAGCTAAAACGCCTTACTATATCAATTAAAATAGAAACATCGACGATTTTTTGTTTCTTATTTGTTTGCTTGTCTTTTTTTTCCGTCAAATTAAACGAATTGTAATTAATGTTTATAGCCGCAAATCATGCACATTATATCTTGTACATCCGTGTTTTTTTTTTTTTTGTTTCTTCTTTTTCCTTTTTTTTTTGTGTGTAACACTTAGATACTTTGCAAAGTTAAAAATCAATTTTCTAAACGCTAACCTCAACGACGAACAGTTATTATGTACATATATGTATACATATATTATGCTTTACCGTCAGATTTTATTTACTGTAAAAAGTAGCGTTATGTCAAGTTGACACTTTTGACGAAATACCGAATTATGGTTTGTAATATCTATACACATGTAAGCGTATATAACAATGATACATGATGTAGTTATATACACATTTTGAATGACGAGGAACAAATTAATTCCGATATAATGGGGCATTCCACGCCAATTTGACCTGGGGTTTACCCTTGGTACGTGGTTTTTCTTGTTTTTTTTTTCAATTCAATTTGAATTTTCTACAATTTTTAGTAACGATTTTATCGATCAGCCAAAGTTAAAAATTTGAACATTTTTTCAGGTTTTTCGGAACCATTTAACGATTTGCAATTTTTTTTGTAACAGTAAAGCGAAGAGGAAGAAAAACTTTCTTGCGAGAAATTTGAAAAAAATTTCAAAAATCCGATGCGACATAGAAAAAATGTTTCAGCTACCATCCGTAGTAAAATCAATTATGTTTATAATTTTTTGAAAGTTGTTTTTTTTTTTTTTTTCGGAAAAAGGTTGCAAGCTTAAAAATTTTTATATCTGACGCAGGATATTTCAGAATTTTTTCAAATTCTTAATTTTGTTGGGTCGATAAAATCGTTTCTAAAAATTGTGGAAAATTTAAATCGAGTCGAAAAAAACGACAATAAAAACCAAGTACCTTTTAAAGTGAGAACCATCAAAGAAAAAATCGCGCGCCAAATCTGAGAGGTCAAGATTAAAACCCAGGTCGAATTGGCGTGGAATGTCCCATATATACATAATTATATGTAACTATAACTATTCTTCCCGCTCCTACGGTTCTCGAGGTGAAAGTTGAACACCTTGCGACGACACTGCTCCCCGGATATTATAAATCTAGTCAAAAATATGTGAAATTTAAAAAAATTCACGAACTCGCAAAAACTGATAGAGTAAAAAACAAAACAAGAGCTACGCACTTGGCGGGAACATTCGATTAATATTTTTTTATGGAATTGATTATACTTGTTCGTTCCGTGCGTGATCTCGTATAATATAAAGACGAAGTCTTACATCTCAATGATTTTTCTTAATAATTTGTTTGTTTGTTTGTTTTTGTTTTGTTTTTTTCACAGTACAATTTATTCAAAATTTTTACACGTAAAACGGAGGAAGTTATTAAGTAGTACGAAAAATTTTGTTACTTGTTTTTTATGGTTAATTTCGTTGGTATGGCCGCCTGAAGTTAACTCTATATATTTAAATCTGGGTGACACGATACTTCAACTTTCGAGTATTTGAAAAAACAAAAACAAAAAACAAAAAAAAACAAAGGGGTTTTGAAAAAGTACACTTGTCACTATATATCATCTGAAGCAGAATTATGCAAATTCGATGATAAACATTTAAAAGAATGACGAAATTTTGATATTTTTTTCAATTCGATTTTCTTTTTTTAACTTTAATTGTTCAAGTAATGGATTGAATATAAATAAATAATTTTTATGGTGCTTCAGGGTGTTGAATGAAATTCGAAACATTAAAAAAAATGACGGAATTTTGAAATTTTCTTCAATTCAATTCTCTTTTTTCAACTTCAATTGTTCGAATAATGAATTGAATATAAATAAATAATTTTTATGGTGCTTCAGGTTGTTGAATAAAATTCGTACAGACTATATAAAGGCGTAAATACTGAATCCTGATTCCTGAATCCCGATCTTGAAACTTCGAAGGACGACTTGCGGCTGCTGCATTAAGCGAGCCAGTCATCGTAAGAAAATTCTAAAAATATGTCTCTGGATCCTGTTGAGTCGCTAAAGAATGAATACGTGCGTCATATGCATATATATATATGTATACATGGGTAGATCCATCACTTTTCTCCAAAAAGTTGCGGGAGTGGGTCACGATTGGGATTTGGGTGCTGATTTTTTTTCGAAAGTAGGTCAGAAAAAAGATGATCCTGAAGAGTTGATCTCGATACGCCCAAATCCAGACGCTAAAGAATTTTTTGAAGTTTGAAAAAAGTCGATTTTTCAGTCATTTTCAAAAATTTATGTCTCAGCTTATATGTGATTTGGAGATTCCAACTAAATCGTATCCTTCTATGTCAGGCTTTTATTTTCAAGTAAAAAATAGTTAGTCAGTTCAAACTTATATCCAGCTTAGCTGGGAGCGCTCAACTGGATTGCTATTTTAATAAAATTTTCCTTATTTTTCAAAGGGTCTCAAATCTACATTTTTGAAAATAGAACGATGGTTGACGGATTATATTTTTCGTTGAGGTATATTCTGATGATATATGCTCTATTTTTGCTTGATCGCTTCCATTTGACTGACATATCGTCAAAAACGCTTTTTTTTAAATAGCTATAACTTTTTTCTGTCGACTCAAAATCCTTAAAAATTTTCACGTATATTATATTATACTTCATTGCATCCCTAAACAGTCCTGAAAATTTCAAGTTTGGAACAGAACTGGTTTTCCGAGTTATGTCCAATGCGACATTTTTTTGTGGACCATCATAAGTCCAGGTTAAAAATTGTGAATAGAAAACGACTCGATGAACCTAACAAATGTGGAGAATCTCACGCTTCAGATTTCACCGTTCTTTTCATCATCTGGGTTATTATAACACGATGCAATGGCACAGTGATCCAGTTGTCTAGTTTTACCCGGTAAAAATTTAAACAATGCCCGATAATTAGAACAAAAGTTAACAAATTCACGCACTGTAATTACTATAATTGACGTGAACCTATACAATCGGTATAGATACAGTAATTGAATGGTTTAATAACGAGTTTAGAAAATTTTTATACACTGTATTATACATGTGTACGTGTGTTCGTACATGTATATATTTTTTAATACATTAAATAGTTTTTCAATCTTATGCAAAGATGTAAAAAAAGTAGAAAAATTTTTTTCGTTCAAGTGTAAATCAGCAAACTAGAAACGAAGTCGTAGATCAAATTCAACCGTTATTATATGCATCATGCATTGCAAGTTTAGGCCATCGACACGTTGGCGTGCAGCAGCAGAGTCTGCATATCTAATTCACAATCAGACCTGTCCATGTAAACACATAGATGAAGCTGTATCGAGAAATTATAATACATCTACAGGTATACAGAGCTTAGAATCATAGGAGCGTAGGTGCGAAGGTCCGAATAAATACGCGGTAGAAAAAAACCATCGGTGCAAAAAAGTAGAAGCGTAAAGATTACGTTATATATAGGGCATTCCCCGTCAAAGCAACGGATTCCGATATCCAATATATTTTTTTATTTGTATAGATTAAAAATAATACCAGTAATATTTTTAAATTTGTCCGCCATTTATCGTTGACATGAAAACGGATATTTTTAAAATCGATGAACGTTTTTTCGTAATATGAGGGACTCGAAAACGCATCGTTTAGTCATGATTCGAAATTCGGATAAGAATGCTGTATTTTTTTTTTTTTTTTTTTTTTATTAATTTGAAAAAAAATCATTTGCTTTCTCATTTATTTCAAATCTTCTAGTGAAAAATGAAAAAACAAAAACGAAACCTCCTCGTGATAAGATTTGATTTTCTTTTGCGTTAAAGAGTATAATAAAGGAAACGATGGTTAATTCGAAGAAAAATAATAAAAATTCAATCAACAGGAACCTTGAAGAAAATACATCATTGGTTTAGAGAAATTACGTAAGTAAAATAACTACGTAAGCAAATTCCCTAAATAAATGATGCGTTTTATTTAAGGTTTCTGTTGATCGAGTTTCTGTTATTTTTTTTTATTTTTTTTCGAATTAAGCATCGTTTCCTTCGTTTTACTCTTGAAACAAAAAGAATATCGAATTCTATACCAGAACGAACGAAGCTTCCTCTTGCCTTATTTTTTATTGCAGGAAACTATGATTAAAAATGAATGAAAAAAATTTTGTACTTTTTTTAAAACAAAAATTCTCTCCAAAAGTAAAATAAATATAAAAATATTTAGCATTCGCTTCCCATTTTCTAATCATGACGAAAAGATGTTTTCACAAGTCCCTGATTTTGAAAAAAATTTCAACGATTTAAAAAATATCCGTCAAGGATGTTTCCTCACTTCATGATGTCGCCATACTTTTACAAAATGGTGGAAAAATTTCGAAAAATTAAAAGTATCATTTTTTAACGAAACAAACAGAAAAACCTATTTCACATCAGAATCCCAAGAGGGTCAGACCGGCGATGAGCCGTTAGTTTGACGTGGAATGCCCCATATATACATATACACACATGTACATATAGATATATATGTATATATTGTTTTTCATCGTCTGATCCGACTTATAATTATATTATATATACTCGTGTATAAATCCCGTTACGTTATCATATGTTTATATTTAAAGGTATCGTGATGCAAATATATCGTTCGACTAAATTTATATTTATGTATACATATCTATATCCTTACATGATTCTCCTTCTGCAGGTATATAATGCATCTGTGTGTATGTGTGCGTGTGTGTAAAATCAAACTGTTTTTCTCTAATAAGTAAGTAATGTGAAATTATTTACCTATTTATAAAATACTTTCTTCATGCACGTCGTAATGTACAGAGAATTTAATAAGAAGAAAACTTGAATTTGAACTATTTTCAAGAAAGTTATGGACAAAAAACTAACAACAAAAAAAAAAGCGATTTTTTTGAAAATTTGATATTTTTTTAACAAGTACTTAAAAAAAAATTTACCACAAAGGCTCTTTTGAGGGGTACTAAAAAGTATTAAAAAAATTGAGGCAATGAAAAATCAAACTTTTTCAAACCGTCCGATTGGCGTGAAACGCCCCATAAAAATCTATATATCTGCTATGCAGAACCAAAAGGGCGTATCAAAAAGTGTTTTTTTTCTCCAATCAACTGAAAAATGTGTTTAATGTATAATCTATGGAAAAGATGAAAGAATTTTTGTTTATAAGATATGACATTTTGCCTTTAAGAAAAAAAATTCTCAAAGCCAAAGGGGCGTATCGTTTTTTTTTTTCAACTTATTATCAATATTAGGTGAAACACGAAAAAAATCACCAGAGTGGTCATTTGAATAAATATTTTTTCAAAGAGATTAAGTTATGGAATCATTATTTTGACCACTTGTGTGATTTTTTTCGTGTTTTGACATAATATTGATAATAAGTTGAAAAAAAAAATGATACGCCCTTTTGACTTTAAGAATTTTTTTTCCTCAAAGCCAAAAAGGGGGTATCTAAAAAAAAAATTTTCTTACATCTTTTCCATAGATTTATACAGTATACACGTTTTTAAGTTGATTGGAGGAAAAGATTTTTTTTTTTATACGCCCTTTTGGCATTAGTAACGCGACATATAAAATGCAGATTACTCTACATCCACGTATATTATTCGTATAAGGTGAAGAATAAATATGAGTACAGCGAATAGAGGTGTTGAAATTCAGTCACAACGAACTTCTGGCAAATGACGACCTCCAATGCTTTCCATGCTGCAGGGATTATTCACCTGTCGTATATACCTGCCTACCCATACTAGATGATAACTATGAAATGCCTAGATATATGTATATATATATAATGTTTTATACACCCACACGATCCGCGATGAGACATCGTTTTGCCCACGCGGTATGTGGGCGAGCAAAACCTGAAGAAGAATATGATGGAAATAATCTATAACAGTAGTATGCATGGCATAAACGTAATACAAAGACACTCTAATCATCATCAGATACGATTTTGTAATTATTGTCGTCCGTAATGTTAGTGCAAATACTAGATATATTACCGAAAATATTTAGCTAATTTTAAAGCAAGAAATTTTCATTTTTACAAGATGAAAAAAGTGACCGGTTTTGTAAGTTGAATTTAACCGATTCATAATTGCCAAATTTCACCTGAATCGGTCGATCCGTTTTCCACTTAAATATCGACGGACAAAGAAATTTTTATCAGAATCTGAAAATCGTTTTTTGAATCTTTAAACGTCGGCGAAGGTGAAGTAAAAACTGAACTCAATTTCGGGATGATTCAAATGACTTTCTCCCTCCTCTGAATATAATTAAGTACCTATACAGAACAGTATGAATCGGAAAATCGAAAGAAACCGATTTGAAATAACCGTTTTATGAATGTAATAGGTTTTTGTTTTTGTTTTTTTTTAACAATTTATTTACCCTTTTCGTTATTTCCAGAAATGCCTATCAACAAAATTATTCACGTGATTTTTGTAATCCTGGCTACGTCACGATGGATTTCCAGCGTCTACATACCGCCCGGTCCGCGTTTTCGGTGCCCGGAACGTCAGATTCTGTTTCAGCCATGCATCTGCATCCGAGGTAGCGATAATGGAATTTACGCGAAATGCGAAAACGCGAACTTAGCCAGCCTGAGTCTCGGGCTGATAAATTTATCCCACGAAAATCTGCCGATCGAAGAACTCGTTCTGAACAAATGCAATATCGGTAAGTCCGCACGGTACGCACGAAATTTATTTATGCGAATAATAATGTCTGCAGTGATGTTCATTAACACCTTTCCTTATCGGCTAACTTGTTTGTGGTCCAAAACAAAACGCGAGTTCGATTCTAAACGAGTTAAGTGACAATGACTCACAATCTCTCACGTCGCGTCGGCTACATCGCCAGCCATTAAGGTGCTTATAAAGACACGTTGTACACTTCGAAAACGCGGGGATGCAAAACGCCTCATTTTGGCAAAAAGTGGAGCGTCTTTTTACTTTTTCAAAAGTTGGAAAAAAATTTTACAGATTGGTTACCACCCACAGAAATTGGCCAAATTTTCACAGTTGCACGGAATGGATTGAACTATCCGGTATGATGCCACTTGGCGGTGATGAAACACACATTTTTAGCCCAGTCCTATGAGATTTGATGGTGAAATGACGAAATGGCAGCTGATCTGGTTTTCGATTACGAAGTACACCGAAATCTCATTTTGGCGACATTTGTTATCGACATTACGCGCATGCCGGTAATGTATGCGTGTAATGTCGGTAAAAAATTACCGGCAGGCGTGAAAGATCGGTAACAAGTGTCGCCAAAAAGAGATTTTGGTATTCTTCGTAATCGAAAACCAGATCAGCTGCCATTTCGTCATTTCACCATCAAATCTCATGGAACTGGGCTAAAAATGTGTGTTTCATCACCGCCGAGTGGCATCATACCGGATAGTTTGATCCATTCCATGCAACTGTGAAAATTTGGTCAATTTCTGTGGGTGGTAACCAACCTGTAAAATTCTTTTCCAAATTATGAAAAAGTAAAAAAACGCTCCACTTTTTGCCAAAATGAGGCTTTAATTGCTCAAGTTTCACTCTGATCGCTTGACCGGTATAGAAGTCTTGCATCCCCGCATTTTCGAGGTGCACAACGCGTCTTTATAAGCACTTTAAGACAAAATTCGTATAGAATGTAGACTCGCATTTTGTTTCGGATCGCAAATAAGTTAGCCGTATGGGAAAAGCTTTAATGAGTATTACTGTTTATATACATGATATAAGACATGTGCAAACGAGAATTTTTTGTTGTTTATACGAGTGTTTTTGAATTTCAAGGTCGAATGTACGGTCCAGCTTTATACCCGCTAAAAGTGCGGATTTTGAGATTCGTTGACACGCCGCTGAGACTGATAGACGAGCACAGTTTTTTGGGGGTGAACAGAACACTGCAGGAATTACACTTGGTGAGAACGAGATTGCAGAAATTTCCAAAGGAAGCATTCTCGATTTTGGGGAATTTAACGATACTCAACATCGACGGTCACGAAATGAGCGAGTTACCGAAGGACAGCTTCACCGGCAGCATGGCGGCCGGGAAAATCGAAAAAATCTCCATTACGAACGGTAATCAATGCGCAACACTCAAATTTCGTTGTATTTTCACAGCAGAGTTGATCGCACGATGTTCCAAATGCCGTGATTGAATCTCTGAGGGTTCGATTAGTCGGAAACGACTACCATCAAGTCGATTCAATATTCCGACTCTCAAACAAAAGCGCCCCTAAAAACCAGTCGACAATAATCATCTCACAATGGAAAAACCATTCTAAATAATTCGATTTCGATAATACAAAATCGCGAGAGGAACAAATTGAACGATTCAAAATTGACTAACAAGGAAGGTATCCCAGGTCAATCTCTCCGATTTCATTCTTTTTGTAATATTTTATAGTAGACGAAAAACTAAGCGGAACGTATTTTTTTCGTCTACCATCAAACACTTTAAGGGTGTGAAACCACCCTCGAAAGTGAGGCATGTCAAAAGGCGATTTGGCAGTTTCACCCACAAGAAGATAATATTTTTTAGTCAATTCCAGCTGCAAAAGTTTCCTTGTAACTAGAGATGAAAAATATTATTTTCTCAATCAAAAAACAACATAAAACCGCTAAATCCTCCCTTGACATGCCTTAGTTTGGAGAGTGGTTTCACCCCCTTAAACTGTTCAATGACAGAATACTATAACATATTACAAAAAGTAATCAAATCACAGCGATCGACCCGGGATACTTTCCTTGTTTCCTCCTTAAGTCACCCAGAAATCGATAGTGCGACAAAAGTTTAAGAAAGCATGATTTTTTCTTACATGTTAACATTTTTCTTAGACTTATAGAACGTCAACGTTAAAATGAACTTTGAACTCTTATAATTTTGAAAAGGTACACTCTCCTCTCTGCCTGTCGAGGCTTTGGCTCCTCTGAGGAAGGTGAAGAGCGTCGATCTGCACGGGAACAAAATAAAAGAGCTGAAGCGTAACCAATTCCGCGGGTTGCGAGAGGTTGATTGGCTCGACATTTCGGACAACTTGATCTCAAAATTGGATCCGTCGAATCTGGCCGACCTGACGAAGCTGAACTTCTGCAATCTGTCCCGAAACGCGATACCGGAACTCAAAAAGTAAGGCCATCCACAGTAACGAGATCATAAAAAAAGTTTTTTTTTAATGAAAAAGCACTTCTTATCAACCATATTTGATCTCCATACTTGGTTCTGAAACCGAAAAATCCTTTAACTATGGATACAGTGTATATCTAATAATTTTACTTTTTGTCTATGATTTTTCCAGAGCAACTTTCTCCAGGAATTCTCTCCTCCAAGTTGTGAATCTCAGTCACAACATGATCAAAAAATTGGACGCGAACACGTTTAGAGGCTTGAGATTCATGCGGCGGCTCTACTTGAGCGATAACAACATCGGCGATGTGGGTCGTGGAACTTTTGGATCGGTTACTCGAATCGGCACGATAGATTTGGCCCGAAATTCGATAAAGAAAATCGACTTCCAGATGTTTAATCAACTCCAGTACGCTGAGGTGATTGAAAAATCGTAATTCTGAACGACTTAATTGTCATTTCAACTACAGGGATCATTTTTCAGGGAACATAGTTCAAGGCTTAGATATAATCATACTCCAGAAATATGAGTTCGATTCTATTGAAAGTATCTCTTCTCGATATGCACGCAAAAACAGACTCTTTGGTAACCAACCTTAACCCTACGTTCAACTTTTCAAACCCTGGTTCAATCATTTTTCAACTCAAACAATTTCTCCCGTGGAGAGTAAAGTCTGAAACTCCTCAACTAAACACGTCAAAAGTCAGTTCGGGTTAGTCTTCACGATGATGATCGTTGTTACAGGTACTGGACGTATCGGAAAACGAGGTGACACTGATAGAAAAGCAATCGTTCAAGGACCTCTACTTGGCGCGTGTAAATCTCTCCTACAACCAAATATCGAGCATAGAACCAGAGGCATTTGTGAACTGTGCAAACATAACGCTTGACCTGAGTCACAACCTGCTGGAAAACATATCAAAACACGCGTTCGACAGCTCGACTTACGCTCTGGAGTTGCAGTTGAGTTACAACATGTTCACGGAGCTGAATCAGGTTAGTGTCGATAGTAGATTAGAATTTTTACGATCGATATCAGGACACTAACTGTTCCCCTAATTGTTCAGGTTCCGCTGCACAACATGAGCGGTCTTCAGATACTTAACGTATCTCACAACTCCATGCACTCGGTACCGAGACAAACATTTCCCAAGTTGTACGAGCTACACACTATCGACCTATCGTACAACAACATATCCGAGATACAAAATGGAATATTCCAGACACTGTTCAGTCTCCGATTCCTAAACCTGTCCCACAATTCACTGCAGAAGATCAAACCCTCGACTTTCGGAACCCTTCCGACTCTCCTTGATCTCGACATGAGCTACAACAAGCTTGACGACATTTCGAGAGGCAGTTTGTCCAAACTTGCCAGTTGTAGGTGGGTACATTTTTCACGGGAGGCGATATCGATTGTTCATTATTGGATAGTAATCGGTGAAAAGAAAATGAGTTGATCATTTTTACACTCCATTTCAGGACTCTAACGGTGAAGAACAACTCGTTGACAAAGATATTCCAGCTACCGATATCACTGGGTCACCTGGACTTCTCGGAGAATGAACTTGAGGAGATACCAACGACCGAAGTATGGCCGTCGATGAATTCCCTGCTGTCTTTGGATCTCTCGAGAAATCGGTTAGCCGACAATCTCCAGCACGGTAGTTTCGCCACTTTGTTAACCCTGCGATCCTTGCACCTCGTCGAAAACAACATGACTAAACCACCGCAGGCCGCGCTGGGTAGTCTGAGTAGTTTGCAATATCTCTATATGCAGGTAATTCAAAAGGACTGAAAAGTTGACTATTCGGCAGGTGTAAAGCCCAGTAGAAACGACATCGAAGCAAAAAATCGCGGACTGAAGACTGTTCAAGTGCAACTGAGATTGATCGAGTTGAGTTAACTCAGAACAATGTCACGTCAATATAGAAAAAGAAGACAAAAAAAACAACAGATTTTCATGAAGATTTTAGAATTACTTGTATCGACATCTTTTTAGGTATACTGTTACTAATTTTTTTTATTGCCAGTGAAAAAGTTTTCTCGTGTTTTCAATACCAAGTCGACGTTTATCTGATACAACTGATGAACGGTCGAGATTATGTAATTTTACTTTTCACATTTTCCACCATCCAAGCAAAGTTTAGTCAACCAATCAGAATGCATGGATGATGGGATATGTGAAAAGTAAAATTGCACAATCGCCCCCTTGAACCTAAATCAGTCACTGGTTCCAAGCCTCGGTTTCTCCATTTTTATGCTTCGACACGCCTTCGACTGGACTGTGTACCTGATAAATATGAAAAAGAACGCACTTTCGGACAAAAACAAGAAACAAAGACTCATAGAACTTTCGCTTTTTAATTAAGGGGAACCATTTAACCTCGTTGGACAAAGCGGCGTTTGGTAGATTGCCGATAGTGTTTGAGTTGAACCTGTCGAACAACAAAATAGCGAACGTGAGCCTGCGAGCATTCGAAGGTCTGCTGCAGCTCCTTACCTTGAATTTATCCGACAACGCGATAAGCCACATACCGAATGGAGCCTTTCAGGGACTCGTGTCTCTGCGGAGTTTGGACCTGTCGAAGAACCAGCTTGATAAATTGGACAACAAAACGAACGGCCTCCTCGACGACTGTCTGTCGCTGGAGAAGATAAACCTCAGCCACAACAGGATATCGTTCATAACGCGAAAAATGTTCCCTAACGATCCTTGGATTCCGTACAGACTTAGAGAAATCGATCTGTCTTACAACACGATGCCGGTAATGACCTTCGACCTGACGATAGGCACGAAAAAAGTGAAGCGGCTGAATTTGAGCCACAACAACATCAACGAGATCAGAAAATGTGAGAACATTAGGATGAAAAGATGATTCGATTTAGGTTATGTTTTGGCATTTTAGACGGAGTGGTTTTTTTACCGATCTCTTTCCAACAATTACTTGAATACCTTTTTCCCAACACCACCGTTTTTTCAGATGTAATCGGAAACCTAACCTCCCTCGAGTATCTGGACCTATCCTACAACGATTTGGGCGACATCTCGGGGCCAAACGTGTTCCAGGATCCAGCGAATTTGAGCGAAGTATACCTAAACGACAACCACTTGGCGTCCATTCCTCTGGACAAAATAATACCGATGAAACACTTGAGGGTACTCGACCTGCGGGGCAATGAATTTGGAAGCTTCAACATCGAGCTGTTGAAGATAATAAAAAACGGCACGGATCTTCGCTACGGTGGTGAGTGTAAATCAACGGTTCTCAATCATTGTCTCTTGCAGTACCGATCGTTGCTCTACAGAGACAATTTTCGTCGAACAAAACACATGATCATGACTTTTGAAATTACACTTCGGACAATACAAACCTTAAAGTGGTCCAAAACCATCCAATGGATGTCCTATGCGCCATTTTATGACGCTTAAAAGACCCTTTTATGTCCAAAAGATACCTTCATACCTAGAAGACGTCCTTTGGAGCCTTGCAGACGTCATAAGATGGCGCTTAAGACATATTTTCAACAACTTTAGGTTATGTTCTGTCTAGGACACATTTAAGGGTTCCTTGTTCAACTTCTGTCCACAAACTTATCATCAACCATTCATTGTAGGTAATCCGCTTCACTGCGACTGTTACGTGAGACCATTGCGTCGATGGCTGTCAACGCTAACTGAAATTCCGGAATCATGGACGGAGCCAAAATGTTCGAGTCCATATTTTCTTGCGAATAAATCGGTGGTCGCAGTAACGGAGGACCTGATGGTTTGCGGAGAACGAGAAGTGCAGGACAATCCGGATTTCGACGTAACACCGGACGTCAAGTACCGTAGCGTGAATTAGTGAGTAATTGAAAGACGTCAAAAAAACTTTTAAAAAATATATAAAATAAAAATGACGCGAACGATTTTACGACCAAATTTTTTCTCCATCCTAATTGCGCAGCAACGAAGAGGATAATTCGTGGAAGGTGACGTGGTTCGTTTCCTCGCGGGATGACATCGGGGACTTTTACGTCGTGGTAAGGGAGGCCGGGAGAACAGAGGAGAATGCGGTTGAAAAATCGGCGCCGATAAAGCCGATATTCGAAAAGGACGTCGTGTACATAGAGAGATCGTTAACGATACGAGATCTTCCGGAATCGTCCTCGAGGAAATTAGAGATGTGCGTTTTAGCCCGAGACTCGATCGGTAACGTGAAGCATTTCCGAAAATCGCAGTGCCGATTTCTCGACAAAAACAACCCTAACTTCGTTATGAACTCCGGTTCGGCACTTTCCTTATTCTATCTAAGATTTTTCACTCTAGTAACCTGCTTTGCTTTTGTACGTTTACCATGAATCGCGTTTGTGCACAATTACTAAAGTAATCATACATCTTTCGACGAAGAGAAATCGGAAGAATAAAAAACCGACTCACGTTATTCATACAACTTGCCTCTCTACTCGTATCTTCACTTGTTAATAATATTCTGCACGACAATTTTTAACATCACTGCACACAGAAACTGTGTAAATAATTTATAATACGTTACATCGTGTATTTATCATATCGTGTAATATACATATACATACAATAATAATAATACATAGAAGTTAAGATATTTCTTCGTTTATATATATATGTATACGGAGAAAATACTTTATATTTGTTTTGCCTAGATAAGTGGAAAGAGTGAGCGAAAAAAAATTATTTATATGTACATAGGTATATACAAAATATAGTTACACCAGACTGACGATGTTATATGTATATTTATAATTGTTTTTTCGTGCTATATATATGTATATTCGTAATATATATACGTACGTATATTTTTAAGTCTATATTTTCTTGTTAAAAAAAAATCGAATCTAGTGGTCTTTTCACGAAAGGATATTATACGAATCAGCTAATAACTTGCACTTAATTACAGTTGTTTCGTTTATTTTCTGATCGTTTCGCCAATATTCAAATCGACTTTAATAATCCTTTGCAAGACACACCATTTATACACGCCTTTCGCGTAGCTAAATACGTACTTATATCGAAGGCATGATATTATAATTATATGCGGTAAAACCTTTCTTCCCATCTTCTTCTTCTTCTTCGTCTTCTTGTTCTACTTCTATAACATATCCGCGCCGAACATGCATGTATACCGTGATAAGTATAACCAAGTCTAATGATATAGTGAGAACTAGATCACACACGCAATACACGTCTAATTGTAAGTCGTCAGATCGGATAGACCGTATCCTGCAAGCATGTATAGAACACGAATGTTATACATGCGCGAGTATATGGATCAAAGGATGATTATTATTATACACGGTTTGACGTAAAACTTATATTAATTTGTCATAATTGGTTCCTTATATAGAAGAAGAAATTGCAGAAAATAGAAAATGAAAAATGCAATATTGTCTCAAGGAAGTTGCGAGTCTGCTGCACTAATATCCAACAAACTTTGGTCACACCATGATCTTACAGATGCATATAAACATTGCTCGGTGCATGAAACAACGTCGTGTATATGTCGAAAGAGGAAGAAGAAAACTATTCTTATAAGCAACACGACAAATTCTTCGCACAATTTACTCGCGTGGGATCTAACTAATGTATGTATAATCACGTACGTGAATGTACCATACATCAAGGTGTAACCCAGAACATCAGAGACCGTGTAATGCAAGTAATCATGTCGTACATTCACGTGCATATCGTATAATGATGCAGAGAGACTGAAGATAAAGGAAGAAGAGACAGAAAGAAATACAAAGAAGTCTGATGCATTGGAGTAATGGATGTGCTTTGTATTCATTTGTAGTGTACGAAACACTTTATAACATAGAAAAGATAGTCGATGAAACAGATTCTTTCAGTGACTGTTACGAAGAAGTTAATTATATTCAACCGAAAAGAATTTTGCAAACTTTTGACAATGATGTCTGAATTTATCAGACGTGAATGGAGCTGGATTTTCGATTCCATGTGCTTGAATTTTGTAAAAAACGACACTTTTTATGCAAGTAAAGAAAAAATAATTTTCAAGTTATTTAATTAATGTATAATTTAATTAGTTTAAAATTATATGTTATTCGAGAAACATTTCGAGACATTTCGTACCGATTCATCTCTTCAAAATTCCACTTCCACTCTCGACTTAATGATATTGAAAGAAGAAAAATAAAACATTGAATTATATAGTCATACTTGACGAAAAATAACCTTTAATATTTCAAAGTCAAAAAAAAAGGGAATCAAGTTTAACTTGTCTGTTCGAAAAATAAAATCCTACTCTTTAGCGTCGGTATCTTATTTTTTTTTTTTATTATTATTATTTTTTTTTTTTATTCAAAGTTAGGATTTGTTAAAAGCGCGGAAAAATGTACTGTCATTAATAATTCATATCTCGATCAATTTATAACGGGTACAGGTATTTCGATGACGATAAAAAAAAAATCTACAAACATTTTTTATTCAATAAAAAAACTGTCAAATTAGATCGAATAAGAAATTCATGATTACAAGAGTTCGAGGTTCTGAGACCGCATAAACCGCGTTTCACGCATATGAAACGACTTAGAAATACGTATATCCAATAAAAGCTATCTGTTGCGTTAAATCTTGTAATAAATAAATTAAAAAATTTTAAAACATTTCATATAATATTCCGAGGCTCGCTCAAAGTCATTAAAAAAGTATAGTATATAGGTACCGATAATGATGATTGACAAAAATGGGAAACATTCGTGTGCATATCGATGAAATTTAAGATTCGACAACGAGAAACGAGCCCGTTCCCAAGCCCGGCCATTGGTCTGATTCCAGTATAGATATATATGTACATATATATATATATATATAAACATATGTATGTATGTATGTATGTGTAAGAGAGAGCTTCCTACGTAGCCTGCCATTTAAGGCCCATTCCCCTTCTCCATCGCCCCTCGCACCCCTTCCACCCTCGTGACAAGAGGCCCATAAATGTCCGACGACGACGCGCATATATATATATACATATATATATATATATATAATACATACATCCGCAGTGCCCACGCGTTCTATAACAAATATATATATATATGCAATGCATAAAAAATAAATCCACAAACATGGTTAGAGCGTCCATGTACCTGTGTAAAAAATAAAACATGAAGGTACATATCATTGCGTCCAACTGTAGTGTAATACTTGAAGGTTTGGAATGAAAAAAAAAAGAAGAAAGAATTAAAAAAAAAAAAAAAAAACAATGAAAAAAAAAAAAGAAAATAAATAAAAACACACACAAGAATTGTGATAGAAAAGTGAAAGAAAAGATGTTTTTTTCTTTCTTTCTTTCTTTTTTTCTCAATACCGAAACTACGACAGCGACGACTATACCATGCGTAGGTTGACAAAAGAAATTTTTCGAAGGATATCATCTACAGACGGAACGTAAAACTGCTTGTCAGGCAGACATGCCTTAATTATATAGCTGCATAGAGGTATATATCCGTGTTCTCTGTGTTGAAAGGGAAGGGATTAAGGAAATTGTCAGAGGTGGGGAGAGGAGAGGAGAGGAGAGGAGAGGAGAGGAGAGGAGAGGAGAGGAGAGGAGAGAAGAGGGAGAGAGATAGAAAGATGTTGAAAAAGGTGGATTTTTTTTTCTCGTCCTTGTCACTCCCCCCTCCTCTCTCAACCTCAAGCTACCTTCTCCCCCCCCTCCCCCCCCCCCCCTTCGCCATATTCCACCAGACGTTGCCACCGCAGTTGTATTCTCTCCTTACTAACCGCGGATGTCGCGCACGCGCTGCACGACACGGGATAAAAGAAAGATATTTGACAAATATTTTATTTTGTGTTTTTTTTTGTTTTTTTTTTTTTTTTAGTAAAAAAGCAAGATAAAATAAAATATTAATAAAGAATAAGTAAATAAATAAATAAAACAATATACGCGTATCGATTATAATATTACATTACTTCGTGTATCTATGTAAATATAATATATCACGTGATAATAATGTACACACGTATATATACAAAAACGAGGAACCTTGAATATCCTTGTTTATATTAATATAATGTATAATAATTTAATTGAAAATAAATGATCGTCGGTTGATCGTCGATAAAAAAAATATTTGACGAAGAACAAGAAGATAAAAAAACGCAACGAAATTAAAAAAAAAAAAATAAAGTCAACAAAAATAAAAACACGTAAGCTCGCGAATATTTAAATTGTTATATAAATAATTGTTTCGAATCATTCTTTTTTTTCTTCACACGTTAACAAAATCTCGTTTCACACGTCGTAAAATCGTAAATCGCAATAACTATAGTCTTCGTTCGCACCGATCAAAGTTTAATAATATTTTTATTGTTTATACGAATTTTTTACGTATTTAACACGGTTTATTGATATATTATTTATTATCCGTGTTATTAACTATAGGAAAGATCATCGATTTCTTTTATATGTTATTAATTTTCTTCCGATACGTGTAACGCGTGTAATAATATTATAATTTTTGTTAAAATAGTGTGCATTGAATTATAATATATATTAAAGTGTGAATCATGAACGCAAATATGATTTATCGAATTGCCATTTGGATTTGCGTCATCGCGAATTTTGCATCTGGAAATGGTAAGCGCAATATACATATATATATATATACATACAATGTATACCTGTAGGTATATTATTGTATAAAAAGTTTAAGTCAACTATTGCTTTCGTTGAGATGTACGTTAATTCAGACGATCTTTATTGGATTTTAACGTAAAAACGGCATTTTTTTTTTACATTGTTTAATACGTTCGTCAATTTCCAGTATTTTCTCCTATTTTTAACAGTATCATCGTTATTTTTATAATGGTTTTAATTTTCGAAAGTACACACGCTCGAATAATTCGAATCATGACGCAATTACGTGAAATTATATAAGTATTGTAGATATATCACATACGTTAGTTAATATACCAATAAAAATCGTTGAATATTTATAAAAAGAAAAATTTCTTCTTATTTTTAATTATTTTTTATTCGTCTTCCTTTTTATATATATATATATATATATACTGCTAATCACAGGAATATATTGAAACACGATTTCCAATTGATTAATTATTAATGTATTTATAAAAGTATACGTCGAATCTGCGAGTACATAGTTATATTATATATAGACGCGTAGTTAATTAGTGCGTAAATTGATGAGAAAAACGACAGTTAAAAGACTTGAGAAACAGGTTCAGGATCAGAGTCACACGTGCTCCTTTATCCTTTTCTTTCCTCAATTAATTTCTTCACTTCCTCGTTGCATTTCGACTTTAGACTATAGTGTAAGTATGTAAACTTAATAACCGATAAGCATGTATAAACAGGAAAAAAAATGCAACATGCATGAAATAAAACAATGCAAAACCGTCGAGCTGACAGTATATATCGTGAGAAACAGGATGAGAAAAAACAGTATAAAATTTATAATGGCAAAAAAAAAATTGAACGAACAAAACGATATGATTAAGAAAAAAAAATTGAAAATTTCTTTTTTCTACCTCGGTTGTGTTATAACAATGCAAGCCTAATCCACTCGACTATATGTTGGCTTAGGGTTAGACGTCAGGTTGGGTTAGGTTGGGTTATAGCCGGCTTATTACCGTGACAGAAATAATTAGTCTTCCATGCAACGCGGGCCTGTATACGTAATTAATTAACCGTCTATACAGCAAGACGCGCTCTTCGTTTATTACGATATACATTGTATGGTCGATGTGCGGTACAGTAGATCCTGTTTTTTCTCATTTATGCGATTTTATGTATTTATTTTTAGTGTGTGTATATATATATTATATATATATATATTTGGGTGGCACCAAAAAAAAACGAATATTTTTTTTATTTGAGTCTCGTGTGACAAAATGTTAGTTTTTGATGTTTTAAGAGCCCACTCCAAAGGACAGTTCAAAAATAAAATTTCAAGAGGTCGCTCCATATTTTTTAAAACGTCAGAAATTGTCAAAAATCGATTTTTTTTTTTAAATTTTTTTTCTCTGTACGGTACAATTTTATAGACAAAAAAAAAATAAGTTTCCGAAAGTTTCAGTTCAAAATTTGAATTTTGAAAGGTCGCTAATAATTTTTTTTCAATTTTTTGGTCCATTTCTTTAGATCTTTTCGAGCGACCTTTTAATATTCATATTAAAATTTCATAAATTTTTTTTGTTTAATTTAGTACGAAAGAATCGATAACAATACACCAGGACATGAATTAAAAATCAAACAAAATACTGAAAATATAATTTTTGTAATTTAATTTTTTGACGATTTTGAACTTAACAGCCCTATTTTATACACAATTCTGAACAATAAGACTCTCATTCATTTTTATTTGATGCAGAAAACTAGGAATTTACTATTGCGATTTCGTAGTTTTCGTGCCATTTCTTTATTGTTGCATCGAATGAAAATTTGTTACAGTCTTTTTGTCCAAAATTGTTTATAGAATGGGGCTGTTGAACCATTTTTGCATTTAAAACACGTGGACTTGGATATATGGAGATATTTTTTAGTGAACGTTGATATCGAACAGACGATACACACTTCGTTTCATGTATCGAATCATTACACGGCTAATAAATAATAAATTTTCAACTTTACGGATGTACGAAGGATCCGCCTCTTCGACGATGACGAAGAAGAAGAAACTCTAGCTTACCGATAATAATAATAATAATAATAAGAAGAAGAAGAAGATGAAGAAGAAGAGGGAATAAAAAAGAAAAGACGAGCCCATCGCGCCGAGCGCAACTTTGGCCGATGACTCGTACTGGAGAAAACCTGATCTGCTGGTGTTTCAACACACGTATACACACACATATGTATGACCGTTCAAGGATTCTTCCTTGAAATCCATAGGCGGCGAAATATCTCTTAAAATAGCCATCGGCGTTCGCGTGATACGTATGTCTCTACACTTCTGACATGATGTTGGACGATTGGATAAAGCGAATTGACCTAACGTCTTGACGATGATAAACCAAATATAAAAACGTGACTTTTTCCTTTGATAACAAGAGCGATTTGGTTGAGAAAGAACGAGATGATCGAGAATGTTATAATCACTATCACGATAATTATCGTCAGAAGATTGCACGATGATGAAATGGAATTTGAAGAATTGGTCGTTAATAGACGTATGAAAGACGTTATATATATATATATATATATATATATCTGAACAGTATAGAGCATACGTGTATACTGTATATACCAACTGACGTATTTCTAGACATAATATAGAGAAGATGGTCATGAAACGGAAGGAAGAACGATTAGATGACCATCCATGCAATTCTGTTAGACCGACCCATTACGTTATGCGAATTACTACAGTGTTTGCAGTACCTAGATCGTGTGGGACATACATAGGTACGAGCGTATCATATATACATATGTATGACAAATGCCTGCATGTCTGATATGTAGTGTATGATGTATATAATATGCATCATGATGATGAGGAGGAGGAGGAGGAGGAGGGGGAAGAGGAGGAAGATAACACGTGTGGTGGATATGTAATGTACACGTGAAAGGGAAATCACGGGGCGCCATTACAGCTCCAGGTATTATAATAACGACTGGCTGTCTGTCTGGCTGGCTAGCTGAGTATAATAACAATAACAATAACAATAACAATAACAATAATAGTAAGTGAATGAGATAAGACAAAGCGAAATTTAATCGAGCAGTACAAGAACTGCAAATACTAAATATATAAGACGATAATCTCGAAAATTGAAGTAAAACTCATCAATTTCTTAGATATCTGGTTTTACTGTATTTTTAAAGGTAGCTTGACAATCGAAATAATATTAATGAAAAAATTTATCTCAAAGTTTAACATTTTTTTTTTCTTGTACTCAAAGTCTGCGGAAACACAGCAAAGTGTGTCTGAATAGAGAGACTCCATGTACATACGTGACAATTACCTTACGTACATAATGTGTCCACCCATGATGTACCCAAATGATGCCTCACATCGGAGGTTAAAACTATGTACTTGTACCTATATACATATCTGTGTGTGTGTATGTGAAATATAATATGTGTCCACAGATAGGTATTATTTATAGAAGCACCAAAAGTACCGTTACTGATCTTTATGCTTCTCTTCGTCTTCTTCTTCATCTACTACATGTGAATGTGAATATATATATAAAATGTATATTGGCAATATCACTATCTATCTACGCGTATACATCACAGTAGATATATATTAATTATACAGTTAATCTCTCTGCAAATATAAGCAGTAACGTTCACCACTTGGAGAGTAAATATAAGAAAAAAAAATCACAAAAACGTTATACGTTATATTATGTATATATACATATGCAGCAATGTTAAATAGGGATTTTTAAACAACTCGATAAATCATGTATTATAATAATGATAATTGTTTGTAAGATTTTGTACACTGTATGTTTTAACATAATATATTCGATGCAACAACTATTATCGATACTGCGCTTGTACTATATTGCATTGCGCAGATCATATTCATGTGTATATACATTATTGCATATATATATATATGTATAATGACGTGATGTAGTGATTTTCAAACGAAATGGATGGACAATATTGTAAAATAACTTAACGAAGGTTCGTTTAGCGGCCACATCGCACGCATGCCACGCATGGAAAACCCAACGAACGTGTTTAACGTATGAGTAGAAAGTATATAAACACACACACCCACACATATCCACCTACAAGTACATGTACATTGTACGTGTTTCGTAAAAGAACCGTTGCTTCGTGTTGTATACCTACTGTAAGCACATAGGTATAACCATATTACACATCTTGGTTCCTGTCTGGGTATGTAATGCATACATAATTATACGTGTGTTACGTTATGTATATACCCTGTCCAGGTATGAACGTCCCTAGTGTGACGCCCATGTGAGGAGGCTCGGGGTTCAATTTTTCTGATTCATTCTCTCTTTTTTTTTTCTTCCTCCTTCGGTAGAACGTGGGATTTGGCGACGTCCGGCGGGTATTTTACCGTACATAAACGCTGGTGTATGCATACGTGCATGGTATTTTGATATTTTAAAAGAAGAATCACAATCTTACTCCACAATATGTAAGTTGTTGTTACGTTCAATGGGAGAGAGAAGATTATGCATAGAAGTTAATGTGAAATCCAAACACTCGGTGCGTTGTGGATACGTAGACGGATATGTGCAACAGGTGTAATAAACTAGAGACGAGGAGAGTGGATGGTTGGTTCGTTGGTTCGTTGGTTGGTTGCCCAAGGATCCAGAAATCAGATAACGAGACTAACCCAGCGGAAAATATATTCTTCACCGGCAAAGATTAAATATTCCGTACATCCTTATGTGCACATATGATGTATGTTACACACACAATGGTTATACTCTACATCGCAATGTGCATCGATGTACAGTTGTGGGAACAAGGTAATCGAATGTGTAGTGTATAGCTTTTTATACTATAAATAAAAACATAATGTTGAATTCCATTGGGTTGTTATTTTAACAACCATCGGAGGATTGAAAAACACGAAGAGCAGATTCGAGGTTCGCCGAATTCCTTGTCTCGTGTCAAACTGGTTGGGTAACGCTTTATGTACACGCAGATATGTATGTAGATACATACGTATGTGCACATATAGCACAGGTTTAATAGCCGGAGGCTGCATCTCGTTTCTGCAGTTGGCGAAGGATAATCAATGGCCCGGAAGTCGGGTTCAAGCATCAGCAGCATCTTCTCGGCACATCGACATCAACGGCATGCTGCATTGAGCTCTAAGAGAGCTGCAGACTTTACGCGTTATAACTTACAGCAGTGCAGCGGACACCATTGGCAGTGTGTTGTACGATCATCGGTAAATGGCAAGAAGAAGAGAGGAGAAAAAAAGAATCGTCTTGATGAAAAAGAAGAAGGAGGAGGAGAAGAAGTACCATAAAAGCATCCGCCTGCTGTATGGACCGCACGAGTTGATCTCATGCTTTAAATACTATATTATCTACGTATCATCCGTATCGAATGATGTTGGAAAATCCAAGAATAAGAAGAAGATGGCTTGTATAATGAGAAAACAGAAGCGGGACCATGAACAGCATTCATTCGTTACACCTACTGTTTCCAACACAATTTGGCAACGATGGATCATTGATCACAAGTCTGCGTGCATCACGTGCCTTATGGACACGTTATTCGTGGCTGATGAAATTTGTAAGCCACTTTTGCTGCACATCTATAAGGAATAGAATGGTCAGAAGGACCCTTTACTTCACTGCGACAATCGAGTGGGCAGACTTGAAATCACACGATTTGGACGTAGCTAAGGGGCCCGGTGGATACATACAACAATGAGAATCCGCGTGTGGACGCTTATGTACGTGACACTAGGCGGCGTGAATTCAGAAAGTATAGGAGAGTGTACTTATCTATGTAGAAACTCGTGTGGGAAGGAGGCATACGTGAAGTTAACGTCTGGTTGGAGAGCAACTTTCACCGCACAGCGGCAGAAACTTCAAAAGATCGTCTCGTTGGTCGAATCTGACGCCTGCAGACTCGCCTTCTTGGTTGGTTGGTCAAGTGGATTAGTAAACCGTGAATAGCGTGTAACAGATCGCACAATGAAGCTTGAAAAGAAGAGGAATAAAACCGTGAGCTTGTATTTAGGGTTATATACCTGAACACCATTCATCCTGTCTGAAGTATGATTGAAAAGTGATAAAAACCCTTGAAATTACGGATTAATCGCGGTATTCGGATCATCGCGATAATGATTGACGATCCTTGGGTTCTGGTTACAGCGACCATGGCTTGTAGAGCTTTCTAAATATCAACTGACCCAAGTCTGAAAAAGGACATGTAAGCATGATCACCGTGAGTTCGGAATCTCCACTTCCACCTACGCGTAAAACCTCAAATTTGAGTCATCCAATTCCGGTATTTCTTTTTGGTACAACAGCCTGTTATTGTGCTACAGCCATTGCGAAGACCTTGATTAAGCAGTTTCAGACTGTACATACCTAAATGCGAATAGAACTTAGCGTTGCTTCGTCAGCGATATAAAGAGCTAAGGAGGAGAGAATTCTTTACATAAACAGGTATGCATGGATGTACGTAAACCAAGTAAGCCAAAGAGTCGTAAACAAGCATGTATAAGTCATCGGACACGAGGAGTTATGAGATGTGTAATGTATGTACGTATAAAGGAATGCTGCGGCAGCTTAACGTCATCCTGATGCTTCTGCTTCCTCAGTCTTGCATACGTTGTATTAAGTTTATTAGGTATATGGTACCCATGTATGTAAGAGTACACATGTGTACCTACAGGAGACGGTGTGCACCATTCGTAAGACTTTCATTGGTGGGTTCGCCCATTCCTTGCAAACGTACAGTCCCCTTCTCCTTCTTCTCTTCTGGTAACTGCCGTGCCGCAGGGTGACTTTTGATCTCTGGGGTTGGATCTTTCTCTTTGATCCTTCGATCTTGAGGTAGATCGGTCCTCAGGGTAAACGACCTTAATCCGAACCCCAAGTGTACAAGCTATAATCATATTAGCAATCCAGACCACGCATGGCTGTCGCTCAGCTCAAAATAATGATAGATACGCAAAAAACTGAACACGCACGTTTTTCACGCGTGACGTGGAATAAATTATAGCATCTTGGAAACGTTTTGATTTCGTTATCGAATACTTACACAACCTAGATAACAAAGGAAACTTGTGGAACTTGTAAATGAATTACAACACTTTGTCCTATAAAAAGTCCTTAAATTTGCAATAGAAAAAATATCGAGGGTCAGTTATCGGAATAAGAACTGTCTCATCTCTCAAGTTGGACCAAGCAATACACATTCACAAAATTTCATTAAAATCGGTTCAGCGATTTCGGAGATTCGACGTAAACGAACATGTCGACACGAGATTTTCATATACAAAAAAAAATGGTGAAACTTTCGTGACGAGAGTTCGGACCAGAAAGTTACCCGCCCAGAATACAATGCAGTGCAGTTATCATGGTGGATCAGTTTCTCAAGTGTTCTCTTCTTCTTCCACTTTTTACAGTACAGAGTAAAGTGCGATGCTTCAAGGACAGGATGGAGGTCGACGTAACGCGTAGCAGCCCACAGGCGACGATTTACCTCGAGAATCTGAAGAACTATCCAGGTAAAAAAACACGCTGACTATACTCTCGATGGAATCTCTCCAACTCTCTGACTCTGTCTATACTCGCATTATTTTTTCACGTCCAATCACAGATGAAGCTTGCAAACCGAAGTTGAGCGATGGGGTTGCCACTTTCAAATTATCGCTCATCCCCGAGGAAATGTTACGCTGCGGTCTGACGAGGGTTTTAAATAAAATGACGGTAACGTAGAGATAATAGTTGATGCAATAATGAATGATGCAACCGACGACAGTTCTCGAACCAACAATTTCAAAGGAAGCGATCACGTGTGTCTGTTGTTCTGATCGCAGGGGAAGAAGGTCTACTATCACAGAATAATCGTGGAGGAACCAACCGATTCGAGCAAGCACACGTTCACCGTTAAATGCGGAATCACCGAAGTGACAGTACCTCTTAAATCGGTGAAATCCGGCCTGAACTTGACGCCGAATCGAACGATTTTACACCGTAGAAGTTTACCCGACGATTTCGAAGAGTCCGAGTGAGTTTCTCCTCTCTCGACAAAGCGGGGATGATAAATAATAATCGTAGGATTATCTCGATCCTTGTAATTGCATTCTATTATATTCTCTTCCTCATCCATTATCAAGGGTCATCGGGACGATCGAAGACGTCCTGGGAACGGCACCGACGCCAACTCTCAGCGTTGGTGTTCGTCAGGGCGGCAATCTGGTTACCGGCGAACTTCACGTCAGTCCGGGAACTCCCTTGCAGATGGAGATCTATCTGGACACGATCTCTGCTCCGACATACGGAATTCTGACAACTTACATGCAAGTATCGGACATGAGAACTCAGGAGGAAACCATCATCTTCAACGGGTAATGAGAACATCAATAATTATCTAGTTTGCGAACAGCGTTGATCGATCTATTTCGATCGATTTTCTCAGGAAAAAGTTGAAATTTCAAAAATTCTCTGATCGTAAGGTCACATGGCATGTAACGATATACACAACGATTCTCTCTCTAATTTTGGCGTGTCTGCACGATTGTAACACAGGTGTTCGGTAGATCCTTATCTGTTCGATAACTTCGACACTGTCGACGGTGACTTTTTGACGGCGAAATTTCGAGCTTTCAAATTTCCGGAAAGTACTTACGTGCAATTTCGAGGGACGGTAAACGTTTGCGTTGACAAATGCGAGGGGGTGAGTAGTAATTCTCATATTGTAATGAATTGAAGTCCTTACTCAAGAACTCACAAAATTGTGGGTGTTAATCCATTCCATCATTCCATTTTTTATTGTGCCTGTATCGTTGAAGATCGAATGCAGCAACGGGCGGCTCGGATATGGCAGAAAACGGCGCTCGGTTTCGCCTCCTAACGGTGACAAGAATAATCTGTTCGAGGTGACGATGTCGACGTTCATAAAAGTCGACTTTGAAGAAGGCACTGAGGTTGAAAAAGGTAAGATATCATTCGTTTTGTCTTTTCGATTTAAAATAAAAGAAAAAAAAAAACACAGACACACACAATCGCTAATGTTAAAAAGAATGTGAAAATTTATCAACGGTTCGCGTAGCGTTGTAACAAGAAAATAAGTTTAGATTCAGATATGAATGTACGGGAGACTTCAAAATAAAAAAAATCAGTCAGGTTTCAGTTATTTTTTTTTTTTTTCAGTTTTGCGTACAGTTATTCCTTGAGGATCGAAATTTTCGTGTCAATGAGCTACCGATTTTTTAAAAATTGACGAAATGTTTGAAACTGAAAGTTAGTTCAAGATTTAGTTTAAAAAATCGATAATACTTGTTCTAAAATAATGATATCAATTCTGATCTTACACTGTTAGACTCAGAATTGTTTAAAAAATCAAAAAAAAAAGTTATATAAAAATATATTCTAAAGTCATGTCTAGTTATTATGACCTTCATGAGTCAGATGATACGAAAAAATTAAAAACCGATATTTATACGTAACGCAAACCTCGAATCCACAATATCAAACTGAGACTTAACACTTGACTGATTTTCTCATTTTGCAACGTCCCGTATACGAATGTATAATTAAAACGAAGTGAAGAACAATAAAACAACCAAAAACAAAAACTAGTTAGAGAAAAATAATCAAGAGAAGTAACAAAATGTAGACGACTAGATGCTATCTATTTGGTATTGGATCTTCGTCTTTTTCTTCTCGAACTGTTTAACTGGCATCAAATGAAATAAAACGAACCTCCCAAAAGCCTGACAAAAAAAAAAAAATAAATAAATAAATAAAAAAAGAAGAAACAAATAAAACACCCCGCGGGTATAAAGTAAGCGGACTAAACAAGTTATGGTAGGTATATCAGTGCAGCGGTAATAATGACTAATGAGGTACTAAATTTCAAACGGTGTCTATAGGTATACACATGTATACGATACAGATCGACATATATACGTCATGTAACGCGGTTCTATCATTATTATAATTATAGTCACCGCCGAGAATTCATTACAACGATCGTTCCAAAACTCGAATCATTTATACCCATATATATATTTATATATACATATATTATGTATACCGTTAATGATATCTAACGATAGAACCGTTTTTTCTTTTTGTTTTTTCTTCAATAATTTTATCAACTGTAGTGAAAAATATTTTTAAATATATTTTAGATATGGATATACACGTGTAGGTATACAATGAATAAAAATTTTTCTTTGAAATTGATTTGAAGGAAAACGAAGAAGAGGGGAAAAAAAAAAAAAAAAACAAAAACGCGCTCGCACGTATCGTAATAAAAAGAATTCTTTTTCTTATTAATCGTATGATAATTTTTGTTTTCCTACAGCATTGCTGGCGTTTGTTTTGAAAGGTAACAACGTTACTGCGTCCCAAGAAACGGCGGAACGGCCTGGATCAGCGGAATCGGCTGCAGCTGTACATCCAAAAAACGAGATTCGCGAACAGTATGAATACAAGGTTGTGGAAATGGAGACTGCAGCGACGGTGAACGCCGCTTTTTCAATTACTGCGTCGGGATATTTAAAATCAGCTAGTATTTTATTCGTCTTATTCTGTATATTAATCTGATCCATTCGCGTGAGCTCTATCATAAACGATAAATATAAGAGAAGATCGTTGAATCGATAAAACGTTGCACGAGAGACGAAAGAAGAAGAAAAATATTTTATAGAAGTTTCTACGGAAAAAAATTTAACTTTCTAAATGAAAATAGAAAAGAAAGAAAAAAAAATTTCGAAGGATTTATTTATCCACGGTTTTAAAACTTAATTTTTTTAATTTTTTTTTTTTTTCTCATCGACCTCCATTAATTGCAAATTTATTGCGCGTTAAAATAATAATAATAATAATAATAATAATTGTAATAATAATAATAATAATAACAACAATTATCGTCGCTTGATCGGAAAATTTGTTTCATTATACGGCGCGCATTGCAATTTAATGTGTCCCGTAACGGTTTTTTTTTTTATTTCCGTCTTATACTCTGTATAGAGACTTTTTTTTTAGACTCTTTATTGTTAAACATTATATTTTTTTTATGTATAACGAAAGAATGAAACCACGGGCGAGCCTTTCTTGGAATCAAAATTTGATTTGTCCCACTACGCTACTCTCGACGCAGAATAAATAAATTTTGAAAACGAATTGTTTTTTTGTTATTATTTTCTTTTTTTTTTTTTTTTCCTCGTACAAATCGGTATGCATTTATTCATCTGTACTTTGAGTACATCAGTCTTTACATTAAGGAGATTATTACAGTTCACGTACTTTACGTTTTCTTCGAATTCAAATCGAATAGCCGATGTTTCTCAAATTTCCAAATCAAATATAATATAGTATAGAGAAAAAAACGAAATTTAACCGACAAGTAATTAACGAAAGAGAGAAAAAATTTATTCCATCGCGAAACGTGGGACAATTTCATGTGATACTAATATATTATTATTCTTAAATACAATATATATTATATATAGATATTTAATTAATTAATAATTTCTTTATAGGTATATATATAATAACGATACGTATTAATAATAACAATTGAATACCTACGATACTAAACCTATTAAAGCCTATATTAATGAATTCCTTTATAATATAATATGCAGCTAAACAACTGCTACTAACAATAGGCCAGAAAAAAAGTGAATAATAATAATAATAATAATAATAATAACAACAAAAACAATAACTAGCTAGGATCGTGCATTGTTATCATTATTATCGCAATGAGAATCGATAATATTGATATGTTAAATTCAAAAACTGTAATACGTAATTGAAAGTAATTTCTTTGAAATATCAGGATATTAAAAGTCCGTCGCCTCTGATGGTATAAACGTCGATATGTAATAAAAATGAAAACACGGACATTAATAATACGTAATAGTAACACAACGCAACGCAACGCAAGAAAAAACGAAGCACAACGAATAAATAGTGATATAATAACAAACGATTGTATTGTGTGTTTACACCTGAATAAGTAGATATAAATCGTCATACCGAATATTCGTTATCGTGAATTGAAAAAATATTTAATCGGTATTTATTCTTGTACAAGGTATACCTATCCAAATTTAGAAACATAAAGAATTTAAAAAAAAAAAATAAGTAAGTAACTAAATAATAAAATGCGCGATCATGGAGAATTAGTAATAATAATTATGATTATAATTGTAATAAAAAGAAAAAGAGAAAGAAAAAAAAAACGAAATAGATATTCGATATATATGTATTGTTGTTGTATGAAATACAACGACGACAATATAATACATATAAATTCTCCGTTATGTAACTGCCAATTAATTGTTTCCTAGGGGTATTATATACGTATATATATAGCATACATATATGTATATTAATATTATTAATAATAATAAGAAGAAGAAGAAGAAATTAGAATCGAATAATAATGACAATGAAAATTAAACTGTATAAGGTGACTACTCGTATAGTTATAAATATGTAGCTAGGTATATGGGAAATGACAATAATAATAATAATAATAATAATAATAATAATAATAATAACAATAAAAACGATAAAAGGGATGAAACTGGCTTTTGCAAACGGAGAATTTCGAGGTAATAGCCAAACAGCTAGTCGTAGAACGACGAAGAGTTTAAGCTTATATTATGCCGTGAAACTATAGAAACACGGAGCTAACTAACGTACTATACATATAAAATAATAATATCGAGTAATACGTACCATCGATGATTGATACGTCAGTATAATTATTACACATCAGATGTAAAATAACAAGTTGCTTCAATAAAAATCAGCAGAAAGATGTATTCGTATATACCCAGAGTTCTTACTTACAATTAGAAAGTTTGTTTAACAATTGCAACTCGTCTAGTTTATATGCGTAATGACATAGGTGGACTTACAGAGATAAACTGCGTCGTCTGTGAACCGAGCTGAAGCCGTAATTAAACAGAGAAAGCTCAGCTGGTGATGACGGAAGATATTTTCTTCACAATAAACACGCATTTCCTTCCGTACGGCACAAGATCAATTGGGATTCGTTCGACCGTTGACAACAAATCGTCAAAATGGTGGGACGATCGTTCATCAATTGTTTTTCCCGGAAGAGTAACTTATCCAGCTTGAAATTGATTTGAATTTCACACGAGCGCCATCTTGACGCGATAATGATTACTAATTGATTGACTGACGCGCGTGTCGGTAATTCAGGTATTTGCCACAAAACATTGTTCAAAATACCCGAACTTTATCCTGCACACTTCTGGAATAGAAAAGTACGGAAACGTATATTAAACGATGAGATGAGATAAATTTAAACGTATTAAAAAATAGTCAATAAATGTAATTTATGATTACTTTTTGTTCTGAATATTTAAACTGAACAGAGAGAATGTTCAAATGTTCATGCCTTGAATCGTATGAAGTTGTGTATAAATTCAGCATATAATTTATTACATGATTTGTCTTGTAATTTCTATAAGATGTATAAGAAATCACGTCATAGATTACAAAAGCACGACTCATGAGATCAGAAATCATGTACTATAGTGTTACGTTCACAGTTTTTCTGGAGCCACCACCTGGTGCAACTTTACTATGAGTGGTATTTGTCCTTGATTAGAATAAATTGCATTGACAAGAAATAAAAAGAACTCCTCTTTTGATAGGGTAGAAAAGTTATGCCCACAGAATCACACTGGTTAAGAGGGGCCCTGATCTCCAAATATCAATGTCCACGTACTTCAAAAGCGAAAAAGGGCTTGACAACCACATTTTATACGCAATTCTGAACATTAAGACACTCAAGTGCATTGAAATGTTCTGATGGCATGGGTTTTACGAATTCGCAATAGTAAATTCGTAGAATTCATGATATTACTTTGTTATATTTTCATACTTACATACAAGCATTTACTCGTATACATATATGTAGATTCCTTACCCCAACTGCCAATTCTTTAGAAAAATATATCTATGTTACATGATTCCTGTCACAGGCTGTAGATCCTTGTTATAAATATATAAAAAATCTTTTTACGATGGCTCAAAATAAGTACATCGATCCCCGTCGATTTACATCCGGAAAATGCCGAAGGTGCTGTCTGAAATCGGCGCGTTCAATGCTGCTGCCAAACTCAATGCCAGCACCGCGCGAGTATCGACTGGATCAATCACCCCGTCATCCCAGAGTCTAATTAGAAATAAACATGGAGTTAATTACAATGTGTACTGTTCAGTAAACTCGGACAATTTTGGTCTCATTCATAGAAAAACTAATTATAAATTAACCTGGCGCTAGAATAGTAGGGATTGCCTTCTGCCTCAAACTGTTCAATTATCGGATTCTTTAACTTGTCTTCCTCCTCTTGAGTCCACTAAAAAAAGCCAATATAAGTGTTCTTTCAAAACCCAAGACCAAGAGAATTGAAAACAAACTTGAAAACCAAGTTATATACTAACTTGCTTTCCCTCTCGAACTCGCTGATTTTTTGTAATTTGAACCAAAACTCCGGCTGCTTGTTCTCCTCCCATTACAGATATCCTAGCATTAGGCCAGGAGTACATAAACCTTGGGGCAAAAGCCCGACCGCACATACCTAAAATATATAGCAAATTCTTAGTTTTAGATTTACCCAGAAACGAAAACGAGCAGCTTACCATAATTTCCAGCACCGTACGATCCTCCTATGATCAAGGTGATCTTGGGAACTTGAGCACACGCCACTGCAGTCACCAGTTTTGCACCATTTTTGGCTATGCCACCGGATTCGGCATCTTTTCCCACCATAAACCCTGGACGATACAATATGACAAAAGCAATAAAGTGAACCTTATGAATTACAATTGAATAAACGTAGGTACTCTAAATATGTACCAGTAATATTCTGGAGAAATATCAAGGGTATCTTTCTCTGTGCGCACAGCTGCACAAAATGAGCACCTTTTAGTGCGCTTTCAGAGAACAGTATACCATTGTTAGCAACGATTCCAATCGGGCAACCATGCAACCTTGCAAAACCGGTGACCAAAGTTTCTCCATACTGTTCTTTGAATTCGTCAAACTCTGAGCCATCAACTATCCGTGCTATAACTTCTCTAACGTCGTAAGGTCGCTTCAAATTAGCTCCGACGATACCATAGATTTCTTCAGCTGGGTAAATAGGTGCAGAAAAATCCTTCTCGAACGTAACAGCCGAACATTTTTGACGATTCAGATTCTTCACCATGCGTCGAGCCAAGTACAATGCGTGAGGATCGTCGATCGCATAGTGGTCAGTAACCCCGGAAGTGCTGAAAACAATCGATGAGGTATATTAATAACATGCAGTACGGTATTCAATTCTATGAAAAACAACAAATAGTCTTTCCACCATACGAAGACATGTCCATTTCGATGTAGATCTCATCAATATTTTACAAGAAAAATTACGCCTCTGTTATAAAACCTTTCTCAATCATACCGACAGTGCAGATCTGCTCCACCCAGATTTTCCGCGGTAACGTCTTCCCCAGTAGAAGCTTTGACGAGCGGAGGTCCTGCCAAGAAAATAGTGCCATTTTTGCTGATTATGTTCTCATCGGACATGGCAGGAATGTAGGCTCCGCCGGCAGTGCAGCTTCCCATAACAACTGCGATTTGAGCTATACCACGAGCGCTCATGTTAGCTTGGTTGTAAAAAAATCTACCAAAGTGATCCCTGTCTGGAAATACCTCCGCCTGGTGCGGCAAGTTCGCTCCTCCACTGTCCACCAAGTAGATGCATGGCAACTCGTTTTCCTGCGCTATTTCCTGAGCACGCAAATGTTTCTTCACAGTTATAGGATAGTATGAACCGCCCTTGACCGTCGCATCATTCGCAATTATGACGCAGTTGTGTCTACAAAAAGACGACAATAGGATTTTCCAAATTAAAACTAAAAACCTTACGTCTAATAAATAACCCGATACTGCGAATCGAAAAATCTAAATTATCGCAAAGCCTTTGACAATCTCAGGCCTAAAGAATAGGAGTTTACCCTTCTATTTTTCCAATTCCTGTGATAAGTCCACCCGCTGGGACTTCGTCTTTTCCATACATTTGATAACCGGCTAGCTGGGATAGTTCTAGGAAAGCGGAACCCTTATCGAGGAGAGTGTCGACCCTTTCCCTTGGCAACAATTTCCCTAGTTTAACATGACGGGCTCTCGCTTTTTCGCCTCCGCCTTGAACTACTTTTGCTACAGTAGCCCGCAGCTGATCAACGAGGGTTTTCATCTGGCTGTAGTTTTCCTGTAATTTTAAAATTGACATTAAATGCTACTTAGTTATACATAACTTCCGAGGATCTATTTAAATATTTGAAAAGCAATATGTTAAGAATTAGTTACAGATATAAATGACCCAACGATCATCATGAATTTTGAAGAAGTGACAAGCGGTTTGTGACAATGTTGATTTAAATAATAAATTAAAACTCCGCTGAACTAAAAGTTCACAGAACGTTGGACATAAATTCGAACAGTACAAATAAGATATTCAAATCAGAGGTGAGTTGCGAAAGCTTTGTAGATAACAGTCACGTTATGTATACTGCCGGGTAAGCACACATAATTTATGATACCGAAACGAACACTAATGTTCGATCACTGACCTGATACACCGGGGAACCGGTGTCTTGTTCGTTGCCGATAATCGACGCCTCATTGTGATATTTTCTTGACAAAAATCTCAGGCGCGTAACAATACAGCTATTTTTACGGAACATTTGTTTTTCCTCAACGCAATGACTTACGTTACTCGGCCAAATCCCTGCCGCACACTGGCTTGCGTAGCTCGTCGCGTCTTCTTATTCATTCTTATCATTATCAGTCAAATGACGCGGTTCACTTGCATTTTGCAATTCCCGGGTGGTAACGATTGGTTTGAATTCTTTAAAATTAGTTCCGTGTTTCTCCACTGCCGATTAGCGACGCCACCGCTGTTATAGGGAGATTCGTTTCATTGTTGTTTTGCATCTGTTTTTTAGATTGTTTTTTTTTTTCCCCTAATGTTGGTAATTTAGTTGATTCATCATCCAACAGATGGCGCGATCCTGTCTTTCTCTTCGGGAACGTCGTGCAGCACGTGCGTGACGGACTCCCAGTAAAATTGGCAATATTTTTCAAATATTTATTGTCACCGAAGTGACAATTCATCCGCAAAAATGGCTCTGTATAATTTCAAAAAGATCGCGGTTGTCCCGACAGCCAAGGTGAGCAGATACTCGATTGATCGTCGAATCTTAACCTAGTCTAAAAGACACGTTCGATTCTGATCTCGAGTCAGAAACACAGATTTCATTCTTTCTCTGTACTGTACAATAAACCTCGTATAACAATCCGCATATTTGTAATTCGACTCTTCGACTCGCTGATTCAGAAGTTTCGAAAATTTGTCCCCCGTATTTTTTAGGTTAACTATATGTTAGCACGGCTATTTTTTCGAACGTTAATAATGTCATCTCGTCTGATATTTTGCAGGACTTCATCGATATCATCTTGTCCAAGACACAGCGCAAGACGCCAACCGTTATACACAAGAACTACAAAATATCAAGAATCCGCGCATTTTATACACGCAAGGTGAAATTCACCCAGCAAAATTTCCACGATCGTATGAGTCAAATTATTCAAGAGTTTCCAAAACTCGACGATGTTCATCCTTTCTATGCTGATCTTATGAACGTTTTATACGACAAGGATCACTACAAACTGGCTCTGGGACAGATTAACACTGCTCGCCACTTGATCGACAAGTAATTAAGCTTCTTTTTCATAATTCGATTTAATTCTTTTTTCACAGTTGCTCCTTTCAAACTCGCACAAAGTGAAGAACTTATCAGTATTTAAATTTGACGTGTCTAATTTTTGTAGCGTTGCAAAAGACTATGTGCGTCTCTTGAAGTATGGAGACTCGCTGTATCGTTGTAAACAACTGAAGAAAGCTGCGCTGGGTCGAATGGCCACGATAATGAAAAGACAAGCTGCAAATTTAACTTACCTTGAACAAGTTCGTCAGCACTTGGCTCGACTGCCAAGCATCGATCCGTACACTCGCACAATCATCATTTGCGGTTTTCCCAATGTCGGTAAAAGCAGCTTCATAAATAAGGTGAATAACTTCGTAATATAGTGAGTAAATGTGCCTAATTATCGCTAATTTTGAAGCAACAGATTTTAAGACATTGATTGATTTGATCAACAGATCACTCGAGCAGACGTTGAGGTGCAGCCTTACGCGTTTACGACAAAATCACTGTACGTTGGACACACAGATTATAAGTATCTGCGCTGGCAAGTTGTAGACACACCCGGAATTCTGGATCATCCATTAGAAGAAAGAAATGTTATAGAAATGCAAGCGGTAACGGCACTTGCTCATTTACGTGCTGCAGTTTTGTATTTTGTCGATATATCTGAGCAATGTGGCCATTCATTGGAGGAGCAGGTAATTTATTCAAAATAAAATATCACTGACTGCAACTTCATGCGCATTTGTAACTTCAATTTGATAACCCATGTAGGTAAAGCTATTCGAGTCCATCAAACCGTTGTTCACAAACAAACCACTGATGATCGTGCTGAATAAAGTTGACGTCCTTCGACTGGAGGAACTGCCGGAAGAGAAACGTGAAACTCTAAAGCCTTTTGAGGACGATCCTGACCTTCCGGTAATTGAAATGAGTACAATTACTGACTACGGGGTCATGGAAGTAAAAACTCAGGCCTGTGATCGGCTTTTGGCTCACAGAGTTGAGCTGAAAATGAGAACAAAGAAGGTAAAGTTGTAAAATAATAACTGTAAAATTGAATTTCTCTCGATTTTTGCTCATCATGTTTGTTCAATAGATGGAATCTGTCCTGAATCGGTTACACGTAGCCCAGCCAACTACTAGAGACCAGAAAGCAAGGCCGCCCTGCATTCCCGAAAGCATTCTCAAGAAGAAAGAATTGGCAGCTGCAAAGACCGAAAGAAAGAGGAAACTGGAGCGTGAGATCGAGGAGGAAATGGGCGATGATTACGTGTTGGATTTGAAGAAAAATTACGACATTGAAGGGGACCAGAAGTACGACATTATTCCCGAGCTCTGGGAGGGCCACAACGTAGCAGACTACATAGACCCAGACATTTTTGAGGTAACAATGGAATGAATCGATCGTAGGAAGCGGAAAATAATGCTGCAAATCAAATTCTCATTATTATTATCCCTATTTTGTTGTGCGCAGAAATTGAACGCTCTGGAGCAAGAAGAAAACCTACGAGAAGAGGCGGGCGTTTATGATGCCAAGATTCCGGAATTGAGCGAAACTATGCGAGAGATTCGTGACTTGGCGAAACAAATTCGGGACCGCAAAGCCATCATGAAAGATGAAGCGCGAATCGCAAAGGCATCCACTAAGCCTGTTATGCCTCGTACAGCTGGCTCGAAAGTGCGAGATCGTTCCGTCACCAAGCTGCGTGACCAAATGGAAGACTTGGGTGTTGATATGGAGGGCACAGAAAATGTAAGTTGGCATATTCGACCAAAAGGTGTATGAATATGAAATATAAGAAAGAATTGATTTAGATAAAAAGTAATCAACATTTTATTGTTATGTAATCATTTCCCATTCGACAGGCAAACTTCACCAGGACTAGAAAGAGAACAAGATCCCAATCACAGCCTGCCGCTAAAAGAATGCGACTTCAATCCGAGTCTCAGTCTAGAGCACGTAGCAGTTCTAGACCAGCTCGTAACGATATGGGAATTAAGGATAATGTTGTAAGTGCTGAGGCTTCAGTTTTTAAGTTAAGTCATTTTTTTTGTCTCTTCGGTTTAAATACACACCGTATGTTTCTCTATCACAGATGAAAATGAAGTTAAAAAACATAGCACACAAAGCAGTGGCGAAGAAAGTGGGCAAGAAGGGATTGAAAGGAGAAGCCGATCGATTTATCGGGACAAAGATGCCCAAACATTTGTTCGCCGGGAAAAGAGGAGTTGGAAAAACGGACAGGAGATAAATATAAATTATATATATTTATATTTTTATTTTTATATAAGAACTGCTCCACCGTAAATACATATGTATACTTGTTATACTTATGTATCTAGCAAACTTTATTTCCACCTAGAATCAGCGGAGACTAAACGTCCAGGCATATACTTGTGAAATTCGATTCATCATACGCATTATCAGTGGGAAGTTGCGAATAAGTAGCATTACATAATCTACAATGATAATAAATTAAGGAGAACGATCGATGAAAATCTCATATTTAATTTCGCATTGAGTTAATTAAGGATTCAACGAGTGTCTGTTTCCACATTGAGTAGGAATTTTATATAAAGATGCAAGATCAACGAAATGAAGAAAAAGAAAATAGTCTGCGTACCGTAAAATAGAAATTACTCAATAACTGTGCCGCTACAATTATTATGATAAATTATTTCACCGAACTTTGGCGTATATAAATGTTTTGTGTTACATAACGTAAGGCAATTCATTTGGGTCGAAGAAGGGGTAGGCAATTCATGGATGACGAAATCAGAGTCTCAATACCGTGAGACAAGATGGCGCTATTGTAAACGGAAGTGTGACTGAAGTCGGCTAGGCCTGCTTATAAATAGGGCAATAAATACAAGGAGGTTTTGCGCACAAAGCATAGAAGTGAATTTACGACAAATAAAATAAAAGATAAATTTTCATCGAGTAAATCGAAGTCTGGGTGAATATATTTCTTGAAAACATCACGCCGCTACCTCGTAGTATTTTCGAGTGACGCCGTCGCCATGTTTGTTTTTAGTATTTGAGGAATGAAACGTGAACGCTAGAAACGGTTTGAATAAATACCCTCGATATTTGGTGAAACAACGAGTTTATCAGGAGTGACAGTAGTGTCGATGATTTCCGGAATATGGTAAGCGCTCAGCGTCCCGCTGTTATTGTTTATTTATCAACGTTTTTATGTTGTTTTTTTTTCCATACAACAATTTGATTCTCTCGCGGCTATTGGGGACGCATAGTAACTGCTAGACACAACGCGCCTCTTACATACGTTCCAAACTCCCTTCCACACAGATAAAAACAATTTGTGGAACGCGACATTCAAATCTTCGATCGGAAATGAGGTTTGCTTACGCCGGATTCGTTATTCGGCGAATATCATTGCCGAAAATATCCGTCGGTTGATCCCAAGCTCTGCGGAGGCAGCCGCACGCCGTTGTAATCGAATTATCGGAACATTCGATTCGCCGCCAATATTATTCCCCATAAAAATCATCAAGCAACTGCAGCGGCAGTGTCGACTTTTGCCCAATTCCCCAATTCTAAAATTTTCCGCATTGCAAACGGGGTTCAATCGATATTTCAGCATCGTATTATATGCGATAGTTTATACGTTCAATGCACGTTCGAGAAATAGGATAAATATCTGAAAACTTCATTCATGACACAACGAACTTTCCCTACGCAACTTGCCTTGCCGCTCTTTTTGTTCGTTATCGTAAACGTTAATTGTCCCCTCGGTTTGAACCGGTTAAGGTTCTCGAAGTTCTTCATGCTTTAGGTGATCCAACGCGCGTTATTTTTACACGCAATTATTTTATACCGTATACCCAGCGAGCAAACCGCGCTGAACACCAACAGCCTCGACGCTTTTTCCTGACTCTTCTACACTTCTAGATACACACATGCCAGAAGCGCAGGTGTCTATAAATAGATCTTCGTACTCTGAAAACGTCAATTAATTTGGCGCTAAAACCTGGAGCCTTCCAAACGGCGATCCGTCGTGTCTTTCAAGCTTCAATTTATTCGCTGAATACGTATTTTGAAAAATAAAAAAATAATAAAAACCAATTTTATTTCGACAAAGCTTAAAATTTTTATATATACGCTGTTGAAAAGAGTTCACAAACGTTTACAAAACAATCTGTTTGATGTTATAAACATTTTACGTATTTTATAAACAAAAGTTATTCTCATCCTTTGGATTTAAAGTATAACATTTTCCAGCATTTTATAAACTATTTACAGTTTTACTTCTACCTTAATGTGTCATAAACTGATTATTCATATAGCGGATAATGACTCAACACGTAATTACAAAATTCATTGTCATTCAAACAATAGAATTTTAGTCCAATATAACATTGCAGAAGATCGTTCTAGCTCTGAGAGTAATTCAAATGTAATTCGTGTGTAATTTTTGTATTAACGACGCTTGTCACATGATGCTATTATGTCGAACCAAGCACGTTTATTAAGCCTTGTCATTTCCGTTCTCGCTCAGTAAAGTAGCCAGTGATTACGAGGCCAGATCCTTTCTCAAACTGCCATCTTTTAATCCTCCAACAACTGGCAAAATTTCTAATAAATGCGGTTCTAAATTTCCAACAAATAATCCTAATCTTAAATCGACAAACCGTTCCTATTTACATGCCATCTTTTTGAACAATTCAATTAATCCTTTCAACAGAGACCGTCTTGAATTAGCAAAATATTTCCTTGATTTGAAGCATACTCAAATACCATGTTGAATAGTCCAAGTTTTTAACGATGATATAACTTTAGAGTTGATGAAATTACCTTAAACCATAATAAAGCATGGGAATTCAACTCTTTTAGGGGTATTTTAAAATAAGAAACTATGCTGTTTTACCCTAACGTCGCTAACTCCAATCTCATAATCCATGTGGATTCTATCCATTCATCTCTTCTGTCTATCAAGTAAAGAACGGCACAGAGTTGGATGGGGGAACAGCAGGGGCCACCAACAGTGTTGAGAGCAATCAATATCTCGAGAGCGTGGGCGAGTGGTGGGGGTAGGAGGTGCCGGCTTTTAGGGTCTGAGGGTGGCTGTTGCTAAGGGGAAATAGTGTCAGTAATGAGCGGCCTGCCCTCCCTCCATTGCTGTTTCCTAATTTCCTGCTTCCCATCTTTCATCATCCGACATTAAAACTAGGTCGAAGATTGCAACGTCGATATAACGATGCACCATTTTCAGGAAAAATTAATACATCCCAACTCTAGGATAATCCTAAAATTTAGTAAACCGTGATGGATCAAAATACATGCATATTTTGGAAACTCGGCATCTTAAGAGTCGTTCTAAAATTGCCATACGATGATTTTTTGATTCAATGTTACGAGATTTTAACTTTAACATTGCCAACTTTATTCAAGGTTGTTTCCATTGCAAACAACCTTGTACCCTATATTTCCGACACAATATACAATCTAATGTTCATGAATTTTCAATGTTTTATTTATTCCCAATTTGTTGATTATTATCCTGATTTTCTTCGGTTTTAATTTATGTCAGTCGAGACGGCACTCTTGCCATTCTATTGCTATCGATAATTCCCCGGTTTGGATATCATGCGAACAGATGACAGTGTTCCGCTGTCAATTCGTTTCTGTAAACAAATTTTCAATTGACAGATGCTCAAATTTGGCCATAATTCATATTTATGAGAAAAATTTTTTAACGTAAATTAAAATATGTGTATGATAATAATTCAAAAAGTGTATTCATATCGATTTGTATCTGTGTGTGAAAAAAAAAAATGAATTTCACTGTAAAATTCAATCATTGATAGACTTTATAAAAGAAACTAAATCTATTTCTTGATGGATTTCTTTGGTAGAATTGGAGAATTTATTGAAAAAATATTTTCAACAATGTGAGTCCCTTTACTTATGCAATAATTTTCGTCATTTCTTGATCACCAACAAGTTTGGAAGCTATATCTGGGAACACTTTTACTTTTAGAAAGTTTGAAGATTCGGCGAGGATGTGGCTCCGAAGCGAACACGTTGGTCGAAGACTTCGAGGTAGGTTGGGGGCGGCTGGAGCTACAAGTTCAAAAGTAACTGGCAGCAGAGTTCAGTCGGGAGCGGTGAGAAAGATTCCAGCGATAACAAACAGTAATCAGCGAGTACACACGTCGAGCAGATGCGGTAGATTGACCAGATGGAGACGAAGATCGCCAAATCTTTTAAAGGAGGTGGGAAATTACATTATTCTCCATGGCGTATTGTACCAATTAACAAACTTTTTTCAACTTTTAATTTACTCTCCTTCTAATTTGTCCAGGCATGCAGAGAGAACGTTTTACACTTTGCTAAATCACCTCCGATCAGGCGAGAGAGAGGACCTCGAAGGCGGAAGTGTATAAAGCGTACAATGGTCACTTCAACGCCTTTACATCGCGTCCCGCCAAAGGATTCGATAATTGTGAGTATCTTTTGAGAGGATTGACAAAATTGGTAAATTTTTTGTATCTTCATTTTGACAATCAATTATTCGCTGTGTACATCTTTTCCAGTATCTACGAAGATCTTGAAAACGGTGCAGCTGATTTACTTCAAATTTAAAAATTGTTTTCTTGGATAGTTTATCCTCTTTGTCACAATTCAAAGTTATAGTTTTATTTTTTTTTCTCTTCCCACAAAATGGTAAACATTTGAAGATGAAATTCAATTGTATATCGACAATTTAATCGAATCGTTTTTTTCATTGACAAATAAATATGATATATGAAAAAGTAGTGAAATCGTCGCAAAGAAGATAAATGATCCGAGAATACTCGCACCTAATTTGAAGTAAATCGTTTCAGCTCTTTTCGAGATATTATGGAAATCATAAAACATATCATTCAGCTAATTGCTTAACGTTATTGTCAATACCAATGCTTCTCATTGATTGATTTCAGTATTAAAAATATGTCAACAAAACTCCATTTGCATACTTTTAATTACAACAAACCCCAATCGATTGAGTAATCGATCGTCGAGTCGAATTCCCGAAGTTCACCACCCCCTCAAATGATTCTGTTATTTAACTCTACGTCATACTTGAGTTGATCTTTTATTCTGTGAATGAAAATTTATCCTACAGCCACCGAAGAGCGCAAAAGTGTCCAAAGTATCCGAAGAATCGAAAGAAAACTGGAATCTCATATCGTCCACGGTCTATTCAACACCAACTTTTAATGGAGAAATTCCAATTTGTCCGCCAACACCGCCTCAGGATGACAAACCTTCCACACCAAGTGTAGTTGCTCTTGCCGAGCTCATGCCACCGCCGACTGAGGCTCCGCATCCTGATTTGTCCTGCTTATTGAGCGAGGAGAGCAATAGAGCTCATGGTTAGTGTTTACATTCGATAACTGTTCGGTCGCTGAAAACTCTTTCTGATAATTGACAAATTTACATCTCAAACTTGTCCCGTCATCTGTTATCATCTTTTATTCCAGACATATTAACGTTGCACTGCGGATACCCGGAGATATGCCCGAGCAGTGAGTCGTCCGTCGATTACTACAACAATATAATTCATTCGACGCCGATATACAGCAACAGAATTTCTTATCAGACGGAGAGATACTTTCCGACGACGAAGTACACCTACATCGACGGCAACGAGAACAGCAGCGAGGAGTGTAAATACCAGTTTTCAAACACTGGCAGCGACTCCTCGAAGTACGAGAGCGCCCAAGATTTCCCCACATCTAAGTATGGAAGTTTGGCTGATGTGTATTCGCGGAATTCGAACCGTTCGTCAGACGCCAACGACCAACTGAACACCAAGTACGATTCTGAGGACGTTGACAGGGATTATCAAGATGTGAAATACATGGAAGTCGGAAATGAAGAAATCGTTGAAAGCTGCGGGGTCGAAAATATGGTCGCCCAGGCACAAGAGGACTGGGAACCCTTCGATCCGTACTTGTTCATCAAACATTTGCCACCTCTGACGCCAGCGATGAGGGCCAGATGTCCAGCACTGCCGTTGAAGACCAGAAGCAGCCCAGAGTTCAGTCTAGTTCTCGATCTGGTGAGTTTCGTTGCGAAGAAAGTTTTCGCGCTGCTTATTTCAATCCTGTTGCTTATCTAACAAACGCCTTTCCATCTCGCAGGATGAGACACTCGTTCACTGCAGTCTTCAGGAACTGACCGACGCGGCTTTCCGTTTTCCAGTTGTATTTCAAGAAATAACTTACACGGTTTTCGTCAGAACAAGACCGTTTTTCAGGGAATTCCTCGAGCACGTGTCTTCGCTATACGAAGTGATACTTTTCACCGCGAGCAAACGGGTCTACGCGAATAAATTGATGAATCTTTTAGACCCGACGAGAAGATTAATTAAATATCGTCTCTTCAGAGAACATTGCGTCTGTGTCAACGGGAACTACATCAAGGATCTCTCCATTCTGGGCAGAGATCTCTCAAAAACAGTTATTATCGACAACAGTCCGCAGGCCTTCGGCTATCAGGTTAGTCAAACATTTATCCCGCCTATTACAGAGCTTCCGAGCAATAAGATTGTAACAAATTCGTAATAACTTTGGCCCGATTATTTACAGCTAGAGAATGGTATTCCAATAGAAAGCTGGTTTGCTGATCGTTCTGACAGCGAGTTGATGAAGTTGTTACCATTTTTAGAAAATTTAGTGAATTTGGTAAGTCGTTATATTTATTTATCACAATTTGGCTTTTTTTTTATGGCATAGATTCATACATAATCGATGTTTTTGTTTGTTTAAAACAATTTTTACTTTGTCAATTGCAGGGAGATGACGTTAGGCCGCATATCAGGGAGCAGTTCAGACTTTTCAGTTTCTTGCCACCCGATTAACTCGACTCATGTGACGATGAGGGTTTCGGTTGTTAAGAAAAGTAAGAAAATACATTTTTATTATCCTCAGGTTATGTAACCTATATACTATTTTTTTAGAGAGTTTCGTTGGCCGTATTCACAGGTGCTTTTATCGTCTATCGTCTACAAAACAATTACGATTGTTGATCTGTTTAAGGAATTCTCACACTGTGAATATAGTCTAAAACGACAAACATACTCTGTACACTTAAGTTGAGTCGATTTGATGTTTTTTTTTAGGCTCCAAAAGAGCCTGTAAGTCTTCACCACAATGGATCTAAACACTTATATTTTCATTAACAATATACAGATTTTTTTTATGTATAAAATTTATACATAGAATGCATATCTCATACATTGATGTAATATCATCAATAGATTATTATCTTTCATACATATTAAGATACTGATTTTTTTTATTTGCGGATAGAAAATTTAAAAGAATGTACTAATTCTATATCGTCAGAGGCAATTTTATGTCCATAAAAATTGCTTATTGTGTGCAATAAACACCTAATTGAATTTAAAACGCAACAGAGATATTTGTGGAATATATATTTACATAGAATGCTGATAATATAGGATAGTTCCGTTACTATTTTTATGTTATTTTTTTTTTTTCACGGATTAGAAGGATAAAGAAAGATCTCTATTACGAAACGGTTGTGTTTATTTTGAGGAAACATATATAAATGAATAAATAAGCTCTCTGCTGTGCAGGGACCGTACGAAAGCGTCTTTTCCATAAAATTCTTGTGAAAATTTTTCTACAATGTTCTAATTCAATTGATGATAAAATCGTGAAAGTAAACCGCAATATCCAGTAACATTCGCCGATTACCTGAAAATTTATAGCTACTGTTGATATACTAGTGTATACTGTAATATTAAAATCACACAAACCACACGTATATGTGCTATGGGCTAAGTATTATAAAATGCCCAGGCATTTTCGTATGCATACACACAACGCATGCATTCAGCTACAATCATTGCATGAAACGTCAACAGCACGTACAAGTATAAGGATTGCTAAACCTTTGACGTTTTTTTGTCTGTTTTATTACTCTTTAGTCAGGTAAGAATTATTGATAAATTTATATCAGGGAGTCTAGCGTTCAGAGATATTTTCTGGAAATTTCAGAGAATTGTTGTGCGATTTTTAGAATTTACAAACTTTCTTTTCCACTTTATGGAATTATTCACGTTCGTATAAAACGATCGCGATGTAGAATACAGTAGCCAGTTTTTATATGTTTAATCGTCAACGTTCTACAATTCACTTAAACTCGTTGAGTAGAAACGGCTAAAGCTTGGAATTCTCAGGGAACATTGTATCGCTAAACCGCTAGACATCCTGTCAAATCTTTATACACATCTGTATGTCTGGATATAAATACATGAGTCGTGAATTTTGTGATCTCGTAGAAGCAAGATTATACAAATTGTTTTTTTATTCCTTGAGACAAGAAAACAAACATTAAAATGTTTATCGATAGAAAATACATTGCATTTAGTTTAAACATAAATTCTTGTTGCTATTCTTTTATTTCGAAATTGTAAATCAGTTTTCTTTTCAACACCTTTTCCTGATAGCTATGAATTCTTATTTTGTTTTTACCTGTCCTATCTTATTAGAATATTTCTGCATAATACTTTGAACTGCCTGCCCGCAGCGCTTCTATTTTCGTCTCTACATTATCGTAATTTGACAGAGCAACTTATCTGTTCAAACCCAGGCGCGCGTCGTCGGTAATAGGCAAAAGCAGAATGAAAAAAAATTTCAATACATTTATCCTTCTCGATTCATGGGATAGCCAGTCTTGTTATTGTCTATCCAGTCGAAAAGTAGTGATAACTAATCGACACCTGACTTGTTTCAACCACTGCATATATTTCTTTATCGTTAAAAATTTCGTTACAACCTTATTAGGGTGTGAAAATTTTTTTGTCACCGCTTCTATTTCAAATCAAATTATTCACAAAGGCAAATTTCCGACGTTTATTCGTATCATATACTATGCAACAGCATTGTTTTTTACACGTACTATAACGTTCATTAGATACATAGAGATTCTGTATTGTATAAGCAAATCATAAGTTGTAGGTTTTTCTATGAAAAAGGAAAAAGAAAAAAAAAAATAAGAGTTAAGAATCGTGTATAATTCTCGCAATCTTCATCGTTCGATATGCGTAGTACTGGGCTCACGTTTTATTGACAAAATTATCAAGTGTATATCGCTATATGTGAAAACTTGGAAAATTTATTGAATATTTTGTAATATGAAAAAATTTTAAAGCTTTGTTATTAATAACTGTCATTTAATGGAATTATTATCATAAGACGTTGTCTTTGAATACTTCTTATATTTTTACTGTTTTCCTTTTTGTATGATAAGCGCTCTGATTGATAGTCGATATTATGCTATAAACGCATAAATTCATTCGTACATTAATATTTATGTCTTCAATAAAATATGCTAATCACGATGTGGAAGCAAAATTCAATATATGCCACAAAGGAAGCTTCTGTTAATTTCTTAAGTTTGGGCGCAGGCGAAATAAAAAAAGTGAAAATTGAAAAAATTTAAAAAAAAAAAGAAAAAAAAGGAATATGTAAAAAATTAAAATACATTTCTATTTTTATAATTCACAAAGTGATGTCGATGAAGTTATTGGTATTATTATTATTATTATCATTGTTATGCGATGACCATATGAAACGACAGGTACACAAAAAAAGAACAATTTTGAGTACAAATTTTTAGAGCATTAAAGAAACAAGAGAACTGAGACATTTTTTTATTATTTCGTAATAAGTGAAAACAAAGCGATGATGAAGAAGAATACAGGATTTAAAAAGGAAAAAGAAAAAAAGTAATAATAATCGAAGAATAGAATAGTACAGAAAATTGGGAAAAAAAAAAAATAAAAAAATAATAAAATAGTATCGATTAAATAAAAACTGAAAAGAGAATTCAAATAGTGGAGAAATATATGAAATTATAATTGGAGCAAAAAAAGTCACTAGCGTTTTAATCGTTATTCTACAGGGTCAGAAATAAAAATTTTAAGAGAAATTGGAATGTGAAAAAAAAAAATCGAAACACGCAATTGCAAATAACACGTCGTTACGTATTACAACATAGATCTTAAAGATGGCAAAATAAACGAACCTGCAATATTGCGATACTTGTGACAAAGAATATGTATACATATACCTATTTCTAATATGAAGGAATACAAGAAAAAAAATATGTATTCAAAAAACAATACTGCAAGTAACAATCTGTAAATAATTTTAAATCTTCGTAGAATAGTATATTCAGAAAGGAAAAAAAGAATGAATATGAATATAGCTTAGTCTGAGAAACCATGTTATACAATGCAATGGATATATTACTATAATACAGAAAAACAAGTATGATTTTGCAGATAAATGTGAAATCTTAAAAAGTGGGAAAAATCATTCCAAAAATGAATGAAAATTGTTACAATGGTGCGTTGAGAAGAGAAAAAAATCTCCTTCCTTTATTAAGTTGAAAAAAAATTTCAAGCCACATTCATAGGTGTAAATATAGGTAAATATAACTTTCTAAAATTTCTATCAGCATCTAAGAAAAAAGAGGAATCATACTGTTTTTCGTATAACGATATAAATAATAAATATATAATTACTTAATCGAATTAGATAGCAAATTATTATGTCACAATTATACTATACAATGCATATGCAGGTATATATACATATAGGTATATGTTTATATGTATACATATGCACGCGTGAGACTATGCATCAAGTGTGTCGTTTTACGGATACATTGCACTAAATATCAGTAAGAAGAAAAATGTTAATCTGAAAGCTCTATAATTGAATAGGAATAAAAGAACCTTAACGATAGACGTGTATATATAGCATGAAAATTGTATCTCTTTATCGTGCGTATATAAATACAAAGAAGTTATGCATAATATGTACAACACACACACACACAAACACACACGTAGTGTGTATAAAAATTAAAATGAAAAAGCTTTAGTTATTCAGGGCAATCGATTCAGGACACACGAGACTATTATAAATAATAATATTTATCAAAAGTGAACACCTCTCGTTCCAAATCGAAAAAGCTATTCTTTACTTCTGACTTCTATGTAAAACTTCGATTTAAAAGAAACTATCATGTAATAAGTTCTGACTGTAGTTTCAACAATATTATTATTAATAAACACCAGTTAGACACATGAATTGAATAATATTCTACCTTCTCAGCTAGCTCAAACGAGAATTATCGTCTTTTAAACCTTTTAACGGATTTCGATTTCCCGCTTCGAAATGGCGACGCGATGGTCGCAACCATGAAGTAAGAGGGAAGTAGGAGGAAGGAAACAAGCACTGAAATCTCAAACATCGCTCGGTCAAAAAGTTGGTCCAGTTTTTGAGGACCTTGAGGACGTAAGAGAACTTGTCGTGGATTAAGCGCCCCTTGCGGTGTAAACTCGTATAGCGAGTTCTTCCACCTATGATCTTACGATTCGCTGTTTGCCACCTTTTCTTCGGGTTTGAAAAAACGATTGCTCGATTTCCACTTCTAATGCGCATTTTACGAATTTACGAAGTATGCTATAGCAAAAAGGTTTATAGGTTACGATCGCCGCTCTTCTTTTTTTAGATTTTAAAGCGAAAATATCACTTTTCCATAAGAGGCGCTCAAATCCCATTCAGACAATTCTTCTTACGTTACCTCAAACTGTGGACAAATTTTATCGCAGTTGTCCACTGGTGATGCCTCTTCTCTACCATTTCCTACTGGTTCATGGTCGCATGCCACTACAGAACATAACCTCAAATGTATCTCATGGGATGGAATGGCTTATGGCGCGAATCGACTTGGTTCGGCTCCCTGTATTTCGCAAATAAAACGTTACTCGCTTCTGAATTTTAATGTGAATTTGAATCCGCAGAAGTGAAATTTGATCGACTCGTCTGTTCAATTGAACGATAAAAAATGGCAATGCTAGCAGAACCACGTCGTAAACAGAAATGGACATTGAATCCACGAGGCAAACAATGGAGCGACGGTAATCATAAACCATCTTTTGCACACTCGCATGAAACGAAAACCTTTCTCACGGCGTTTTACTATTGAATCCTATAAATTCTTCTGGGCATTTGAATCTTAGTGCTTGTGATCAACGTAATTCTCCAAAACGAGCCTAACTGAACTAACACAGCTACAGGTTGTTGGATTCATTTTCATTTCACGTATCACCGATATTCTTTTGCTTTGTTTGTGCGAATACATACAATTTTCTTCAAAAATGTTACACCTCACAAAATGAAAGCCAATTTGGTTCTGCTTTCCAAGTCTGTTAATCCATTTCCTTTCTTTCCATTCTATATATCAACGCAAAACCAGACTCAACCAAATTTGGGCAAAAAATGTTAGAGAAAATGGGTTGGTCAAGTGGCAAAGGACTAGGAGCTAACGAGCAGGGAATGACGGAGCACGTTAAAATCAGTTACAAGAACGATCAGTCAGGTGAGTCTGTGACTTAATTTTACGTAAGTGAGAACACCTTCCATTTGACCAGCGTGAGCGATTGACTGTAACTTGCTTTGAATCAAGGTATCGGCTTCAAAGACTCAGGAGATCAGTGGACCCAGCATCAAGCAGACTTCAATAATTTCCTATCCCAACTGCAGGAGCAGAATTCAATTAGTACCGAAATAAATACAGAAGGCGTCGAGTCTTTGGAATTGAAATCCAAGCAAAGCAAAGCTCGTGTGCAGTAAGAGTTTATTATTTAGTCGCTCTTACATTTATTTTACAAAAAAACCACGAGGTTTTTGCATTGGGTTTAAATTATTTCCTATTTTCAGCTACCACAAGTTCACCCGTGGTAAAGACGTCAAGAAGTACAGTTCTAAGGATCTGGCTAATATATTTGGTAAAAAGGATCTCAAAGATACAACGGAGATCTCGAAACCTGAGAAAGTGGAAGAAGTGACAGAAGAGGTCGCAGGAGCCAAAGATAACAGGGGTGGTGTTCTGACTATAAAAGGTGGCAACATAGACGAGTATTTTAAAAATAAGTTGCCTAGTTTTATGAAGGGAAAAAATTCAAGCAGTCGTGACAACAGAAATGATTCTGAAAGTGATGAATGTGAAGCCAAATTGGGGTTTGGATACAGTTCTACTAAAGAAAACTGTGATACTGCTGTTTCTGCACTTGCATTCACCAACGAGGGGCTGGATTTGGGCTATTCCGAGTCAACGAACGACTCAAAAAAGAAGAAAGTAGATTTTGCTTATGATAATCCATGCTTGGACCTGCAGAAAAGCAAAAGTAAAGTTGAAAAGAGCCCAGTTGACTGCTCTAATGAAGGTTTTGTGAACCCTGCATTAGATCTGACCGATCTTACATCTAATAAGAGTAACGGGGCAGAATTTGAGATCTCACGCGTCGAACTTGGACTAGATAATGATGCGCTTGATCTGTCCGACGAAAATAGCAGAAAGAAGCGTGTAACTTTTAACGAAAAAGTTGAGTACAGTACAGATGTCTGTAAAAAGAAACGAAAGGGCAAAGGAAAATTGGACAAATTTGAAGTTGACAACAGTAAGCTGAAAAAGAAGTTAAAGCAATCTTCTGTGGCGAATGAATCTGTTTCCAGTAACGAGTTTGCAGGTTTCATAAACGAAGCTTTGGACGTTGAAGTGTTCAGCGAGGAAGTGAACGACAATGAAATGAACGAAAGGAAAACCAAAAAGTCGAAACGGAAAAAAAATCGCAGGGCATCGAATTTAGAAACAATTGAAGAAGCTGCCGATGAAGGTGGTAGTCAACTAGGTGAATCTGAAATAGGTGAAGCTGTCTTGCTTGATGAAGGTATTCTCAGGAAAAGCAAGAAGTCGAAAAAGAATTCTAATGTTGAGGCCAACTCTGAACTAAGCGAGGACACTGGAGAAATAAAAAAGAAGGATAAGCGAAAAAAATATGCTGAAAACAAGACAATCGACACTCATCAGGAAGTCGTTGTTCCAGAAGAGTCTCTGGATACAACTAAGTCCGATAAAAAGAAACAGAAGGGGAAACAAGAGGAAGTGGAGATTACAATTCACACAGAAATGTCAAGGAGGAAGAAGAAAAGGAGGCATAAAAAGGAGAAGAGTGAAGATATTGAAAGCGCCAATGGAGAACAAGAAAACTCTGATATTCAGATAGAAACAATCGACATTACCAATGTAAAAAGAAAGAATAAAAAGAAGGTAAAACTAAATGCCGAAGAGGAACAAAACGGCACGGTTGTGACGCTCAATGGAAACGATCAAGCCGATATTACCAACAACAGTGGTCCCGCGAAAAGAAAAAGTGTTGACGGTGGAAACTTTGCCAAATCTCCGAAGAGGTGTAAAGTGGAGAAGCCAAGTGCTACAGAGGATGCAGAAAACTTTGTGCAGAATAGAGACCTTTCTGTTAAATCAACACCACCGGCTTTGTGGGACAAGAAAGGTAGTAAGTCAAGAAAAATATTCAAATCACTCTTTGCCAAAGCACCCACTTTGTTATTCTCAGGGTCGAATATCAATGAAATGCCAGGTTATGGCACTGATTTTGAGGATATAAAGCGATGTGTACAAGAAAAATGTTAATTAATTTAATAACGTGAATTATTGAGAGTTCAGAGGAAGGGGGGGGGGGGATTAATTTATTATTACCAATATTTACATCATAGTTTTTTGAATTTTAAACTATTCATGATTGCTATTTTCACAGTCAATTTAAATCTGTACATATTTCGCTGGCACAAGTTTGTTTATAATAATTGATAAATCTAAAAACAAATTTATCAAAAATTAAAATATAGTAAAGTATGGATTCATCGATAGAAATGAATTAAACTCCTCATAGGTGATTGAAATTACATACGAGAATAAGTATACAAGTGTGAAAATCGCAACAAGGAAACTAATGTATAGTACAAGATACAGTTCTAAAATAACAAGTAACAATTTACTATGCTATGTTATCGTGTAATCTAACAACGTCTTCATTAGCCTCGAGTTTTTCGCATAGTCCAATGGCTATTGATAATTCACTGTCGCTCAAGTTGACTAGTGTTCGTGGAATATATAGCGCCTCTGCAGATTTCACTTTGTAATTCATATCCAACAGTCGTTGTTTCACGTTGAACAATACGTTGGGTTCACAGTAAAACTGAAGGATACAAATTCTGAATAGAACATCATTCAAGCCTCGCCACTTTACTTTACTCACTTTTTTCGATCAATCACTCACCTTGTATTCCTTAATATCATTGTGCTCGACCTCTTGTACATCCTCGGCATCTACCTGAATTGCGTGATCTGTCGCCAATCCCAGATCCCCTTGAATTTCGGTTGTTATTACTCCCTTGTAATCAAATAAATGCGCGACACCTGGATCGGTTGTTGACCAACTATGTTACAAATAGAACATCCGTTGATTCTTGAAGGTCAACTTCATATTCAGTTTTTTCAAATCTTGAGATTAATTCCAAATTCAAGTACAATTAGATGCTGTGACGTTACCCAAATTTCCTTAGCAATGTATTTATGCTCATTTTAAATTGTATAGCATTGTCGCATGCGTATTCAACCAGAATTACAGCGCCTGATGGGCCCCGGAGATCGACCCGTCCATGCGTTGTTAATGTTTTAGCTGCGGTAGCTGTCTTTAGCACGTTGTTTATGGTCGCTGCAGGCATTGCAGCTTTTTTAGCTGTTTCTATAATTTGTGCTAGTCTAGAGTTTGTGGATGGATCAGCATTATTGTTAGCTTCTGTAAAATTGAAACAATTGTGAATCATTGTTGATTTCGTATAATTTTTAGGACAGACAGAACATGAACAATGATCTTTCTGAATTATAGTTGTAAATAAGTCGATAATTGCTATTTGTTACCTGCTATCGCTACGAACATCAGTCGACGTAACTTGTGGAAGTTTAAAGCACGTTTTGCATCGATAATAGCTTTATCGTGTTTTATATTCGACCATTTACTGTGTCCAGCATGCCTTTTACTACATTTTGACGAAATTATAAGCTGCCTCGTGATCAACGATCGTGCAAAATTAATCATTGGACCGGGATGGATAGAATAGCGAATACACCGTTGAATAATCCCAGTAACTCTAACCTGATCTAACATAACCTAAAATCGGAACAGACATCGTGCATAGAACTATGAAGCTTATAGAAGGGCACCCTCTAATGGATGTCCAATGGACGGCGCGTTCAAAATTGGTCAAACTCTGAATGCAATTAGGGAATACATAAGATTGATACTAAGTTTAATGTGAACTTAGTACGGATATTCTGAACCGGCCTTTAGATATGTCTCCTACCAAGCATAAAAATATGATAAAAATTGAGCCTTTCTATACGCTCCATGCATAGAACCAAAAGATGTGTAGAAAGTCACGCGTGCCGAAATCCGACACTTTGCTATGGAGCGTATTCCGAAATGTAACATACATATTGCGTCACTGTGGACTTGAAGCATATAGACATGCTCTAAGCACAGCTTCGTTCCATACTCCGTTGACCACGATGTCCACCATCCCATGGTTTCAATCTTAGAGCATATAATCAAGGACGTATGTTTCAATCCGTGGTTTCAATTATCAAATGGCGCGAAAAGTTGACACATGTTGGCAGGTTGGGAAATTGTTTGCGTTATTGTTTAAGATCGCCGCAGAAGCATTGAATTAAGTCTATGCATTGGATGGAGTAACAGAAGCAATTTTTTTTTAATGTAAATAATATGGGTAATTATTTATACATGTATGAACGTATGTGTTTAATAATTTGTTTCGCACTATTATTTTTCCCATCTTGAATCGTCATGTTAAATCGACTAGCACCACTTCAAAACTTCACAATCAATTTTATAGATTTACACAAAATGAATTTGAGGTTGCAGAGAGGATAAAACCGATTCTTAAGTTTATTATTTGAGTCTGATTACTATAACCAAATATCCAATATACGGTCGGACACTAAATATTAATTATCTGCCGGTAGACTATTTTCTCTCATGTCACGCCACTGCTATGCAAATGCAGGCATGAGTGCGGTGTGATTATACATTACGTCAAAAGTTTCTTTTGATTATCCTTCTGTGTCCCTTCAATTATGATTGCATTAAACGTAAGTAAATATATATTTTTTTTCTTGCAATTTAAAATACAATAAGTACATACAATAATAATAATGATGTATAAATTGTATCAGAATTTGAAACCATACATATTGGGTTTTTTTTTTTTTTTTACTGCACTTGGTTTGGTCTTTTGTTCGATATACCATTTCAAAGCGATGTTTGCTGTCAAAATTGATAATTATTTTCCGAACCTATGTTTTACGTCAATACTTATGATATTTCCGTATAACAGCGATGTGCATATGGTGTATGTAACAAAGGCATAAATATTTGGGTCGAAATACATGTTCAACTATACTAATCGTCACAAACTAAACAATAATCGCATATTAAGCATTAAGTAAACAACGAATGCCTAATGTAAAGTTTGCACAGGGTTAATACAAATTGTTTAGTTGGAGTTAGCTGCCGAGAATACATAAATGTGGAATTTGCGTTCGGTTAACCAAGTTTTCTTTTAAATCAAATTTCAGCGATATGTTTTTATCTTGAGACATGTAACTAGCAGGCGCACGCGTCCGTGTGTAAACAGTTATAAGTGGAATTTTTATTCCACCTGATTTGCAGATATTGAATTTTTCCGATATTCATGGATATTAGATACAATGTTTGCTAGTTTATTCAAGACACATTACCTTCACCATATTTTATATGTGTATATTTAGGTATGTATATCTGCTCGCGGATAAAGCTCGTAAACTCAACATTTCTTTCGTTTTCTTTTTTTCCCCTTCGCGACTGTTCAGATTAGTTATACAATCTCAGCTAACACTATACAAAAGTATTAATTCTCCTCAAATGATAAAGTAAAACATATAATACAGAATTTTAAAAATGTCTGGTCTTCATTACGCCTTGACCTTGTACTAGATTTAAAAGTCTCGAATTAAGTAAAGATAGAAGAGTTCCTTTCAATGTCATGCCACAAGTTATGCAATATTTGAGTTTGATTATATTTGTAACTTTACAAATTTTCGTGCATGATAATAATTTGAATTCTAGTTTTTTCAGAACTATATCGTATAGCACAACGTCTTTATCTCAAGAATAAAATTCCCGAATGAACTAGTGAAGAAGGAAAAATATCTTGCGACCATTTCATATCATCATTCGTTTCGGCATGTCTTATCTCGAAATATGAATTATGGGTAAAAGACTTGTCCTCCAAATAATTTCTCAAGACTTTTCACGGATTCTTATACTCGTGTGTTCAAAGTATGTTTATAACTTTTGAACCTGTCTGATTTACTTATCATACAAAAAAGCGAAAAATTGAAATAAAAATGTGTTCAATTTTATTTTTTTATTTTCAATCATATATTCATTCTTTATTAGCATCACCGAATAATATATTATAGATATGGACGTCACTTAATAACAATCTAGTACCATTAAAACGACAAAAAAGAAAATAAACAAAAACTTCTCATTTTCCTTTGGTATGTTTGATTCGATTTTGGTTTTCTTTTTTTTTTCCTTCAATTTTACAAAAATCATGGCTATCTACTCATGTAATGTACATACATATATTTCTGCAGCTCTAGCATGCCTGCTAAAGCTGAAAATTAAAGCATACTTGCTAACAACTATTAAAAGATGTTTGTTTTTTTTTCGTTTTGACTCCCGACTCATTTTGTCCTTCTCTTATATTAAATTAAATATTATCTAGTATGGAGGTATAATTATTCCTAAATTTGATCAAATATTTGAACAAAAAGCGCTTTGGTTATCTCTTCTCACTTTTCCGTTTTACTTTTAGGTCAACATACAATCGTCAGTTACTTGAATTTAACGGATAACAATAAAAAATGAACGATTAGTTGTTTTGTTTATAGTTAAAAGTAACGAAACATTAAAACACATATAGGCTGCTTAGTTAGCATGGACATTGTAAATACATAAAATGTATGTCCCCTGCTTCCCTGATATTTGAAATGATTCAAACTAGCAACGGCACATGGACAAATTAGCTGAATTTATAACTCATTGTCAGCGTATAAGATGATTTAAAGAAGTTATGCTGTTAATGGACCATTGGAATAAGCAATTCATATAACAATCGCAATGTTACCTGTGTTTATTGTTCCGGTTTTTTCTCTTTCCCATATCGAAAACTCTCGAGTAGCTTCCGTACGAATAGGATTAGGAAACAATCGGTCAACTCTTTGTAACAAACCTGTGACTTTGTTACATGCGATAGACTAACTTGACTGCAGTATTTTATGTCCAATTTTCTTCTCTTTACCATATCTCGCATTTATCAATGGGATTCATTTTTGAACCTTTAGGACAATTGAACTCTGTCGCAAACTCTGGCGAGTTTGACAAAGGCCCGACGACTCTGTACTTCGATGTACAGTGTGAGTCCTTCTCTATCTGCAGACCTACAGCCTCAGATGTTACTGCCGAACACCAAACCTGCGAGAGTAGTTCAGGATTAGCGGGAAGCAAAGACTAGAAGGCACGGTAACATAATTTCATGTATTTGAAAAATATTAGTATTTTTGAGAGTCAACCATACTCGCATCATTCTGGCGGGCATTTTCGAGTATTATATGATAATTCAAACCTAACATTGCTGGATATTATATTCCGCCAAACATTTTTACGTAAGGAGTGATGTTTTTGTGAAATTTTTTATAAATACTTTTTAATTACTATGACTAGTATGGTTGATTCTTAAGTTATTTCACGGAAATATTCAAACTGTTCACACAAACCTGAGCAAAGCTGACAAAAAATAGTTGCCGATGAGTCAGATTAAGGCCTGGTAAATGCAGGTGATCCTTGTAGTCTTTTGGGGTTTTTAGATAAGCGTGGTACGCTGCAGTCAGTCCTCCATTATCCGCTATATTTTCGCCTGAACAGAGATCAGAGCTTTAGAATCTGGGAAGAATTTCACTGCCGAATGACTCGACAGAAGAGATATAATTTTTACATGAAATTACCAAGTGTTTGTCTTCCGTCAATATGTCTTCCTTTTATTTCGAATTTATTGTACTGGTCGACAAGGCATTCTGTTCTGGTTTTGAATCTATCGATAGTCGCATTGTTCCACCATTTGTGAAGGTTGCCATGCAAGTCATATTCTCTACCTAACAAATGATACAGAATTATTGTTTATCTTAGTTTCTCGATTTTTCACGTGACGCGATTATCCGGACAATTCGCTATAAAATCTTCTCAGAAGTTTCTTACCTTGATCGTCAAAAGCGTGCGTAAGTTCATGTCCCATGACAACACCGATTCCCCCAAAGTTTAGGCTTTTCGGATTTTTAATATCGTAAAAAGGACTCTGCAGAATCCCAGCCGGAAATACGATTTGATTTTTAGTTGGGGTGTAGTAGGCATTGACGGTTGGCGGCGTCATAATCCAGCTGGTCTTGTTCACAGGTTGATCCAGTTTCTCCAAATTCCTCTTCAAGTTGTACTGATTAACCCTGATATTGTTTGTAAAGTACTCGTTGACTTTTATTGACAAGTCTTTGTAGCGATCGTCCAATTCATTGGGGTTCAAAATGAAGTCGGGAAATCCGATCATGTCTGTAATTGCGTTTGCTTTTTCTTCTGCAGATTTTCTAGTCTCCGCGTCCATCCACTCGTGGTTTTTCAGATTCTCCGTAAAAGCGCGACGAATCTCATCTATCATTCCCTCAGCCTGTGATAAAAAAATTCATTATTTTCAAAATCCTTCGCACAAACGCAGAACATCTTCATTTGTTGAGGCTACTTACTCTAAGCTTACTCTGTCCGTGAAATACCTCGCGAACGAACATTGCTCCAATGGCAAAACCCATTACATTATTAGTGTCGCTCACACAATAGCGCCATGGTTCATCTCCTCCTTCAGATCCAATCAAGGCCTTTTTCAATCCCTTATAAGCATCTCGGAATGGCTTTGACAAGTACGCCGTTAATGATCGCACAGTTTGCCAAATCAAGTAATTATTCAATATGCTATAGGAAGATTCAAGTATTAATTTTCTTTTTCATCTGCATAAAGGTACAAAGACACAACCTTCCAATTCTCTAGTCGTTTGATAGAAAATTCATGTCTTGAGTGTACTCACACTTTTCCCTCCTCACTCTTGTTGTACTCTTCGATGATCTTGGTCAAATTGGTAAAATACTCCGGGGCAAAATTTACTATCATTACTTTGTTGTTCAGCTTCTTGCTGACTAGTCGCATGGCGTAGTTGAAATACTCAACCCACTGCATCTGAAACGTGAAGAGTAAAGCGAGATTTAATCTCTGGAACACGATACTGGAGATATCGAGATTTGTAATAATATTATGTGGCTATTAGCCTACTAACAAAAGTCGATCCTATCGAAAGCATATCGATATTATTTCTATACTTGCCTGAGTTATGCGATTTCTCAAATATTTCTTATTAAGGATTCGCCACTTACAAATGGAGCCTGATGTTGCAATTCACTCAACGGCATTAAATTATACAACTTTTCTTCGTCTCGTCTCTCTGCTTGAGGTATTGTGATCTCTGCCAATTTTGTTTCGAAATCAATTATATCCTGCATCTGTTTCCGCGTCGAATTTTCTTCTCCGCCAAGCAACATTCCGATCTTGAAAAAAAAAAAAAAAATGAGAACAAGTTGAAAGTCTGTTTTCTCTAAAAGAATTGATCGCTTCATTTCTAGGACAATTAAAAGAATCATCACCTTGGTCATGTACTCCAAATACTCAGCCAGCACCTTGGCATTCTCTGTTTTGTTCAGGTAATTGTCCGTCGTTGGTAGAGTCAGTCCTCCCTGATCGATCTGGGGACAAACGATGAAGAAAAACGTTCAGACTTTACAATTACAAGCACTCATAGTCATTGATTTTCAAAATTATGCCTCACCTGTATTATGTGTCTACTACTGTTTTTGTCATCCTCGTTTACCGACCACGAAAATAATCCGCCCATGTTATACTTGTTCTGAAGTATGTGCATACGGTTTTGGAGCGACCAAGTAGATACGTTAAACTTTCCAGATATGTTCCACCCGCCGATAGCTTCGAGCAAAGTGAGCATGGGCTTGGCGCCCAAGGCTTCGATGGTCTCGTTAGCGTCCATGCAAGACATGTAGTATAGCTTAGCCTTTATCTCAGCCTTGGACTTGATTGCCGACAACGGTTTTTCTGCTCGATGTAGAAAAATAAGAAAACAATACTTTCAACGACATATGAGTAGACAAATTTTTACCCATGTGGTTCACTTACCTAGAACATTTTTTACCACCAGCTGATTCTTCTGTTCTAATTTGTCAAACGTACCCCATGTACCCTTGCCGTTTGGAATTGGATTCTGTTTTATCCAGCCTCCGCACGCGTATTCGTAAAAATCATCGCACGGATTCACTGCCTTGTCCATACTGTTTATTATTGACGAAGCCACGACTACGCAGTGCTCGGTCAGGCAATGCGAACCGTCTGTAAAGTATTACAATGTTAGTATAGCATCGGCTTAATTCTTTTATTAGTATTATTTTTCCATAGGATTCAAAATTACTTACTGTCGCCGTGCGATGTGACGTTTAAAATCTGGGCATTATCCCAGCCACTTTTACTGCTTATCACAATCGACATTACTATTACCGTGAACAACAAAGCCACACACGTAATAACAAGACATTTCTCCATCGTGCTTCGAGCCCTCCATAGCGTAGTGCCCTGTATAACACCTGACTGTGTGTAACAGTGGTACAGTTTCATTATTCGATTAACTACAAGTTTGTAGTAGAGGTGAAAAATTTGATCAACGTAGGATCTTAATCATTTTCTCGAGATGTTTAATTAGTTCTTTTCTTTGCAACTTACTGTGTGATATCTTATGTGGGTAGCCGACGTACTGATACCTTCGCTGTTGAGAGCGACGGAGCCAATACTACTGCTGTCTTCATCTTCAAATTCAGCTTGCTTATATCTAGTCATCTAAAAAACAAACGATTGGTGATACAGTGAAGTGTTAAGAAATGATATTCCGCAATAAATACCCATGTATTGTGTATGTACTCATGAACAGTTTTTATATTTTACTCAAAATGGTAGTAATCTACTGTTTAGATCTTTGATAAAACATTGAACAATAGTCTTAATTTATACTTCTTATACTGACTCAATAATATAAAACTCGGTAAATAATTTCATTCAAATTCAATGCCATCTATTTATTGATGAAATTGAAAGAAACCAGAATGAATAACACGTAAACAATATAAGTGCCCCGCATTGTATGTCCCTTTGGGCAATCGAATAGGGATTTAATATCAAATATCCACTCTAACATGTGTTCACCAGTTCTTAATTATGGATAATTTCAGTAGACCCTGTAATTTATTTACTTATTTATCTTTTTATCTACCACTTTTTACTGTAAACAAAGCCAATCTTTAATGGCTGTAAAAGTAACACACTTTATCATTCCAGTTCAAATGCTGAATGCACACTGAGTGCTGTGCTCTGTTCTTTCTGAGCGAGTCAGTCACATCTCAAGTGTTGGTTGTAAAACTCATATGTATGTAACGATAATCTGCAGATATGTGTGGGTAACTTGCGATTGATCGGAGATACAGTATTTACTCCAAGACATCCGTGAAATCAGAGACGTGCACACCGATTAATCCAGGAAATATGTTATACCTATATATATATAATATATGCATGTATGTATGTATGTATATATCTATAAAATCATAGGCCGGTAAAATTATGAACACGATTATATGCCCAGTTCTTTCCTGGATCTGATAACTGAGCAGAGAAAGATAAGAAAAATATAGGGAAGGCTACTGTGATGTACACAGTGGGGTAAGGTCATCTAAACAAGTCATGGGTAAAATTAATGGCCAACAGAATAATAAACATCACTATCAGATGTTCCTAATAATAATAAGATCGCAAAAAACAGAATAAGCTGCAATGCATGAAATATGTTGGAATTCTGGTTCTTTTAGACAAATGAGAAAAGTACTCTTAAATAATATTTAAAACTTTTTGATTTACTCACTTTTTGTCAAAATTTATACCGAATTCAACGATCTTTAAATCTATTTCTATCGTAGATTACAAAACTCTAACAATCAATTAAATTTATTATTCATGCGTCAGAAATGATATCGCGTATAAAAAGAAACTCGTAAGAAATTCCATACAAAACTATTGTCTGTACAGATGTGTATAACAATTGACGTATAGGTTTTTTTTTTAATTTCTCTAACTGTTCAACTGAAAACTGTATGATGCTGCTCGCCTTTAGAAGTTGAAATTGTAGATTCTATTTTTATACGTAGTTAAAAATAGCCAGTTTTGACGTTGACCAGCCTGTGGAAATTCTGACCCGTGATTATACTATCTAAGTATGCCAAAAGGATTTGATTTCTCTTTAACACTGCTTCATTTGAATACCAGGACTTTGAATTGTACCAACTAACTAGCTGACTGACTACACGTGGAGAAAACAATAGGTCTAGTTTGTATCTGGTAACAGGATGCAAGCACTTAACTCTTGTGGCACTTTCAGTCTCTGAGACCAAATAACACGCCGTGTTCTGTGTCTGTATTGCATAAATTCATAGAACCGAAATAATAGGTTGGTTCGAAAAATGCTTTTCTCTATTCCAAAACCGTTTACCAATTTAACACATATGTGGTAATTACCGTACATTCATCTACGGAATAATGTTGTTCGTATAATTGCCACTATTATCATTTTTCTATTGATGTATTACAATATTTATACTCTCAGGAATTTAGCAAAGGTAAAAAATTTCATTATAAAACAACAGATCTTACTGGCAGACTTGTGCCAATAGTTATAATTTATTTTTTTTGCTTAACAAATTGCACGTCAATTACTCTTCATCAAGATTCCAACAATATGTAATGTACCACTTTAATAATACACTTGGCGTTACACATTCATTGATCAATGTGTAATTCAAAGTACGTGTAAACAGCAGAGGAAAGGTTTATTTCTCTTTTATTGGAAAACCAAACGTGTTATACTACTGTTGTTCGTAATGTTATATCACTATGAAGATCGTTACAAATTTGTTGGCAAATAAACTGTTAGTATGAAACTATCGATGAGCGGGTGTCAATAAAAATGAGAGAGAGAAAGAGAGAGAAATAAAAAATACCGCATTCCTAGTCTAAAATCGTTCAAAGATAGTAGAGACTATATTTACAATAGCTTTTTATTTAACACCGTTTACGACTGAGTTTTTTTTTCCCTAATGTGTGAATTCCTACTCACCTTTACTGACATGTTGTAATTTTCCCAAGAAGAATCTATATTATGTTATCAATATCGCAGCACCACATATATGCATATAATATGTATATATATATGTCATATATAAACATACGCATTCAAGCATATAAATTAATAGTTAATTATATTCCTAGTCGATATTTAGGTACTAAGGAACTTTGCATAGCTTTTTTGTTTTTTTTAGAACTAAGGCATTTTGCTTTCAAGTCTCGGATAAAATTGACTGCATCTAACAGGTATGCTTTGACAGTATTCAAAGGGAAGTTTCCCCCTCTACTAATGTCGATATTGATTTTCACTTCAGCCTTAGCTTCACACTCTAGCTGTGCAGCCATCTTCCTCTATCATTCCACAAGGAGAAATAAAATCTACACCACCTTTGATGTCAACGCTATTGTTTAGTCGTTTACTTATTTATTTATTTATTTATTTATTACTCATTTGCTAAAAAAATAAAAAAGACAAAAAAAAATGATAATCACTGAAATTTCTTATCAAGTACCAAGTAAGCTGCTGCTGCTCCAGCAAACTGTAAATGATGTACACTCCCTTCTTTACGCTGGGATACATACATGTATGGTCATAATGGAGAGAGAATTCTTTTTCTATATTTAAAATAACAAAGAAAGGGAAACAGAAAATTACGAACTTGAATTATGATGGAATTTCTCAATATACTCGATGATCCAATCTTCTCTCTGTATGATTTTGTTTCGTTTCTTTGCCTGCAGATAAGTGCCACATCATTAGTCCGAAAGAAATATATTTCAAGGGTGTCTTTCACAGATTATATTTTAGCTAAGTGACTTTTTTTTTCGTCTTTCAAGACAATAATTGAGCAATCTAATCTTCTATCGATATGCTATTTCAGAAAGTTAATAAAAGAATTCCATGAAATGCTGGAAAAGCAAAGTTGTATGAATTTCATTCAATATTATTATCTGGGAATTTAATTAAATGTTGACATTGAACTGATTGTTGAGTTGTGAATAAATATTTCGAGTTTTTATTGCATCAGAACGGGTTTTTTTTTCGTCTTCTTTTTGTTCTGTTTTCTTTACATTAGGTACAATATTATACAGTGGTATTTTAATTCTCTCTGTTACAGAATCATTGTACGTTGTACATAAAAAGGACGTATTTAATCATATACATGTATAAATTAGTTTCTAGACGAAGCATATTTCAATTAATATGCGGATGTACATATTGAATTCCATAATAATTGTGATAATTTAAATACAATAATTATATTTTACATATAATGCTTTTGGTTTTTAGCCTATATATCTATATTATATATATATACTATATATATATATATATATATCTATATATATATATATTCGAGAGTCTTTCATAATATTAATTAAGAATTTGATACAAAAAATAGTTGCATATGTAGTATATATGTATATTATTATTACTCTCACCGATTCATAACTTTCTTCGTATTGGTTCAGTAAGGAGAAGATTTTTTTTTTCATTTTCATCATTTGTTTTTGAACAATGTCGTCTGTTAATTATTTATAACAATTTTCGATTCTATTGGCACATTATTACTATTATTCATTCTTGGACCAGTGTTATTTCATACCCATATGAAAAATACTTCATTTACTTCTCTTGGTTCAAAATTGGCTGATCAGTATCAATGTCATTTATTCTTCTGCGTGATTTTTTTTTTTTTTTTTTTTTATTCTGCATTTTATTTGTATAAATAAAATACGTAATAGATAGTCACTATTGAACTAAATGCTATCGATATAACGTGATCAATTAAAACAAAATATTTTAACAGAAAAAAAAATTTCTGTCCTTGAAACCATCTTCCATGACTAATTATTATTATTATTATCTCTAAAATTCGAACTCGGCGTTATTTCTATATTTGAAAAAACAGCAAATCTTCAAGATCATATCAATGGATGGAGAGACAGCGTCTCCGTTAAAGTCTCCAAGTTCAGTATAACTATAGTAATTCTATTTTATCCACCTGATTATATTTTATTTTGTTTTACTATTTTCTTCAATCCGAAAGCCTCGCATGTTTTCAGTTTATTTGGCGCAATACTTATATGCATATAGAAATCAGTGTAACGATGAAAGCAGAATGTATACAGTTAAATACGATAGTTGGAGGTGAATAAAAAATATCTGGTATTACTGTGTTTGAATATCCTGGATAAAAATAATGTAATGTTAGCGATAATAATTGATTTTGCCCAAATTAGACTGAAAATATGTTTATATTTAAAAAATATGAATTGTCATATCTCAATTATGTATAATATCATTATATATTATACTAATTATACTATATATATATGTATGTATGTGTATGTGTATATATATATATACATATATGTAACGCTTAGTCGAGCGACTTTGATCTGCCTAATTTGTTTTCACTTTCAAAATTTGTGCTCGTGTTTGACCTTTGTGCAGGTGGCGACAACGACGTTGGAGGGTAGTGTTGATAGTTTTCGATAACATTTATCGGAGGTGAAGAATTAATTTGAATATTAGGATTAGGAGAAGGTAATATCACATTGTTGGATGGATTTAGGTGAAAAGTACTTCCGCCATTTTGTGCCTCACATTCTTCACAGTCGGAGAAAAAGTTCTTACTCTTTGAATTAGTTGTTGATTTTGCGCGGTCAATATCAATTTTCATGTAACTCAATCTTTCCATTCGTTTATGATCCTCAAGATTAGTTTCTCTGTAACTTTCGCTAGTTGCTCCCCACTGAGAAAAACCTCCGGACCTACGATTCAAGGAACTACTTTGACCTTGATCACACTTTACCCTTGAGGCGTCAATCTTCGAATACGTAAGCATTTCAGGGATTCTAGAGACATGCGATTCGAGTCTCATGTGATTTTCATCGCTGGACTTTTCAGTTTCAATTTCTTCCATTCCCAGTCTCTTCAATTTTGGATTGTCCATTTCATCGATCGCTTCGGAATCTTGAATCGATCGTATATTTCTAATTCCCTGACTAATCGCAGTAACTTGTCCAAACTGACTGCTGGTGCAGGCTTCGGAATAATTATTTTGCGAGGAACTGTTAGTGACGCAATTATTTTGACTAGATTTGACTTCTCCGTCGTGCAACTGTTGCATGCTTTCTGCTACGTAGAAGGGCAGCATTTTGTTTGGAATATTTTGGAGCCTCGTTCTGCAGGTCGTACTTTCCTGATTCGAATAGCTTTCAACGGGCAAATTCGTACCTCCTCGCCTTAGCGACTGCTGGGCATCATATTTCTGTACAAATTTCTTGTAGCTAAAGCTCTCTACGTAATTGTCCCCCTCTTCTATATTCGAGCCGCAACTATTTCGTCGCTCAACAACATTGTTGTCGAGATGCGCTCTTGTTGGCAGGCTGCTATAATTATGTGAAAAACAATGCATCGCATTCTGGTTTTGCATATTAGAGCTTTGCACGTTTGGTCTTGGGTTCTCCATTGCCGTAGAGGGGCTCGTTACTTTACCCCGAGTTTGAGCGATCACAGTCTCGTAGCTAGGTGGAGGGCCATACAGTTCGTAGTACGGGCAGTTGTTCTCGTTCAACACAACGTTTGTATTTTGAAACTGAGCCGAGCTCGCTGCTGCGCCGTTGTAAGCTGGAGGTGTTGCATTTCTTTGGGGACCTGTTCGATAAACAAATTGAGCATTTTCAATCAAACTAACAACAAAAGGCAAGTTAATTTCGGTTTTCCACATAGCATGGCTGCTTGCTTATGGCTACAAGATAACAAGCGAGATACTCTGGTCATGTGTTATTATTGTGTCCCCAGCAGGATTTCAAATAGGTGATTTACAGCGAAAAAAAAGTTTCTTCAATATATAGTTCACCTTTCCACATACGGTGTAATAGGACGGTATTGCGAGCTGGATTGTAAGTTACTCTGGCCTGCTGCGCGCGGCATGTGGGTCCCCTCGGTGCGTTCTGAGCCCTTGAACTTGGCGTTCTCAGTGGAAGCGTCGACGTTGACGGCCTGTATCTTCCTTGCAACCAGTAGCGGTACCACCATCCACCTCCGGAGCATACCAAAAACATAATTATGACCAAAAGCCTGGCCAGAAAACCAAGTGAAATTAGTTTCTTAGCTTCAATTGCCATTTGCCATTTAAATTTAAACAAGGAAACGAGACCCACCAATAATACCAAAGATGATAGATTTGGAAACCTGGGGATACACAGCATCCAAAATTGCAGCAGTATTCAGTTCTGGGACACCTGTAATGAGAAATAATTTTAGATCACCGTTATTATTCATCAAAGTTAATGTTTCCTTTAAATTAATAGAAAAGTAATTTGCATGGTGCCCCTTTGAGTAGTAAAAAGAGTAAACGATAGTGAATTTGAAGCAGCTTAACTCACACATAGTATTTTGGCTCGCCGTGTATTTCAAAGGCACAGTATTTTGCTTCTGCCTAAAAAAGGGAGAGAAAGAGCTGTAGTCGTTTTTTTTTTTTCATTCGTTTGTGCATGTAATTATACCATGCAATGCTAAAATATGTTCCAGGAAACAAAGACCATTAAAAATTTTTGGTAGTCTAGTCTTACGTGGATGAAAAACTCTGATAACGCAGCTAATATTGCTAGCTTTCTTCGACTGCTGAGCCACATATTTATAATTCAAACCATTTATAACCGCGCTCCTATAATATATTATATTTGTCAATTTAAAAACGATATATTGTATTTTACGCTGTGTTTTGACATGACTCCCAACTCCCCTCGGCTCTCATCATGTGCCCACAACAATGTACCCCATTTATTGATTTTCAAATCTCGAGGTTGCGCCTGGGGCTCAAATCAAGAGAGAGAAGGAGGCCGCTACGTCACGCTCTCTGTTAAATTTCAAAATGGCCGCCCCTACGGAACGAGAATAGCAACTAGCAACCCAGGGGGTTGACTATGAAGGGTAGGGAGAAGGAGGCTCAACTCGGCGCTACACGTGATGCCAAAACTCGAGAAAATAGTAACTCATCTTTTTGCCGCTACGTGGTGCCCGCAACACTTTTCTCGATATATATATATAGGTATATGTATGTATATAAGAACACAGTGTTACTCCCACTTTGAATTACAAGTCCGAAAATTATCTGCACCAGCGGTGCTGTCGACAAGAATTAAAACTATTATTTGGCAAAATTTCGGCCGCAGCTAGCTTCACGTAAGAAGCGCTGAGTGGGGCCTCTTTCTCTCTACCCTCCATAGGGTCGACTTACTTCATGATAAATACCACTCGACAAATGTGACCGCCGCACTGTGGCGCTAGTAGTCCGCTGCCCGTGAAAATCCGGCCTAATTCGTATAGAATCAGTCGTATTTTATTCCGGACCGCAAACAAGTTAGCCTGAAAGTTACGGTATTAATAAATATTACTGTACAGTGAGACCCAGTGCATTTTCATCTTAAAATAATTGCATTAATTACTTGATTATATTTTTGCTAGTGAAAAACATGTAGTTTTATTTACTGCATGCGTAAATTAAATATAGTTTACAGTAAAGACCCTTGTTTTGTACTCCCACCAACGTCGTTGCAAGACCAGGGAGCTTATTAACAGTTTTTCACTTCTCACATTTCTCACCATCCAAGTACTCTGATTGGTTGATTGAACTTTGCAAACTAATCAGAATGTTTGAATGGTGAGTAATGTGAAAAGTGAATCCGTAATAAGCGGTGTAAGCTTGATCCATTAATCACAGAGTTTTAAGGAAAATAAAGAATCGTTGAAATTGCGCAATGGCGGCTGGCATATGTATTATGTATATATGTAACACATGTCGAGCCACGTCAAATTGACAGTCACCTGGGAGCTCGTCAATGTTTGCACAAGCTCACTTGACGTTGATCGCGCGTCAAGAATTGCGAAAAGCTGTCATAATTGATCCAATTAGAATAATCACATCTCATTCAATTGACATGCGTTGTCGTAGTTGAAACAATTTGATCATTGTTTACATTTCATATCGTCTTCTTTGTTCCGTGTATTATTTTAACTGGCTGTCTAGACTTTTCACTAATTTCCTGCAGCACGTAATTGGTATTAAGATTTTTTTTTTCTTCGTTTTATTGTTATTTCTTTCTACGTGTTACGCGGGGTGTTATATCTGGTTATACACAATAGCAAAAAGGACAACGGGAAATGGAGTTCTTGTCAAACGCACTTGTTGTTCTAGTGCTACTATTCGTTTCGTCAATAAAATTGGTAAATATCAATTCACGACCGACACAGCGTTCTATAGCAAAAAATAGATTACAGTTCAATAACTATATTGTCGGCTATAATTTTGAGGTTAATTTAAGTTCGCGTAGTGCATTACTTATTCTCTCATTCTATAATTACACTTTTTCAGCCTATCTAACACAAGCTGTGTATAATTTTATTGTTATTGTGAATTCCCATTTTCAGACATCTGCAAACTACTGTGAATGGAATATATGCCAATCATGGCAGTATTGCTGCGGAGAGAACATTTGTTGCAGCAATAATGATGTGGTATTCAATTTAACGTGAGTAAATTCTGAATCTATTCTCTTGTCTCACTTGGATTTTCTTAAATTTTATACCCGTTTTTTATTTTACACTATCAATTAGAATTTTAGTCTGCTTTGCCTTGGCTCTGCTGTTCTTATGCTGCAGTATGCTGTTCATGTGCCGATATTTATGCCGTACCAGACATCCTGTATTCCAGTTTATAGGTATTTATAGATGCTTTGCAAAGGATGCTGAGTCTACGAGCAATCTGGTAAGCATCTTTTATTTTTATTCCTTTCTTTTTTTTTTATAGAAATAAAATTACCTGGCAAGTTATTATTATTGGGAAATGTCCTCATGACGTCAGCCTGGTTGTCGACGCCATTTTATCACCACATAACCTGAGTTTCTAATTTTAATGAAGGCAAATCGTAATTCTCGGGGTTTCAAATTACCCATGCCACATAAATTAATTAAACATAATCAATAAAATACCCATTCTACTATCCACAGGCGGAAAAATATGGCCAACGGTCAACTGTCAGCCTGGTTGCATTAGTTTAGTTTTTTTGCTACCAGATGACGCATTGCAAAGTGACAGTCCCGATATTCAGTTTGCAAGTAGACTTAAATTGCAGTCAACTGTACTAAAGGCTTTTGTATGTTATAGCCTGCTTTCGAGGTGGTTAATGACGATAGAATATGCACAGATCCTCCTCCACCATACTCAGAAGTGATGCCAAACGTGAAGTAAAGGTTGGTCTTTACGCTGCTGTTTTCTTTTGTTAAAACACAGTATTTCTTTACACTTGAAGTAATTTGTTATTCTTAATTTTTCCAATTATCCAAATGAAGAGCTGTTGCGACGTGTCAAATCTTACAGATACATGAACAACCCTAGGAACGTCGAACTTTGAGGGATCTTCCATAATGACTTGAACTAAATTCTCTTAAGGACTGGCATCAAATTGAATAAACGAAATAAACAAGGGTGGAATCTCTTTTGATTGTCTAAAATAAACGATAATGTTACGATGAATGGTCCAAGATCCAAAGATCACCTGATTACACATGTTTATGAATAACAGTTTCGATGAAGAAATATTAATTTTATTGCATAATTAGTATTATCATTGTGGATTATTAAATGAATTCCGTAATTAACGGAACAAACATGTTCTTTGTTTTTTATTTCTGTGATCGGAATTGACTTACAAGTCGATTTAAAGATGTGAATGTAATGTGGCAAAGAATATCAATTAAACATTTACTTCTATCAGAATTTACAATTTATAGTATTCATTTGTGTGTCAACATTATGGGTACAACATTATACATATGAATTGATAATTAAGAGGAATTTTTGGAGATGATTCAGTAAAGTTGTGAGTAAATGGTGCTACTGCCAGAGTAGGCTGAAAGAATGAGGCAAGGATTATCAACAGAACATTCTACTTATAGTTCAAGTTTCGATTTGTATAATTCTTTGAGAAAAACTTACCTCATTACCGAGAGAGGCGGCATTCCAGGATCTGCGCCTTTCTTAAACCCTGGAGAAATAATTTAATTAGAAACTTTAATTGTAGCGATTACATTGGTCGAACAATTATTTTGGCTGTCTTTCACGTGTGTGTATCTAGCAGCATAGAAGCAAATTGAAAACCATACGACGAGAATACTAACCTAAAAAGAGAACTCCCGGAATAAATCCCCAATGAAAAACAACCTTCGTCACTTCGATGACGATGGATATTTTCTGTTTAGTTTGCGGGCTCAACGCCATTTTCTCTCTTAATTGTAATAAATTTATTTAGCAACGCGCGGCGGCAGTCCTCAACGAGCAGTCGATCTTCAATTTTGTAGATGAGATTTATTGGTCACAGCTGATAAATTTTTTCAATCTCTCTGATGTAGTTCCAATTTTCCCTTCTAGGTGGCGCCATCATTCCATCTGCATTCAGTGGTCGGCGCGGATTGGCAGCCGGCGCAATTTAGTGTCGCAGACGTCGCGGTAACCTTGTTTAATTTGCGACGTCCGGAGTATTTGTTGTGAATTTAGTGCATAATCAACAACCTGAGAAGATGTACGCATTGGAAGACGGTGAGTGATATATTTCTAGGCGTATTGTGACTTTATAACACCGAATTTTCACTACTCTTGTGGTTTAAGAAGATATTAGAAAAATAACGAGAGTGAACAGAATACGACTGTAGAACATAACCTTAAAATAGTTATAATTATTTGCTTTTAATTTCGAAAAAGACTACTGTATTCCTCGAATAATTGTCGATTCTAATTAAATCATGTCTTACGCAGTTTTACCACGATTAAGAATTATCTCAATAATGCAAAAACTGCTATTTTTATTTGTAAAGTATAACTTATTTGTTGCTCCGTCAAAACTTTTCGATCTTCAAGATGTGCCAATAGTCTAATAAATTTGAATATTACCTCAGATCAATACGACGATGAAGACGTGGAGGAGATCTCAACAGAACTATGGCAAGAAGCCTGCTGGATAGTGATAAACACGTACTTTGACGAAAAGGGTCTGGTGCGTCAGCAGCTGGACAGTTTTGACGAGTTTATACAAATGTCTGTACAAAGGATAGTCGAGGATTCGCCTCAAATCGACCTGCAGGCTGAAGCGCAGCACACATCGGGAGAAATTGAGAATCCCGTTAGACACCTGCTCAAATTTGAACAAATCTATTTGTCCAAACCGACACATTGGGAAAAAGATGGAGCCCCGTCACCCATGATGCCCAATGAAGCTAGACTGAGAAATCTCACTTATTCCGCACCCCTTTACGTTGATATTACCAAAACTGTTGTCAAAGATGGAGAGGACCCAATAGGTAAGGCTCAGCTACGATCTAACTGTGAGCAGCCTACTCAGTGGCTTGAAAAGGATAAAGTATAGCAAAAATTTAATTTAATTTTAGAAACGCAACATCAGAAGACTTTTATCGGAAAGATTCCCATCATGTTGAGATCAACTTACTGTCTACTTTCTGGTCTGACAGATCGTGATTTAACAGAATTAAACGAATGCCCTTTGGATCCAGGTGGATATTTTATCATAAATGGTTCTGAAAAGGTGCGTCTACAATATTTCTCACCATTCTCTAAGTGTTGATGACTATCAAGACCCTGAAGATTAAACAATAACGAACTCTGATATTAGGTCCTCATTGCGCAAGAAAAAATGGCCACAAACACAGTGTATGTGTTTAGTATGAAGGACGGAAAGTACGCCTACAAAGCAGAGATTCGATCCTGTCTGGAGCACAGCTCTCGGCCGACGTCAACTCTGTGGGTAAACATGATGGCAAAAAGTGGTGCTGTGAGTTCATTTTTTTATTGTGACAGTACATTCGTGGAAGTAAGAAAGGCTTGTGTCAATAACGATGTGGTATCTTTTACAGAGTATTAAAAAATCGGCCATCGGACAGAGAATAATAGCCATACTTCCGTACATAAAGCAAGAAATACCAATAATGATTGTGTTCAGAGCTTTAGGGTTTGTGGCAGACCGCGACATTCTCGAGCATATTATATACGATTTCGATGATCCTGAAATGATGGAAATGGTAAAACCGTCGCTGGATGAAGCGTTCGTTATACAAGAACAGAACGTAGCTCTGAATTTCATTGGCACAAGGGGTGCGAGACCTGGAGTGACGAAGGAAAAGCGTATAAAGTACGCGAGGGAGATATTGCAAAAAGAAATGCTGCCCCATGTGGGCATAAGCGATTTCTGTGAAACAAAAAAAGCCTATTTCTTGGGATACATGGTACACAGGCTACTCTCAGCCTCGCTGGGCAGAAGGGAACTCGACGATCGAGATCACTATGGAAACAAAAGACTGGATCTGGCTGGACCACTGTTAGCATTTTTGTTCAGAGGGCTGTTTAAGAATCTCATGAAGGAGGTGAGAATGTACGCACAAAAGTTTATCGACAGGGGGAAAGACTTCAACCTGGAGCTAGCCATCAAGACTAAGATAATTACGGATGGTTTGAGATACTCACTGGCAACAGGGAACTGGGGAGATCAGAAAAAGGCTCATCAAGCAAGAGCCGGTGTTTCCCAGGTGTTGAACAGGCTCACTTTTGCCTCTACTTTGTCCCATTTGAGGAGAGTAAATTCGCCTATTGGCAGAGATGGGAAACTGGCAAAACCACGTCAGCTGCACAATACTTTATGGGGAATGTTGTGTCCTGCAGAGACGCCAGAAGGTGCAGCTGTTGGTTTGGTCAAGAATCTGGCTCTGATGGCGTACATCAGCGTTGGATCACAACCATCGCCAATTCTTGAATTCTTGGAGGAATGGTCGATGGAAAATCTTGAGGAAATAGCTCCCAGCGCGATTGCCGATGCAACGAAAATTTTCGTCAACGGTTGCTGGGTCGGAATACACAGAGATCCGGAACAGCTCATGGCCACGTTGAGAAAACTGAGAAGACAGATGGACATCATCGTCTCTGAAGTATCCATGATCAGAGATATCAGAGACCGAGAGATTAGGATTTACACAGATGCTGGGCGAATTTGCAGGCCGCTTTTAATCGTTGAGAATCAAACGTTACTGCTGAAAAAACGCCACATCGACATGCTCAAGGAAAGAGAGTACACCAACTACGGGTGAGTCTTCTTTTTCTCCAGAAAAAAGTTCTCATCCTCTCTCGTTTCATATTACAACGATTGTGTGATTACCTTTAATGTAGGTGGCAAGTGTTGGTTGCCAGCGGAGTTGTCGAGTACATCGATACGCTAGAAGAGGAGACTGTGATGATCGCAATATCGCCAGAGGATCTTAGACAAGAGAAAGAGTATGCGTACTGCACAACTTACACTCACTGTGAAATTCACCCTGCTATGATTCTTGGGGTCTGTGCTTCCATCATTCCATTTCCTGATCACAATCAGAGTCCCAGAAACACGTATCAAGTAAGTGTCGGTTATTTGTTGGGAGTAACAAATTTGCACACCTGTCCCAGACAGTGCAAAACCAAATGTCGTCAAAAAAACGATTGAAAGATGACTTATGACTAATTTTTCGTCCTTGAAGATTTCTTTTTATCGACTTTGATGTATCAAAAAATGGATCATAAGACATTATTTCGACAACATTTAATTTTCTGCTGTCTGGATAAATGCAGACTGACTTTTTTTTTATGTCCCATTCCATTTTTCAGAGCGCTATGGGTAAACAAGCTATGGGTGTTTACATTACGAATTTCCACGTCCGGATGGATACCTTGGCACACGTTTTATACTATCCTCACAAACCGTTGGTGACAACAAGATCGATGGAATATTTACGGTTCAGAGAGCTACCTGCTGGAATAAACAGTATTGTGGCTATCCTCTGTTACACAGGATACAATCAGGAGGACAGTGTTATCTTGAATGCCAGTGCAGTGGAAAGAGGATTTTTCAGATCCGTTTTCTACCGTTCTTACAAAGATTCCGAGTCTAAGAGAATTGGAGACCAAGAGGAACAGTTTGAGAAACCGACGAGACAAACCTGTCAAGGAATGAGAAATGCGATTTATGACAAATTGGACGACGACGGGATTATTGCACCGGGAATTCGAGTGTCTGGCGACGACGTCGTCATTGGCAAGACTATTACACTCCCTGAAACAGACGACGAGGTTTGTATGGCAATTCCTTGTTAAGGTTGGTTATAACCACTGGAAATTGACTTTTTTTGATTGCTTGATTATTTAATCGCAGCTCGACAGCACGACAAAACGATTTACGAAAAGAGATGCGTCAACCTTTTTGCGAAACAGTGAAACTGGAATCGTTGATCAAGTCATGCTGACGTTGAACAGCGAGGGCTACAAGTTCTGTAAAATCCGAGTGCGCAGCGTCCGGATACCGCAGATCGGTGACAAATTCGCCTCTCGTCACGGGCAGAAAGGTACTTGTGGAATTCAGTACAGGCAAGAGGACATGCCGTTTTCGTGCGAGGGATTAACACCAGACATCATCATTAATCCTCACGCCATTCCATCGCGTATGACAATTGGTCACTTGATTGAATGCATCCAAGGAAAAGTATCGGCAAATAAAGGTAAAGGAGTTATATTATCATCGGTTTATCTATCGTGTATCCATGTTCCAACAGATTGAAAAAATTAATTTCTGCAGGTGAAATCGGCGATGCAACGCCCTTCAATGATGCCGTAAACGTGCAAAAAATCTCCACGCTCCTTCAAGAATACGGATATCAGCTCAGAGGTAACGAAGTTATGTACAATGGACACACAGGTCGTAAAATAAATGCACAAGTCTTCCTCGGACCTACTTATTATCAGCGTTTGAAGCATATGGTGGACGACAAGATTCACAGCAGAGCCAGAGGGCCTGTACAAATCTTGGTCAGACAGCCTATGGAGGGTAGGGCGAGGTGAGTTTTAACTGAGCACTGCCTCGAATGTTTAAAAAGTATTCCTCCCAATATTTATTCCTCACTTATCTACGATTGTTTTCGATATTCACACATACAGGGATGGTGGACTTCGATTCGGGGAGATGGAACGTGACTGTCAAATTTCTCACGGCGCGGCACAATTCCTTCGCGAGCGTCTCTTCGAAGTGTCGGACCCATACAGAATTCATATCTGTAATATCTGCGGATTAATCGCAATTGCCAATCTTAGAAACAACACGTTCGAGTGCAAAGGGTGCAAGAACAAGACGCAAATTTCACAAATCCGTCTGCCCTACGCGGCAAAACTACTATTCCAGGAATTAATGGCTATGAATATCGCCCCGCGACTTATGGTCATTTGAAGAGAAGATTTCTAGGCGATTGTGTCGCTGAGTAATCGATATCCTCCACCAGGGCTGAAACTGATTTTATCATATTATTTGTATATTAAGCATTCGGTATGTTGTCAGTATTTCTAATTTTCATCGGCGTACGTATTCTTAAACTTCCAATTTTATTTTCGTCTGTGTTGCGGACTGGAACGTCATAATCAATACTGATTGGATCGATCGAACAAATTCTTACAGTTGCTAATTGATCGATTATACGTGTAGCCAAGATTGTCTGTTGAATATCCTAACTTAGGTACGGATGTGATTTATAACGCAACAAAGAAAGACAAAATGACAAAACGAAAATAGAAAAAATTATTTTCTGATTAGTATTTATGAATTGTCAAAACTGAGAATAAATAAGATCATTGATAATCGTTGGCATGATGTTATTTAACAATTTCCATCTTGGGTATGGGATACGGTATCATTTTCAATACCTCACTGAAGTACTATCTCACATTAACACTTTATCATTGAAATAATCAATTCAACGGGATTGATAAGATGCTGATTATTGACACAATTTTTGTTAATAGCCCTTAGATCGGCAGTATCATATAACCGATTGAATTGTGACTACTGTTTCGAAATTTCTCTCAGTCCTATGAAACAACACACTTTAGAATGGAGCATAGTAAGATTGTTCCTGTTTTAGCAACCGACCCTCTGAGTATGGGAACATGGTAATTTCATTCTAAACGACATGAGAACATATCAGAAGAAGAAAACGCAGTGAAAAGAAAAATCTATATTTGTGCAGGCGATAAAAGTACATCGTTTTGACATTATTCAATGGAATCAAATGGCACAAAATTAAACACCTATTGCAGAAATAACTCAATCGTTGCGTAAGGAATTTAAAAATTTGATAATTCTGACTAAACTCTTTATGCAATAAGGAATTTCAACTTTATCCAAGGCTATCAAGTAAGGCAAGCTCTGATTTCTGATTTCTGTTTCAAAAAGCTAATGGGATTAACTATCGTCTCATCAGTACCAAATATTGGGGAACTAGCAAAGGCAGAGCTGCCTTTCAGTGATAAAGCAAACTGCAGGTAAGTTACCAACAAAAATTTATGTGTTCTGATTTGAGTGCAATTCGCTCAACTTTACATTATGTATATATTTTATATGCCAATGTACACTATCAGAAGATTAGATTAGATTAGATAAGAAGAATTTCAACATTACTGTGCAATGGAAGCAAGAAGGATAATTGCGAAAAATAATAGAACTGCTTTTGAAAAGGAATTATTTGTTTGAATGAATTTTGTGTGATCTGAATGTAAGAAATAAACTGGCTAGCAAAAGTACGTCAATTATTAATTTTTTTTATACCACAGATATTGACGGAAGAGTTGATTGGCCCCGCAAAAAAAATAAATACATAAAAAATAAAGAACAAAATGTCAGCCAGAAAGTTCTTGACCGATTTGTTTGGTAATAAGAATCAAGTAGAGATAACAGCTCAGATTGATGAGCACAGTGGCAATCGTCGATTATCAGTATCAAACTCTGGAAGATTTAGACAAAAGAATAAAAACAGGGTTGAAATAAAAAATGACACCTTTAGTTCTCCATCTCAGGAACAACCAGCAACTAACGTAGCAAATAAACTGGATTCGGAAATGGACAGAAAGAAATCGGCCAAAGAAAAAAGTATAAACAATAACGATAAGATATAGGTATGACAACATTAAATTTATTGAATTTCAATAGTCTATCAACTATTATACGGTTATTGCCTCAAAAGAAATGCAACAAACTATTATCAAATATCACGTATTTATTAATTATATATATTTTTATATATATGTATATCGTGCACATAGGTACAGATCTTAATCTTACACTGTATCATACGATATTTTAAGCTTGACAAAACGCCCGTTAAAAGCATTTGCAGAATTCCTGAGTATACAAAAGTGATAAACCCTGTTGCTTAAGAATTTTGAGTAGGGTAATTCAAAGATTAAAAAAAAAATTAGTGTCATTGATTTGGCGAGCTACAAAAACGTAATGCATCTCTAATATTCGCTATTACTTATTGTAATTTAGGTTGAATACATTACAATTTGACTGTGAAGTGAGAGCTATTCGATATAAGAATATAAAATAAGAAAAATTGAAAAAGACTTGGTTATTTCAAGTTTCTAAATTTGAAAATATAATCACGGTTCACCTATTCACTGTATTCGAATAATTATACAGGTACTTAGATCCTTCGTTTAAAAAATATATGTCATCTATGACACTGTCATGATTACTATGAACCCTTAGAAAAAGTATCTTCTAATCTTCAGTAAATGAAAACGTTACAAATCATGTAGTATATGTAATAAACTTTGAATTAATAATTAGCTATTTATTGCACGTAAAAATGCGATGAAAATCAATTATTTGAAATGGGTATCAAACATACATCCAGGAGACAAAACCTCGCTCTACAAACCGGGCATGTGCATTTTGAAGACAACCAGGTCTCAGGTGAGTTCTCATCCTGTCTTGAAGCAAACCTAAGAATGTGGTAAAAAAAAATATCAATTTTTGGTCATTTTTAATCCGGCTTTCAATCTCTCCGCTGGTTAAACGGAAACGACTATGAGAAACCTACCATTTTGCCATACAGTCTATGCACCACATAGGTCGACAAAAACATGTAACACAGGCATCAGGGCCTCGTTCTTCCGTAATGTCACCACACAGCTTATTCAGCTTTACATTCGATGTCACCTGCATACAGCCGATGCATTGTTCTAGCTCCTGTAAAAAAATTGAATGAGCAATCTGCACATTTGGTTTGCACACTGTCAATACATTATTGAGATTATAATTTTGGCCTTAGCTAGCTCAAATCTCCTTAAGAATTCATGTGTTAGAGGACATTGTTTCATGATTCATCAAAGTACAATAGCCATATACCTGCGCAGTCTCATAATGAGGATTTTGCGCGACCTGTTCTTTGAACGTGTCTATGAACCTGTCCAGTAGAGTTCTATGGAACGTAACATTTTGCAACACGACGATCGGCCTAGAGACCTTATCCTGCAAGTCTTTGAAGTCCAGGGCATTTAGTCTGATGTTGAATGAACGAGATCTCGGTCGGGTGGGCTTTACCTGTTGGGAAAGAAGTATTATATGTTATTTATGTCTTAAAGGTTGTCGTAAGACCGACTTGGACTTGAATCAACATTATACTTCACCTCTATGTTAACATACTGAACTTCTCCCCGAGACGTGTGCGACATAACATGCGTGTCGCTCCGATTTAACACCAAAGCAGTGTCACTCTGATGGGCAACATCCAGTTTATATGGAGTAACTTTGATTATCCAGTTGTCTGTTACGACGACCTGAGTAACGCTGTTTGTGTCAATTACTATTTTATCTATCCTGTAAAAAGTTGAGTCAGTGCCAAGTTTGAGGGTAGATAATCGGTGTCTAATAACGCAGCTGCATATCTCTGACCTTCTATATTCTATGTTTATATTTGATGCTACTGTTATCCAGGTATTATTATCGTTAGAGTAAACCGAGAGGGCCTTAGCGATCGGATGCGTAGACCAATTACTTCCCAGCAGGGCCCAAGATACAATTAAAAACAACACGTAAAGTGGAACGAGCGTAGCACTTGTGGTTATCGTAAACCAAAATAAGTTCACATTTCCAAGTAAAACTTGCGCCAGGTCTATGTGACCAAATACAGCTAGTCCAAGGATGTACCCTGTAAAATAAAAATTTCAAGATTTCTAAAGGGTTGTTCTTTCTGTTGGTAAGTGATGAATGGAACTTCTTGGAAAGAATGGAAGAAAATGAGAATGTTGATTCAAAAATTGGAGTAGCATTCGATGTAGTGTGGTTTTGTTTTGTCAACTTTCTTATTTTTTTCCGTTATCGTATCTACATTTTGGCATGAATAGCTCAGTGCAACGTACCGAATGGTAGCATACAGTGGACGAATAAGGTTATGACGCTTCTTTTTATGTGGTACTGTATGAAAAATTCGTTTTCGCTACCTAGCCAATTGGCAAATATATTTCTTATCGTTAATCCAGCAGAGACAAATTCCGTCGGTGGGTAAACGATGCATCCTGACATCAAAAAGTAAAACAGAGTGTAAAAAAAATAAGCGGACATTTTTTAATATCTGCTGTATTATTTTAAATAATTATTTCAATCCTTTTTTGCAACATACAACTGTCAAATTTATAGGTTACTAGAAACATCGCATGTCGCGTTTCGATAGTTCGCGAAGCTCCGCTTCAAGACGACGTCCGTCGGTAAGATAGTAATTAGCAGATACATAAAAAACGAAAAAAAATATACACGCACGGCAACGAAACAACCACGCAATTTGTGCAGTAATAAAAGAAATAATTAACGGAAATAAGATATTTATCAACTAAACTTTTGGGATTTAATAAAAGAATAAATATTCAAGGGTAACTTCATTGACAACGTTAAACCGGTATATCTTCATTATAATATAATTATTTTTATGACAATAAAATATACAACTGGTTGCATATCATATAATTATATATATATACAATATTTGACAATTAGAATAATAATGGTTCGTAATTAATTAATTAATTTCCTTGTTTTCTTCACATATTATTTTTTTTCTTTTTCTTTTTGGTCAACAACAAATTAACAAGAAATATGAAAAACGAGAAATCGAAGACACAGAGAACTAAAGAAACAAGTTTGAGACTCTTATATTATAAGTAATATTATGCGGTTAACTTAATTCTTGGGTCAGCATTTTCTGTTTTTTTTTTTTTTTTTTTTTTTTCCCAGTAATATAACATAACGTTATAAAATGATATATTCGAACGACCAGTCGTAGTAGTTCTTCTGGAAAGGTGTTCCACTAATTGTGCCGCTGACTGAACGCGGCTTGCTGATAAGTTGTATACTACTGATGGCAATATTGTTGTAGGTATGAAACAATCGGTTCAGGTGCAAAATTACCGGAGGGCAAGAATATTTCGTTAGCTGAATCTTTAGATTTTCCTTTCTTTTTTTTCACCGAGTTTTGACAACTCAATGGCTTTGCCGTTTATCGATTCGTTGAAACAACTTTCTCTCTCTAGTAATCTTGAATATCTCTGTCTATTTCTATTTCTCTCTCTATCTACCTCTCTCTCTTCCTCTGCCACATTTTCTCTGATTTTCTTCCTCCCTCTTAATTTCTTTCGCCTTACTCCACGTCGATTAATTCTTAATTATCAACAGAATTTTTCTATGCCTCAAAGACCTGAAGAAAATATTCAATTGTTTTCCGGGCTTGTTTCTTTTTCTCCTTCTCCATCACCTTCCTCTCGTGTCATTCCTTCGATTGGAGCTTGGATCTCTTCTGTACCGCTAATACTGTGTGCAGCCTCTGGGCCAGACCCACCGGACGGAGGTCCATTCGGAGCAACGCCTTGCGGAAAGCCTGTTTCCGCAGAAACCAGATGCGAGGGCATATGCGGTGAGGCAGATTGCGATTTACGGCTTTTCTCACCTTTTCGCCATAACGTTATTTCCTGCAATAATTATCGAAACATATTTTTCAGGGAAATATCAGCATCTATCCTGCTTTGAAAATCACCACATCCCAAAAATACTCGGGACTTGATATAATCACTGAAAAAAACGTCACTAGTGGTGATTATTTCTAAACGGAATTATGTTTTGGCATTGAACCTGCTGCTTGAAGTATCGGCGATCTTCTTCGTCCATTAAAACCAGGTTCAGGTAATATTTGACACTGAACTTTTTATTAATGTCACGCATCGTTGGAGCGAGGTCGTACCCAGCAAGAAATACTCGGATGGGTATAGACTCCCCTCTTACAGGTGCACCGTCCATGATTTCGTACTTGGCTATTGTTTCATTCTCAGTGAATGTGTGTGGCCCTGCGAATATATATTCTAGTTATGACTTAAGCATGTTATGTAATAACCAGCGTGTCAACATTACAAACACAAAATTTTACTTTCAATTTTAACATGCGAGAAAGCAACAACATGCCAAATGATAGGAAAACGTAATGCATACAATTTTTTTCAAACAGGTAAGAATATTTCACTTCCTCTTTATTGTATAGCATTGCAAAAGGGAAATTTGAGCATATCGTATGGTTTGTGATCAAATTTAAATTCAGTGGACGTTGAAAGTGATGAACAATTGTTTATAAGACACTGTCAGCTTGTCATGGTGGGCGTATCCAACCATGCTGATAAAGGATGACTAAACTGCCCAATGTATGAAAAGCGAATGATTTGCAATTCGATGACAAAAAGTCTACTGTAAAAATTTAACTCTCAACGTTATAGTTACCAGAGCCAGTGATTTCTCTTTTTATAATTGCTATCTCCATGTGTTTGATCTTTATTCTGACTAGCAAAAAATATATTTTCCCAACTATCACATCCTTCAGATGGTACCTGTAAAATGAATAAACAAATTGTGATAAGACAACAGATTATCGTGTTATAATTGAAGAAGAGTGAATTAGGTTCCACAGAATCCAAAAAGAATATAAAGAACAATATTGGTCCAGTACTCACTTGCTTTTGTTATATTCAAATTCAATGTGTAAGCAATCCTCAATTCCAACTTCCATTTTTATCGGATTATTCATGTCAGGATAAGAGCTAAGGGTGTGTACAACAAGTTCAGATTCTTTGACAATGTCGCTTAACCTCCGGACAATAGTCACTCTGAGAAAATATCGTAGCCTGACGTTGGATCCCGTATAACTTTCAAATGGCTTTTCAACATTGGCAAATTCAAATGAATAAACGGTGTTGTGCGTAAGCTCCCCTGCTCTGGCCAGCTCTTTAACAAGGCTCGTAAATTCGTGATGATTACCCCTATCATAATACAACTCAATTTGCCCAATGAACTCAACCTTTACACCCTGGTGTTCAAGCTTCCCAGCTTTCCTAAGGCTCACGTTTATCTGGAACGAAGATACACGCACATGTTCAAATGGAGGAACGCAAAAATGTAAAATTTCAAATATTGATAACTGTTTATTGATGTAATATTTGAAACCTGATTATTTTTAATTGAGCTTATCTGCATAATAATAGGTGCGAACCGACTTGACCGTTGATATTATAGAAAACCTAATACAATGGCATATAAGATTTTATTTCTTGAGATTTAGTATAGAAACTTTTGAACAGTAATCGAATCGGTTCATTACCTTTCCAGACACTGTTTCACCATCGTAATAGAGCAGGTGACGTTCTTTTTTTCCATCTTCAGATTTGATGTCTGCTGTTTTCCTAGTGTCGTGACCATCTAGAATGATTTCAATCTCGGCAGATTGCCCAAACCCAAAGAAACTCTGAACAGTTGAAAAACAAGCAAATGAAACAGATGAAGATAAAGTTGTCGGTAATATTTGACCTAGTCAGCGAATGCATCGAGTGAACGAGTAAAGCAATCGTTAACCAACAACATGGAAAGTGCCGTGTTGTATTAACAGAGACTCACCATTTTTACTCAGACTCGCGAAGTCGTGGGGACGGTTTAATACCGTGAAGATATCGATGGTCGATTGGCGATAGGTGATGAAATCAATCAAACACACTCCAAGGCATTATTTTTCGACGTACGCTGGGTAAAGTTTGGTTATTTTTTTATTATACTCGGCTGTCTGTCTCTCAAAAGTCACAAGTTGCCAATATGGCGTCAAACACCCCCACCTCTGGCTGTCAAATATAATCGGAAGAAGCTGAGAGGAGAAATTATCAATCCTATATTCCAATAGTTATAAAGAAATGTTTACTTAATTCCAGCCGTTGAGACATGTCATGCGATTTTATTCGTAAAGTACATCTACAGCATTAATTTGGGTCGATGTTTCTTATGAAAACGGGCTACGTACGCATTACTGAACCGATATACCTACACACCTACTTAGGAATCATTTATGCTTTTCCCCGGTCGACAAATTCCATGAACACCGATTGGCTGACAGGAGACACCCGGCTCACGTTCTTGGTATCTCTTTACTCTATGGCTACCTACTCGACTGATAATACACGACATGAATGATTCTTCAAATGATTATTAAACGTGTTAGAATTCTGATTGAAGATGGATATACTCATTGATGAAAATACAAATCGGTTCTTTCAATCGGTATTGCATTCTTGAGTCTCAATTCTTGCACAATTTTTTCAACAGATATGACGATGCGAATTCCGCCCCGATTATTCACTTGTCTTGCTTTAAGATCATACGATACGGTGCATACAGTATGCACTTAAACGTATGCAGAATACGTTGGCTACAACGGAAGAAACTCGCGCATCGATTGATTGATACCAAATATCAGAACAGTTGAGTCGAAGTATAAAAATGCGATTCATGTATTCGTTCCCGCGCTGTTTGAAAACCGATGTCACGTGACTTACATCATGCATGCGTTAATATACGCATTTTGATCTGATCGACAATCATAAGAAAACATTGCGCTAAAAAGGACTGACGTGTACCGATTTAAATCACACTGAAAAAGTACGTTGTTTTACTGGAAATGACCATATTTTTTCTCTCAAATTCATGTACGAAAAATATAATAATTATCAAAATTTAAGAATTATACTGAATGTTGACGGAAGTCTGACAAGTGAGTGAGCGCGATGATAACGACACAGTAAATATTGTCCCGAGATAAAAATTGCTATAAAGAGATTGACATTAAAAAAAAAAAGAAGAGAATACCTTGAAAACCGGAACCATGCGCTTCGTGACGTTGGAAGTAGGGAGTTCCAGATTACGTAAAAATACGATTGTATCGCCGCGCGGTATCTACAGTTGCGATTATCTCCAAAGTATTACGTATTTCCTGATTTCAGGGACTGGTGCCACTTTGTTGAGTATAACATCGCCGTTCACGGTTCTCGTTCTGCGTGAGAATTAACGTCATCCGGTTGTCGTCGTTGTCCGTCAAACCATCAGCCAGTAAGTTATCGAAGTTAAACGATATATAGGAAAAAAATTACATATAAGGATAAAATCCGCGATTGTGGTATCAGTAATATCGACGCAAGTATCAATATTGATCTCTTTATTTCAGATCAAACACAGCTAACAAAATGCCGAGCAGATTTGCCGACGTCAAACTAGGACCTCCTATCGAAGTCTTTGCCCTTTCGAAGGCCTTCCAGAACGACCCGCATGAACCGAAAGTGAATTTGACTGTTGGCGGTATGTCTAATCCAGAATTTAATCAAATTGAACTAGTTCAAGCTATAGGTTTGATCTTCAATTTCCACCACATCGGTCAACTCCTCAATGTCAATTGAACTTTTCAAGTTTAAATTCAAAAACATTAATTAATCGCTTAAAAATCACAAGGCTACGATTATCGCTTGTCATTTAATTCAACCAATCACTCAGAAATCACCTACGCAAAGTCATGTGTTATAGATATTTAATGTTTACCCTTGACTGACCTTTGCTAATACCAATATACTTCACATTATGTAATTTACCCAGCTGTACACACATTGTCCTTGCGATGCAATAAACATTAATCTTTGTATCAGGCAGGCTGCTCAGCCGATCTACAAACGATGAAAAAAGTTTCAGAGCTTTGATAAAATGAAAAATTTCACAAAATTTCTCCAACTGCATCTGGAATGCTTTCTTTTTCGTGGAGATGGATTACACCATTAACATTCGAAACTTTTGCTCAGATTAATCTAACTACTGTAATATCAATATTCTTTCGATGATTAGACGTTTTATTACAGATAAGACTTTGAAGTTCATAACCGGGATTACGTAACTGTCATAAAGAAATATAATCTTGGATTTATCTGTATCGTTAGATGTTTTTATATACTGTGTAGCATGTGATTGCGTGATCAGTTGGAAATTAGATGAGCTGCGAAACCTGGACTTTATCAAAAAACAAAAATTATCTGCTTATCCGCTTAATGTAGTAGCAATTGAAAAATTTCATTCACTGAGATGAAAACATTGCAATGTAATTTCAGTAAAATATGAACTATGCTTCTGGCATAAAAAAAATATGGTCTGATGTAAGAATAGTAAGCTACTTTTCTACTTTTAGAATCATCTTGGCAACTGTTTTTACACTCGTCGAACAGAATACTAATAAGAAGTTGAATATCTTCTTTTTTTTTTTTTGTACAAAATAAAATTTTGTGATCGTTCTATTTTTATAATTTTAGCATATCGTACCAACGAAGGTAAGCCTTGGGTACTGCCGGTTGTTCGTCAAGTTGAAAGCAAGTTGGCTACCGATGAGACGCAAAACCACGAGTATTTGCCTGTGTTGGGATTAGATTCATTTAGCCAGGCTGCGACTAGAATTCTTCTGGGCCCAGATTCCGCACCTTTTCTGGAAGGCCGTGCCTTCGGAGTCCAAACGCTTTCTGGTACCGGGGCCTTGCGTCTGGCAGCTGAATTCCTTTCTCGAATCCTCCATTTGGACACATTCTACTGCAGCAAGCCAACTTGGGGTGACCAAAATATAAATTAATTTTATTATTCAAGATCACAAAAAACCAGAAGTAGCAACCAATAATTGAATAAATAATTAAATAAATCAATTTCATCATTCACAATCACAGAAAACCACAAATTGGTATTTTCCAATGGCGGCTTCAAGAACATACGCGAATATCGCTACTGGGATCCGGTAACTCGAGGAGTAGACATCGAGGGTCTGCTCGCCGACTTAAAAGATGCTCCGGAAAATGCTGTCGTCATTTTACACGCCTGTGCTCACAACCCAACTGGTTGTGATCCAACACCAGACGAATGGCGGCGCATTGCTGACGTTGTTGAGGAAAGAAAACTGTTCCCAGTTTTTGACTGCGCATATCAGGTATCGCTATTGTTTATTCACGTCACGTTTGATCTGCATATTTCACTTCATCTGAAACTTTTCATTCTGAGTTTGTCATTTCAGGGCTTTGCGAGTGGCGATTTGGAGCGAGACGCAGTTGCTGTAAAAATCTTTGTCGACCGAGGTATGGAGATGCTATGCACGCAGAGTTTTGCTAAAAATTTTGGCCTTTACAACGAGAGAGTTGGAAACTTGGTTGTTGTCATGTCGAGCATCAAAGAAGTCGCTGAGGTAAAATCTCAGCTGACTCTTATCGTTCGAGGAATGTACAGTAACCCACCAAACCATGGTGCACGTGTCGTTGGGACTGTGCTCAATGACCCGGACCTCTTTGAGCAATGGTAACAAGTTCAGCAGTCCACAAGGAAATTTGAAAGTGTAACTTTGTGGGACTCTGATGTGTCATACAAAGTATTTTACATCAACGTCTCTATTTATTAATAATTATTTACTCGAATAAATAGGAAAAGCCATATTCGCTTGATGTCAGGAAGGATAAAGGATATGCGAACAGGTCTGTACGAGAGATTGCAGAGATTGGGAACCCCCGGAACTTGGGAGCACGTCATAAAGCAGATTGGAATGTTTTCGTATACTGGATTGAATGGCAAGTATTATACAATTGATCGTGAAAACATAAGATGAGTAATGAGTTTCAATTTGTTGAAGCGAATAATTATATTTTCCAGAACGTCAAGTTGAGCACATTATGGACCACTATCATATTTACTTGTTACGTAGCGGACGGATTAACATGTGCGGACTTAATGAGAATAACCTGGATTATGTAGCAAAGGCTATACATGATACCGTGCTACGATTCCCTACAGCGTAAGAAACCAGATGTTGATCATTAAAAACATTTACTCCTTCACTTACCGACATGCTCAGAGATTATATGAAGAAATTTCAAAACGTTTGATATTGCAAATTTAAATACGGAACCGATAGACGCAACAGAGATACGGATGTAAAGTATTCTTGAACTCATTTATTACATGCGTGTCGAAAAAGGAGAAAAAGAGAACTCAACTCAAAACATGCAACTCTAAAATCGATACGATTTTTCACCTGATAGAAATCATCATTCAGAATATAGTACAAACCATCGAGGTGTTCAGAATTAGTTTGCAACGAATTTGGTATGAATTTTTCTACTCTTACTATAAAGATAATTATCTGAAGGGTATGTTTGAAGTAAAATTTCATTCATATCTGGTAACATATTTGAACAGTTCAAAACCCAGCCTCTCATCGTATTGAAGGAAAATTTTTAAGGTCAACTATAAGACGTAAACTTAGAGAAAATATGTATTTTATACCTCAGTCGCATTTTTAGCTCCATAAAAAAGAAACAAGAAGATGGTTACGTAGCTTTAAAACACCAACCAAAAATTGTGTCTATATTTGATTGTTGCATTTAATTGTTATACTCTTCAATTTTGTAATTAATATTTCCTCGCAGTCTTACTATCGGGTGATATAAACAAGAGGAAAATAAGTTATTAAAATGCTTTACAAATGTTATTTGAAAAAAATGTATTATTCCGTTCAACAACGGACTGTAGACTGTAGATGATAATTACAGATCATGAATAAGATGCGGCTAATGATATACATAAACCCACATAGAATAAATAAAGTCTATATATTACATATTTATTTATAAACGAAAATTGCCCAAAAATAAATATCTTCAAATCTATATCTAGTTCCTTGAAGTATAGTAAATATTACAGTTAAAAGCGTCGGCAAGAACCTACAGAAAAAAAAAGAAAATAAATTACTAAGTTTTTAATCGTCCCATTTTGATTTCCTTTTCTTAAACGTTTCTTTGCCATCTTCTTCAATTGCCGAGTAATAGCCCATTTCCTCATACTTGCTGCGCATGTAAAAAATATACCCGGCACATCCAGTCATAGCCAGAACACCCAGTGCCATTATTACAGCATTCTGAAATTACAATATTTCGTGCTTAAATAGTTATTCGAATAAAGTATCACAAGATATACTGAGACACCGAGAAACAATTTCGTGTGAAACTGTTGGTGCAATTTTCATTCAAACAGCATCATATATTGATGATAATCCTGGTTTTATCAATAAGGTTATCAAGAGTATACATTGACTTGAGCAAACAGACGTTCAATCGTCCGAACAGTGCAAGTGGCGATTGCTTCAGCCAAGTACTTAGCATGATACATGACACATACTTCAGTGCTGTTCCATTTAACAAGGAACTAAAATCTTACATTTTGCATTCAAATAAATCTGTAAATCAGCACTGCAGAAGTCACTGAAGGCCTTGAACACGTATCGTGAAATACATTGTTTTAAATAGTATCTGAAGATTTGAGTGTACCGAGTGAATACCAAACACAGCAAAAATGTATGGTGAGAATCAACCTTTGACCAAAACCCCTTCTCTGCCGTTTGAAATAAATTGGAATATATCTTTGTGATGAATAATATGTTACTATAAGTAAACGCACCGGTTTTACATAAAGCTCATAGTTTATGGCTCTGAATAGCATGGTACTTCGCAATGATCTTAAACCATCTCCGGGCTTGGTTACTGGGGTGTTTTTATCATTTGACATGATTATATTTTAACGAATACCTGTAGCGTAAGAGAAAAAAGTTAACGTCAAATTTAAAAATAGTATTCATATTCATATCTCGTTTTTCCAGATAAGTGGAATGTTCTTCGTCTATGCAAAACTGACACATAAAGTTACCGTGAAAGCTTTGAGGTTAGGTGCGAAAAATATAAAATTTGGCTTCTAGTAATGGGAATGAATTACATAAAATATTAATAATATACGGTACTTGGGAGTGGCGAATATTTTCTTATAGATGAAAGTATTGCACTATCCTGTCATCCTGGCTCTCCGGTGATTCAAAATTAATTAACTATTACATAACCTCTCGAAAGCCTGTCATGCATTTCTCTAAGCACGTATCGACTAATGACACATTAGTACAAAACAAATGTTCAAAAAGAATTGTGATAATCTTCTCGTTCTTAACGTAATCTGTTGTTAAGATAAGAATAATTCAGTTCGTATTCATCCATTCGCTCGTTCATGCCATTCGTGCCTGATTTTTGCAGTCATTACAGTTTAATCCACTAATGTTAGTATTACGCCCGTGACGAACTAATCGCATAACATGTGATCCTGGCAAATAGAGCCTAAACCAAGGCAACTTGCCACACGTCTCGATAACTTTGGCTGCCTGCGATAGCGCTCACTGCGTTGATGCATCAGTTTGTGAGAATTATTTCACGACTGTGCAATATACCTATATGTACCGAGGAGTTACGATAAAAATAAGATACTAAAAGCCTGGAAAACGAGGCAGTGAGAATGTGATCGATTATTCGCCGTATGTGATTCAAAATTTGGAACGATACAATATGTAACGAGATTAAGCAGTACACCACTTGTTATAATCTTTTCGTCAGATCTGCTAGAAATAATTAGTACAAGCATATAACTAATCCTGACGTATTGATAATTTGTAGGAATAAAGTTTGATAAGGTTTATTAGATAGTTGTGTTAATGGGTTTGAGTGTATTGTTTGGACGTCTCTTCCGCGTTATTAATCTGTATACCACGATGTCTATGCCGACAGCAGGCAATACAAGTATACTTATATAATATATATAACAAATGTACGCACGCGGTTCAATTAATGCATGCACAACAAATGTGTGGAAAAAGTTTATTGAAAATTGTGCTGTGTTACAGGTATTAATAAATAATCATGTATACAAAGAAATGGAAAGAACCGCGGCAATTGGGAAGAACGGCGGTAATAATTATTCGTGGTATAAATGAGGAGCTGCGGCAGAATTGAGTAGCGAATGGTCAACGACGTGTGTTATCGACACAGCACTCGTATGAGCCTATAAGTCAACCTTCAGTCAACGTGCTTGTGTACGTGTGGGGTCTTTGTAAATAAAACTGGCAGCTAAACGGTGCAGGCTTCAGAAGTCGCTGTGCCTGTGGTGGTAGTGCGTGGTAATGAGATATCAGCAGCAGCGGCTTTGGTCATTTTGTAATACATCGCTGCGGTAACAATAATTGATCAATCCTGAGTCGTGAGATCGGATTATAACGTTCAGTATTATAATTTGAGTCGATAATTGTAATTACAACTCTTAGTAGTATTCAAAAATTGTAGATAATTATCATTATAATATTTGTCTCGATACACAAGAAAACAATACGTGTAATATACACGCTGATAGACAAAAAAAATTATAAAGGACATCGTTGCATCCAGGTGAATAATACGTTCCTATATGCGGTATATCAAAAGTTACAGTGCAGAAGGTAATAACAATTATTATTGTTAAGATTTACCAGAATCGTATGATTTACTATTACATAAGCGTTGTAATTATTTATTTAATACGCACAAGAATTTTTGGACGAAAATTAACCATTCTATAATTTGCTGCATGATGCTTGAATTAATTCGCTCTCTAATACGCATTTCCGTTAACACACTAATTGCATGCATAAATTAATATTTATTTAGTTGATTTAAGCTTTACCAACGGCTGTAATAAACGTTTATACCCCATGATTGCAGTACGCGGAACTTTGTAAGATTTTATATGATGTACTCGTACGTATCGACACAATACCGCGTGACAACTCCATTTCAATTTCTTTGATCTTCTCATTTTGTATACAAATTCTGAGCTATTGATGCCTGAAGTGTGAATGCTGTAAAGAAATTATTTTTCGGCAGTGCTTACTGATCCTTATGATGTATGTAGTATGGATAGACGTATAAAGTTGGTATTGCGAAACGTGCTTTCAAGTCGCTAATTCAGCTCGTGCAGCAAACAAAGGCGACTATATACGTGCCATTCAAGTTTCAACTAAATTGAAATTAGCAAGAAGCTACGAGTATCATAAGAAAAGATGTTGACTTTGCTACAAACAGACTTAATTTACAGTCCTCTATTCCGCCTGTATTGATGATGGTTCGAACAACTGATCAACATAAAAAATCGTTTTCTATTTCGTAAGTGGTGACGCGCACTGTGATCAGTGTTGATGCGTAATGAATATAGGCGGTAAATGAAGTGAATCCCCCAAACTCGGTAAACACATAAGTTTACGATCTAGAGCAGGAAAATTAATTTAACAGCTGCACGTGTTCTTCACTTTTGAACATCACGTTACGATGAGTAGGTCACATAACTGGATGAGTTTTATTCTTTTCTTACATTCTTATGCATTGATGTTATGTTGTACATACATATTATACTAAAATGCAATACAACAAAGGACATCTGGTAAAATGAATTCTATGCTACAATGTCATCGGGTCACCGCACTTTGATGTTATTAATCAAGTGTACACCGAATCCCGCGTGCCTAATGCGTGCGTCAATTGATTTCTGTAATAATCTGTTTTCTAGAACACAGGATTCAGTTTACAATTTAGCCAAAGATAATATTTTCTCTGTAATCCGTTTCCTAGAACATAGATTCAGTTCACAATTTAGCCAATGATAGATGAATCCAATGTCATTGCAAAAAGCTGAAGAAAATAATTGTAGAACACCTGAACTATCGGAAAGGTGGATAAAAATAAATTACAAGGTTGAAATTTACGTGTCAAACACTTTTTTCAGCAGTTCAGTATTACGGAATCTGTATTCTGTAAGTTCTTTGGCGAATTGACGGTAAATGATCCGCGGTACTCGCGGTGTGAAATAAACCACAATTACGAATATAAGGATAGGTGAATAGATTCTATGTGCTGCATAGCTGTTTGTCAGTTTGAATTTCTCTCTCGCAACTCAAAACCAAGTTCACGTGTATTATTATAGTTCCGTCTCACTTCTGTCTCACGTACGCCACAAGGTTATGTGTAATCGCCAGGAATTTCCCCCCTTCGAATTCTTGAAGAACGAAATGTTAAATGACATTAAAATTTGCAACGCGGAATATTTTTCTGTTGACGCTTGGCCAGCGGCTGAATTTGCAAAAGTCACGAAACGCACAATTTGGAAATAAAACTAAAAATATCTGGTGAAAACATCCTTTATAATTGTTTTTCTCTCTCTTCTAGCATCAATACAAATAGTTTTATAGAATCTGATTACATTTCTTTTGAATCGTTATTCCAGCTAGTCTTAGCCATTCTGATTATACCCTCACTGTTTACTGTAAAATGTAACAACCTTGCGGTCTTAGTTGAGAATAGAAAGCGTGGACAATGATAAAAGCCCTCGATTCAAATCCACCTAATCCGCATCAACAATATTACGTATATGCAGTCTCAATCTTTTGTGGACACAAATTACGTAACTTTCTTTGAGCAAACGTTAATGCTCGACATGTAACCGAGGCGGTAGAATGAAAAAGATAAGCAACCAAACACTACCCATGATTATGTAGCTGCTTTCACATCAGATTATTACTTATCTATCAATCGGTTTGATTATAGATCCCGCAATACAGCGAATTACATAGAAATTTAGTTTTTGATTATCCACAGGCAGAGTATTGAGATTGTCGTCAAAAGCTCGGCGACAGAATTTCAAAACCTGGATACTGTTTTTTAAAAGATCTTAACAGCCCTCTTAATTTTTTCCACAAATTAATCGTTTGTCTTTTGCAAATTCAACAGGAAGCATGGATAAGGAAGACGAAGTGCTGAGGCAGCTACAAGTCGAAAGACCACTCTATGAACAAGACGCTTTGAACAGAGCTTACCACTACGAGAGGCCGAAGAATTCGTGTGAGTATTTAGACCAGCGCTGATAGCCCAATTTAGAAAAGCAATTTGTTGAGTGAATGAGGAGCAAAAAAACGCAACACTGGCAAGTCATCTGTCAGCTGTTATTATTATTCAAAGCAATTATTACTTGTGAAAAGAATTTTTATAGAGTGATAACTGCATTGTCGTTTTTTTCACTACAGTTGTTAGGAACGCAAAAGAGTCTGTGAAATCGAAAAGCTGTGGGTCATGCATTACTTCCACAATACCGGCGCTAAATTGGCTCAGAAATTACGAATGGAAAAAAGACATCTGCTCCGATCTGATCTCCGGTTTGACTGTCGCCATCATGCACATACCCCAGGGAATGGCGTACGCTCTGCTTGGAAACGTACCACCGGTCGTAGGCATATACATGGCTTTCTTCCCAGTATTAGTTTACTTTTTCTTAGGAACTTCGAAGCACGTTTCAATGGGTAAACATGACATTAGCACAATTATCTCGAATCGATCAACGCCAAGTCCATTTCTTTCTCACTCTTCTTCTCAAAATTTTCCTTCTGAGATAGAGACTTTTTTTTACTGCAGTGAGATGGGAATACCTCAATCGAAACTTTACCAACGCTACCATTGAAATCCTCCTCTGACCAAGTCACTCTCTGAAAATCAGGTACGTTCGCTGTTGTTTGTCTGATGACGGGGAAGGCGGTCACCGCTCATGCCACTTTTCCAGATGCATTGGCTCAATCAAATGTGACAAACCCTACGTTAGCATCGGATGTACCAGTGGTTACTTACACTCCTATCGAGGTGGCTACAACCGTCACTTTTATGGTGGGAATACTTCAGGTGAGTAATTCTTTAAAATACGTTAAATACAAGACGTGAATCGTACGTTGCAATTTATAAATCTACTTTATTCGGGGGTTTTCAGCTGGCAATGTACTTATTCAGACTAGGCATAATCAGCACCTTACTCAGTGAGACTCTGGTGAATGGTTTCACTACTGGCGCTGCTGTCTGGGTACTTATATCTCAAATAAAAGATCTCCTTGGCTTACAGCTGCCCAAGCAAAAGTCAATGTTCAAATTAATATTCGTAAGTCCTAATTAATTAAGTATAGATTTGTTTTATCTTTGCTTTCTTTCCTTTTATTTCTACCCTATAATCTGGATTTAAAAAAAAATTCATTTTCAGTCTTGCATAGATATTTTCAACGAACTACCAAATGTGAATATAGCTGCTGCTATAATCTCTACAGTTGCGATAATAATCATGGTTTTTAACAATGAAATAATCAAGGTGGGTACAAGTCTCAGCTAAATTACATTTTGTCTATTGCACCTTTTCATGAAATGTTCATAAAAAGTATAAAATTTGATGACTTACAGCCATATATTGCTAAAAGATGCAGCATACCGATACCGATTGAATTAGTGGCTGTTGTTACTGGCACTTTAATATCTAATTACGGCAATCTACCAGAGGTCTACAACATCCGAACTGTTGGTGACATTCCTACAGGGTTTGTATAAAAATGAAATTCAACTAATTTGATGAATAATTTCCAGAAAATGCGTGTAAATAACGCGAAAATAAATGCATCATTTTACAGACTGCCGATACCGAAGCCTCCCAGTTTCTCTTTACTGCCTGCAATAGCATTCGAGAGTATTGCGATAACCATGGTCTCGTATACTATAACGATGTCAATGGCATTGATATTTGCACAGAAGTTAAACTACGAAGTGAATTCCAATCAAGAGCTCTTAGCAATGGTGAAATTTTTAATTTGCGAGATATGATTGAAATTTGATTCGCGCATGATTCAGCATCTATTCGATATTTTTTAATTACGTACAGAGATTAAAATTCAATACCACGCACCACATTTGGTTATAGGGGAGCAGTAATATCGTTGGATCTTTTTTTTCCTGCATGCCAGTCACTGCCTCCCTCAGTCGATCATTGATACAGCAGACAACTGGTGGAAAAAGCCAACTCGCCAGTATTGTGTCATGTGGAATATTATTGACGATTCTTCTCTGGATCGGACCTTTTTTTGAACCTTTACCCAGATGCGTACTCGCATCGATTATTGTTGTAGGTATCACTTGATAGATTATGAATCATAAGCATTAAGAATATTGCAAGAAATCTTACGGAATGTGTTTAACTTTCAGGTAGCACTCAAGGGAATGCTTTTACAAGCATGTGAATTGAAGAAATTTTGGAAACTAAGTAAACTGGATGCTGCTGTTTGGATTGTCACTTTCCTTGCGGTTGTCCTCGTAAATATTGACATTGGTCTAGTCGTCGGATTGCTTGTTTCATTGACAAGCATATTTGTGCAATCCATCAAGCCATACACATGCCTCTTGGGTCACATTCCAAACACAGATTTGTACTTGGATTTGCGACGATTCAAGGGTGTAAGTCAAGCTGTCAAAGATTTGGCAAAAATACGAACACCCACGACTCATTTTACTTCAAATTCATTTTTCAATTACAGACAACGGAGCTCTGTGGAATAAAAATTTTCCACTACTGCGGTGGTTTGAATTTTGCCAATTCCGGACATTTGAAGTCGGAATTATTCAAACTAGTGGGAGTCGTACCGCGCGAGGTGGTGGAAGAGAGAAGAAAACTCGCTAAAAAAGGATTGTATCCCGATCCTCTTGGTAGTGAGGATAAAGAAGCTCTCAGGTGTATTATACTAGATTTAAGCGCTCTGAGTTACATCGATCCCAGTGGTATAAATACACTCAGATTTCTCACTACAGAGTTTGAGAAAATAGAGATTCCCGTATATCTAGCTGGCTGCTCGGGTCCCGTTTTTGAACAGATAGTAAAATGTGATCAATTTCAGAACAAGGAGCCAAGTTTTAAAATTTTTGTCGGTGTGCACGACGCTGTTACTTTCACTCAACACGAATTGTTCAAATGACAGAAGAATACAACATAGCTATTCAACAAATTATTATCTCTTATGCTATGAGCGCGTTCAAAAGTTCCGAACATATTTGCTTTGAACAGACACTAAAGAAATAGAAAAAAAAAGTCTCGTAAATATCAAGATTTCTTGTAGAATTTCGGTCTTCTAGTATACTATCTAGCAATATTTCTTGTTAGCGCAGAGTGTTACGTTACACAAATTGCTACGCTATTTAAAAATGCAACGAGTATTTAGCCGAAAGACGAGTACACAGTGATAGATTGATGCTTCACGAAAAATCATCAACTTGTCGTAACCAACTCATATTTCGGCCTATTCGAATTATTATTAGGTTTTCTATGCTCGTTAAGAGATGTATATTTTTATACGTTATTTGTAATTCATTGCTAGGTATACCACCGTTCATACGATAACATGTCGTGATGTAAATATATTTTTTTACGGTAGATCATCCGACAATATTAGCAAATACTTGATTCGTATTCTACTATTTATACTTCTTTGTTACTTGGTGAATACTATTTTAGAAAATTTTCAAAACGCGTTTGCTATGCAACGAACACAAGTACTTAGTTCTTATTCGCTGTAATTAATGATACTGAGATGCAGCAAAAAAAACATACGATATTTATCGATTTTTCAACCAGTTGAAATGTGATTACTGCAGTTACCTTAAATTTACAATCGATGTGAAGTTGTGCCAGTAATTTGATTGGTGCTCATAAAAGAAATTATGTCCAAAATTACCATTTTTATATTATTGTTGAATCTGTTCCACGAAATTATGACATTTAATCGTGAAGTGAACTCAATTACATTCCTTGATTCCAACCAGTTGAAGGAGACACAGAGTTTTGATTCGTAATATTTCAGTAAAGACTTATACCGTCAAACTCAATTATATATGAATTGCTGTACAAATTTGCGACAGTATAAAATTGAGGGAGTTCCTAATGATAAGCATTGTGATAACAATGTATTGTAACTCGTCTCAAGATTCTTTAGTTAAGGTTTACTGATAAGCGATGCGTGAGGTTTCATAATCAGTCAACATTTTGCGCTGAGCCGACTAATTTAAAAATGCGCGTATAAGAGGAGATGGTGGATAGAAACATGGCTGTAACAGGATTATGGTTTGATACTTAAATGTGAATAATTGTGATTGGATTAGCTAAATGATTATGACATGTTATACGATGAAGCGAATTATTATATGGGTATATTTGTAAGGAAGTGGAAAGAAAGATTAAAACATGTTTATACGATGAACCTAGTAATTTATTTTCTAGCGATCACCCTATTTACAAAGCAGCAATGATTGCATGACAACTTGGTTCGTTATCGCGTAGTTATAATAATTTACACAGTTATTAGTCATGTAATTTCACTACTTTCATGGCTACAAATACTGAACAGTACAATCAATGGGTAGCCTGTATCGTTCTGGTTTTTTTTTTATTGCGATGTTGGGCATTTTTAGTGAAAGATCCACGAATATAGCGATGGATAGAAACCCGTTAACAGTAATGAGTCGTGGTATGAGAGTATTGATAAAATTCACCAGACACAATAACAGTATCAAACCGTGACTGGTTATAATAATTGAATTGAATTGGTCTAGCTTCATCTTCTATGCATAGTTAATTACTTATTCTTCACTTATTCTTTTTTTCTCTTCTTTGTCTTACTTTGTTCGTTTGACACTTAAGCGACGCCATACTTCTTCTTCAGCGACTCTGGCATCTCTGGTGGTGGTGGACGTGGCATGCGCAGCCATACCTTGACTGCGTCGTAGATAAACCACTGGGCAGCCGTCAAAGTACCGATCATGACAATCCTGGGTGCCAATCCTTTCCATAATCCGCCCCAACCAAGTTTCTTCACAACGTCAACAGCTGTGGCTCCTTTCTCTTGGTTCAACTTGGACACAACCTATTGAAACAATTGACAAGGATTTGATTGCCAACAATTCTGACTGAAAATCTCTTCAAGAATAACCGAATTTATCAAAAATTACGCACCGAGTCAGCGGGGTGAGATACAACGGCACAGAAGACACCGGCAATGTAACCAGCAGCGAAGGTTACGACGAGCTGTTCACCCTTGGTGCAGTCCACACGCGGCTTGGGCACGACGTGCTTGTACAGTAATTCGACGGTACGTTCGAAGCAGGCAAACTTCATCATGGTGTAGGGGATCTGGCGGAGCCAAAGTGGCACCAAACCCTTGTAGAAGCCTCCAAGACCTTCGTCGGCGTGCATCTTAGGCAGCGCTTCGCGCAGAGTATTTGCGTATCCAGGCATAGTTTGAATCCTGACCTAAATATGTAGAAAGAAGAAAATTTCATTAGAACAGTAGTATTTATAGAATTGTGGGAAAATGGTGGCAGAGTCGGACTCACTTGTTAGGAAAAGATCGTGACTCTTGAGGAGGGGGAGAGAAAATCTGGGTATAGATTGCGAACATTCCAATCTTGGTTATGTTATCTGAACAAAATCTTATGTGTCACAGGATTTCAAGAGGAGGCAGGAAATAAATATATCATTGAGGATAACCTTGGCAGCCTCCATAGGAGCCAGAGCAATGTCAGCAAAGAATTCTGCAGATGCGGATGATATGAGGTATAGTGTTGTTCTGTATTCATAGGAAAGTTCATCTCCGATTAGATTCGAATAGTAAACTTTGAAGACTTCGTAGAGACCGAACTTGAACATTCCTTGCATGGAATATCCGAAGAAAGTCGGAGCCCATCCTTTTCCCAGGGCTCTGACGCCACCCTCTTGCAGAGATACCTGTCGAATATTACAAATTGATATATTGCTTACATTTTACATTTTTTGCATAAATATTTACAGAGGATCGACAAATAATAAATTTTTGTGAAAGTGTTTGGCTTACCTTGAATCCATTGAAGACGGACTTGTATTTTGCAGGGTCTACTTGAATACGGCACTTGACCAGATCAAGGGGGGTAACCATAGTGTGGGTAAGACCGCAGGACAAGATGCCTCCAAGCCCGCATAGCGCGAAGTATTGGTTGGAGCCAAATTCGCAGCTGTCTGTAAAAGTTGCAAGGTATAATTTTTATGAAAGAAAATTCTCCTGAAGTATATTTCTGACTCCTAATCAAAGCCAGGTACGTTCCAATTATCATTAATTTAATGTGTTTGACTTGCACTCCATTCAATTGAGAACCAATGTATTACATAATATGTAAAGAAAAATGTTATAATTGATAAAATGTAGCAACAATCATTCAGGCAATGAAATTTCCAAAACTATGGATTGTTGTCCCTAAGGGATGCACTTAGATAAATTGAACTATGGATTAAGGGTCAGATGAACCAATTTCTCAACTGTCATCATATATTTCATCTCAGATTTAGAAAACAATAATGTCTGGTGGAAAGAAAATTAATTTAATAAGTAAAAAATTGAAGCAGCTTTAGCCAGAAGTAAATCAGTTACTGTAATTAATCTGTTTCATAAATCCTTGGGCTAATCACTTACGGTCGGAATTACATTTAACAAATCTCACTGCAGATTACAAAAATCTACATGTAAGGCTTGCGTAATATACAGGTTAAACAATTGATGTGCGTTATTTTTTATTTTGCGGAAATAACCGAAAGTGATGCGAAAATAACGCTTTAAAAAAATTCGCATGACAGAATCAGCCGATTGATCATGCGAAAGTTACTGTTCACGTGATTTTAATTGTCCAGTACGTGTTAGTCTACTGATCGAATACATGTCGGGCAAAATGCCTGTAAAAAGAATAATCGAATTAGCCAACCGGTACGCACGTAACGTATACGGTACAATGAAAATTTAAATCTAGAACGAGTTCAAGGATCGTCCTATTGACAAACAATCGATTGCGTGCCAATTTAAATATAGATCCTTAAATTCAGGTCTATTCTAAATGTAATTACAAAAAGACAAGTGTATTTTTATGCTTATCCAAGGCCCTGGCTCTGAAAGATTCTCGCAACAAAATGGTCGCCATTATGCAACCGTTTGTCCTCGATTGCACGCTTCAGGGTCGTGGAGGAGGACGGTTGTAAAATGAAACTTGCTTCGAGTAAAGAGAAGAAAACTTTTTAAGAAAATATACCACAGAAAAACTATTCCAACACAAAATGTGAGTTTTTTAACCGACAAAAGAACCGCTCAATCGATGTGGTTGCAGCCTTCAATGCGACAGTCAGACGTCGGGAACCACCGGGTGAATTTCTTGACAGAAGAGCGCGGTAAACGGTGAAGCTTGGAGGGGCAAAATGCTGTGAAAACATGCTTACTATTTATTTTAATACAACTCACCGCCTTCTGCCGCGTTGGCGGCGGCGATATATCGGCCTTTGACAAGGGCTTGGCCATCCTCGCGCTGAGCCTGGCAGTCAGCTGTGATGAAAGGAGAGCCGAAAGGGTTCTTTTTGACGGTTTCCATCAATGAGGACCACATCTTGCCTTCGGGAACTATGATCTTGCCTCTATAATACAAAATTTTATCCTATTAACAGCACCTTGTTACCAAATTACGGATTATTCGCTCCCAGTACGACACGACACTCACCTCTCTGGGGTGGAAAGAGAGTAAAAAAGGAACTCCGAAATCGCCAACGTCTGCTGCAGTGTCGCGATCCTACTGCCCTCTGTGATTATTATATGAACTATTTTTAACTCCGTGTTCTTAATGACATGCGATGAACGCGCCCGAGATGCGTTCCGGAACCCGACTGTGACCGACATTTTAAAATTGATTTTGAGTTACTCCGATTTAAAACACTGAATCGAAGTTTAAACTAAGTTCAACCTACCTTCAAACAATACAGAAAAAATTGAAAGCGGACTATACTGTGTCGGAGGAAACAGGCAGAAACGGACCCACTACGTTGACTAAGGGGAGTGATACCGACCTTATGGATTTTGCTCCGTGGGTAAGAGCCCGGTAAGCGGATCTGATGGGGACGTGAGGAAATTGCAGTATTCTACTATGCCAACTCGATTCTAAATTGGGATCCCATACCCCTGAGTTAAGTTCAAAGTAAAGTATTATTTACAATTGACTTAGTACAGTACGTGTAGTGGAAGTACAGTGGTAGGGATAGTGGTAATACAGTGCAGAAGTTTGGAAACACGAAAACCATGCGAGCGTTCACAGTAAGCGGTTTACCACTGTACGAATCGGTTGTGAACGCTCGCATGGTATTCGTATTTCCAAACATCCGCACTGAACTACGACTGCACTATGTTAATTGTGAATGATACTCAAGAAAACTACCCCAGGACTCACTACGACCCGCCTAATCGGACGAAATATTAGCGAAATATATCAAAATATCAGGGCTAAAGGTCTTTTCATATCCTCAGCCAAGGCCCATTATCTAATTAGTAAATTGTTAAGAGTGTTGACACAAGTGCATGACAAAAAAAAATTCGAATTTGAATCATTCGCAGAATAGTTTTGCCCTGACGTGATTGAAAAGCCAGAATATAAACATACATCTTCGGTCAACGCGCGATCTGTGTATAGCTCACCTAGCTAAAGTCCTAATTCGAAAGAGAGAGCAACAGTTGGCGCCGGTCCTTTCACTCTAAGCAGTGACTTGGTGGGGAAAACAATCGCCACTCTTCCCATCGTGCAACAGAGAGGTCTGGCTCAACTGTGCTCTTTCTCTCTCTCTCTCTAATTACAGCTTCAGCGCGGAGCACAGACCGCGCAGTCTATCTCTATAAGCTCAGAATATCAGTGTTCCAATCTACATCTAACTCATCATTCGTGGTTAGTGCCAGCGTACATTATCCTTTTTGTTGCTCGAAGAAGTGAAGATTAAGTTTTGTATCGAATCCCGTTAGCATTGTGCCTTGATACGTGATCGTAGTGAGAAAAAGGTGTAGGAAAAACAATCCACTCGTCCATCAACCGCCGTGAAAGTATTCTCCGAGGTTTATGCACTTTTTATTCGGCGGTAGTGGTGGTGCGCATAGGGTACGGAGCGGACAATCGAACATTCGAATATATTTGATGATATAGCCATTCGCTGCTATTGGTCGAGTTGTTGCCTCTTCCATCTCCCAACTAGCGCGTAGCCCCATTACGCTGGTAGAAAACCGTTTTTTGCAATATGCCAAGATCCGACAGCCCGGTCATACCTGTGTCTGTGTACGAATTTCTTTGTGACAAGTGCCGCACACCCAAGACGGTTCATTCATACACGTACGCTATTACGAGGAGACAATTCGGCTTGAATTAGAAAGAAAAATTTGAATCTCAGTATCCACGATGTGAATGAGGCCTCGTGTCGATGGTCAGATAGAAAGCCTACAGGAGGCAACAGAGTAAATCGGGTGCATAATTTTTGGTGAGAAAAAAATCGTACCATAAAATCAAGAAAGAAAAAAACGCTCGACAAGGAAACAGAAAAACACGAAATTCCACGCGTGTGGTGTGTTTGAGAAAATCGAGCGTCGGCCAGCGGTCGCGACTTGAGCGAGCAAACATGACAGCAATGGCGCAGAATTCCGAACTCGGACTGTTCGTAACGCACGTTGAAACCGATGGACCGCTGCTCAAGATATGGGGTCAGATCGACCGAAATGCGGCCACGTGCGTCGAGCGAATGATTCTCCCATTGAGCGAGAAGTTCGACCAAGGCTTAGCGCTTCCAAATCCCAACTACCCTCTGGCGTCGAACATGATATGCTGTGCTAGGTTCCAGAATGAGGGCTATTACCGTGCAAAAATATGCAACGTGCAGCCCAACGGCAACGTCCTGGTCCATTTCATCGACTACGGGAACTATGAGGTCCTGCCGCCCACAGCTATAAGACTGCTCGACAATATACCGAGCGTCGTGTCTCTGCACGCACTGCCTCCGCTAGCTCTGGACTTCGTGCTGGCCCACATCCTTCCCATCAACGGAACCTGGGAGAGTGAAACAATAGAGTCGATAAAGCAGACTCTCCGCTACGCTGACCTTAAGGGAATTCTGCACTCTGTTGTCGGCTCAAACAGACTGCTTAAGCTTTTCTATAACAACGAGGACTTCGGCGCGCTATTGGTGAGCAAAGAATTAGCCGTTTCTGTAACGATTCAGGACATGTTTGCAGCACATCAGAAAACGACACAACGACGCGTCCCTCAGATGCCTAGAGAGTCTGTGGCGCCACCTATGAGCCAAAATTATTTGTCTAGGCCACAGCAGAAGACATACACTGAGTTGTCACCCAGATCGAATCCTCCCGTTCAGGAGGACTGGCGAAGCCCGCAACACCGGATGCCACCTGTGCCTGCGCCTGTGCCTTCTCCTGCCCCTGAGGCCCTAGTCTTCAAGTCGCGAGTTTTGGATGTCGGTTCCATGCACGACGTTTATGTGTCATTTGTTGAGGACGGACCGATGAAATTCTCGGTTCAGGTAAAAAGCACAGCACAAATCCTCACACAGCTGATGGCTGATGTGAATAACCATCCTACTGCGCCTCTGCAAGAACCACCGTTACCCGGATCGGTTTGTCTGGGTCGTTATTCACTGGAGGGAGTTCTCTGCAGGGCGGTGGTAATGTCGGTTATGGAACAGAAATGCAAGCTTTTCTATGTCGACTTTGGACACACAGAGGTTTTGTCTTATTCGGACATTTTTCAACTGCCGCCTCAGTTCATACAGCCCAAGGTCCTCTCCATCAGATTCACCCTGAGCGGCCTTAAGGAGCTGATCATTACTGACGAGGTCAAGGATTACTTCAAGAAAATTGTCACTGGAAAACCACTGGTGCTTCATGTCCGGCCACCAGAAGGACCTCCACTGATACAGTACGGAGATTTGTACGATAACGGAGTTAATATCAGGGATGTTTTGAAAAAAACTTTCGCTAGCTCCGCTCCTGTTGTTTATCAAGAACCTCCTGTGCTTAAGCAGGGATTCAAGGACATGATTCACGTCTCTTTCGTCGAATCATGCACAAAGTTCTTCGTGCAACTCGACAGTGGCATCAAGTCGCTTAATTCCATCATGGCGTGTTTGGCTGAATATGCCTCGAAAGCTCCGCCACTTGACGCAAAAGCTCTTCAAGTTGGTAGACCGTGTTGCGCTTCATATATCGAAGATAAACAATGGTTGGTGCTCATTTGTTTAATTTTAAATATAATTTAATTGCTTGTACGTAAACGTAAATTTTGCTTATTGCTTGTTACAGGTACAGAGCGCAGATTTTAAATATTAATGGAGAACAAGTGACCGTGCTCTATGTGGATTATGGAAATCAAGAGACAGTAGCTGCGTCTACATTACGAAAAATACACGATGATTTGGTTGTTAACTTGAGAGCACAGGCCATCAGCTGCGTACTAAATGGTTTTCAGTCAACACCCCTCAATCAGGAACTTGCTGATCAGTTCGAGTTGCTTGTTCTGGAAAAGAAACTGGCGATGGAAGTAATCGATGTTCTTCCTAACGGTACTCTCGTAGACTTGTACGATTGTACCGTTGCTCCAATGGCCAGCATCGCTTCTCAAATAAAAGTTCCAAGCCCACCAAGAAGAGCAATGAGTTCGTCAAATAACGCGCACATAGGCAGGGAGCAGGTCGTAAACTCGTCGCAAAGTTTGGAATCTAACTATCAAAGGTAAGTTTTGAATTGCATTGAAAATATCAATTTTTGTGTATATTCGGGTAAAGATTTCTTCAGACTGTAGAATTTTTATAACTAAAATTGCTATGTGTTCACAGTGACGATCGTAACAGCAAATGGGGCAAAAGCGGTAAATCGGACACATGGGGCCAAGACATGAGAAGCGGCGAACGGAGCGGCAAATCCAGGAGGCCACAATTCGACCAAAACAATCATGAAAAAACGTCGAATAAAATCGTTAAAGATGTCGAGAATGAGCAAAGGCAGCGAGACAGCAATCGACACAACGGAGATGATCGATTGCATCAGAACGAAACGCGGAATAACCATTTCAACAGAAATGAACCAGGTGGTGCAAACAGGTTCGATAGAAATGACAACAGCGGATCACGAAGAGGCAGGGGAGGTAAATTCGGTTCAAGAGACGGGAATCCGAGGGATGATAATAGGTTTGAAAAAAATCTTGGCAAAGATGATAGTTTTAGTGATAGAGATTCAGACAATTCGTCGAGGGGTAGCAGTCGACGGGGCAACAAAGGATCCAGAGGCATTAAAGGAAGAGGAGACAGAGGGTTGCGCAGAGGTGGAGAGAGGAATCCGCCAAGTGGAAAGTGGAGCGACGGCGAAAGTGACAGAAGTAGTACTAAAAGTGGGTAAAATTGATCTTCCGAAATATTCTGGGTTCGTAGATTTAAGAAAAAAAAAACCGATTTCTTATTTCATTAATTTTTCACAGGCAATCAGAGTACCGGATTTCGATCAAGGGATAGAAATTCGTCCAACTCATCCTGGAAGAGTCCTAAGGTAAGAATAAAATTTATTAACCAATTGATTTCAACTATGTGTGTAGGAAAATGAGATTCAAATTGGTAACATTGATGCAACAAAATGATGGGAAAAATTATCACTGTTTTGCAATTCTAGAATGACTTTGAAGTGTTATAGTCAAGATTCTAAAATATGAGCATATAGTTTTGCTCTGTTATTATGTTCACAGAATTCTTGAAAATCTTAAAGCTGTAAACTAACAACGTTTTCTGTATAAAGACTGGGATATCCGTTATTTTGGTCATTTTGGTATTTTAACGATTTCCCCCAAAAAAATAAGTTCATATTATATAAAAAAAAAATTCGGATAACATTAACACGCAGAGGTGGATGATTAGAATTTTAAATTAGAGTCGGTGGTCACCGATCACACCAAGTTCACTTGAAAAAAAGTAAACGTGTGCAAGCTGATGCACCATCTTTTACTGCTAAGAGAATCTACAGTGCTAAGAAAATTTTTTGGACACTGATTCAATTTGTATAACATAGGGAATAAATATTATGTTCACATGTTTGATAGCCATAAGTTTATAGCTAAGTAAAAGTATTGTATGTAAAGTAAATCAATCAGAATCATTACACTAGTTCAAATTGGTTCGATGAGTTCATCGTGGAGCTTTGGATGAGGCTAGATGCAGAGCTAGTAGTCTTCCAAAGCCTAAGTTTATGCTCATGTAATCGGGTAAACTTGGTTTGACAATCTATAGCACCTTTGAACCAAGTGGATGCTGCGATGAAACCATTTTAAAGTAGCCATGATTTTGTTGTAAAACAATTTTCTGCATTTCGAAGTTATCAATGTCGAAAAAAAAATGATAGCTGAAAAACATCAAAAATTTCAATGTAGCCTACATTTGAAATTTCAATAATCCGCTGGCGCATATTATTGTTATCAGAAAGTTTTTATTTTTACAGATGTTTTTTTTTTTCGATATGTACACAATTTTGTGGGGAAATCAAGAAAATTCCAAAATGACCAAAATAACGGACACCATAATAATAGTACATATAATATAACACTGGAATTAAGTCAACTTTTATTCCTGTGTTACATATAGGACTTTATTTCCGACTCAACTCTCGCCACCTTATTGAAGTGAAAATAGGTACTCGATATATCTTTCGCAATATTGGGTGCAAAATTGAGAACATAGTTTAACAGAAAATTTAACTTTCAAAAATTCATACATTTTAAAAATATACTGTTCTAGAAATAGAATGAAATAAAAATAAAAAAAAAACTCAGAAATACATGAAAAATAATTGTCTGGTATTTATAGAAGGAACTCTCTTTCTTTCTCTCTCTTTTTCTTTTGAAACGTTATGAAAATGTTGGTGTTTGTGGTACTCGCTAACATGCTGCAGCACAAGTTTTAACTGTAGACTGCACCCAAGAAACATATGATAGTAAATTTAATAGCATGCGCTTCTCCCTACTTCTTGTTACATATTTTCGTCACATTCATGAAATTTTTCCCACCAAATTCCACATACCAAAAGCTAAGATGTTGCACATCAATTTGTAACGTATTCTATTAATATTTACGTAGACTTTTTTCCCGTAAAAGTTGAGAGGAAAAAATATGCCACTTTCAGGTTGAACATGTTAACATAATGGCTTAGTCAGGAATAAACATGCATTGTTACAATAACGTTACTAACTTCAACCTCATTTTGCAAATATACTCTTATACAACGATACTGTTGAATGTTTCCCTTAATATTTTAAGATTGTGGTATTATTTGTGTGCGAATAACAAATTGTCAATTTTCCTGCAGGCCAATAAATCAAGCTCCTGGAATTCTATGTCTCCAACTTCTCCTGTCAAAGATACGCCCAGAGGACAGAAGCTCAAAATTCCACCCCCAAATATAACCGTTGGTGCTGTAAAAGATGTGGAAGTAATCTACACGAACAGTCCAACGGATTTTTATGTTCAGTTGTGTCCAGACAATGTGGAACTTGACACAGTTATGGAGAAAATAGCCCAAATGTACAATAAAGGCGGGAAAATTGTCAAGCGTTTGGATTTACAGCAAGGACTATGTTGCGTGGCTCAGTATTCCAGCGATTCTAAATGGTACCGAGCTGTCGTTCAGACAAACAATGCAGACAGTGCCAGTGTCCATTTTATAGATTACGGCAACACAGAGACAGTCGAACATGACAAAATCAAGGAGCTTCAACCAGATCTTGCAAAATTATCCGTACAGGCGGTGCATTGCAAGCTGTTCGGTGCAACGAAAACAACGTGGTCAGACGAAGAGATTGACGCTTTTGTTCAATCTGCGGAAGGAATTCCGTTGGAAGCTGAGTTCGTTTTGCAGTCTAACGAAGTTTACGAAGTACTACTCAAATGCACCGGAGACAATGGCTTGGAACCGAAATACGTGAACCAACAATTCTGTGGTAATCTAGACTTGCAACAGGCTAAAACAGATGCTAAGAAAAAAACTCGAAACGACAGAAGAAAGCCAGCTCGTGTTACGCCGCAATACATTTCAGCAAGTCAAAAGTGGAACGATGAATCCTTCGCTGCGGGGTATCAAGTCGACGTTGTCGTCACATGGTTCGTTAATCCGAACAATTTTTACTGCCAGATACTTAGCAAGCAGTTGGAGTTTAGGAACATGATGAACGAGATACAAGATGCTTATGTCGATCAACAGCCTATCAAGAGTACCCTGCAGGTACAACTTGTTTTTTTTTTCAATCATTACGATTGAGTTTCGTTTGAACGTTGGTTAGTCATAGAATAAAAATTCTTTCGAATCTTTTACAGGTTGGGGCCCCGGTGATAGCATTTTTCTCTGATGACGGAGCTCTGTACCGAGCAGAGATAAAGGAACTAAATAAATTGCGTGGTCACATAGTGCAATACATTGATTTTGGAAATTGCGCAATGGTAGATCCATGCAAAATATATCCAGTAGAACAAAGGTTTGCCAAACTTCCTAAGCAAGCTATGCATTGCACCCTTAACAATATCCTACCGGCGAGCGGAATCGACTGGTCTAAGGCAAACAAGCACGAAATCGATAAATATTTCGACGCGGATAAATTCAAGTGTACATTCCATGGAACCAAGGAGGGCAAATATTTGATATCCCTGAATAACAGGGGAAGGGACCTTGCGGAATCTATGATTACCGCAGGTCTTGCTATCGATGCCAACCGTGTCACTGAAAAAACAGCCGTCAATAATGGTGAGAGGCATACTTACCTTTGAACCGTTGAAAAAAAAAGTGTGGCAATACTTTGACCTCCTGTAAATTAACTTCCTATTTGCAGTTACATCGACTGAACGATGCGAACTTATTCCTGGTGTAGTCAAAGAAGATCTGGCATTGTGGAGTGGACAAACGATTCGAACGAAGGTTTGCAACGTTCAAGGAGCTGCAAAGTTTTACATCCAACTTCCGCCATCGATTGAGTCGCACCAAGCAGTAGACAACCTCAAGGTATGGGGCGCTGTGGTGAATATTAAAGAAAATAAAATGCGTACAAAATAAAAAATGGTGAAACGTAGTAGATGTAAATTTCAGATTGATATTAATGAGAGTTGTGAATTACAGAGTTCTACAAACGCTGACCGTCTGGCGGAGTGCTATCTTCCTAACGTGACTCCTACATCGCAGATTGATGAAAAGCTGAAAAAGTCATTTGAAGGAAAACAATTGATCGTTTGTATAAACAGCGTAAATAACCAGAGGTAAAGAAATTGTAAAAAATCGGTACATTTGTTAATAATATTCTGGTACTTTTTCTTCGAATTTCTTCTTTTAATCTTATAACCAAATTTAACTCTTCGTTGCTGTAGATTCGCAGTGCAGTTGTACGACTTATCAGGCCAAAAGATCAAGATACTCGAGGCAGACTCAGACAATAGCATCGTCCCTGTATGTCCGTTACCCGTTTTCGCATCGACACACAAAGTGTGGGTAATGCACATCGACAACGCTGAAAGTATATGGCTGCAGAGATCAACCGATTTGGACAATATTGTCGAGGTGTTGGGCTCGTTGTACGAACATTACTCAGTCTCTGGTACGCAGCTGGTTCCTGAAGTTGGTAAATTATGTGTAGTCAAATCAAAAGACAACAACTGGTACAGAGCGATGGTAGAAAGTGTAAAAGACACCGACGTTCTCGTTAGATTTATCGACTACGGAAACTGCGAAGAAGTTCCGTGCAACAGAATAAAAACCCTTGAGCCAGAATTTTATGTTCCACATCAAATGGCCATTAATGTATCTCTGATCGTCAGTCTGAAAGGCAATGAAGAAGAGCAGAAAACGTTGCTTCATCAACATTTGGACGACAAGGAGTTCACGGCGAATTTCTACAACGTGGGAAAAGAATGGATTGTCGAACTCACTGAGAACGACAAGAAGATAAGTCAAGTACTGTCCGAACAAGGAATGGTTGCAGAATTCAAGAAAACCGAACCGAAGCAACAAGAGATACCGGAAATGATCGTTGGCAACAAGTACAAAGTTTTCTTGTCGCACTCAGATTCACCAGCGCAATTTTGGCTTCAAAGACACGAAGAAATTGATGCGATAGAAGCGATGCAGGCAAATTTGCAGCTTGCAGCGCCAAATTTTTCATCCCTTGCTGGCATACCCGAAGAGGGTACTCTGTGTGCGGCACTCTACTCCGTCGACAGTATGTGGTACCGAGCAGAAGTGTTGGACGCGGACGAGGACATAACAACAGTACGATTTATAGACTACGGTAACACCGATGTCGTGGACAGCAATTCGAGCAACATTAAAGAGCTGCCGCAAAACTTGAAGAGCGTCAAGAAGTACGGTCTCAAATCAAGGCTCGACCTAATTCCAACTGGCTCTGAAGACTGGAGCACGGCGAGTTGTGAAATGTTCGAAACTATGGCCACGACCACAGATTCTCCTATCACAGCGTTGATCATTGCAGACAGTGTACCACGGCGAGTTGAATTGTTTGTCGATGACAAGAGCATTGGTGATGCGTTGGTAAACGAGGGCCACGCGATCATGGTTCACAACGCTGAGGATCTTATCGACGAGATTATTGACCTGGAACTCGATCCTAGATCCGCGTTTGTAAGCCACGTAAATTCGCCAAGTGAATTTTGGGTCCAGGAAGAGAAGTCTGTGTCTGATCTTGAGACAATGACTGACAGGTTCATCGTTGCAGAAATGTTTCCAAAGCTCGAAGACATCGTTGAGGGAAGTTTATGCGTAGCCAAATTTCCTGATGACGAATTGTGGTACAGAGCTCGCGTCAAGTCGCACGGTCCAGTCGGTACTCAGGTACTTTACATCGATTATGGAAATTCAGCCGTGTCGACGGAGATTAGAACGATCCCCGAAGACCTGGCAGCGGTTCCACCATTGTCCAGAAAATGCTGTTTGAAGTTGCCATCGGGAGTCAAGGAGTGGTCAGCCAACGCCAGTGAAAAATTTGTCGAACTCGCCGCTGACGGTGCGACGATATTTTTACTCGACGTGGTAGAAGAGGGCGAAACTTCGGTTGTAAACCTAAGTCTAGATGGTGTAAATGTGGCCGATCAGTTGACTCAATACTGCGAAGTCCTGCCTGTGATAGACGAACGACTTCCACCGCTGGGTGAGGAAAATTCACCGAATGTTGTTGTCAGTCATGTTAATTCGCCGTCAGAGTTTTGGACTCAGGCCGAGAGCAGTATCATCGAGCTGGAGATTATGGCTGGGCGTCTACTCGACGCGCAGAGCTTATTGCCATTGAACACTTTTGACAAAGGAACCATTTGCGCGGCCAAATTCCCAGACGACGGCGAATGGTACAGGTCGAAAATATTGTCTCACAGCGAAGGAGTCGGCACCACTGTGCTGTACTTTGATTACGGCAATTCTGCCCTGACCACGGAACTGAGGATACTGCCGGAAGATGTTGCCAAAATCCCTAGCCTGGCCACCAGATGCACTCTTGCATTACCAAATGACGTCGAGAGCTGGTCTAAAGAGGCTTGCGAAAAGTTCAATGAATTAGTGGCGGATGGCGTCACGATGTTCCAGTTTGAGCTGCTTGATAATAACGATCCGACGCTAATTTCCCTCCAATTAGAAGGCAATGATGTTGTGAATATCTTGAAGCCGTTGTGCACCAAAAAAGTTTGCAGCGAAAACAAGGCAACTACTGATTCTGAAATTGCCAAGGTAATCGAAACTACAGAA